>NC_045781.1:38540911-39148411 GCF_008692025.1 Phocoena sinus
TTGCGGCAAGCGGGGGCCACTCTTCATCGCGGTGCGCGGGCCTCTCACTGTCGCGGCCTCTCTTGTTGCGGAGCACAGGCTCCGGACGCGCAGGCTCAGCGGCCATGGCTCACGGGCCCAGCTGCTCCGCGGCATGTGGGATCCTCCCGGACCGGGGCACGCACCCGTGTCCCCTGCATCGGCAGGCGGACTCTCAACCACTGCGCCACCAGGGAAGCCCTGTGTGTGTGTGTCTAATACACTAGAACAGAAACGCTGGGGATAGTGCTCAGGAGTGTGTATTTTTTTTTAAGTTCACTGTCCAGATGAATCAAGTGCAGACAGTTTGAGCCAGCATTTGGAAACACCTGGTCGAGGTGGAGCTTCCTGAAGGCTTTCTTTCTCTTCCGGCCTTTGGCAGGAGTCAGGTAGCAAAGGAGAGGAGACTGGGATCCCTGAAGAACATCTACCAGGTAGAAGTGGAAGATGAAGGGTGAAACCTTCATCTTAAGAGCTGCTTAGGGACCATCATGGTTTGGGAAGAAAGAACGAGAGTCGAGGCCATGAGCTCATGCTGACCTGCCCACTTCTTGTATTCATGGGCCCCAGATACTCCCTGCAAAGCACAGGTGCCCGTTAGCGGCATCCTTCTCACATGGCGATGCCTCTCTGCTCTGGCAAATTTTGATAAACGCAATGCCAAGTTGAGCAGTGTGCAACCACCGCAAGCAATATTAATCAAAGAAGGGGCTGGTAGATCTCTCGGGTACTTTTGTAGCTGGGGAAAAATAATCGCGTGTCTGATTTTTTCAAAAGACCACATTCTTTGGTTCATTTTTTTTAAACCTAACAATCAGGCTGTCTGCAGTCCAATAGATAGAGTGGTATCACCAGCTAATGTGTAAAAAGCTGTCCCCTGGAGGCCTATTCCTGATTTGTACTCTCTCCATGTCCCCGAAACACTAAATAAATAAAAGTAGATGGCTTTTAATGAAAACCTTAGCCTCCTCGGTTTAGCTTTTAATTGTGTGACAAACACACACGCGCATCACATCCTGAGTTGTTTATTGGAATTACAAACCCTCAGCCTAAATGTCAGGCTATGCCACAGAGAAACGTGAACAGCTCAGTTTATTAATGGCAAGTTCGAAGGTTGGTCCCATCATTCATTGCTATGGGGACTCCAGCTTGCTGAAGCTCTCAGCTTCCAATACAGATCAACACGATCCCGACATTGACGTAGAGCAGATTAGAAACCCACGGCACAAGAAAAGACTGATGAAACCCCTTTGTAGGCTTCAAATAATTCACGTGTAGAAACTTGGAACAAAAGACAAGACGCACCTTGACTTGTGTTGGCTTGGATTAAAAGGCTTTAAAGGAGCTTCCCTGGTGGCGCAGTGGTTGAGAATCTGCCCGCCCATGCAGGGGACACGGGTTCGAGCCCTGGTCTGGGAAGATCCCACATGCCGCGGAGCAACTGGGCCCGTGAGCCACAACTACTGAGCCTGCACGTCTGGAGCCTGTGCTCTGCAACAAGAGAGGCCATGACAGTGAGAGGCCCAAGCACTGCGAGGAAGAGTGGCCCCCACTCGCCGCAACTAGAGAAAGGCCATGCACAGAAACGAAGACCCAGCACAGCCAAAAATAAATAAATACATACATACATACAATTTTTTTAAAAAAAGACTTTTCAGGTTTGCCCGATTTGGATCTGTTCACAATAGATTTGGTGACAATGTCTGAGGCTCCTTTTTCTCATCAGAAAGTAGCCATAATATCATCTGCCTCTATAGGATTGCTGTGAGGTTTTAGTATCATATGTTTTAATATCTACTACACACATGTAGTATGTTGTCAAAACAATAACAGCTAGTTTAATTGATAGGAAAATATTTTTTAAATGTATAGGGTAGAGTCTAATCTTGAACTGAATAGTTAATTCTTTCAATTTGAGAATTCACCAAAAAAATTTATGATCAAGACCACATACAGATAAAGGCCTATGATGTGCATAAAATAAAACAATTGAAAGTACAAGTCAGGAAGGACACCTTGTAATGCTGACTCCATACTCCAACTGGTACCCAGATCGGAACAGATCTTCCTGGATCAAAAGCAGGAGTCACTTTTCCAGTTCCTGTTGTCATGTCATTAAGGTGACAAAATGCCAAAGGAACAGGGAGCTGAGGAGAAGAACAGTGCCAGCAGTCAGCAATGGGCCTCGAAGCATCCTACCCTAATGGTACTATGCTGGACATTATTAGTTTATGATACATTATTCTCCATGTAAAAACAGCAAAAAAATTGACTAAAAGAAATAACCTTAGGTCAATAAACAACTATAACCCTGTAGGCATCTTGGCGCTTATAAATCCCTTAATGTTTTCACTGGGGGAATGGAATCATTGATACTGGAAAAGCAAGCAGCCAAGTAAAAATGGGTATCATCATGTTTTCTTAAGAAATTCTTCAAGGAGCATTCATTCCTGTTGATCTGCTATTTACAGACCCAGAAGCTTTGCTTTATTTGGTTCTAGCCCACATGCCTTATAGATGTTATCTCCCCTTGAGTCCCACAGGGTGAGAACCTGTTTATCATAAGGAAGACAAGATACTTGGCTGATTAACAAGTAAATTAACAGCAACTACTAAAAACGACTCAGTTAAATGCTTGTCCAATAATGTTTATCAGTTTTCGAATGGAAGCAGTGCAGGGTTTTCTGGGTGCATTTGGGTCCCAGATATACCTTGGTGAGCTGAAGTTGACTTTCCTTTTATTATGGCAGGTGGGGAGTAGGAAGGTCTTAATTGACAGCACCATACTGTACCATCAAAGAATGGTTAACACAATCAGCTCTCAATAAGTGCTTGCTTCACACCGGAGGCTGAGCCAGAGCCACGCCTGGGGGCCCAAAGACACGTCTGTGAGCTCCCACTTACTGGGAGCATAGTATGTGCCAGCACAGTGCACATACTGCATGCATGTTTCACGTATCGCGTCATTCCTCTCCCACTTTACAGATGAGAAAACAGATTCAGAGAGATTAAGTGATTTGCCCAAATGCACATGGCCAGTGAGTGGCAAGACCAAGGCCTCAGCTGCATTCTGCCTTCCTCAGAACTGCTGTTGGAACATAAGTGCCAGTCAGGGAGTGAGAAGTCTTTTCTATTCTCCGCTATAACCTCATCATCCAGCACAGGACCTGGTTCAAAGCGTGTGCTCCGTAAATATCTGATGAGGGACAGATGTCCAGGACAACTGATCATAATTTTTTAATATTTATTTACCTATTTATTTATTCATCTATCTATCTATCTATCTATCTATCTATCTGTCTGTCTGGCTGCGCCAGGTCTTAGTTGCAGCACGCAGGGTCTTCACTGCTGCGTGCAGGATCTTTAGTTGCAGCATGTGAGCTCTTAGTTGCAGCATGCAGAATCTAGTTCCCTGACCAGGGATCAAACCCCGACTCCCTGCATTGGGAGTGCAGAGTCTTAACCACTGGACCACCAGGGAAGTCCCAACTGATCATATTGAGAAGACTCATACTCTTAAACCCCTCATCTCCCTGTTTATTTATACCTGATGCCAGATTGGGCATTCTTCACATATTTTTTTCCTCTGGAACCTCTCTTCACTTTAGCATATGATTTCGGCTTTGTTTGCTCTCTGCCCGCAGAGTCTCCCATTTCTCAGGGGAGCGTCGCTAGTTCTTATTCCCAGCATCACACATTTGACAATGCTGCCTCCCACTTCTGTACCATCAACTCTGGCCCTTGGCTGGTCCTTGATCCAGAGCTCCATCTCCCACCCATGAGAGGAAGAAGCAGGTCATTTAGAGTAGAAGAAGGAGTTGATGATCCCTAGCGTGAGGGAATATATATATCAGGCATTTAGCACAAGTCTCTGCATGACAGAAATCTCATGATTTGTGCATTTACACTAGGCATTAGAGTTAATGAGATATTTTCAAAAGATTACTTTATTTTCACAAACTTATAAAGCTCCAAAATCAAGTGAGATGGTTCACATTCTCCTTTCTTGGTCCCTTCCTCAGTGACCTCAGAGAAAAGAGATAGATGAATGGTCCAAGGAACACAGAGGAACATTTTTGAGGCATGGAGAAATACTAATGCCTTATTTAACAGTGAGTTATGACTTAGGAGTTCTTTATATATAATCAAATGTTTTAACAAAAATATATATCACCACAAAATACAGTAGAATTGAATTCTAAGCAAAGATGTATAGAGTAGGTGAGTGTCCAATTATATAGTATCGATGCCTCTTAGGTGCTGAGGGTTTCTTCTGGAACGGAAAGGTTCTTTTCAGGATGTTTCTACTTCCTTATCCATGAAGAATCTATGTCTCCTGGTTTGGGAGTCTTGTAATATACAGTGGCCCTGTCCAGTGTGGAAAGCGCCTGAGACAAGAGCAGTCAGTCTCTGAGTCAAACCCCGGCAGGACTTGTGTACTCCTACCTACAGCCTTTCTGTGATTATTCTGTGGCTGTGGACTGCTTTTCCTGGGGACCTAGCTAATGCTTACAGTAAAATGTGACTTGGAAGGGCTTCCTGTCCCATCAGCTTTGGGGATCAACCTTGACATCACCGTGATCCAGGCAGTGCAGGTATAGAAGAGAAGGTGTGTGTGTGTGTGTGTGTGTGTGTCTGTGTGTGTTAGTGGTGGTGATAGTGATGTAAGGCAAGGCAGGAAAACAAAATAATTGGAGCCTGGTCTTGCCTGGCACATACTACCAAGAAAAGTCAGGGCCAGAAAAGCAAACCCAATAATGTTTTTTCTATTAAATAGCTCCAGATGACACCCTCCGCCTGCACCCCATATTCAGGCTAAACAGTCACCTGCAATCTGCCCCCCAACATCTTAGCTTCAGCTTCAGTTTCTACCTTTAGCCCCTTCAGATTTGGACACTTCTGCATCCTCCCCTCCTGGACATCTAGAATTTGGACAGACATTTCGACTGAAACATCCACTTCTTACCCCCAAAGTGTCCAAAGACTCTCATGGATCTCTATTTGCTTTTAAACCCACAATAGCTAAAATCAGGCTGAAGCGCGTGTGTACTCATGACTGTCCAGGTGGCCCTAGGTGCAAGGGTGCCAGCCGCATTCTGCTAGCACGTCTGCCCTTGTGGCTCCACTCTCTTCCCCACCTTGTATTTGCGCAGCAGCTCAGCGATGAGGTGTCTGTTCACTCTGCTCCAGCACTGTTTTTACACCTCTGCCAGGCTCTTTTTGATCCCCTTCCTTTGCAAAGGACCCTGATAAATCCTCTCACGATGGCAGGAGTGCAAGAAACAGCAAGGGTGGAAAGGGATGGGGCAGCGCGTGGTCCTACAGCTGTTACCATTTTGGGATCAGAAAGCTGGTGACATTTGTTAAAAGGCAGCCATACTACCATATATCTTAATGTGTCTACCTTAACAAGGACTTTTATGGATTTTATTCTAAGTACGTTTTTTAAATTAACTTAAGTCTTTTTTTTTTTTTGTGGTACGTGGGCCTCTCACTGCTGTGGCCTCTCCCGTTGCGGAGCACAGGCTCCGGACGCGCAGGCTCAGCGGCCATGGCTCACGGGCCCAGCCGCTCCACGGCATGTGGGATCTTCCCGGACCGGGGCACGAACCTGTGTCCCCCGCATCAGCAGGCGGACTCTCAACCACTGCGCCACCAAGGAAGCCCTAACTTAAGTCTTTTTAAGCCATAAGCCGTTGGAACCATTGGAACATAAGCCAACTTGAATGCCCCATTTATTTCTTCCCTGAGTTCCTGTCTCTGTGAGCTCACAGCCCACTTACATGCATGTGTGATGAGGGGAAGGAGAGGTAGACTGTTCATAAATAACCAAGCGATGACATAAGTATGCCACATATCCTCACTGAAGAAGAAGCCAGAGCTGGAGGAGGCAGTGCGCGGGTCCTAACTCAGATTTGCTGAATCAAATAATACTTTTTGGAGGAAGTAGTATCTAAGTTGAAACCTGAAGAGCTCTATAATTTATAATTATTTTATGTATATTCATGTTGACTTGTTCACATATCTTCATCCCCAAATAGACCATAAACCCCTTCAAAAAAGGAAACATATTTTTCTAATTTAGTCCTGTATTCCCACTGTTTAATTCCAGAGCATGGGACATATTAAGTATACTCATGAATATTCGTTGAAAAAAGAAATGAGAAGCAATGGACTCTGCTTAATCCCCACCCACACGCCCCATACACACTCAAAGAAAACTTCAATTCTCTTTAATTTCCTGTTAAGAATTCCCAGGTTAGTGACTGAGGACAGCAGTCGAATGTCCAAAATGCCTTTTTTGGGATGTCCAAGAAAAGTTTAAACTTTTGGTGGTGGATTATTCAACCTGGCAGAATTCAACAAGACAGTCACTGGAGTTTTATTCTTGACTTTACCACTGACCTTTGAAAGGCACTTCAGCATACCAGCTAGAAACTGCACATTTGCACAACTCAGTAAATTAACAGATGACCCCAGAAAAAAAACACTTTTTTTCCAATTCCAATTGGAATTTTTCCAATTCACTGTCCACTTTTCAATCTAGTAGTGCACAAATTGCTAAACACTTTCAACAGAAAAACAAAGAAAATCCATTTTTCATCATCAGCTGCCTTCTGCTTTCTTCATTTTTTAACCCCACGCAAAGTTAATTGCTTCTGAAGAAAGAAAATGGTTTTTGTGTAGCCAGTGGGCTGCTGATTCAGCAGCCCCTTGAATCTGGAGCCACAAGCATTCCTGTGTTTGCTAAACTTGAGGCAGGAGGGATGGTGGATTCCACAGACTTTGCATCTGTTTCTAATCTAGCTACAGGTCTAGGGAGTTCTAACCTGAAGTTTGTTTGAGAGTAATTCCTGCAATTATCAGTGGAATAGACTCTTAAGGACAGAGGCTTTCTGAAGACAACAGTTTAAAGTTTGGGAGACCCTATTCTTCTGCATAATGGAGAAGACCAGCAGCAGTTCATATAAAATTTCTCCTAGTTATGGGGAATAGAAAATGAACTCATGGATTTTATTTGGTTTAGCATGTGGTCTAGGTGCCTTTTTAAATTACTTACACAAGGATATTAACATTACACCTGCTGGAAGCTTGTTTCCTCCACGGCCTATTTGTAAATACAGAACGTTGGGGCTTTCCTGGTGGCGCAGTGGTTGAGAGTCCGCCTGCCGATGCGGGGGACACAGGTTCATGCCCCGGTCCGGGAAGATCCCACATGCCGCGGAGCGGCTGGGCCCGTGAGCCATGGCCGCTGAGCCTGCGCGTCCGGAGCCTGTGCTCCGCAACGGGAGAGGCCACAACAGTGAGAGACCCGCGTACCGCAAAAAAAAAAAAAAAAAAAATACAGAATGTTGAAGATTTATGGTAATTGTAACATTAAAATTATCCTAGTCTTTTGTACAAATCTTGTAACTGTTGCAGCTTACTCAATTCCAATTGCCTTGTGCAAATTGGCCTCATAATGAAAAGCCATACATTTTCATTAGTACAGTCGTTCTGTCTGCTGATGGCTGACGTTCTAACTTGATAAACAGCGGGATTCTCTAAACTGCTGATTTTGCAGCTCAGAACTCTCCACCAAGAAGAAATGAAATTTGACTTCTGAATATTGCTGGTAAAACTCATCCTCAAAGGTGTTATAAAATCGTGGGCCTATTTTTAAGACCACTGGAGAAGGCTACTTTTTATAAACTTCCTTTCTCTCATTTGTAAATGCACACCATAATGCATTTTAGAGCGTCATTCATCCATGTCTTCATTCCTTTGGCAGATATTTGCTGATTGCCTACTTGGTAGCTGGTCCTATACTATGTGTCATGAGGTTGAACTCTTATGAGCTTGACATGAATATCCAGTATCTGGTGCACAGTATCAGTTCAATAATAAGTGGCAGTCTTTTCTCCTTTTTACAAGAGTGTAGGTAATAATGAGATCTAATAACATAATGAGTTTATTATAGTCGACATTTTGGCCAAGGAATTGTCATCTCTCACGGGAAAGACTTAGATTTCAGAGGGTTAGAAACACTCCTGGACACCATCAAGCTCTCTCCCTGACCCACACAGGGATCTCCCTACGTGCCTTCAGCAAAAGTAAGCTCAGGACAGCCTACAAGGCCGATCATTCTGTGAGTCGGCAATTTGAGCAGTTGGATCTTAAAATAGGCCTCAAATAATAGTCCACCCATTCTCAGACTCCTCTCAGACGCAGGAAAAGAAAGCCGCCTCAATTTTCTCTATTTGAAGACACTTCTTTTTACTCCTAAGCCTTCTCTCAAGCTAATCACCCACTTTTCTTTAACTGTTTGTTTTAAGTTGTTGATGTAAGTTTTAGCTTCTTCTCTCTGTTGTTCACTTACGTCTGAATGTCAGTCATTGAGCCTCTTACAAAATATTTATATAGATTTGACTCGAAGTGAATGAGAAATAATGTCAACAGAATTTCCTCTGGGCGGCATGATTACGAACCACTATGTATTCGTCTACTTGGGTCTTCCCAAACAGCCCTACAAGATTCCTGTTTTACAGTTGAGGAAACTGTGACTGGGATAGGGAGGGTGGGAGGGAGACACAAGAGGGAGGGGATATGGGGATATATGTATACATATAACTGATTCACTTTGTTATACAGCAGAAACTAACTCACCATTGAAAAGCAATTATGCTCCAATAAAGATGTAAAATAAATAAATAAGTAAAATAAATAAAATTTTAAAAGGTAACAATTAGCCTATGGTCACGCAGATACTAAACAGTCAAGTCAGCATTCAAACCCTGGGGCTCATTCCCCAAAAGTCGTTTGATCTTTTCCCTGCTCCACAGATCCCTTGTAACTGAAGTGTTTATGAGTCATTCCTCTCTGCATTATTTACAGAAAATATTTCTCTTGTTAACACTGGACCTAAAGAATGAATATAGAGGGAAGATTTGTTCAAAGTAGCAGTTCTGTATTACTCCCTGAATGAAACTGTGAAGTGTAAGACAAGGAACCAGACAAGGGAGAATTATGTAGAATCAAGAGGACTTTAGATGATATATGAAGGCATTAATAGAAAAGTGGCTATTCACAGCGTTATGATTGATTATGTATTTAAAATAAACACAGTTGGCTTTCTTTACTTTGGCTCTGAGAGGGACTTAACTTTAGCACCATAATGGCCCACTGTTGTCTACATGGCAGGTGGCTGGTACATAAATCCCGGCAAGGGGCAGACTGAGGGGCCAATGTATGGATTCAGTCTATGAACTTTGCATACCCTGCATTTTTGCAGAGAAACAAACCAGCAGTGTCTGTGTTTCCAAGTCTCTGCCTCAGCTTCATGGGAGAAGCAGTGAGACCTTACCTTTCCTTTAGCTTAAAAATGGAGTTAACTAAGTGCAATTAAAAGTTAATTGTGGGGCTTCCCTGGTGGCCTAGTGGCTGGGAGTCCGCCTGCCGATGCAGGGGACACGGGTTCGTGCCCCGGTCCGGGAGGATCCCACATGCCGCGGAGCGGCTGGGCCCGTGAGCCATGGCCGCTGAGCCTGCGCGTCCGGAGCCTGTGCTCCGCAACGGGAGAGGCCACAGCGGTGAGAGGCCCACGTACCGCAAAAAAAAAAAAAAAAAAAAAAAAAAAGTTAATTGTGGGACTTCTCTGGTGGCACAGTGGTTAAGAATCTGCCTGCCAATGCAGGGAACACAGGTTCGAGCCCAGTTCCGGGAAGATCCCACATGCCGCTGAACAACTAAGCCTGTGGTGCACCACAACTGCTGAAGCCTGCGTGCCTAGAGCCCGTGCTCCGCAACAAGAGAAGCCACTGCAATGAGAAGCCCACGCTCCGCGACGAAGAGTAGCCCCCCCTCGCTTCAACTAGAGAAAGCCCGCGTACAGCAACAAAGACCCAGTGCAGCCAAAAATAAATAAATAAATACTTTTATTAAAAAAAAGAAAAGTTAATTGTTGCAATTCCTCATGTGAAACATCTTTCCAGAGTATGGAAGGAGCGTTTTCATGAACTCTGAGGTTACAAAACTGTCCTCTGGGATTATCAAGCCCACCCCTAATGGGATACTTTAGGAATGTTTACAGGAACTCCAAGTCACCATAATGCCTAGTGGAATATGTTAGGAGACGCAAACTCATTATTTCCACTCTTTTATATTTTACTACTCATTTCTTCAGTATGGCAGCTCAGAAGAACATCAAATACTTTCATGATAGCAGTCGCCTCTAATAATTTATATTCACCGGGGTATAGAAAATAGGAGGAACAACCAAAAGAAAAACAGAATCTTCATTGAAAATCCATTCATGTGCCAAAGGCAGATATGTGGGGAATAGAAGGAACTTTTAGAGCTGTAATTGGCTCTGCAGATCATCTGGTCTACCATATTGATGTAGAGATGAGAAAACCAAAGCCCAGATAGGGCCAAGACTTAGCCACCACTGAAGAGAAAACTGTTTAGAGCCATCCCTATTCTACTAAACCAACAATCAACTCTAATTTGATGTCAGAATTATTCCATCGCCCTCAGCATCATATGTGTAGGCGGACTCATGCAGTGGTCAAAAATTAGTGTAAATTTCTGATTATACACACACACACATACACACACACACCTCTAATTGAATTACCAGACATTTGTTCAATTCTTTTCAGAAACATAGGCATCTTAACTATGCCATCATTTTTTTAATCCTCCTGGAAACAAAAAAGACAACTAAGAAACACATTATGCAGGGGTTAACTTATTTTATAGACTTTATAGATGAGAGATACAAAGTTTTGTTTAAAATTGCCATTTTCTTCTGCTAATAACAACTGCAATGATAAGAGAGTTAACATTTACCAATCTATTACTATGTTCCAGGAATTATGCTTAGACTGTTTCTCAATTATATTTAAAAATTTTAATAACAATAATATTTATTAAATACTATTATTACACCCATTTTACAGAAAAAGGAAACTGAGGTTTCAAGAGGTTAAGTAGCTTCACTCATGTCACAGATCTGGAAAGCGACAGAGCTGAGATTTTTTTTTTAACATCTTTATTCGAGTATAATTGCTTTACAATGGTGTGTTAGTTTCTGCTTTATAGCGAAGTGAATCAGTTATACATATACATATACATATGTCCCCATATCTCTTCCCTCTTGCATCTCCCTCCCTCCCACCCTCCTTATCCCATCCCCCTAGGTGGTCACAAACCACTGAGCTGATCTCCCTGTGCCATGCAGCTGCTTCCCACTAGTTATCTATTTTACATTTGGTAGTGTATATAAGTCCATGCCACTCTCTTACTTTGTCCCAGCTTACCCTTCCCCCTCCCCAGAGCCTCAGGTCCATTCTCTAGTAGGTCTACATGTTTATTCCCGTCTTGCACCTAGGTTCTCTGACCATCTTTTTTTCTTTCTCTTTTCTTTTCTTAGATTCCATATATATGTGTTAGCATACAGTATTTGTTTTTCTCTTTCTGACTTACTTCACTCTGTATGACAGTCTCTAGGTCCATCCACCTCACTACAAATAACTCAGTTTTATTTCTTTTTATGGCTGAGTAATATTCCATTGTATATATGTGCCACATCTTCTTTATCCGTTCATCTGTCGATGGACACTTAGGTTGCTTCTGATTAGATTAGAGCTGAGATTTTAACACAGATAGTTGGATACCAAAAACCTATGTTTGTACATACTGCTCCATTCTTTATGAAGGCAAGTATGAAGAATATGTAGCAATGGGACATTTACTGATACTGTGAAAAAGAAAATACAAACATCTGCCTTGAACACTTTGAAGAACTAGAAGTGAAAAATCAATAGATTTTAAAAGCGAGAAAAGCAAAAATACCTGATTGTGACTTGTGACCACAGTTATGCAAAAACATATGTCCATATGGACAAACATTGGAGAGATGAAATCATTGGTTTCTGGGTAGGGAGACTTGGAACTACTTACTCTAAAAAAAAGAAGAAAAAGTCCCTCAGCTGATTACTGTTTTTATCAATATCATTTTAAAAGAATCAAATGGTAATGAAATGGGCTCTGCATGTTGCCCTTTGGTCATATCCCTATGGAACTCTACAGGTTAGATGAGAAAAATGATGAAACTACCCACAAAATTCCATGTTCCTGCGGCAACATCTCCTCCCACAGCAGAGTACACCAGTGTGTCTCATTGGTTTCTGTTTCATTCAGCAGATACTGTTGGGTGCCTGCTATGTGCCAGATGCCCGAGCTGAGACTTGCTCTGCTCTTAAGATATTCTAGTGAAGTGAAAAGACAGAGACCATAATAGCTGTAGAGACAAGCAGCAAAGAACTGCTGGGACTTGAGGAGGGGATACACTGTCTGAGTCAGGGGCTTCACAAAGGGTTTAACTGAGTGGAAACTGTTAGGATAATCACAAATGTGCTAGAAGAGGAAGCATATAACTGAGTGTGGGGGGACTGCGTGCAAAGCCATGGAGATGCAGAAACCAACACAAGCAGATGGGTGTGCTTGCGTGTTAGTTGCATGCGGTGGTCGGGGCTAGCGACTGAAGATAGATGGATACTGGGGGCCATTTCTTAGGGGGCTTTATAAGCCACGCTGAGGAGCTGCAGGATCCCTGGATGCATTTGGGTGGATAAGAGCCAGGAGAGGGCATAGACCTTCGTGTTTACAGAGTTAGAAGTGTTCTCATCCCTCATGCTACCTACCACCCATGGATGTGAAGGAAAACCCTGAAGATACGGAGTCACTGTGGAGATAGGCTGGCTGGAGGCTCATCTCTAGAGTGGGGCCCTCTGGGGGCACCTCCACCTGACATGAAGTGCTGCGTACACATCAATACACCACCTCCCAGACAGATCAACCAACACACAACGGCCAAAGCCCTCGTTCTCGCAGATCTCAAAAGCCCCTCAGTCCGTAGTCTTGTATGACCAGCCCTTGGGACAGACTAAAACACCACAAGCACCTACTTACAGGAAGTCTTTTCCACAGTTTATGGATTTTGTTTAGTTTTTAAGAAAAGAATAAGGAACAAGGGCTGTTCCCAGATAATCAATGGAATGGCATCCCGGCATCCTGCTATGTTCTGCTTTCATGTTTTAATAAGCTTAACAGTGAGCACAACTCAATGTTATTAAAAAAGAAACAGCATATGGCTGTTTCTTCCCAGTCATCCTATAAATGTGCTTCCCTCTGTCGTTTCAAAAGTATTAAAAGCGAATTGTTTTATTTTTCAGTTGAGGTCTGCATGTGTGAGAGTTCGTGTCCATATGTGTCCCCAGCACCATAGCGTTTTCCTGGTGCCATGGCTCTCCCTTGGGTGGCTGTTTTCCATTTGGTGGTGAATGGTGGGAATTCAAGTCCAGCTCTGGTGAGGGGTTGGCAGTCTGAGCTAAAACTCACCCCAAGGTGGTACCGCCTGGGTTTCTGTCAGCAAAGGGATATGAATAATTGAAAGCAAGGGGAAGCAAAGATGCCGTTTCTGGAACCTGGTTCGACTGAAGGAGGTAAAATGGCTTTGATTTAAGGGGAGAGAAGGCGACACCATTATGGTGTCGACATCATTATGAACTCCAGGATTTCATGGGCGAATTCTGCCATTTTATCAAGGGAACAGGCAGAACCCGTGTAATTCAAAGTGCCGATTACCTCACTCCCTGGATTATGCAGAGTAGTAAGTTCTGGGAGCAGGGAGACAAATTGGAACAAGTTTTAGGAGAAAATGATTGGGCTGTTCTCATGTAGAACCATCTCCCTTTCCTCTGTCCTACCCTGGCAAAAATGCAAATGGAACTTGCCTGGAAGTTCTTTCTAACCAGTCCGCCTCTGGAGGTAGTAAACTCTCCCTGGCCTTCTCTTCACTGAGCTCTGCTCCACCTGGAGCACAACAGATCCTCTGCCTCCTGCTGCCTCCGTTTGAGACACTCCTGGGCATCAGAATCTGCAAATGCACCCCCAGGAGAGTCGGGGGCGCCCAGATACAAGCCCCCCAATCTGAAATTGAATTGTACCTCAGTGAAAAAGCAGCTGGTTAAGAGTCATAATACTTCATCCCATTGCAGCTCACCAGAAGTTACTCAATAAGGATGTCCTCTTCACCAGTCATCTGCAGAAAGTCCCTAGCATATGCGGACAGAGAAAGATGGCTTAGTTTGTGACGTCTGGGCTACTTCTTCTAAGCCAACATTTCTATACTTTATCCTATTTACCTGGCTGATGTCAGTCTTACCTGTAGGATTAGGTGTCCCACACTGACAGAGACCAGGACTGGTTTGTTCATCTCTTTCCCCATGCCAGGTTAAGGACGGGCTTGTGAGAGCTACTCAATCCGTATCTCATTCATTCATTCATCTGACGAATCAACTGAGGGTCTACTAGGAGCCAGGCACTGCGCCCTTGGACTACAGCAATAAACAAAAGAGGTATGGCTTTTGGACTCAACAGAACTTACAGTGTGAGGGGGAGGCTTGAATTTGCTGATAATTCTGGAGAGCAAGAGAAAGGAAGTAAACAGGCACATGAGACTAAGGAGAGAGCTGCTTTCGGTCTGGGAGGGAAAGCATTTCTGAAAAGGTGTCATCCCAGTTGGTACTGGGGAGTGAGAAGGACCCAGGTGTACAAAGAGTGAGAGGCGAGCACCCCTGGAACCAAAGAGGCCCTGCTGTGTCAGAACCTGGCACGTTTGGGAAACTCGATGTGTTCGTTTGCCAGGGCCATCACAGCAAAGAGCTGCAGGCTGGAGACTTCAACAGCAGAAATGTATTTGCTGACAATTCTGGAGGCTGGAAGTCTGAGATCAAGGTGTCAGCAGGGTTGGTTTCTTCTGAAACCTCTCTCCTTGGCTTGCACATGGCTGTCTTCTCCTATGTCTTCACATGGTCTTTCCTCTAGATCCATCTGTGTCCACATGTCCTTGTCTTATAAAGATACCAGTCCTATTGGATCAGGGCCTGCTCCAAAAAATGACCTCATTTTATCTTAATCACCCCTGTAAAGGCCCTGTTTCCAAATACAGTCACATTCTAAGATACTGGGGGTTAGGATTTCAACATATGAATTTGGGGGGGACACAGTTCAGCCCACAATGCTTGGTGAAGGCCATTTGGGTTGATTCTTTCAAAGTGTAAAAGGGCCGTTGAAGGTAATAAACCAGTGAGTCACAGGGCTGCTTTGCTCTCAAAGCCACTGCTTTGAGAGAAGTGTGGAGGGGAGATCACGGTGTGGCAAAAATAGATGTGAGCAGACATGTTAGGAGCTATTGCAGTTGCCCAGGCAAGAGGGGACGGTAGGCGTGAGGTCAAAGGAGAGGAGAGAGCCTCAAGATGGAGCTGGGAAACAGAGCCAGTTTTTGAATGAGTAAAGGAGTGAATGAATGAATGCATGTATCCAGCCCCTTAATCACTGTGAAAACCCTGGCTGTGCCCTAATGTCAACAGAATGAGACCTCTCATCTTTCTGCGTCTGTCCCCTGTAGGAGAGAAACTTCTCTACCTAAACTGTCGGTGCATTTGGGTGGCAGCGAGTGAAAGGGGATAAGGACTCTGTTCTCCCCTCACTCTGTCACACACCAGCATTCCACGTGCACTGTGTGAGTGAGAGGAATGCAAGGGCCTACCTTCATCTTGCTGAACTTGACTGGGGACACTGGTATTGGTATTTCTAATTCATCAGCCTTTCTACTTCTCAGACAACCCCCTGCCTTTGGGAATGTCTTTGCAATGTAAATTGCAAAGCAGTTTTTTTTAAAGAAAGTGGTTTTATTCAGTTGGGTTTGTGACATTAGCCAAGCACGTTTTCCACAGTATTTATAACAGGGGTTGTATTCATTCACTTCACCTGTGCACACACAGGATGAGGGAGCCATTCCTTGCAAGAGAGGTCCAAATGCTTGATTAATTAGTGCAATCAGGGATTCACGCCACTGTTCAATTGCAGCTCTGGATGGGACCTTAGTGGCACCACTCCCCACTCCATCCCGACAAGAATTTCCTCTAGAAAAGTCATGATAGGTACCCCAACTTCTTGTACCCTCCCGGGAACCAGGAGCTCACCACTTTGCAGCACTCTCCCTCTTTCCACTGCTAATCCTTTCACACTGTTGGTGTTGATAAAGAAGAAAATGAGGTTATTCTCCCCTTATTTACGTAGCTCTACCTGTCCTTTCCTGTGGTGGCCATTCACTGGTTTGTGGCTCCTTATTCACTAACTCCATTTCCTTTAGTAGCTGCACAGGGCGGATGATTTCAGTTCTTCCGCCAGCCTGCTTGTGTATCTCTCTGAAGGCCCATTCTGGTCATTGTCTCTCCTAAAATGAGATTCAGGCATTGAACAGAGTGTCCCAGGTCTTTATTGACCGAGAGTCTCTGTCTTGGTTCCTGGAACCGCCACTCATCCTGATATCTAACACTAAAATATGGGCACATCCTCCAGTTTTCCTTTTCCTTCTTGTTAGAGGCTGAATATTCGTGTCCTCCTTAAATTTCACGTGTTGAAATCCTACCCCCCAGTGTGATGTTGTGGAGGTGGGGCCTTTGGGACGTGATTATTCGTGAAGGGGGAGCCTTCATGAATGAGACTGTGCTCTTATAAAAGAGACCCCAGAAAGCTCTCTCGCCCTCATGGGAGGAGACAATGAGAAGTCGGCAGTATGCACCCCAGAAGCAGGTCCCCACTGGAACACGACCACGCTGGCACCGTGATCTCTGACTTCCAGCTTCCACACCTGTAAGAGATAAATGTCTGTTGTTTCAAAGGCACCCAGTCTATGGTACTTTTTACAGCATCCTGAACTAAGGCTATCCTCTTTCTCCATGCAAATCACACAACCTTGGGATATTTAGCCCTTAGTTTTCTCTTGGCTTTTTCCTTCCTTAATCTATTTACAACAACCAACTAACTGTCTATCCTTTTGCCTAAAGAGTATAAAAATCTCCAGTGAAACTATAACACCTGCCTCCAGTCTTCTTCTCTTGCCCTGACATTATAACATTATAGCCCCAGGGACTATAAATTGTGGAATCTGTGCTTGCCCTTTCCTTCCTTAAAGCCCTTCAATTGGTGTGTGTGTGAGTGTGTGTGTGGTGTTGTATGTGTGTGAGTATGTGTGTGTGTGGTGTGTGTGGTATGATGTGTGTGTGTGTGTGTTTGTGGTGTGTGTGGTATGGTTGTGTGTGGTGTGTGTGTGTGTGTGTGTGTGTGTGTGTGGTGTTGTGTGTGTATGTGTATGTGGTGAGAGGTGAGTGTGTGGTGGGGGGACAGATTTTCAATAGCTCTACAACACCTTAAATTTCAAGTTCAGACTTCAAATTCTTGCCCTGCCCTTCATGGTGTATCCATCACCTGACTCCCTAGCTAGCCCTCTGTCCCATTCCTATCTCCATACAGCAATTTTGAATTCTGCAGTAATCCTCAACCTCATCAGATTCTTCCATTTAATCTGACTTCCTCTGCCAATAATGACCTTCCCCACTTCTTTGCTGGGGCAATACTTACTTACCTGTCAAAAGTTAGAGTCTCATCCCTCATGGGGGGTCCTGACTGCCCAAGTCAGGCTAGCATACTATGCTTCTCTCCTGAGGCTTTTTCTTGGTCTTGAAGGACAAACATATCACAGTGGAATGTACTTGCCTGGTGACGTGTGTGTCTCTCCCATTCAACCATGGACCCTAGTTCATTTTTATCTTGGTGTCTGGGACCATAACTAGCATGGAGGAGATGTTCAGTGCGTGTTTCCTGAGCTAAACTTTCATCCCCAGGGAATGAGCTTCTGAAGGTTAGGGCTGCTCTGGTGTATGTGGGGAGGCCATATCATGTTTCACGTGTTCATTTCCTGAGTGGCATTGGGCATAAGGAATATGTAGTATGCTACTTGAAACCCAAGAGTCACCAGGGCTTGGTAAAAACCCTGCATCTAAGCAGTTATGGTTTACGCTGCAGTTGGAACAGCAGATCAAAGACAGTCCAACAATACCTCATCTCAAAAGACTTGGGCATTCTTCATGGACCAAACACAGCCTCAGCTATAATCACTAGTAACCTCTTATTGCTTCAGCCCAACCCAGAACATATATATTTTGTTTGTTTTTTTTTGCAGTACGTGGGCCTCTCACTGTTGTGGCCTCTCCCGTTGCGGAGCACAGGCTCCGGACGCGCAGGCTCAGCGGCCATTGTTCATGGGCCCAGCCGCTCCGCGGCATGTGGGATCTTCCCAGACCGGGACACGAACCCGTGTCCCCTGCATCGGCAGGTGGACTCCCAACCACTGCGCCACCAGGGAAGCCCCAGAACATATATTAAATTGATTTGCTAACTGTCCTACTCAAGTATTAGGGAAGAAAAATGTACCCACATTCTAATTAGTAATTTTAAAAAGTAATTTTATACATACTTTTATGATCAAACAATGCAATATAAAACAGATATTTAAAACTTATCTTAAAACATAGCTACCCTGATAAGCATAATTTAGAAATCTTTAATGAATTCACCTCAATTAGCCTTTAATTAACTAGCTCATTAAAAGCTGATTTGAATACTGTTCATGGAGAAATCCTTGTTCAACTGTTGTGATAGAACAGGAAGTTAATGAAGTTAAAATTAAGTGCAGTTTTGGGGGAACAGCCTGAAAGTCATAAAGCTACAAGAGGAAATAAAATCTCTGAACTTTGCCTGACACCTGAGACTTTTCATCATTACCAGAGGCTTAAGTGAATGGTAGACTTGAGGCTCCGGGCAGGGATTGTGTTTTTCTACCCCTTGTTCTCAGCTTGTGGCTTGGACATTGGAGGTAAAAGGTTAATATTTGATCAATGAACAAATGAATGAATGAATGAAAGAATGGACAGTCAAAACAGATCTGCACAGATTCTAAACTCAAGCAAAAGGTAAAAGAATTTAAAATAAACGTACATTTAGGGAGCACCCACCTACCATGAGTCAAATGTTTTGAGAAAATTTTTTTAATGTATTTCTCCTAATAGCCCTTCATGCTGGGAGCTAAAATATTATTCCTATTTTTCAGGTGAAAAAACAGGGGAACAAAGTAGTCAACTAACACAGGTAGTAAATACCTGGGCTGAAATTTTAGCTCAGATGGAAGAGAAGAGAACCCCAAATATCTAAAATTCTTCAAGGCCTCATAATAGACTTAACTGAAAAAAATCCATTTGGTATCAGCCTTCACCTTCTCATGCCTCCCCCTGCCAACTCCTTCTGAAGTGCATGTCCCCAAGGCTCTGGCTTTTGTTGCCGTAGCTCTGTCGTTCCTGGGACATCATCTGCCGAGTGTTTATACCAGTGAATGCTGCCCGGGTGCCTCCCTCTGGGCAGCCCGAGCCGGGGTTTAGCGAGGAGACATTGAGGGGCAGAAGCAGGCTTTGGAAGGAGGCTTTGGGCTCCCAGCACTGCCAGGGGATAGTGTGCCCTCTTGGAAGGGAGGAAAGAAAGACAAAGTTACCATTTTCATCATCTCAATCATTTGGGGATGAATCTGGCAGATTTTAAAGCAGGAAAGCACCTAGGGAATCTATCTGACCTGAAATTCCCAGCACAAAATTGGGTGTTCCTAGACTTACTGATACATGGCTGCCACCCGGGAAGCCTCAGTCAGAGCTGCAGGGCCCCGCTTCCAGGTGTACAGCTGGACTGAGCTACAGCAGATGCTCAGAGGCATCAAAGCCTTGGGTCCACGGTTTCAGGAGAAGGGCCTGAGGGAGCACAAGGAAGATGGTGCCGTGTTCTCAGCACAGCAGGAAGCAAGAATCTGCCTGATTGGAGCTAGACCCCTACCCAGGGTGCAGCAGGAACCACTGTGGGGAAACCAGTGCTCAACCCACAGCAGCTGGTGCTGCCTGCCCAGAGCCACCTCTGGCCAAGATGTAGGCTTGAGCAGAACTGGAGCATCTAAGGATCCCAGGATACAGGGGCTGGGGGCCCAAGGTTTTCTGGCATCTCCATAATGGCTACAGTGAGAAGATGGAGAGGCCGTGGTGGGCAGAAACGTGGCACCAATAAGCAGGGATCCATTCCCCCCTCTTGTGCGGCACTAACTGTACACCAGCTACTGGGCCAGCCAGTCTCTTCCCCCCGGCCTCCCCACACACACAAGTTATGGCAGGCAGGGACTGGCACTTTCCCCGTCTTGTAGAGATTAGTGAGGCTCAGTTAGGACAAGTAGGTCACATTGATAGTGTGTAGCAGAGATGAGGTTCAAACCAGGTCTCTGACACAGTATCCCATGCTGGTTCATAGGCAGCCTAAAGAGTGTGGGAAGAAGGCAGATGGCGTCTCTGATCAGCAAGGTCCCCTGAAAGCTCAGGCTGGGACACGGGAGCCTCCATGCCCTGTGGCCTCCGAACCCTAGTGCTAGTCTGGCCATCCGTCCTCTTCTTACCCCCAGTGCCCGCCTGGGACCTAGCACATACTGAGCGCTCAGGAAGTGTGAGCTGCTGAAATAAGGGAATGCAGAGGGCAGGAAATTCCTCGAGGTGTCTTCTGTTTCTTTTATGCAAATGTGTTCTGAACGTCCGTTGGTTAAGTCTACTTAATCTACTGCCCATGAATACGTTTTGAAATGTGTAAAACTGTGTACAGGAAGCTCTGTATATCTGTCCCCTGCCCATTTCTGCAGCCTCACCTCCTGCCAGGTTCTCACTGCCTTTCTGTGTTCCTGCCTCCCCAGCATTTCGCCTCATCCTGGAATGGGCCATATGGTCCTTTGCCTTATCGCCCTCTTGGCATGGGCTCCTCCCCCTGGCTGGACGCTCTTCTCCTTTGTTACACCTTTACTTGCTGCTTCCTATTCATCCACCCTCTCTTCATGGAGGCGTCCACAGTAGACTAAGTGCCCACATGTGTCATCCTGTGGGACTCTGTGTGATTTCCTTCTTTACAATATCATAATTCTATACACGTAGTGAACCTCTTCAGCCTCCACGAGGGAAAGCTCTGAGGAGAGATGGTGTCTCTTGCTCACCATGGGATCACTGGCAGCTGGTACCTAGTAGATGCTCGATAAGTATGTAATACTAAATGAATGAATGAATGAATAAATGAATGCATGGCTGTTAGTATACACATGTGAATACTTCCAAGGTTTGTTTGTTTAAAATAAACAAACATTTGTGTTCACATCTGTGTAAATAGCTCACTTGTCTGCCCTATGCAGACAGCCCCGGGAGGCTCACTGCATTCCTTTCTTCACTTGCCAGGATGCCTCTAATCTATAGGCTGGGCTGTGCCATGTCAGCATTTCTGAGACAGGTAAAGGACTTCTAGGAAGGGTAAGTTAGAACCACAAGTTCCATTTCCAGACCAAGGAACCTATGGCACACAGCATCATTAAACTGAAGGTAATGGCTTGTGAATACATTGGAAATCTCTTCAGAGGTCCACCAGCGTGCATGAGAAGACTCAGGCTGGGTTTCCATCTCCTTCTAGCACATTCATATTCTCATGAGGCTCTCGGTGCAGTAATACAATGTGAGTGACAATCAGGTGTTCCCTTGCAGAGGCCGCTGAATTTCATCATGCATCCCTCAGTCATTTATTCCCCGTTCAGTCCTTATTTTCTTATCCATTACCTCCTTCAGTCCGGGAAAGTGTACTGAACCCAGCTGAAGGATGAACAGTGAAGGCTTCCCAGGGAAGTGATCCCAAAGCCTGATCACCCAGGGGAAGAAGGGCACATACGCCTAGAGTCTGTGGGATTATTGAGAGAGGCAGAATACAAGGATCTTCTTCATGAGCTTGGTAGTTAGGAAGGTTAAAGTTACAGCACCCTCGAACTCAGAGGCTTGGACCAGACTTATAATATTGTAAATATCAATAATGGAAACTGAATAGCGAAGGTATGGGCACCAGTGTGAGCACTGACGTTGAGTGCTCAGATGTGGCTGGTTTAAAAACTAGGTTGATGTAAAAATCCTCTTGTGGAGGTGCCCTCTCATGTTCGGGAGGTGGTGATGAGTGAGGCCGGGGGCCTGGCCCAGGAAGCTTCCCGTCTACCAAGGCTTTATCAGTCCCCAGGGGCTGGGAGTCATGTTTAGGGAGCACATGCCTCCCCCGCAGAGCCTCTGAGTTCTGAACTCTGCTCCTGTCTTTCAAGATCTATACCTGCAACTGTCAACAGACTCTGTTTTCATTTGTAAATGTCCTTAACGGTGGGACAGATTTGCAAAATTGTCCATCAACCATCGTCACTGAGTGGGATCCAAGTCTGTCTCTTGAATTATGGTGAGGCTGGATGTTGCAACTAACAACCCCAGAACCTCAGTGGCTTAATTTACAAAAAGTGTATTTCTTACTCACGTTACGTGGAGTTGGAAGTTTGAAGGGTCGTCTTCCAATACTGTGATTCAGAGACCCAGAGCTCTTCAATCTGGTGGTTCTGCCATCCCCTGGGGTCCCAGAGTCATCCCTGGATGCTCTACACCCTTCCTCCCAGCAGAATAGGGAAAAGCCTCGCAGGTTGCATGGGAGGTTGTACTGGTTGGCCTGGGGAGGTCTGCTGTTTCTGTTCACATACCATCGGTCATAACTCAGTTCCATGCTCCACTGAAATGCATGGAAGCCTGAGAGCAGCTGTGTTCCCAGGCAGGAAAAAATAACAGGATTTTCTGAAGACCTAGACTTCTCTCCCATAATTTCAAGACACATTTGAAAGGATGGGGCCATGAGAAGATAACCAAAGATGACATTCCCTATCAGTTAATGAAATGCAGTCTGCCTTTACTTTTCTTGATGAGATCATCTTTTCTGCTTTTCACTTGATATGAAAAGTCTGTTGGACATATTGACCTGGAATTTGACTGGCGAAAGTGTGTTAATATTAGGAGTTACTGGAGAATATGTATCCAAAATACCTTTCTCACTTCAGGAAATATAAGGTCAAAAAATTAGTGATGTTCAAGGAATGGACTTCCTCTTTGGCAAAAAGGAGTGATGTTAGTTCTTAGGAAGAGTTCAGAGAAACTGTGTGTGTGTGCGTGTGTGTGTGTGTGCCGATTGTGTGTGTGTGCATCCAAAAGACCTTGGAAGAGGTGATGTCAAGATATAGCAAGTGAGAATGTATCCCCAATATCTGTGTCCTAGAAAAGCTCTACTTTAGAATCATGGGAGCCGAAATGATTTTTTCTTTATTAAGAACAGAGTTGAGCCTCCAAGGTCAGCAACCATGTTAGATTGTTATTATAATCATCTCCATTTCAAAGGGAAGTAAACCAAGACTGAGAGATGTTAAGGATTTCCCCCCAAAGTTACACAGCTACTAAGTGGTAGAGGTGGGATTGAAACCCTCCAAATCTGACGTGAGAGCCCATGCTCCACAGTATGGTTTTCTAAGCCTGTTGGAAGTAGTTGCACGTTGCAGGAAAAATGCATGCAACTCATTGCACTGCCTGAAAATTTGGTGTGAAGTGGAAGAAACAAAATCCATAGCCCCCTACCCACTACAGCCATGGTTAAAATTTTAGCAAAAATTAGAACAAACAGTATTTATTAATCACCTCACTCCCCATGTCCCACCATCAGAAATCATTCTTGCTAAATGACTAATTCTGTCCAGTCTTTCTTCTTTATACTGTTGAATCACCCTTAGTATCTTCTCTAACCTTGGAGTTAGAGAAGACAAATAAACCTCAGGGTCAGTCCAGACTGTGCTTTTACTGAGAAGTCTGTTTTCCAATGCAGAATTGCAGTTTTGGAAACTACAGACTCAGGGATGATACTACTCGTAATAGATCCATTTCAGGAAAGGTGGTGTGGCCAGTGACAGCTTCCCAGTGATGTTGCAGTTCTCCAGAAGGGACCAAAATCACGGCAATTGGGTGCTCTAAGTACACTGTTATTAACATGTGTGCATTGAGTCCAAGTATTGTGACATCTCTCCTTTTCATCTTACTATGGAATAATAGAAATAATTGAGGAAAATTTAAGTAGAGTTCAATAGACACACCCATTCATTCCTCCAGTATTAATTGGTGTGTTCTCTGCACAAAGTGCTATAGCAGGTATGAAGGATACAACACAGATAAAGTTGTACCTTATGGTGTGTTTTCTATCTGGAGTCTGGGAAAAGGGCTGTGGGAGTTCAGCCCTTGGTCACCAATGTTATTTGTTCCTCTTAAGTATGGGAGGTCGAAGGGACATCTCAATATCACCAGTTTACTAAGGAGAAAACTGAGACTGTAAAACATTTAGTGACTTACTGACGGTGAGACACAAGTAGAAAGTAGTCAACCCAGAACTCAAACCTATGTTTGTGATGTTTCTAATGTAAACTAGGGCATTGTAAGAAGTTAGAAATTGTCATTTAGATACATTGTACCAAAAATACCACAAGACCCATCCTGCCTAATAACTACTTTTCTAATCTTCGTGAAGTATCACGATGACAGATACCTATCAGGATATTCTTCTAGTTATAAGCCCAAAACAAGCCCATGTTTTCTCTGCCTCTGAAATTGTGCAGTAAAGTACCTAGCACAGTGCTTGGCACTGGACAAGTGCTCAGTGTATATCATATAATTCTGCACTTGTCACGTTTGAGATGATGATCACGTGATTACCAAATTATCTGCTTCTCAACTGTGCAGCCCCTCAAAACAATC
This sequence comes from Phocoena sinus, assembly GCF_008692025.1. Classification (NCBI taxonomy): domain Eukaryota; kingdom Metazoa; phylum Chordata; class Mammalia; order Artiodactyla; family Phocoenidae; genus Phocoena; species Phocoena sinus. Next base: position 38,565,517 of record NC_045781.1, read on the forward strand.
AGGACTATGCTTATTTTGGTCTCTGAAGCATTTCCATAAATTATTGAGGGAAAAAGTACCAGTTTACTAGCAAATAAAATTTTAAATCTTGACACAAATCTGTTATAATTTCAACATGTTTAAAAAGGTGCCTTTGTTCATTGTCTCACTCCTAACGATTATTGCCCTTAAGCCTTGGGCTGATGTTTATTTATTAACAAGGAATGGATTTGAGTTGGGTAGGAGTAGTCACATGACACGCAAGGTAAGCCTTAAAAGGAGCTTTTCTTCTTGGCCATATCACATGTGTATAAATTACCTCCAGCAGGGAGAGTTTTATTATTAATCATTTGTGCCAATAAACGTCTCATTAAATCTAACTTTCACTTATGGAGCATGCAGTTGTCATTATATAAATATTATTTAATTACGTAATGGCTCAACTGTTAAGAAATCTGTATTTAACTGATATTCAAACCACACTCATAAAATGCTCTATCCTAGGGACTATTTGAGAATTCCATAATCTTTTGATTAAAGACTGTAGTATTTTATGGATTGTATTTGGTTAAGCCATGTTGTCTTTATACTAAGGTGTGTTGCTATTAAAAAATGATTAAACATTTTCAAGAGAAGAGCCACTTCATATTCACCCACCTTTCATCTCCATATTATGAATTATATATTATTCTTTTACTTTTATATCCTTAATACATTTTTCTCTCTCTTTGTAGGTGATTATACAGTGACCCATTCATATAGCTCATGAGACGTCTCTATTTTTTATGAATGTCTGTACGTATGGAGGAAATGAGTACAAAATTTATAACCAGTCGGACCATATAAATTTTTTGTGTGTAGAGGGGTATAGTCATCACACTGAACTGTTTGAATTTAAGAGGAAATGATTTTAGAATAGTATGGAGAGTGATGAATGTTTAAATCTAGAACCTCCCTTTAGCCTAGTACGTGACCACATCCCACGTGAGTCGAGGGTTTGGGAAGGCTCATTGTAATGCTACTTGGATTTCTTATATGAGAGACGGCAGGAGACTCAGAGGCCAGAGCATGATGAGTGCGTGTTGGCTGCTAGCTGCTGAGAAGAGGGAGGAAGGAGATGGCATTGGGCTGAGTCAAGTTTAGGGAACTAACCTATGAAGGGTGATGGTGTCCAAGGAGGCACGATACACCCAAATTTGGTCTCAGCTCAATGCATATTTCCAAAGTAACCCAACATCAGAATTCTTCAGGGAGCAGTTACACTTGAGATGTGGTTAGTGCCGGAACGGCTTGCAGCCTGCCCCAAAGAGAAGGCAAGAGGAAGAGCTTGCGATCATCCCAGGAAATGCGGCAGGTAAATGACCCACAATAGAGTGTAAGCTCTGCGAGGCCAAGACCCACACCTTTCTGGTTAGTGGTTATATCCATAGCCTCCAGCATAGAGCCCAGCACACTAGTTTTCTAGAAATACTTGCCAATTTGTGGGTGGAGGGAGGATGCAGCCAGTGTCAGGGCACAGGTGGAGTATCAGATTTTGTGAGCTTGGGTTTAGTACATGGTTTGAAACCTGAGGCATACCTCCAAGGAAAAGCCAGCTATGTGGACTAGTCCTAGAGTAAAAGACAGCATCTTAGGACAAGGGAGGGTATGTGATGCCCAGAGCTTACTCAAGGAGTGATGGGTACCAATCTTAGGTGGGATATGTGTCTAGTGTTCTCACTTATGCATTCAGTAATCATTTACTGGGCACTAGCTTTGGTCCAAACATCATGTGAAACGTTGGGATGCAGAGATAAAATGTCATGATATCTGGCTTGGGAGAACTTCTTCCCTAGTTGGGAGAAACGCATTCAAACACCATTACAGGGTGGGCCGGCACAGGGCGGTATGTGCAGAGTCTCGGCACAGCTGCCTCCAGGATGGTGGTCTGGATGTCAGGTCTTTGAGAATAAGTTCTGAGAGCCCAGATTCTTCTCAGTAGCAGGGTTTGAACATTCTAGAAACTCCAAATTACATTTAAGGTGTTGGTTATTTCATTTTAAAAAAAGCACTTGAACTGGGTCAGGGAAAGGGCTTTACAGATACTAACTCATTTTATCCTCCCAGTAATATTGAGGAATAGGTACTAACATTCCATTTTACAGAAGACGAAGCAAGAATTGAGTGGTTAAGCCGTTTGCTCGAGATCCCCCGGATAGTATTTGGGGAATTCTGAATTTGAACTCAGAAAATGTCACTCCAGAATTCATAATCTTAAACCTTACACTGTAGTGTGTACAATGATGGGTTCAGAGACAGGGTAGGTGAGTGTGAGGTGAAGTTGCTGGAGGCGGGTGGGTGGGTGGAGGTGTCTGGGCGTGTCTGGTGGAAGATATGGACGAGTTCAACCCCTCTGTGGAGGAGAAAGGCCAGCCATTTTAGAATGGGACTCCGGCGGAAGTGAAGGCATGAGCATAGAAATCCATTTGTTCATTCAAGAGCTATTTATTTAGCATCTACACAGCATGCCGGGCCTTGCACTAGGTGCTGGCCAGGCAGCGGTAAGCAAGGGTTGGGGGGGTGGTGAGGCCTCCTTTGCTTGGAGCTCCCAGGCTAATGAAGAATTCAGACAAGCCAATGGGTGATTCCGACAGCATCCAGTAGGTCAAGTCCAGCATAGTGGGGACACAGAGGCTGGGCTCCTGACCTGGTCAAGGGAGGATTTCTAGAAGCGCAGCACGGAGAGAGCAGCATTGAGAGGATCTAAAATGAAGGCTGAGAAGCATGTTCAGCCATTTAGCAAGGGGAGTGGAGGCAAGAGTGGGGGAGTTTCAACTTAAAGAATCCTAAAAGAGGCAGCAATCGAAAAGGATCTCGGGTTCAGAGAGACTAGCTGGTCAGCAAGCACTGCCCCTGGGGTTCAGAATGGTGTCCAGAAGGCCTCGCCAAGGGCAGAGGCTTTGTATCGCAGAGGATAATATTACTGACCATATTTGGTTCTTCAGACCCAACCCAACTTTCCCCTTGTACCGTCAGTTTAGCAGGTTTAACTAAATACGATGTTTCTGTTCCAGTCTGCTTTGTGAAGTGCTTATGAAAAGACCCTTTTATAAATCTCTATAATAATGAATTATGAAGAGCAAAAAAAGGGCTGCAGCATCCATCCTCTGTCCTGCTCCTCCAAGGGGAAAGCTGAGTTCGATTCATATATTCCGCTTCGTCTGGCCTTGTTTTCTTTTGAAGATAAGAGGACAACATAACCTTAAGCTCTCTGGTAGAAGTAAAAGATTGATGCAAACTTTGCTGTGTAAAATGTGGGTCCTTATCAGCCAGAAGTGAAAACAATTGAATACTATAAAAATGCACGACATACTTGAGAAGAACTTATTTTATTCAAACACTAAGAACCTTCACCCTAGGAGAAACCTCTTTATGTGAAAATAAATAAATTAATATGCGCCTCATAAAAAATAGATGTCTCTGGCAGTTTCAAATCTTGAACCCCGAAAGTCTGACTGCCTCATTTTAAAAATGCAGACACCAACGAAATGACCCAGGACGTGACATAACTCACTTAAGAGCACCAAATATGAATGGGTAAATTCACACCCAGACAATTTGACTCCAGAACCTTCTTTCACAACCACAACAATATGTTAAATCTCGCCTTCCAGACCATGTTGAAAAGTTTGCCAGTCATCCTAAGATGCTCCAGAGCACGTAGAAGAGAGGAACTGCCGGAACCCTCAATGGCTGAGCCCACCACTGAGGGAGCTGAAAACACCTCTGATGGGAAGTTGTCCCGACACCACCTTCTGGGAGTTCACATCTCATTGTCAGGCTCATTATAAAAGAGCACCGATGTGTCTGATTAAAATGGCTTGAGCTGCCAACCTCCCGGGGGCACCATCAGTCACAGCGCCCAGTGCAATCCAGCCCAGCCTGGACCACTGGCGTGTGATACCCAGTCGTGGTTCTGTTCACAAATCCACTGAGAAAGCAGAAGGTAGAGGAGAGCTGGCCCAATGACAGCTTGTAGAATAAAGACCTAACTGGACTTTACCCCAGAAACAAATCTATGGTACAATCCACTATAAAAAAATGGACATAATTACAACGATCATTGTTAAAACTTTAAAGGACAAAACCACAAATAAACAAAACACTAACACAGTCTCAAAGTGCGTTAAGAAAAGCAGAATATCCGAAGTATGGATAAGGGAGGTGAAAACTGCACTTTCCCCAGGATAGACAACGATCACCAGCAGCATTATTGTTACTATTAACAATATCATTATTATAATCACCATTTTTTAGTGTCAGCTACTCTGCTAAGCGTTTCAGATGGATTAATTCATAATTCATCAATCTCCACAACAACACTATGGGATGGGTTTTTTATCCTTATTTTCAAAAAAAAAAGAAAATGAGGCTTAGTTGGTATGCCCAAAGTCACAGGACTAGTAAATATGGAAGTAGGGTGTTCAGAGTTGGTTAATTAGGGACTGACAAGATCCTCTATGACCTGAGCCCTTTCCACCCTTCTGCTCCACCATCCCCAGTGGGTCAGCTCGTCCCCAGATGGCTGCTGCAATCCCGAGCATTGGAAGCAGGCAGAAAGGGGCTTTTCCCTTCCTCCATGCGTCTCTTATGAGAAAGCCTTTCTGTACATCTGCCATCATAGCTCATTGACCAGAAGTGGATCCTGAACAAATTATCCCACTGGGGATATATTTTTAAAGCTCCCAGGATGCTTCTCATGTGCAGTCTGGATAGACAACCACTGGTCAAGACTAATTTAGATTCACTGGCTGGGGCTCAGAGGGGTACAGACACCCCTGAGGCACCAGGTGCCAGGCACTGAACAACTTGGGTCCCTTTGGCAAAGAAGATGGGGGTGGGTATTAGCACGTCCACACCGCAGGCTCCCACAGCCAGCATGGGGAGGGGCAGTGATCTCATGGAGAACACGCACGGCAAGCTGACTGAGGATTCCTCGTGGCCACCCTGCTCATTCGGAAGGTCCAGTTTCCATCACAAACCCCCAAGGTCCTGGGTTCTTTTCTGGCAAGGGGGTGATTACAAATGCTTTTGCAAATTATAGGGAGTCCTGTTGTATTGTAGGGAGATTTTTTGGGTGGCAGGAGAATGATGGCTTTTCCATCAAAGAGGAATGAAGGCAGAAAGAAGGCTGAATGACCGAGTGGTTCTGCTGCAAAAGCCTTTCTAAGACATTCATTGAAGGGAAGTGTCAAAGATAAACATGCAGATTCTTTGAGGGACCAAATTATAGCCAGGTGTTTTCTCCCCTCCCCTCCCCTCCCCTCCCTTCCTCCCCGTCTCCCTTCACCCCTCCCTCTCTCCTTCTGTCTCACCCTCTCTCCTTCTCTCTCCCTCTCCTGTTTATTATAACGGTGAACTTCATCACGATGAACTGAGTCAGGCCTGGTCCTCTTGCCCTGTACTCACACTGCTCCTTTAGGATGACAACCTCCCATGTCACATATTTAATATCTATTATGTTTAATAATAAATATTATTCCAGCCAGGCTATTAGTTTCTCAAAGGCAGGCGCAATCCCCTCTCTCATTTTCCTCAACTTCTCTAGGGGCTAACACGATGCCCGGCCCGTGCAAGGCACTCAGCGTCCAGTTAGCAGTGGACTGTCGGGTCTTCTGTATCACAGCCTTGAAGGGAGAGGCAGCCCACCCACCTGGGCTGAGGAAGCGGAAGCCACTGCAGGAGGTGAAGTACGCACACTTCAGTGATTCAGTGAACCTTGTGAAAACAGGAGCGTGTGAGGTTCGGGGGCCCCGCCTCTCTGAGGCGGACCATGACGTGTCAGGTGGGGCGGGGATGCGGCAGAGTGCCTGTGCCCTGCTCACGCCTCTCTGTAACAGTCAGTGGTTCTCAACTGTACATCAGAATCACCTGGAAGACTTGTTAAGACAGATTGTGCTGCTTCCCCATTTGTGACTCACTGGGTCTGGGATGGGGTCTGAGAACGTGCTGGTCAAACAAGTTCCCAGGCGAGGCTGACGGTGCTACTCGGGTACTTTGGGAACCACTCTTCCTGACATCTCCCAGAGGAGTTCGCTCTCCATCTCAGGAATTCACAAGCTCTCCTTAGGCTTGTTGCGAAGGACCGGGTCAGCCCACATCTCTCTGAAAGGAGGCTGACCCCTTCCACCAGGTCTCTGGGTAGACACCAAGTCTTAGGGAGACAGCGCTCAGAACCAGGCCTTCCTCAATGGAGCTGGTGAGCGTCATGACTCACGAGGCTGGGGGAAGAGTCTAGAGCAGCGGCCCCTCCTCTGAGTGCAGGGCTGCAGGGTGGGGGCCCAGCGGGGCACTCAGCACTGAAGATGCTCACTTCTAGCTCTCAGGACTCCCACCTCGGGTCCTTGTTCCCACAGTCACTGACAGTGTCTTTATCCATCAGAGCCTTTCAAGAGACGCTCAGCTCCCCTTGCACGACCCTCAGACCTCCTCATCACGGGGCCTCTTGCTCTGTCCTGGGTTTTCCATGTCTGCATTTGAGTTCTCTTTGGCCTGGTCAGAGTTCTCCAATGTGCTTGGCAGTGGGGTATGCATTTGAAAAAAAAAAAAAAAAAAAAAATGGCAGGGATAATCACAGCCTGCTTGATTTCTGAGGTAAAAATAGATTCTCTGCATTGTGGAGAAAGCAGAGGCCAAAAAAGTCCAGAGCAATGTCAGTTCTCTCTCCAGTGGCAGAAACACCTGGAATTGCTGCTTAATTATCTCAGAAGCTACGGTGCAATCTGGAGGTTTCAGGAACAACGTGAGGGACCTCACGTGTGGTTTTGGCAGCTGCCAATCACCACGGGATCCAGCCCAGAAGCTGAGGGTGCATCAAGTTCATCACTTATGAACCGATGTGACCTTGGGTACGTTCCCTCTCCTCACTGGGCCCTGGTTTCCCGTCAGTAATTTGGGGGAAATTGTACTTGGTTTTCAGGGCCAATGTGACAACCCACTGAAAGAGCATTTGTGAATGCTCTTGGGGAAGAAAGAACCGGTTGGAGCTGGAGGAGGAGAGATAGGAACTCTGCTGCAGTAAAGGATGGACCAGAGGCAGGGACTCAGGAAGGAGGGGTAAGTGAGATTTATTGACCTAAGGAAGCAAGAGCCCGGGGAAAGCAGGGACTACTAAGGGAGCTGGCAGAGGTTAGAGGAAGACAGGGACAAGAGGCAGCTTGGGTATAGTTTTCTGTTGATACAGGTTTCTGATATAGTTTTCTGTTGTTGATGGGGTGTCACTGGATGGTTTTAAACAAGGACGGACATCAGAGTTGTAATTTAGAAAATGTGGGGAAGATAGGAATGTCCTGGAAGCAACAGAGCCCAGGGATAAGTCTTCGACCAAAAAATGTCAGAAACAGTGCAGAGGAAGTGGGGATGGAAAGTAGGGACATGTAAGATTTTTTTTTTTTGGAAGACTGAAAAAACAGGCCTATTGCTGATTAGAAATAGCTTTAAATTAGCATTTGCAAGTGAAGGCCTCTTTCCCTGCCTCCTTCTCAAGCCACTTGCCTCTGGAGGGGGCTTTAACTCAGACTCGGCCCCCTCTCAGCCAGGTCCCCGCTGTCCCCCTCCTTGCCTGAGTGTTTTGGCCTGTTGTCTCCTTCCAGGTCCTGAGCTAAGAGGTTCACCCCGCCGACCGCAGCCAAGGGAAAAGAACATCCAAATGGGAGGAAACCGCAGAGTTTTCTGTTTTCTTCTGCAAGAGAGAGCAAGGTTATTTTTGGCCCCTTTCAGTACAAATCAGATTTTTTCTTTCTTTCTTTCTCAAAGCCCTGTGTCTGGCAGGCTTCAGGCAGGGGAGCAAACATTAGAGCTCGCATTTTGAATACCGTTGCATTTTTGCTCGGTGTCAGTTTTGTTTCTCTTCCTCTGCTTGGCTGTCTCCCTTGTCTCAGGATTGCTGACTTCCTTCAGACGCCGCTCCCAAGCCAAAGAAAGTAAAAAACCTTCCTCAAGGATGGGGAGCTTTGGTTGGAGAGAAAGAGAAGGGCAGAAGGGAAGCATCCCACAGTCTGGGTCTGGCCGTGGACCAAGCGCTTTCACACACAGCCCCACATTCTCGAATTAACTCTCTGGCTCGGAGACGCTGAGATGCCCCAGGAGGCACAGGGCCGGTGGGGTGAGGCCAGAAGTGAAGCCAGCTTTCCGACCGTATGGCCACCTTGTTTCCATGTTCGGCTCTGCCTCCTTTGTGGGTTATGAAGTTTGCTGGTGTCCCCTGTAGCAATGGAACCAGGAGTTAGGAGTCCAGGCTTGACCCCAACTGCTGTGGGTTATAGCCCCGCCTGATCTAAGTTACTGAACCTCCATGAGTGTCAGTTTTCCTGATTTCTGAAATGGGCATAATAACAGTGGATTGTTGAGTTGATGTGAGGGTTAAACGAGAGGATCCACGTGGAGAGTTTGGGGACTGCCTGGAGCATGCATCGTGCTGGCTGAGTGTGTATGTGTGTGAGTGCTGTGTGCGCTTGTGAAAACCACACCGCCCGCTTTACCTGATGGTCACCCGATTTGTTAAAGTCCTGCTTGGGCTGTTTGGCGGAAGTTGTAAATTAGTTTTGATTCTTAGAAGATTCTTTTCTTTTCCTCCTTCTATTCCGATGGAGTTTTTCCCTTAAGGCAGTTCAGGTTAATGTAACCTGTAAGACTGTGGCAAACAGCAATTGGAAGGATTTTCCTATTTAATTCCATACATCAGTTTGCACATTTTGAGCCAGAGTCATTTGTGGGTACGATGACTCTGGCGACTTTTTTTTTTTCTTCAATGAAACGTAACATGGGCACGCCCACGCACACACGCACACACGCATACAGACACACGTCATCCTGGGTGGCGCTGTCTAAACCCCACCTTTTCTCCTTTCCAGTTCTTTCTCATTTTGAAAGGAAATTCCTCTGCTTGCCTCATGGAAGGTCCTTCAGAAGTTCCCACCCTGACTAACACCAAGTGACAATTAATAGAAGAATGATAATCAACACCATTGAATGCGCACCTGCTATGTCTTGAGAACTTAGCTTGTGTTCTGTCCAATCTTTACAGCTGCCGTGAAGTTTACACCCATTTTTCAGTTGAGAAAAGTAAGGCACAGAAAGTGAAGGACGAAGGCATTCAGACAAATTAACGAAGCGGGCTGATAAAGGAAGACATTCCTATCTGGTTTCAAACGTGGTGTTTTATTCTGCTTTATTTTTCATCTTTATACCAAGGTGCTTCTCCTTCAGGACAAAAGGGCTGCCTGCCTTGTTCCCTCTGTGTCCCCAGTCTCCGGCACATATTTGCACAGTATTTGCAAGTGTTTGTTAAATGCTAGCAGAAACAGGCACATGCGCACACACACACATACACACACACAGAGACTGTTACTGTGGTTGTCTTATTTTTTATAAGATATCCCTGGCTCTGGACTCCAGCTTCAGCGCCCACGGTTAGGAGGAGTGGGGCAGGCACATGGGTTTGGCAGCCGGCAGTCACAACGGGATCCGGCCCAGAAGCTGCAGGTGCCTCAGGTCCGTCACTTATGAATGATGTGACCTTGGCATGTCACCTCTCCTCCTGGGGCCCTGGGTTCCCTATGAGTAAATTGGGGGAAGATCTCAGAGGGCTCGGAGGGACAGCTTTCTGAGGGATCTGGCACCACGGAGACATTCCAATCCTGCCTGGTTTTTCTCACACCACAGAGACCACTGAGCGTCCTGGGACTGGTCTCCATATTTGAATGTGAACCAATTAATTACTACTGACATAAACGAATGGCTGGCATCTAGTCGCTGGCACCCTAAATCAAATATTCTCAATTTTCCAGGCCTGCGGAATAGCACGCATGAAGCACCAACTTTTCTCACCATCACTCACAGGCACCACGTTAATCCCATGAGCACTCATTGCACCGGCAGAAGAAACATGTGGATCTGACTCCTGGGGTTTACTTAAGGGCTTCTCGCCCTGACTAATGGTGGGCACGTGAAAACATTTGACCACCCCCCCCCCCCAACCCTGGGAAACCCCTTCTGGTCAGGTTAGGCCTCCTGCAGGTGTAGAAACTGTGCAGAGGTGAAGAACGCTAGCACAGGAGAGGCTGTATGTGTACATATTGAAAGGAGAATTGCTACGGGCTCCTTTATTTGTCTATTGAATGAAGGACTGTTTCTTTCAGGATAGCATTTCCTAACGTTTTCTCTGAAGAACACTGTTTCTGCGGTCTGCTAATCAGGTACATTGGAAAAAAAGAGAGAGTTGGAAGGAGAGAAAGAAAAAAGAGTATTCTTTAGTCAAATAATTTTGGGAAATCCTGGAATAAACAACGTTAGGCACTTTTTTTTTTAATTGCAGAATTTCTCGGCGTCTTTAAGAGGTTAATATGCATTATGACTACGCGAAAGATAAACATGGTATCGTGTTCTTCTGACAACAGAATGTTTTCCCCCCTCTCTGAACGTCCCAGGGAACTAGCGTTCTGTACCACACTTTGGGAAAAAGAACTTGCATAGAGGAAGAGAAACTGGATTCTGGGCTTTTATGCAAAGTTTTCCCACAGGTTGAAGTAATTCCAGGTGATTCAAGACAAGTGAGGAGGTAATCAGTAGGTACTCAGTCTGTAGAGAACCTCCTTCTCCACAGCAGCTCCGCTCGTGAACTCCCCCACAGCAAGCTGGCATCCTGGGTGCTCCGTCCAGGTAGGTCTCTGCCATGCCTTCAGGTGGGCATTCTAGGCTTAGCAGAGCAGACATCTGGGCATCCGGAACAAAGCGGAGAAGGGAGCCATAATAATAAAGGGGACGCCACTCAGCTTCCTTTCCTGGCCTTTGCTTCTTGCACCCAGACAAACGACATGCAGCAGACTCTGGGAAAGGCTTTTAGGAAAGGGATTTTTATGTGTGTGTGAGTAGAGGTGTTGCCCTGGGGGCATGTGTAAGCCCAAACCTGAAGCGATTGTATGCCAGAGGGCCACGGTTTGAGAAACCCTTGTGAAGGCCGTTGGAAGCTGGGATAGCACAGAGCTATTGGCAAGGGATGGCGTCTACTGGGTGGGCCACGGCAGCTGACTCAGGTATGACCAGGATGGTCCTCAAGGATTTGGTGGTCTAGGTAATTTCTCTAAGGGGGGTGGGTGGCCACGAGTCCTTGCAGGCTTCCCTGTATTCATGACTAGTCTCAGTACCTTAATGTGTATGCTCAATTTTAACTTCAAGCAACTGAAGAAAGTTGACTTTTGGAGGTGAGACCAAATGTAGATTTAGGGGAGCCTGGAGTTGGTGAGGTTCTGAGTCTTGCTTGAGGACAGCACACAGAGGCACCCGGCCCCCACCCGGGGGGCAGGCTCTGTTAGAGGGGCTCTCACTCAGCCCTCCCTCCTGAGGCACAGAGATTGGCTCAGAGCTAAGCTGATAAAGAGAAGGTGATAAGAAGGAAGGGCAGGAATCTCAGAAATGCTATTGCTTCACTTTCCAGAGGCTTCCCAAACCCTGACCTCAAACTACCCTTGCTCTCTGAAAAAGTGGATGGCGAGTCAGGGAGCTTCACTGACACGGCAGCCCTGGGCTTGCCTCGGCTGTTGGGCTTAATGTTCCAGAGGTTTCTTAAAAAGCATTTGGAGATTTCAGTTTTCTTTCGGTTTTAGGGAAGCGGAGCAGGTGTTAGCATTTGTTGAGTGATGACTGTGTATGGGAAAGGCCCTGCGTTCCCAGAAGTGGCTACACTTGGAATCCCTGGGTTTTGGGTTGGTTGTTTGCTTTATAAATGCTGATTCCTGGGGCCCACCCCAGGTAGCCTGATTTGATTGACCTGGAGTGTGGCCTGCGCCTCGGGGTTCGTGAGCCCCCCACCCCGCCCCCAGGTGCGTCGAATTTGGGGCAAAGTTTGAGAACCGCTGCACGGGAAGCTTCTGTCCCTCACTCCCAGTTACTCACCAGTAACCCAACCATGGGCACATTAGTGTCCGTTGAAGAAACAGAGGCTCAAAGAGCTCAGGACTTTCCCAAGAGCACACGGTCACAGGCTAGAACACAGGTTCCGAGGCCAGTCTTATATCACACTGAGTCAATAAATGTTGCAAAATCTGACCTGATTGGACAGTGACGCCATCACGGGCCCGTATGGGGCTTGGAGGATTTGGCACTGCTGCAGCCGTAAAGCTCACCCAATGTACCCCTCTCCGGGGCCCATTCCAAAGAGCAGGGAGTTGTACCGTGGGCCAGGAGCTAAGGGACTTGATCCCACAGCTATTAGGCCCACCCAGGAATCAGGATGGGCTAACACCAGGCCAAGTTTATTTTTCTTTTCTGTCAAGTGTGATCGCTGGAGAAGACTGCATGGGAAGTAATGCAGACACACGTGGGCCCTTGAGGGTGCGGGGTTCACAGTCCATCGAGGAGCCAGCCAGGCTTGACACGGCACCCCTCCTGCTGCACTTACTCAGACACGAGGCCGCCTGCGTTCCCACTGGTCTTCAGGAATAGAGAATTGACTTGGAAGGGAAAAATGTGGCCAGTAAGGAAGCTAGGCCCTTATCTAGATTTAGACCCTTATCTGAATAAAGTAAGGATTACAGTCACCTATAGTTGTGATAATTAAATTATATATAATGTGTATAATTATATATGATTATATATGAATACATATTATATATTGTATTAATATATAAATATTCAAATTATACATAAAATAATATATGCTGTTCTAGACTAATGTATACTCTTACATGTATAAACATCATTTTATGTATCATATCATTTATATGTGTATTTGCTCTGTGCACAGCTATGGTGAAAGAGCACCAGGCTGAGTCAGAGGCTAATCTCCGTTGGTAACTCACTCCATCAGAAGCCAGCTGGAGTGGTTATACAAATTATGGCACATCCGTTGAACGGAGTTCTTTGCATCTGTTAAAAATGAGCTAAATCCATATATCCAAATAAGGAAAGCTGTCCAAGATAGACACTAAGGGCAAAGAGCGATGTGCAGAGCCATGGGAAGGGATAGCCCTTTTCCATAATGAAAAGCACTTACATATAAATATGTACATGTATAAAATGTAAAGCTAAAAACAGACTCTAGCTGTGCATACACACATGCATGTCCTTGGGGGGATGTGCATGTTTTCTGGAGAAAATACATTTCGGGAGAAAGTTAGAAAAGAGAGATCTGGCAAAAGGAAAAGGGAAAGAAGATTTTCCATTTTATTTTATGCTTTCTCCTTATTTCATACTCAACTGAACTGTTTACACATTTCCTGTGTGTGTGTCTGTGTCTGTGTTTCAGTAACAGAAACAAAAAAATTTTGAGTTAAAACACAAAAGAAAACAAAGCCTGGACAGACTCTGAGCCTCAAGCTTTTTCTCCGCGTTCTGGGCCAGCCCAGCAGACATGGTTGTTTTTCCAGCTGGGAATCATTTCATCCTCTTGCCCTAAATGCTGAGCGAGCCCAGATCCAGCAGGAGGCCAACAGAGGCCTGGTCCGAGGCAGGACAGCCACCCGCTTCCATGTCTGGTGTTGTTTTTAAGTACGAGCACACAGGTGGGTGTGTCTGGGGAGTCGGGGGAAGGAGCTAGACAAGCCTCAAGGAGGGAGAGAAATTGACATGCCTAATGAGGGAACCCACGTGGTCTGGCACCAGAGTTCCAAATGTTTTCAAATAAAACCGGAAATAAATTTAATCCAAAGAAAAAGGCTGATATAAATCGATGCACAGAAGCAGGAATCCTCTGGGTGAACAGATACCAACTTTGGGGCTAATTCTTCCCCTCACTTGCTGTAATGTGCTCAATGGTGACCCCACCCCCCAAAAGAGGCATTGATACCCTAACCCCCAGAACCTATGAATACAACCTTATTGGGGAATAGATCTTTGCAAATGTACGTTAGGATTTCCAGATGAGATCATCCTGGGTTACCTGGATGGGCCCTAAATCCAATGGCAAGTGTTCTTACGAGACATTTCTACGAGACAGAAGGGGAAAGGACACATACAAAGGAGAAGGCCATGTGAAAATGGAGACAGAGATTGGAGTGATGCAGCCACAAGCTAAGGAACACGTGGAGCCACCAGAAGCCGAGAGGAGCAAGAGGAGATGCTGCCCTAGAGCCTTTCTTTGGAGGGAGCTCGTCTCTGCCGACACCTTGATCTCAGACTTCCGGCCTCTAGAACTGTCAGAGAATACATTTCCATTGTTTTCAGCCACCAAGATGTGATAATTTATTACAGCAGGCCTAGGAAACTAGAACACTTGCTGAAGAGACAGGGGTTGGCTTGGATTGACCTCCCAGCCAGGGGCAGACTCTGGGATTTGAAAAGAGAACAGGAAGGCCTCCACACCCACCCAGGACGCCCTGCCAAGCCCCCAACACACTCTGTGGGCCCTGATCTCCCTTTTCTAAACTTCTCCCAACACTCTCTACGGGCTTATTCTGCTTTATTTTTCTGCACGGAGCCTGTCGTGACCTGTTATTACTCATCTATTTGTAAAGTAACTGTCCATCCCCCCCGGGGACGTGAGCTCCATGAGGGCAGGGCTGACAGCCCAGCTCACCTCTGAATCTACCCCTGGCCCAGTGCACGTAAGGGTGCCGAGATGATCTTTGAGGAAGGGAGAGAGGGAGCACAGAGGAGGGCCCTGAGAGGGATGTGGTGAGACCGCACTCACACCCAGCCCCCAGCAGCTTACCGTCTAGGCTGGGAGGGAGGGAGGTAGAGCAGGTGCTGGGACGGCTGTAACACAAGGTCAGAAGGGTTAAGAAGGACATGGTAAGAAGTTGTAAGAAAGGGGCAGATAAAGTCCTAAGGGAGCAGAGAGATGCAGGAGATGACCTCCACCAGCAGGGATGGGGACACTCCGTCCCAAGGGGACATCTGACAGGTTTCACGGCTGTGATTGACTGCCCTGAATGGAGGAGAGAAGGCCTGCTGCACCGCATGGCCATTGTGAGAGACAGTGAGGGAAAATGCAGAGGATGGAACAGTTATGAGCGGCAGTGCAGAGCAGGCCCGTGGGACCAGGCCAGTGATGGTGCTGTGTGTACTGGGGATGAAGAGGCCACGGAGGCTTCAAACCAGGAGCCTGCCCAGGTGACCGTCAGAGGCGCTAGGTGCACCTGACCCTGGACACCAGCTCCTTAACTTCCAGGAGGTTAGTCTACATTCCTTTCCATCCTTTACCACTTCCCAAAGCTCACAGTTACATTAGAAATGGCAACTATGCGTTGAGTCAGGACTGTGCTAAGAAGCTTCCGTATTTCAATGTTTAATCCTTTAGACACATCCATACAATAGCATGATTATTCCCTTTTTGTAGATGAGACAGTTGAGTCTCAGAGCTGGTAATTGTGGAGATCAAGATTTAACCCTGAACATGCTGACTCTGGTAGCGGGCCCATGCTCTCACCGTGGCCTGTGGCCTTCCTCACTGTGAAGGGTGCCATGACTTCTGGAGTAGCTCGCACACAGGACTCTCCTCGGACCTAAAGCAGAGTTTTGGAGGGTTTAGGGCAGAGGTTATTCACCCCATTTTACAGAAGAGAAAGCTAAGAATCCAAGGAGTGGCGGGGTCTTTCCCAGGCCGCTGCAGACCTGGATGACAGACACCAGTGTTTCATGCTTAAGGTCCTTTGCCTGGGATGCCCTGTATTCAGACTTGTGCCAGCACGAAAATGCAAGATGAGGGCAGTGGAGTTGCGGGGTGGGGGGGTGGGGGTGGGGGTTGTCAGGAACTGGAGTGCAATTTGCTGCAGACCCAATGCCTACTGAGCAGGGCTCCTCCCCAGAGCTCAAATCAGTGGGCAGTAAGGCAGCACATCCATCTCCAAAGGGCCTTCCAGGGAAAATTGTACTCCCTGGAAGGAGTTGGCTACATCCATCTTGTAGGACAATATGCTATTTTTGCCAGAGAGCTACAAGGCATAAATATAGATTTCGGAACGTTTTTTATGAGCTGACATGATGGCCTCTGGACATCTCTTCACTAAACCATAAAAAGCCAGACAGCCCTTTCCAGAAACTGCATCCACCTGTGTCCCAGATAGACCTGGGAGCCTGCAGCTACATGGCAGAAAGGGCCCCACTTTGTTGGGAAAAAAAACAAAAAAATCAACGGCCAGTTGTCTTTGAACTGCCTTGGAGATGAATGAAGCAATCACCTGGGGGCATTTTCTGTCTCCTGCTGTGACATCTCTTTCCTTGTGCCCTGTAACCAGGTCAGATCCTGGGATGCAGACCAAATCCTGAGCCTTGCCCTCAGCCTCCATCTTCCTTCCCATTTTCCCCGTGCTCCTTTCTACCACGGGGCCTTTGCACCACCTGGGATGTTCATCTGTCCCTGCCATCTGTGCCTAGGCAACCCTTTAGTTCTCAGACCTCCATCAAACCCCCTGCGCCCACCATCTAGGTGACGCTCCTTTGTTTGCCTAGAACCATAGTCACTTGATTCGGGGCATTTACCCCAGTTTGTAAGGGTTTGTGTGGTTATCTGATTAGATCCTGTGTTCCCCACTTTACTGTAACCTTCATGAACGGTTGCTTCCATTACATTCCCAGAGCCTAAAAAGATGCCTGGTCCATAGTCATTTCTAGGTAAATAGTTACCGAATATACAGAAATGTGCCAATGAATGAATTAATAAATAAATAGATGAATAAACGAGTGAGCAGGCAAGCAATGGTTCTCAACCAGGGCCGAGTCCCCCCCCGCCAGCCCCGGGATATTTGGCAGTGTTTTGAGACATTTATGTTAGTCATAACTGGGGAGGGTAGCGGTGGTGCTGTTGGCATCCAGTGGAGACAGGCCAGGGGCGCTGCTATACATCCTACACAGAACGGTCCTCCCTTCTCCCAGCAAAGAATCTATCCTGCCCCAGATGTCAACAACAGTGCTGAAGGTGAGAAACCCTGTGAATTCATTTCCCAGGGCTACTGAACAAAGCAGTACAAACTGGGTGGTTTAAAACAACAGAAATTTACTCGAGTACAGTTCTGGAAGCCAGGAGTCCACAATCAAGGCGTTGGTAGGGTTGGTTCCTTCTGGAGGCCCTGAGGCAAAGTTGACTCCTTGCCTCTCTGCTGGTTTCTGCCGGTTGCTGGCAATCCTGGGTGTCCCTTTGCTCACAGCTACATCTCTCCAATCTCTGCCTCTGTCTTCATACGGCCTTCTTCCCGAAGTGTGTCTGTGTGTCTTCTCCTCTTCTAAGGATACTAGACATTGGCTTTAGAGCCCAACCTAATGACCTCATCTTAATCAATTACAACGGCAAGGACCCTATTTCCGAATAAGGTTACCTTCACAGGTACTGGAGTTAGATGAACATAACTTTTGAGGAGACACCGTTCAACCCACTACACCCTGGTTTAATGGAAAGCTAATTATATTCATACACACCCTCCCCCCCAAAAGAAAGGGGCAAAGAAACCTGCCCTTTGTCCTCTCTTCTCTCACATCCCCGTTGTTGTCCAGGCGCTCAGCCAGGTGCCTGGGGGGCTCCTCAGCTTTCCCTCTGCCCAACCCTCTCAGCCACTGTCAGCCACCTTCACCTTGTCAGTGCTTTACCTGAGGAATCCACCTTTGCGTTCAAAATCTTCTCCTTTACGCTGGAGCATCAGACTAAGTGGGTGATATGCATTCGATCCTTGCGCCAGATCTATAAGCTAGGTATTCCTATTGCCCCATTTACAGATAAAGAAACCTGAGTTCAGAGGGATAAAGAGCCCAAGCTTACGCAGCTGGTAAATGACAGAACCTGGTCATCTGAGGGGAAAGCCCGTGCGTGGCCCCTGTTTTCTGGGGGCTTCTCCACCCCCTTACTGAGCTCCCAGCTCCTCTCCTTTGCTCTTCTGGCAGGAGCTTCACCCTGTGCTCTCATAACTGGAGGGACTTGCCTCCCTCACAGCCCTTTCTCTCGGCATCATTCCTGTTTGTTTATATTCCTCTCTCCCCTCTAGACTATGAGGGCTTTCAGGGTGGGTACAATGTTGATTTCATCCCTGGGTTCCCAACCCCAGTACCTACCTGCAGAGCACACACAGCCTGTCGATGGTTAAATAAACGAATGCATTCATGGTTTTAACAGTCTGATCTAGGGACATTACTTTTGTTTGTACTAGAATTCCCCAGGTTACACTGCAGTGAATACGATACAACTCTCTGGCTCTCTTAGAAGCAGCCAGAAGGTGAAATTAAATTTTTTTAAAAAAGTTTCCATAGTCCAGTTAGCTTGGATAACTCTAGGTTAACCAACACTAAACCTACTTCCTTACTGCTGGACTTCACAGAACCTTAAATATTCTAACATGCTTCGGAATTGCTAAGAGGCTAGATAGTCTTCTGGATACTTCGTATTTGTTTTAATTAAGAAAACTGGTTTTTTACTTTTTAATTTTTTGAACAGTCCCAATAAATACTAAGCCTATTACAGAGTTAGAATATGACGGGATGACTCACAGCCCCTCCTGGGTGGAGAGTCTCCCACAAAGCTAAGAGGAGGAGGGGGCTTCCGTCTAGAGCTGACTGTGGTCATCGCCGGTGGGCTGGGATGACTCTTCTCTCACCCTCTGGTCTCCAGTCTGCACCCACGTTCTCCTGTGAACTCTTCATTCTTGTTTTTGGTAGATTTCCCCCACTCTCATCAAAGCCCAAGTTTCCTGAGCTAAAAATGGAAGTGGATGGCCTAAAGCTTCCTGTACCTCATTCACCTCCACATTATCTTAGGGAAATTATGCCAATTATCACACGGAGGCTCAGGATTGAACAGCTACAACGTCTGGGCCGACGGTGATGGATGCGACCAATTCAAGGAGTGGAGGGCAGCTCCTCGGGTGGTGAAAGAATCATCTGGTTTGCCAGGAGATGCTCTCCCGTGGCAGACACAAAGTTCGGATCTCCGGTTGGGGTGCTCTCCTAGCATCTTTTTGTAAGAAGGACATTTCTAAGGGGGATTTTTTTAAAAGCATGTATTGGTTAATCTCATTTTCTTATTGTCTTAATATAGAGAAATAGAGAGAAAACACCAAACATATAAAAATGGCCCATAATCCTCCTACCCAGTGATTTCCGTTGACCTTTAAAACCAATCAAAATGAAAGTAATACGATACAGGTAGGTCTAGACAATCCAAAGAGTTCAATAAGTAACAAAGTTAAAGTGAATCTCTTCCATCCCCTCCCACCCCTTTCTAAGCTCAGTCTCTCAACAGCTAATAGAGTTTTGTGGTTCCTTTAGAAATAGTGTACCTGGGAGAGCATAATGGCTTAGAGCAGGGCATCTCACACCTGATGGACGTTGAAATCACCTGCATAGCTTGTTAAATCACAGGTTGCTGGAGCCCATCCTAAGAGATTCTGATGCAACAAGCGGGAGCAGGGAATTTGCATATTTAAAAATTTGTCGGGTGGTGCCAAATCCTAGTTCTGCCACTTTCCAGCTGTGTGATTTTCTCACACGATAGCCTCTCTGCTTCATCTTCCTCTTCTGTAAAATGGGGCTAATGATGGTTGTGAGGATTAAGTGAATTAAAATAGTTGAAAGGTTCTGCATATTAAGAGCAATGCAACTGTGCCGTGATTCATGGAGCAGCCTGTAAATATGTACCAACTACCATAGGGATATTTCTACATATTCTTCAGTATTATGCTTTATTTACAGTAGTGATTTTTCATACGTTTACATATAGATATATTTAGTCCTTTTGAATTATGCTTTCCATAAAGTCATAGTTCAGATGTACGTTCTGGAGGTTACTCTGGTTCTCTGTAAGTGACCACACTGGTTTCCAAGTATTAGCTAATATAACCAGTGCAGCAAGAGACATCCTATACCTGTCCTGACAGACATGCTGTGAGCATATTCATAGAATAAATTCCTAGAAGGGGAGTTGCTAGACCAAAGTATGTGCGCATTTTACATACTGGTTGTTGGAAAACTTAAATACGTGTTCTTGGGAAGGCTACATTTGTTCTAAGCCTAGGTCTGATGTAATCTAAGGACAAAGGGGGGTTTCTCTGTGGACTTTGTTGTCTCTATCTTCAAAATGAGGATGAGAAAGCCAACCAACAATATTGACATACGGTACTGAGGTGTATGACTCAAATGACCATGGACCGCTTGTTGAGTACAGAGCAGAAGCTGAGGATCCAGAACTGGTTGAAGCATGCTCTCTGTGCTCAAGGAGCCTTGATCCAGGATCAACTCCCAAGAACACAGATGCATTGCAGTCCAGCGTGAGAGGTGCCTCCATAGCGTAATGTGTACAGATCCAAGATGGCACCAAAAGGGAGTCAGGTGGGCTGAAGGAATCAGGAAAAGCTTCAGGAGGACGGGGCAGATGTGTTTTGCACAGTGAGTGAGAGTGGACAGGAGGGGAAGGCACTTCAGAAAGGAAAAACAGTACGTGTAAGAGCGTGGAGGCTTCCCAGCCCCTAACACAGCACCTGATGTAAGGCAGGTGCTCAAGGATTGTTAGCTGAACACAATCTCAATCCGCGTGGGTTGTGCAACCTACAGAAAACTAGTGCCTTGGGCGCTCTATGATCCAACTCAAGACCGAGAATTCCTTCAGGTGGGCCCGCTACATTCCTGAATTTGAGATTTCAGGTTCATGAATAGCTTAGTAAATTCCTAATGAATTCACGCAGTCAAGACAAGATCTGCCTTCTTATACTTCTGATCACCAGGTTGGAATATAAGTATTGAAATAGCCTTCAGATGGGTCCTGGCCTTGCCTGCAACACCTACACCCTGGGTCGAAGTCCCAGGATTCTGAAAGTAGAATGATCATAGCCACTTCCTTCTACAAAGATTCCATTCCCCAGTGGACGTTCCTTTAGCTCCCACTGCCAGCCTAGAAAGTCTACTAGGCCAGTCAGTCAAAACAATGAAAAAACAGCCGACGATATTGACATACAGTACTGAGGTATAGGACTCAAATGACCATGGACTACTTGCTGAGCACAGATCAAGAAGCTGAGGATCCAGAACAGCCTTTTAGTGTAGCACTGTGGGTTTTGCAAAACTTTTCCACCAAATGGTAGAGGAAAAGCGGACATGAATGAAAATGTCAGGGGATATTTGCCATCAGTAGTTTCAAGGGACAAAGAATATTCTGGCACAGGCTGCTCTTCAAATATGTCCAAGGATGAATCAGAAAGCACACATCAGAAAGGTGTGTTTTGTTGTTGCAGTCTGCAGATGGTTTCAGACAAGGGTTATCGAGACCACAGTTGGTAAGACAATATGGTCCACTGCCACGGAGTAAAAGAAGCAGGTACAGCCTTCAAGGTGACTGCAAAGTATTCCAAAGCCATTATCTCATTCAAGTAGAGGAGGGAGAAGAAGATCTTTGAGGTGCTCTGGTTAATCTGTTCCATCATCAGATCCTGACTGACGACAAACCAGGCCGTTCACCCCCTCACCCCTACTCACTTCACCACCATGATTACCAGCCACAGTCCCCTGCCAGAGATCCCTGCTGTTTCCCAAGCATGGGTTTAAAGTCTGAAAGACTGACTTGCATCCAGGCAATGCCCCTTTATAGCTACACAACCACAGGAAACTCAGTCAACCACTCTCAGACCCAGTTTCTGTATCATGGAGGTAATGTTGAGAGGATTAAACAGTAACCTTTCTTGGAAAGGTCTAACTCAGAAACTCAATCATCTGGACTTTTGTAAACATAATGCCCTCAATGCCACTGAAAGAGAGAATTGCCATCACATATGGATATTCCTTATCCCCTTTTAGGTTGGATGGCCTCTAAGCTCATCCCTTAACTATGGGTTTCATCGATGATCTCACATGTGTGCCAATGTGCTAGTCAGAATTAGGCAGGAAAAATAAGATGACTGAATTAGTTAGGACTTTCTGTGCTTGCCAAGGCTAAACCCAACTTGAGCTGACTTAAGGAGAAATGTATGCGGCGAATTATAAATAGTAACGTTTCATGAAATAATGGGATGGAATTGCAACTGAGCCTAGCTAGGGAAGGGCCTGGAAACAAGGACTGGAAGTTAAGTAAACCTGATAATTGGCTCCCTCCACTTACTCTCCCTGCTTCCCTTCATGTACTTGATTCATTGTTTTCTGTTTGCTTACAGCTTTTCTCTGCTCCCAGTTCCCAGGGAAGAACATGTAGCCCCAAGGATCATGGCTCCACCTGTTAGAGGACCAACCAGAAGCTGAGACCATCAATCCTGCTGCCGGTCCTAGTTTCAGATTCCTAGAAGATAGAATCTGATCCCTGCAGCTTGAGTCTTCCTTGCTCTAATCAGCTCTGGGTGGTAAGTAAAGTCATAGAATGACTAATGGCTACTGGGGGCTCCTGTGCCTCTTGGATAATCTATAATATAGGGACAAATTGATGAGTTTCAGAAGACAGTAAAATGTGAGAGGTTTGGAAAGAAGTTGTAGATTAAACGTTGCTCAGTCCCCACTCTCTGTAAAGTGCTGTAGAATATCCAGGTGTGTACATCCAGCTTTGGAGAACTATGTGTATTTACATGAGAAAGTTGGACTAGATCAATGGTTCTCAGCCTTGGCTTATCATTTGCATGACGTGGGGACCTTTTAAAAATCTTAATATCCAAGCAACATTCCCAGACCAAATAAATCAGAATCTCTATCTGTGGGAGCCTGGTAGCAATGTTTTTTAAGTTCTTTAGATGATTCACTTTTCAGCTGAGGTTCATAACCATTGGACAAGGTCAGTGATTCTCAAATGAATCACCTCAGTCTAGTTAAAATGAAGATTGTGATTTAATTGGTTCAAAGTAGGGCATGGGATTCTCTAGTGCTACCAAGATCCAAGGTATTGTCAATGCTGCTGGTTCACAGATTATACTTTGAGTAGCAAAGTACTGAATTATCCCTGTTGTCCTAGTCTAGTCTTGAGATTTCAAGAAAGATTATTTTCTCCAGAAATATTTATTTTCTGCTCTGTACTGGACCTTGTGCTGAATACCGAGGCGTAGAAATCTAGTAAGTTTCTGCCACAGAGGGGTTTGCCTGTAGTCCACAAAGCTGGAGAGAGGCTAGAGAAAATATTCTGTGTACACCACTTTTTCTCAGCTGTGTTTGGAGGTCTGTTTATCAGGGATGTTTGTTTGTTTGTTTTGTTCTGGTTTGTTTTTTAAGAAAACATCCGTACTGAAAAGGCAGCTGGCTTCCCCGACAGGAGAAAAGCTAGCTCAAGGCATGGAAGGAAGGGAGGACATAAAATCTAGCAATTTGGGGTAAAATAAGCAAAACATGGAGTCTGTGATGGAGAGAGCAGTTTGGCCCTGAGCAAAAACGACAGCAAAGAAACCATAGCTGGGGAATAAGAAAATGACTATGATGGTGATAGGTAGGTAGGTAGATAGATAGGTAGGTAGATAGATAGATAGGGACTCCATGAAAGGATCTCCTCATTTTTCAGTGGATTCAATGATGAATGAACCAAACCCACTCTAAGAGATCATGAACATGTTTCCGGACATAACTGGAGTCCCTAATAATAACAAAGTTGTTTCAATGCTTACGCTCATAATTCATTAAGCTACTCTGTGCCAGAAAGCCAGGAACACCAGGACAAATTATGATTTCTTGTTTTCCTGTCATAGAGCATGAGTCTAAATAGTAGAGGAGGCAAAAGGCCATAATAAATGACCTGGTTTACATTAAAATATTCTCCGAGTGCCTGGTAGGTGCCAGACACTGAATTTGACCAAAATCTCAACATTGCAATTTGAGGATTATTCATCTGCTGTTACCTTTTGATGACAAGAGCAAGCTGCTTGTCTACCCATGGTCACGTTTAATCCTTCCCACAACCTGGGATGGAGGAGTCAGGGTGGTGATGTCCTTATGTTGATGGTGATGGTAGTGTTGGCGACGATGGTGATAGTGGTGGGGTTGGGATATATTTTCTATTTAAGAAAAAATTTTTAAATGGGCTCCAAAGTATTGAAGGACCATATAAAGCCCCACCGCTGGTTAGTAGCCAAGCTGGTGCAAGAACAGAGATCCCCAAATTCCAAACTTGGGTTCTGTCCATTTAACCATGCTGAGTAACTAGAGTATTAGCTAGCTGTTAAAGTTTAGTTTCGGGTTAGCCATCCTAAATACATGGGGAAAGATGAACTAAAACTACAGGATCTGTAAAATACTCTGGCCTTGTGTGTTATGACAGGGAGAGCTTCAAAATGACAGCTCCGGAAGTTTCAGATCCTTCATTTCTAGTTTGCATTCTTTTCTCCTGGCAAGGAAGGCTGGAACAAGAGGCAGTCATAAAGGACACGTTTCCCTCTGTCTCACAAATGTATTTCTGTGCCAAAGTTAGCTTCTACCTTTATAACTAATACACATAAAAAGAGAATATTTAGACAGGCACTTCACAAAAGTGTGGTTAGCTTAGGAAGTCAGAGGGTTCTAAGTGCCCCCAAGAAAATGCCATGCTTTTCCAACACCTTCAAGCTCCCCAGCCTTACAGCATCCCATCTGGTTGGACTCCAACCCCACTCCTCACAGCAGCCAGGGTGAGTCTGTCCAAAATGGGAATGCGATTGCCTCTTTGTAGGGTTGAACATTCTTGCTGGCTCCCTAGAAGAAAGCTCAGGCTCCTTAGCCGAGCACACGATGCCTTTTGTGCCGTGCCTCTTGCTGGCCACTCCAGCCTTGTCTCCTTTCCTTCCTTTCAACCTTCCGTAATGTGCTTCAGCAAAAGCAAATCACCTATAGCTGCAGCCCCCCTTACAGAATGCTTGGCGTGATGCTTCTTGGCCTTTGATTATCGCTGGTTCCACTGCGGGAAGGCTGCCTCTGCCTTCCTCACCCAGCAGGTTGTTACTCAGCCTTAAGGACTCACCTTATCCAAACACTTCCTTGACCAGCCCGAGACTGGAGCAGAGGAGTCACCTTATGTTGTATCTGTGAGTTTTTAAAAGCAATTCATCTGTTGATGGACACTTAGGTTTCTTCTATGTCTTGGCAACTGTAAATAATGCTGCTATAAACATTGGGGTGCACATATCTTTTCATTAAAAATTAACATTTTCATTTTTTGCAGATATATACCCAGGAGTGGAATTGCTGGGTCATATGGTAGTTCTGTTTGGGGGTTTTTGAGAAGCCGCCATACTGTTTTCCACAGTGGCTGTACCAATTTATAGTCCCACCAACATTTTACAGGGGTTCCCTTTTCTCCATATCCTCGCCAACCTTTGTTATTTGTGGTCTCTGATGATGGCCATTCTGAAAGGTGTGAGGTGATATCTCATTGTGGTTTTAATTTGCATTTCTCTGATGATTGGCCGTGTTGAGCATCTTTTCGTGTGCCTGTTGGCCAAATGTATGTCTTCTTTCGAAAAATGTCTATTCAGATCTTCTGCCCATTTTTTAATCGGGTTGTCTGCTTTTTAATGTTGAGTTGTATGAGCTATTTATATATTTTGGATATTAACCCCTTATTGTTCATATCATTAGCAAACAAACAAAATCTCAAGCTCCCCAGATATGGACAGTGTCTGGAGCATAGTAAGCATAGCAATTGCTCAATAATTTGTAAAGCTAAATTCATAACTATTTTTCATTCATTTAAAAAATAGACTTTATTTTTAGAAGTTTTAGATTTATCAAAAGATTGAAAATATAGTACAGAAAATTTCCTTGTACCCCACACTGTTTTCCCTATTATTAGCATCATGCATGAGTTTCATATATTTATTATAATTAATGACCCAATATTTATGCCTTATTATTATTTAAAGTCCATAACTTATTCAGATTTTCTTAGTTTTCATCTCTGGTCCTTTCTGCTCTGGGATTGCATCTTGGATACCATAGTACATTTTGTTGTCATGTCTCTGTAGGCTGCTCTTGGCTGTGACGGTTTGTCACTTTCCTTGTCTTTGATGACCTTGACAGTTTTGAGGAGTCAGCTATTTTGTAGGATGCCCCTTTATGGGAGTTTGATGTTTTTCCCATGACTAGTCTAGAGTTATGGGGTCTTGAGAGGAAAACCACGGTGGCAAAGTGCCATTTCCATCATACCATATCAAGGGTACTTACTATCAATATGATTTATGACAGTGGGTGTTGACCTTGATCACATGACTGGGGTAGTGTTTGTCAGATTTCTCTACTGTAAAATTACTAATAATCGTCCCTCCCTTTTCGCATATTCTTTGGAACAAAGTCACTGGGTACAGACCAGACTTAAAGAGTCTGGCATTCTGCTTCCCCCTTCCTTGAGGGCAGAGTACCTACATAATTGTTTGGAATTCTTCTATACAGGATATTTGCCCCTCCTCCCTGAGTTATTAATTTATTTAATCATTTATTTAGATAAGTATGGACTCATGAATATTCATTTTTGACTTTGGATTTTAATCCAACCCCACATAATTTTGTTGCTTAAATTATTCTAGCTTTGGCTATTGGAATTTCTTTCAGTTGGCTCCCGTAGTCCTTTGACATCCCCCCACTGGGGTGAGCTTTTTAAATTTTTAGACCCTCTCTTACTTTCTGCTCCAGGCTCATTCTGCATATTTCTAGCAGCTCAAGTCCTAGAGCATTTCTCCAAGAAGCTCTGGTTCCTTTTAATGGAGAATGGTGTTAGAAACCAAGAACTGGGTACTAGCTGTGCTCATGACTACTGGGGTGTTGTCTCTTTTAGGTCTCCTCAGTTAACCGAGCAAAAAAATATGTATTATATAAATGTGTATGCTAACTCATGTATATATGCGTTTATACATATACACTCATGTATATACCCATGTAACTATTTTAATCTGTAACCATCTGTAGCTATAGTAAGCTAAATATCAGTTCATATTGATATCTCCAACTTTAAATCATTATCACATGAATTACTCTAGCCTCCACATCTTGCTTATTTGTAAATTTCCACACCAACAGTGAGAAACTTAGTTCCCATCATCTGCCATCCATTTACTTAATTGCTTCGTTCCAGTGTACATGCACAGCAGTATCAGAATTGTTAACCTGTAACCCTTTGGAAAACAACTTTATCAACCTGGGTACAGTGTTTATGTCATTCTTGTTGCCTTTAATCTTGAAGACTCTACTCATTTCCAGAGATACTTAGGTCAGCACCTTTTCCTCCCACCCCGTTCAGTGAGGTTGTCTTACACATCTGTTAACACAGTTAGATTTTCTTGTCACAGTCCTACATTCTTTCCTGGGATCCCCCTGATTTCCTAATGATTTTTTTTTCATGTGCATGCATTATGGTTCCTTCTTTGTGCTGTACAGTTCTATTATTCATTCATTTTTCATCATCTGTTTATTCCCCAGTTATTCACTGTTTACAGTGCTCCTATTTCACACAGTCAAAAATAAGTTGACTTAACTGACATTTAGAAAATGTCTCTAACGGAATTTAAAGTAAAACAGAAAGATCAGAATCTACAGAGATTCTCAGAGAGGGATGGGACAGATAACCCTAGCAGAGCTTAACATGAAACAATTACTGCAGTAGAGATCGGAAGTTAACTCAGAGTCTCTTGGCCACCAAGCAGAGCAGCATCCTAGGACAGACAGATCCTTTCCTGGCCCTAGACACTAACTGGCAGTTATAAGGGTTCTATAGGAGAATGAAATAGACTAAGACTCACTCTGGATCTACATGCAGACTCCCAGATGGAAAGTGCTCAGGTTTAAACCCTAAATCTAGAGAAAGTTGCATTTCAAATTCCCCGTGGTTGCTTCAGGAATCTCTCCCCAAGAAGTTCACAGGAGCACATGAGATTCGAGGCCACTACTGGAAATGAGCCTTCATCATCACCATCGTCATGTAGGACTTTTGAATCTTTATGTTACATTTGTCTTTACAAAATACTTCTGTTGTTCTTCCACTTATCATTTTCATGTCCACCTGGGAAGATGTCCACCTGGGAAGATGTATAGTCATTCCCATTTTACAGATTAGCAAGTTGAGGGTCAGAGAGGGCTTGATTTCCTGTTGGCACATAGGATAAGGGACTCCATCCCAGAATCTAGCTTTCTTCCTCGTCCTCCAAAGTGACTCTTGCCATTTCCATCACCCTTGACTACTTTGGGGACAGAACCCCAAACAAAGCTAATCTGAACCTGAGGCTATGCGTATAAACTTTCTGATTCCTGTGAGAATCTACATTAGAGGGACTGGGATTTCAATATGGACTTTAAAATTCCCCACAGGTACACTAGGCCCAGATACACTTCAAGGAGTGTTCTTTGGCCTTCTTTGGCAAAGAAAGCCAGAGTTTCATTTTGTCTTCCCAAGTCATTCTTAGGTATCAGTGTTTTCTCATATCTAATAACATCATTTTTAAAATACCCAGAAACTAAGAAGAATAAAAGCTTCTGAACAGTCAGAGCAGGTGGTATTCATTCCACTCCCTCTTTATTTCCACACACTTAGAGCTTTTTCACTCTTATTTTACACAGAATTCAAATGTTCATAATTTCTTGGTATGCAGTCCCACAGCATGTTAGAAACAGTAACTGGGAAGAGAGGAGAGTGGGTAGAAGAATTGGGCTTTAATGATTTAAAGTAGGAAGTCATCCAGGTACATTTAGTTAAGAAGCAAAGGGTCTCTATGCAATTCAGTTTCCCCGATGGCACAGGGTCATTTAAGTGCAGTGGCATAGTCTGTGCTCAGGAAGATGTTTCCAAATTATTTTTTTATGCAAATAATGTCTCGTGTACTCTACTTGAAATGGTGGTGATTTTTTTTTTTAATATTTTCATTCAAAATGATTCAAATAAAAGAGAGAATTATTTCCATGTTTAAAGTAGGGAAGCCTTACATCTATGGAAAGCAGGATTACCCAGCATAACTCATTAACTCAATAAACATTTACTGTTTATAAATTGTACATCAGGAGCTGGGGATGAAGAAATAAATAATATCGATCCCTGTCTTCAGGAAGCTCAGCATCTAATTTGAGAATCTGTCTCTGGGGATCTGGATTGCTGGGGTGTCTACAGTGTAAAAGGCTGACGATTAAATCCTCCCTATTCACTGAGTCTTCCAGGACTCCTAGAGGTGGGAACCACCACTAAGGTGTCAAGGATTCAAAAGAAGCAACAAGACTCATTATTACGGGAAGAAGAGAAGGAATGGAGGCAGGAAGTGAGGGAGGGAATGGGGAAGGGAGGGAGGAAAGAAGGAAAGAACACTGCTACTCTGCTGAATTTGGGCAGATGAAAATAAAAAGTCTTACCGAAAACTTCCACTTTGTATCCATGTAAACTTAGTCAAATGCTACAAATAAAAGGATAGTCTTACAGATGCCATCTGTTCCATGATCGATAACTAAACAATGTAAGTGTTATTATCCCAATTTTGTATAGGAGACTGAGGCCCCAAGACTCTAACCATCCTGCCCAAGCTTGGAGCTTGAGCGGTCAGGCATGGCTGGGCCTGGATATGAATGAGTCCACGTCTGTTCCATTTGGTGTGAAATCCCAGGCACTCTTCACTGTGCAACGTTGTATTCAGTTGAAGGAGGTTGGACCGATCAGAGAAGTGTCTACAATAATATGCCACCCAAAAAAGAAGAGGGAGGAAGGAAGGGAAGGGAAGAGAAGAGAAGAGAAGGGAGAAAAGAGGCAAAGCCTCCTTAGGATCCCCTTCACAAGAGAGGCTGTGCTCAGTCTCCATCCATCCATGATTGGGTTTTTTAACACGTTCCCATATAACATGACCACTCTGTCAGTCAGAGTTGTGTGTCAGTCTGTCACATTCCAGTTGGTTAACTTGAAGAGAGTTTGGTAAGGAGAATATTTATACAGACGCAGCACCGTGTGGGAAACCATCCAGACATGTGCAGTGTACAGTAACCCAGGGCTAGTGCAGGAGAAAGGGGAGAGGGATGGGGGTCTGGCGAGAGCGAGCTGCCTCCTGGCAGAAGCGGTAGTCGTCCTCTGAGGGGGTTGAAATCAGCCATGGCGACCCACAGCAAGGGAATCCGGGGACTAAATACTACAACCTCCACCTCATCTCTCCCTCTTTTCCATCTCCTGATGGGTTCCCCATTGGCCAATCCCAGCTGGAGACTGGAGGGTAAGGGAGTCCCCTGGTGTAGACCACAGAGGTCAAACACAGAGCAGAGTGAAAAGGGGAAAGCGCATCTGGAAAGACAAATAAGACATTCCCATCCCAGCCACCCTTATGCATTCAAACATGGCACCAACTTAACTCAGTATCAAAGGAGGCTTCCTTGTTAGCATCAGAAGCGATCTCCTGATCCTTCTTAGCATAGCCCTCCAGGTAGCTAAGAGGAATTGGCCTAGAAGTTGGGATACGTTCGTCATCCTTGTCTTAACCTGAGCCTGGGACCTTGTTCCTTACTCTTCTTTGGTTGGTTTGATCATTTTGATGTCAGTAACGTCTTAGAATTTTTTGAAAGGTGAACTTAACCTGTGTTCGCTAGGACCACAGTATAGATAACACTTTGTGGATTTAAGATATCCAGGGAGATACTGACGTTGTCATGAAAGAAGCACTGGGCTTGATTTTAGAAATCTCCATACCTTACAAACTGGGTGACCTTGCACAAGTCAGATGGCTTATCAGAGCCTCAGATCTCACTCATGTAAAAGAGGGACGATGAAGTTCCCTCTGAGGACGGTACAGTTTTGCCAGTTTAAGGGCACAAAGCAAAAACACAAATGTGCTTTGCATCACACGCAGGTGGGCAGTGGTTTTTCAATTTATTTATTATTTTTCAGCAAGGCTGCTTAGTAGTTAAGAAATCAAGCTCTAGGTCAGATAATAAGGCTACGAACCTTGGCTCTGGAACTTCTTAGCTGAGTGACAAGGAGCAGGTGCCATCATCTTTCCCAACCTCAGTCTCCTTATCCATCAAATGAGCCTATCTAGGGTACCCATCTCACAGGCCATCGTTTACTGGTTCACGATAAACCTCAGTAAGGATAACCGTGGGTAGTAGTTACTGCTGCATTGTTACAGATGCAAAGGCTGCCTTCACAGCAGTGGGCAAGTCCATAAGTCATTCATTAACTCAACAGTACTTATTGTGCCTGTTAGTTTATAAGATGTATGGTCTAGCTGGGGATAGACATCGACAGGCAGCTGTGCTTCTCTTGAGACCACAGCCATAAACAGAATTCGACTCCTGAGTGCTGGCCATTCCTTTTGAATTTGTTTACCCAGGCTTCAGAGACTTTGACTTTAGTCTCGTGATTTTCTTTCTATGTGATCTGATTGACTCACAAGCCTGGGAGTCAGAGAGGTTGCTACATCTCCTGTTTCTGCTTGCTAACTTGCTGATTGACCCGATAGAAACCACTTAGTTTTTCTGGGTCTCGTCGAACTAGATAGATAGATAGATAGATATAGTTAGATAGATAGATAATATAAAGGCAGATGATAGAAAGATGGATGGATGGATGGATGGATAGGCAGATAGAGAGATAGATAGGCAGATAGATCTATAGATAGATAGATATAGTTAGATAGATAATATAAAGGCAGATGATAGAAAGATGGATGGATGGATGGATGGATAGGCAGATAGAGAGATAGATAGGCAGATAGATCTATAGATAGATAGATATAGTTAGATAGATAATATAAAGGCAGATGATAGAAAGATAGATGGATGGATGGATGGATGGATGGGTGGGTGGATGGATAGGCAGATAGAGAGATAGATAGGCAGATAGATCTATAGATAGATAGATAGATAGGTGATATAAAGGTAGACAGATAATAGAAAGATGGACGGATGGACAGACAGATACATAGGATTTACACTAGACAACCCACTCAGATCTTCCATTTCGAAGACCGTGACTCCAGCACCGTTCTTTGACAGCAAAGCCATTTGCTTCCAGAGTTGCTTCGTCATCCTTCATGCATGGAAGTTGATTAACAAACTCAAGAACACATAAGCATCAAGGGCCTGCTACTTGCCTGACACCAGGGACACGTTCAACACATTCTGTATATTTTCTGAAACAAAGGGTGTTTTCCGTAATCTGTTCTCCAAAGCCAGCCCATGTATCTGTCTCCAGCAGAATGGAAGCAACTAACACGAATCTGACCTTTGTTAAATTCTGAAATGCACCTAAAGGCGCCCGAATTCCACGTGGACTCACGCTGCTGAGCTTTGATTCGTACTCAGTCTCCTAAAATGGGAAGAGAAGATTAGTTGGATGAAGGGCTTTCGTATAAAGAGCAACACACGTGTCTTCTAGGCTAGTGTCTGCTCTTTCTCCAGTTATGAGGGTTAATGCCGGCCCAGGACGGGAGCAGCAGCGGCCAGAGTTATTTTTCCCCTTAGAACCACAGGGGGAACGTACTGCAGATAAGAGGTGCCCGGTGTTTTGGCTTTTGGAAACGGAAGTAGAATTGCTATATATATATATATGTCAGCTTGATCTGGGAAGCCTGACAGCCCTTCCCCTTGCCCCCATCTCGTAATTCTGATTACTGCCAGACTGAGATCTATCTGTCGGTTCTGACTGCTCTTTGCAAGAAAGGTTTCATTGTGAGGGAGGGGGGCCGGCCTTATTTTACCAGTAGAAGGCTATTATCTTGCAACAGCTGTTCATAGTTAACTGCAGCCCATACTTAAAGCCTGAGCGCTGGAGCCTTATTCAGTGCCTCTGGATTTGTGGTGAAGAGTCAGGCTTAACTCTTTCTTCCCCTGTAGTTGATGGCTTCAGTGGGGAACAGGATGGAGGCGGTCTGTGAACAAAGAGGGAGGAGATAGATGAAGGGCTACAGTATACAAGTAGAGCAGTTGTTCCCAAAGATGGTAAATATCAAGTTTTTACTATATACCAGGGATGCGTTGAGCACTTTGTATGCAGTGTGTATCAGTGAATTTTGACTAGCCGTGCTCTGATGTTGATATGATTCTGTCCGTTTCACAGGTGAGGAAATAGAGGCTCAGGCAGTGAATGCTAGGATTCAATCCACATGAATCCAGTTACAGAGCCAGAGGGCATAACTCCTACAAGAAGCTCTATTATGCCTCCTGTCAATCCAGAGCATTGACTGAGGATATTCTATGTGTCCCGCACTGTGCAGGGCTATCTATTATAGACAGAAAGTCGCCTCCCCAGAGGGCTTTCGGGCTGGCTAGACAGGTGAGCAAATGCAGGTGATACACTGAGAATGGAGAAAAGCAGTGAAAACTACGGAAATTGCTCACCCCATCTAGGATGGAGAGAGTCAGTCAGGACCCAGGAATTTAGGGAAGGACAGAGTTTACCTTTTTAAAAAAAAGCTAATGTCAAGAAGGGAACACAGCTGCAAAAAATAATAAGAGTGGGTGGGGAGATGGAGAGAAAAGGAGAAAGGAAGAGAGGCTGACTGACTCGGAGAACGCAGGGGCTGTGGGGCATACCCCCAGGAGCACCTCAGGCTGCCCGCCAGGAGTTTAGACTTGAACCTCCAGGAAATGGGCAGCAAGGTAGTCAGATCTACATTTTAGAAAGATCACTTTGGCTGTGGAAGGAAGATATTTTGGAGGGAGCAAAAGAGAGACGAGAAAAGTTAGGAGATGGGATGAGAATCCAGGAAGAGGAAAATGGCCAGGACGATGGAGGTGGGCAGCTGGGACTGAATTCAAAAGATGTGTCACGGGGAAGAACGAATACACATGGAGTTCAGCTTCGTTGCCTCGCTAAGGACTAAAAAGAGGTTAAATTTTCCAACAGGAAGTTGGAAGGAACATTGCTCAAACCACTAACTCAACCCCAAATGACATACATTCCTGAGGGTTGAAAATGCTAATCAGTGGCGTTGGGGGTGGTGAGTGAGACAGCCTACACACACACACACACACACACACACACACACACACACACACACACACACACACACACTTTTCTCAGCATGTCTGGAATTCTTGTTCTCCCTTTGACTCCAACATCTTTCCTGATGACAAAGAAAACCAAAGATGTTGAAATCCATAGTTGAGCACAAAGAGAGGCAGAGTCCGGGGGCTCTGGGGGAAAGTTGGCCAGCTTGGAACTTTACTCTCCGCCTTGGTACCCAACAATTCACAGTGGGAGTGAGAGTGGCTTGCCAAAGGGCTCCGTGTGACTGGGCTAAACTAGAAGAATATGTCAAGTTCAAGATGAAAAGACATCCCTCGCAGCTGAAAGCCGAGCTGGGAGCTAATGGAGCTGGGGAAAGGGGCCTTTTCAAAGAAAAGTGCTTATTTGCAAACCCGTTTCTCCGCAGCAAAGGCTCCCAGGACCTCTGGCAAAGGAATTCCTGGACACAGGCCTTCCTGTTGAGCTGTTAGTGATCTGCGGTTAATTACCTCTCGCCAGGCTCCCTTCCGCAGCCAATCCGTGGAGCGGCTGCAGAGGTCTCAGCTGGACGTTTTGCCCTTTTAATTCCAACGTACAACAAAGTTAAAGTCTTAGCGCGGCAGAGCTGGAAGAAACCTTACTGTCCCTTCTGCTCTAAATTCCTAATTTTTGCAGTGGGAGGAGTGGTGGTTCAGACAAAGGATAGAGAAGGGCAAGGCCACCAGGGGAGACCTGGGGTCTGTGGTGGTCCATGAGCCAGGTGTGCCCCTCATGCTGTGAGGATAGTTTGGGGAGAGCCTGATGGTCACCCAGCAAGATCTGCCCTGGTGACGGGAGGCCAGACTGGCTAAGGCCACTTCCAGCACTGCCATCCCAGATTCCCATTGTCTTACGTAGAAGTCAGACACAGCAAACCTTTCCTGAAAAGGAGGTGCTTCAGTCAGGTTAGCCAGGGCTCTCCAAAGATATATAGAGAGATTTTCAGGAATTGGCTCATGGGGTATGACAGCTGGCAAGTCTGAAATTTATAGGGCTGGCTAGAGATTCAGGTCAGAGCTGACGCTGCAGTCTTCAGTTGGATTCCAAAGGGCAGCAGGCTGACAACTCAGGCAGGGTTTCTGATTGGCAGTCTTGATAATTTCTTCAACATCGAGAAGCAGTCTTTGCTCTTAATGCCTTCAACTGATTGGATGAGGCCCACTCACATTATGGAGGGTAATCTGCTCTGCCTAAAGTCTACTGATTTAAGTGTTAATGACATCTAAACAAATACCTTCACAGCAACATATGAACTAGTCCCTGACCAAACAACTGGACACTATAGCCTCGCCAAGTTGGCACATAAAATTAGCCATCACAGAAGGTATTCCAACGGGGTCCAAAATGTGCCAGCAGTCTGTATTGTGAGATGCAGAGGATGAGGACCCTGTCAAAGGATGTTTACCCTTCCTTTGCTGACTAGAGTTTAACTCATGCCATTTTAGGTCCACCCACCTCTCCATCCATCTCCTCATCCCTAACCTTAGCATTCTATAGGATTAAAACCTGTGCCCAATCTATACTTCTTACCAATCCCAAAATTTAAATTAAAAGTAAATCAGTAAATCATGAGAAGACAAGCAGAAGCCAGGACTCTCCTTCTACATTGTGGATCTAGCTGGCATGAGCCCTTGTTTGGGGATTGTTGAGGAGTCTAGAACCTCTCTTTCTTCCTTCCTTCCTTCCTTCCTTCCTTCCTTCCTTCCTTCCTTCCTTCCTTCCTTCCTTCCTTCCTTCCTTCCTTCCCTCCCTCCCTCCCCTCCCTCCCTCCCTCCCTCCCTCCCTCCCTCCCTCCCTTCCTCCCTTCCTCCCTTTATTGGAGTAAAATTGCTTTACAATGGTGTGTTAATGTCTGCTGTATAACAAAGTGAATCAGCTATACATATACATATATCCCCATATCCCCTCCCTCTTGCATGTCCCTCCCACCCTCCCTATCCCACCCCTCTAGGTGGTCACAAAGCACCGAGCTGATCTCGCTGTGCTACGCAGCTGCTTCCCACTAGCTTTCTGTTTTACATTTGGTACTGTATATATGTCCATGCCACTCTCTTATTTTGTCCCAGCTTACCCTTCCCACTCCCTGTGTCCTCAAGTCCATTCTCTACATCTGCGTCTTTATTCCTGTCCTGCCCCCAGGGTTCATCAGACCTTTTTTTTTTTTTAGATTCCATATATATGTGTTAGCACATGGTATTTGTTTTTCTCTTTCTGACTTACTTCACTCTGTATGACAGTCTCTAGGTCCATTCATCTCACTACAAAGAATTCAGTTTTGTTTCTTTTTATGGCTGAGTAATATTCCATTGTATATATACATGCCACATCTTCTTTATCCATTCATCTGTCGATAGACACTTAGGTTGCTTCCGTGTGCTGGCTATTGTAAATAGAGCTGCAGTGAACATTGTGGTACATGACTCTTTTTGAAATATGGTTTTCTCAGTGTATATGCCCAGTAGTGGGATTACTAGGTCGTATGGTAGTTCCAGTTTTTAGTTTTTTAAGAAACCTCCATACTGTTCTCCATAGTGGCTGTATCAATTTACATTCCCACCAACAGTGCAAGAGGGTTCCCTTTTCTCCACACCCTCTCCTGCATTTGTTGTTTGTAGATTTTTTGATGATGGCCAGTCTGACCAGTGTGAGGTGATACCTCATTGTAGGTTTGATTTGCATTTCTCTAATAATTAGTGATGTTGAGCATCCTTTCATGTGTTTGTTGGCAATCTGCATATCTTCTTTGGAGAAATATCTATTTAGGTCTTCTGTCCATTTATGGATTGGGTTGTTTGTTTTTTTGATACTGAGCTGCATGAGCTGCCTGTATATTTTGGAGATTAATCCTTTGTCAGTTGCTTAGTTTGCAAATATTTTCTCCCATTCTGAGTGTTGTCTTTTCATCCTGTTTATGGTTTCCTTTGCTGTGCAAAAGCTTTTAAGTTTCATAGGTCCCATTTGTTTATTTCTGTTTTTATTTCCATTACTCTAGGAGGTGGGTCAAAAAAGATCTTGCTGTGATTTATGTCGTAGAGTGTTCTGCCTATGTTTTCCTCTGAGAGTTTTATAGTGTCTGGCCTTACATTTAGGTCTTTAATCCATTTTGAGTTTATTTTTGTGTATGGTGTTAGGGAGTATTCTAAATTCATTATTTTACATGTAGCTGTCCAGTTTTCCCAGCACCACTTGTTGAATAGGCTGTCTTTTCTCCATTGTATATCCTTGCCTCCTTTATCAAAAATAAGGTGACCATATGTGCGTGGGTTTATCTCTGGGCTGTCTATCCTGTTCCTTTGATCTGTCTTTCTGTTTTTGTGCCAGTACCATATTGTCTTGATGACTGGTCTTTGTAGTATAGTCTGAAGTCTGGGAGCCTGATTCCTCCAGCTCCGTTTTTCTTTCTCAAGATTGCTTTGGCTATTCAGGGTCTTTTGTTTCTACACACTATTTGTGAAAATTTTTGTTCTAGTTTTGTGAAAAATGCCATTGGTAGTTTGATAGGGATTGCATTGAATCTGTAGATTGCTTTGGGTTGTGTAGCCATTTTCACAATATTGATTCTTCCACTCCAAGAACATGGTATATCTCTCCATCTGTTTGTATCATCTTTAATTTCTTTTGTCAGTTTCTTATAGTTAGAAACTCTTTATTTTGCTAATGTTGTTGTTGCTTTTTATGTTTTTTTCTGTTTTTTTTTAACCAAGAGACAACAAAAGCGGAGAAAAGGTCTGTGGAGACACAAACTCAAAACAATGATCAAAAAGTTAGAACTAAAATGTTACTATATCTTATTCTAAAAAAGACTGTAACACTGTCTTAAATTTTTTCACACTGGTTTTGGCATGGGGGTCAACTCACATAAGGGGCGGGGCAGTCTACCCTTTGGGTTGGGGATAAATGTCCATACTTGTGTTTTCCAGACCTCTACTGAGTATATTCTGACAGGCCCCACTTTTTTTCTAGGAAAGGGTCATATTTGTAAAGACCGGTGGAAGGTCATGGTGTAGGCTCTTGACATATAGATAAAGGATATGTCCTAAGACCTTTGAAAATTCATGTTCATATTCATGACTACCCCAGTTGCACATGATTTACCCCCACAGAATTCAGTAAAGCACAGCTAATAAATGGAAGTTGGTGACCCCACTAGATCTTTAATAAGAATCACTCGTTACATGATGAAAAGTAGAAACAAACCCACTTGAGTTATGGGTATCGGTAGGTAGGTTAGGAACACTCAGGTTGAGAGGGTCATGTGATTATGGCAGTGTCACAGTAAACATCCATGCACAGACCCCAGAGAAATGGCATATTATAGACCCTTGAGGCCTCAGAAGTATGGTCAAAATCTAACTTCCCTCTGTCAATGCCAATGCACAGTTTTTCTTAGATGCCTTCTGACACCCATGCCCACTGGCCAAGCCTGCCCTCAAATCTGTGCATCTCCTTGGTAGGCCTTCTGACACCCATGCCCACTGGCCAAGCCTGCCCTCAAATCTGTGCATCTCCTTGGTAGCACCCCTTGCCATTGTGGTGAATGAATTGTTTATTTATTTGATGTCTTTCTCCTTTGTTGGATGGTGAATTCTGTAAGGGAAATGTCTGAGCCTAGTGTAATGATTGACATGGAGCTGAGTAAGCAAGTGCTCAATGAACATTCATTAAGTGAATGAATCAACCAACCAGTCGCCAAGATGCTACCTTTCTCCAGTATGACTGCACAGGCCTTTTCATTCACATGGTTGTGTCTCCTTCCAGTTACCATAGATATGAATAAAACCTCAGCTTTCCCCCTCCTTTTCCTTTCTTCTTTTGAGGTATATACATTGATAAATTGCTCCATACTTTGAGGAATATTTAGAGGCTGCCACATACATGAGACTATTTTCCACCACCATCGTTCCCCATGAGATTAATTTCTAGAGAATCATTATCAGTGTATGTATGTATGGTTGTCAGCTACCCATCTTTTATCTTCCTTTCCTATAAAATAGTCCCTTCAGAGCTTGAAGAAAATTGTGTTTCTTCCACATTACTCTGGCCTTTCAAAATGACGCTTTCTGGGAGCATGTTTAAGTGGAAGACATTGCTCAAACCTTCTCATTTCATCTTTCTTTGTCGATGTGTCCTCCTAGTCTCCAGTCAGTTTCAGTTCCCACCATTTGTACAATGAAACAAATTGAGACGTGGTATCTAGGGATCAGGTCTTGAGGAAGGTGCTGAGAACACATGGAGAACCAGACACAGTCTGAGCCTTCATAAGTTTACACTTGTTCAAACATAAACTGAGACATATTAAAAATTTTGAGTTTATTTGAGCAAAAATCGCTTGCAATCAGGCCACACCAAACCACAAGTAGTTAGAAGCACTCTGCCAACAGGAGTAGGAGGAAGGACTTGTATAGAGAAAGTGTGGAAGCAAAAGAAGGAAAGTATTGTATTTGATTGGTTGTAGCTGAAAGCCTACTTGTCTGTCTCTGATTGGTTGTCCTTAATGTTTCAATTTCCTAGGTTTGAGGTGTTCACAGCGTGGGTTTTGGTGTGCTTTACATAGACTGCCACAGATTAGAGACGTATCAGTCTAATGGCCTTCTTGTTTCATTAATTTAACACCCTGGACTGAGGAAGGTAGGCATTAAGCAAGTGTGTTAAATATAATGAAAGTTAACAAAGAGAATTTCAAAAATGTGGTGGAAGCATAAATCGAAGAACGTAGCTGAGTCTAGTGTGTCAGGACAGGCCAGCTGGAGAATGTGACATTGAAGCTGAGAATTAAAGGAATGGGAAGGAGGTAGCCAAGTGGACAGAACTGAGCTGGGGATACGGTTACAGGCTGAGGGAAGAGTAATTAAAAAACCCATCACTGAGAAAGAACAAACTATGTTCAAGAAAATAAAGGAAGCCAGAACACTGGCAGAAGAAACAGTTCTCCCAGCACAACATGCAAACTATTTTGTGCCCCTCCACCTTCTTCACTCCTGCTGTTCCCTTGGTCTTGAATGCTGTTCCCCTTCTCAATCTAGTACACACTTGGTTCAGTATTTACCTATGTTCTGAAAGTTTGCCCAACATCTCCCTGATGGAATTACTTCTTCCCCCACAACTCCTTATACGAATTTCTACCATGGAGCTCATCTATTTGCAATTTTGCTGTATCACTTATGTCTTATCACCACATGGTGATGGCCTCAGTACATCTTATTTCCCAGACTTACACAGTGGCCAGTGCAGAGAGAAACTCAATGCTTTTCCCAAAATGAACTGAATTAAATTATTTGATTCAGCAACTTCCAGAGGGGAGAATACCCCAGAAAGCTTCCAGCCCACAATCCCACCTAATAGTGGGAACACTTTCTTCAGCATTTCTGACTGACAACAAGGCTTTACAGCTAATTATTATTCCCAAGAAGGTCCATAGAGGGCAATGAGTGTAAGCTTCTGAGTTGGGAAATATCTATAAAAGAACATATTGGGAGAAAGATTTAACTTCGGTAAGAAGATTAATAGTCTGAGCTTTAAAATCATTAAGATGTGAGGGAGGAATGAGGTTTGAATAAACAAAGCCATGGCTAATGAAACTTTTTTTATATCAAAGGCACATTACAAGCAGTGGGACTGACATTGGATTTGTAAACTTTAGGGTGTCATGGATATTGGGAGCAGGAAGACCTGTCCCAGAAAGATGAGGCCACAAAAATTAGGTCAGCACTGAAGATCCAAGAACATTCTACAAGTTGCTCTAAATGGGGGTCCTCGGTTCAGTAACTGAGTTCCCTGC
Organism: Phocoena sinus; assembly: GCF_008692025.1. NCBI lineage: Eukaryota > Metazoa > Chordata > Mammalia > Artiodactyla > Phocoenidae > Phocoena > Phocoena sinus. The sequence continues at coordinate 38,606,091 of NC_045781.1, forward strand.
TTGTTCCTCGGATCCAGCTTGCAAGTCCTCAGCTGTTCTCGTCTCTGGGACCCTCCTCTCTTTTCTTGGTAGGCAGTCGAACCCGTCAGTCTCTTCTGTGCTTGAGTTTGTCTTCGGGCTTATCCCTAGCATGTAACAGGTGCTCAAAAGCAAAGGAATATGTAAGATAATAATAACAATAACAGCAACAGCAATAATGATGCATTCTTTTTAAAATAGTTTCCTCACCTCTGTAAACTGCCCTCTCTCCCTTTGTAAAATGCAGATCCTGATGTCCATCCTTAGGGCATAGGGTGTCATCAGGAAACAGGCCTGAAACTGTAGTGTGTACACGTAAAGGATCATTGGAAACAGGGCATCATGTTGTTGTAGAAAAGCATCAATTTTTCCTTAGGTGAACTGGAGCGAACCTGACTTTATTATATGCATTCATTTATTCAATCATTTGTTCATCCCTTCATACACAAATGTTTATTCCATGGCTTAGCTTAGAAAACTCGCTAACCATCGTTAATAATGCACCATATTTGCTCCCTACCACTAATCATTCCATACAGAGTTGCCAAGGTGAGAACATTTGATTGCAAGTCAAGGCATATAGTCTATTGGTTTAGAGCTTGTATTTGAAATCACGGTTCGTTTGCTGTTTTCATAGCACATAGCATGAAGGGATTTTCTGTTCCATTTGGCCGCCCTGGGGCATCTTGTTGTATCTCAGTGTCCACAACTCAGGAATGCTGTTGTCTATTTTTTCATGGGGCCCCCGGAGCCACCCAGTAGGAATTTTTGCTTTGACAAATCGTTTATATTTTATCTTATACCTTACAAAATATACCTTTCCAATTGCCAGTATGCCATCAAGAGTGTTTGTGAAATGTGGTAACAGTAAATCATAAATGCAATTTTATTTATATGGACACTGTCTTAAACCTTGAGCATATGATCCCAAGCAAAGATGGTCCAGCACCTGCCCTCTTGCAACTTAAAATCAACAAGGGAAGACAAAATGTTTTGTGAGAAATCATAGGAAAGTATGATGAGTGTTAAAATAGGGGAAGAATAGAGGAACATGCAAACATATAGCAGAGACCTAACTCAATTTAGGGGTCAGTGACATATAAATATTTATGAGTGTGTAATTTTTAGCAATTCAAAGGCAGATATGAGCTTATGCAAGGAAGCAGTGGGGACTGGAGAAAGAGTACTCTAGTTATAACAAGTTGGCATTTTAAATCTGGCTCCTAAGCATAAAGGTTAATACCAGATGCTAAGGTTCGAATCATATCTCTATAACTTACTGTGTGACTCTGGGCAAGTTGTGTAACCCTATGGTGCCTCAGTTTCCACATTTGTAAATGTTAAAATACAATGCCCGATCTTGTAGCATTATTTTGATACTCTGATAAGTTCACACATAACAAACTCTTAGAAGAGTGGATAGCTCATAGCAAAAGCTATGCAAATGATAGCGATTACGCTGTGAGTACAGTCACGATTATTACTGCTGTTATTATTGTTTGCTGTGTAATTTCAAAAGAGGCAAATAAACACCCAGAGCCTCAGGTTCCTCATACATAAAATGGTAATACAAATACCTTCATTGCAGGGGGATTATTAACTGAAATGATAAATGCAAAGTATGTGTATCTTCTAGGTATCCCATAGGTGTTCAGCTGATACCACCTGGTGTTCATAGCAATAGCCCAAACCTCATGGAATGCCTTGGCCTTGAGCTTGGCCCTGGCTGCTGTTTATAGGCTATGTTCATGTGTACAGACTGACAGGTCTTCCTCCTCTGGGTTTGCCTGGGGTAACAAAGCTCGTGTAGAGGTCAAGTCAGCTGTACCACCCTCACCCAGACATAAAGATGGGCCACCCTTCATAAGTCTTCCTTGCTTGTTAGTGACCCTGGCACTACCTGATGACTACACGTTTCCTTTATAAGATTTTTAATGATGGTGCTTCTGACATCCCTGACCCTGGACAGTTTTCTTTGTCTCTTGCCCTGCGTGTCACATTCAGTGGGGGAAAGGACGGCAAGAAAGAGGAGGTAGATACAACTAGGAGACTCTTGTGCCAACACCCGTCAAAGAGAGATGCAATGATCTTTCAGTGACTCCCCTTGGGCTCTCCTCATTGCAAATATGGGAGGCAGAAGACTGGGCTGCTCTCTGCAAAAGGAATCCATCACCCAGCCATTTTCCCAGGCCCCATTAAAATGCTGGCACCATTAATCTGCACTACTTTACTTCTCATTATGCAGAAATGTGCTCTTGATCACAAGTCCCCTTGTGTAGCAGCCCGATTCATCACCAATAGCTGTGGGCCACACACCAGAAATTCATAATCAACTGACATTATCCACCCAAATCATTCCCAGGATTTGAACAACTCAGAACATGTCCATCGTTGGGAAGAGGCTGCCACACAGGATGCAATATACAAATAGGCCTGATAGTTAATACATCAGATTTAACAGGTTTAAATTAAGGAATGAACTGCTGTCTCCCTTTTAGGTATAGTTGACCCTTGAACAACAATGGGTTTGAACTGCACGGGTCCGCTTATATGTGGATTTTTTTCAATAAATACATATATGTAGTATAAATGTCTTTCTCTTCTTTACGATTTTCTTAATAACAGTTTTTCTCTAGCTTACTTCACTGTAAGAATATAGTATGTAACACATATAACTTACAAAATATGTGTTAATCAACTGCTTATATTATTATAAGGCTTCCAGTCAACAGCGGGCTATTAGTGGTTAAGGTTGGAGGGAGTCAAAAGTTATATGCAGATTTTCAGTGACAAGGGGGTCAGCACCCCTAACATCCACGTTGTTCAAGGGTCAACTGTATTCAGGTCACCTATTTTCAGAGAACTCGTCTGCATTGACCCCACATGGGAACTAACCAGCCTGGAATTTGGAGACAAAGGGGGACCTAGGCTAGGGAGACACAGCATCAGTGACACAAAGCCACTTGTAAAAGACAGAGACATTTCTACTACTGCAGGCTTACGCGCTTCTGAGTTCAGTGCCCTTTCTCCAGCACCCAGGTTTGCCAGGGGTGTGTGAACTTGGTCTAGTCACTTGTAGCCCATCCTCACTTCCTTTTTCTATCTCTGTCTCACCAAGGAGCGACCTGGGTTAAGTAAAACACTGCAAGTGTGTGACTGTGTTAAGCTTCTGTGTCTGTTCTCTGGACAGTAACCCCTAGGTTGACTACCAAATTTGGGGTAAGAAATGGGGTCCTAATCAAGCTTGTTAATAAAACTAATAGCTACCTGATTCCCTCTGAGATGATTGGGCACCAAATACCGTGTGTGTGCTTTGCAAGCATCATCGCAGTTATTTGTACAAACTGCCGTAAACTCATAGGGTTGTTACGGAAAATTTTTTTAAATTAATACATATAAAATGCTTAAAATATAGAAAGCACTCAATAAATGATATCCGTTAGCATTATGATCTTTGCTAAACGTTACATATATAGGGTTGTTTTGCCTCTGTTTGAACACCTGACAAGAGAGTCACTTCCTCCTGGAGGCCTCTATCCCAGTTCTAAACACTTTGGCCATTGGGTCGATCTGCCATCACTTGGGCTAGGATCTGAATCTTCTCATTTCCAAACCACTGTTTCTACATTCGCCCCCTACATAGAACAAGCCCAATTCTTTCTATTAGGAGAAATCCCTGGAATAATTTAAAGAGATTAATCCTAATCTTGTCAAGTCTTCTATTTTCTAGGCTAAAAAAAAGTCATTTCTTTTAGTGGCTCTTGTATGACTTGACTTGAACTTCACTTCCTGACTTATTTAAAACTGAGAAATTTCCTCATCTCTGTACTCACACTGAGTAACAGTGGTGAACCAGCCAAATGACTTCTCCAATAAAGCAAGAGAGGGAATAGGCAATAATCAGACTCCCAGGTACTTTCCTCAAAGATTAAACAGATGCTATTGTTTTGCCATATTTGCTTCAATTTTCTTTTAAATAATAAATAATACCGTATGGCTTCACCTCCCTCCCCCTCTCCAGAGGGGAAGTCAATGTCTGGAAGTTGATATGTAACTTTTTCATGCATGTATTTATATGTGGATGTTTCCACAAATAATATGTAGTACTGTTGCAAGCATTTAAAATTTAAATAAATGCTTCCATACTGTGTATATCATTTCATGTCTTACTGTCTGCATCCATGTTATATTTGTGTTGATTTATCTGTGTTGATATACACGTTAATTCATTTTAATTGTATAGCAGTTCACTGAGTGAGTTAACTGTACTTTATTTACTCAATACTATTATAAAGGCCACTTACCTGTAGGTTAATTAGGTTAATTCCAATGTTTTAAATTTTTTATTGGAGTATAGTTGATTTACAATGTTGTGTTAGCTTACAGCAAAGTGATTCAGTTATACATACATACATACAAATACACACACACACACACACATTCTTTTTTCGGATTCTTTTCCCATTTCCCTTTTAGGTTAATACAGAACGTTGAGTAGAGTTCCCTGTGCTATATGGTAGGCCCTTGTTGGTTATCTATTTTATAAACAGTAGGATGTGTCTGTTAATCCCAAGCTCCTAATTTACCCCTCGCCCTGACATTTCCCCTTTGGTAACCATAAGTTTGTTTTCAAAATCTGTGAGTCTGTTTCTGTTTTGTAAATAAGTTCACTTATATCACGTTTTAAATTAGATTCCATGTATGAGTGATATCATGATATTTGTATTTCTGTGTCTGACTTACTGCACTTAGTATGATAATCTCTAGCTCCATCCATGTTGCTGCAAAGGGCATTATTTCATTGTTTTTTATGGCTGGTAACATTCCATTGTATATGTATTTATATACCATGTCTTCTTATCCATTCCTCTGTTGATGGACATTTAGGTTGCTTCCATGTCTGGGCTCTTGTAAATAGTGCTGCAATGAACATTGGGGTGCATGTATCTTTTGGAAGTATGGTTTTCTCTGGATATATGCCCAGGAGAGGGATTGCTGGATCATATGGTAGTTCTATTTTTAGTTTTGTAGGAACCTCCATACTATTCTCCATAGTGGTTGTCCCAATTTACATTCCCATGCAACAATGTAAGATGGTTCCCTTTTCTCCACATCTCCTTCAACATTTATTGTTTGTAGACGTTTTGGTGATGGCCATTCTAACCAGTGTGAGGTGATACATGATTGCAGTTTTGTTTTGCATTTCTCTGATGATTAGTGACGTTGAGCATCTTTTCATGTGCTTTTCGGCCATCTGTATGTCTCTTTTGGAGAAATGGCTGTTTAGATATTCTGCCCATTTTTTGATTGGGTTGTTTGTTTTTTTGACATAGAGCTGCATGAGCTGTTTGTATATTTTGGAGATTAAGCCCTTGTCAGTTGCTTCATTTGAAAATATTATTCCAATTTTTCTGAAATTAAGGTTTTATCTATATATGCATGCACATATATACATATATACATACATTCTCTTCTCCATATATGTGTGTGCAAACATGTAAACACACATATACACAAGGAGATATTGTATATATGTATGTTTCATATAAATCTGTACGTGAAATGGTTGTGTCACAATACACACATCTACAGCATTATTGGACATTGACAAATTGTTCTCCCAAATCACTATGCTAATTTATTATCACCATCAATATATGAAATTACATACTTGATCTCAAAGGAAATTAATAAAATTAAAAAGAAGAGATTATAAAAGAAACGAAATTGAGTTATTTGTAGTGAGGTGGCTGGACCTAGAGTCTGTCATACAGAGTGAAGTAAGTCAGAAAGAGAAAAACAAATACCGTATGCTAACACATATATATGGAATCTAAAAAAAGAAATGGTTCTGATGAACCTAGGGGCAGGACAGGAATAAAGATGCAGATGTAGAGAGTGGACTTGAGGACACAGGGAGGGGAAAGGGTAAGCTGGGACAAAGTAAGAGAGTGGCATGGATATATATACACTACCAAATGTAAAACTGATAGCTAGTGGGAAGCAGCCGCATAGCACAGGGAGATCAGCTCGGTGCTTTGTGTCCACCTAGAGGGGTGGGATAGGGAGGGTGGGAGGGAGGGAGGAGATATGGGGATATATGTATATGTATGGCTGATTCACTCTGTTATAAAGCAGAAACTAACACACCATTGTAGAGCAACTATACTCCAATAAAGATGTTAAAAAAAAAAAAAGAAGAGACTATAAAATTCACATTCCTTAATCAAAATCCAATAAAATTAGAAAAAGTTACCAAAAATAAGCAAAATCAAAATTACTTGAAAATTAAGAAAAATACTCCCAAATAATTGAATTATAAACCTAGAAAGCAGTGAAGAAGTAAATACTCACATACCAAAACCTACGGAAGTTAAAAAAAACTGTACTCAGTAACGACATATTTTGCAATAAGCTTTATTTTCACTCTATGAGAGAGTGTGCAGAAAATAGCTGTTCAACTTCTTGGAACAATAGCACTGTAAAAAATATATATAAATCAAAAATGCCCCAAATTTTCTCCTTATAATTGAACAATCATGTCCTTCCTAACTTTCAGAGAATTAGGAGAGTTAACAGAATAATGCAAAATTGACCACTAGTCACTAAGAATGTAAGGTTCACAAGGGGAAAAACTAGCCCAACAGTCTCAACAATATTATAGTCTCCCATCTTGGGAGGGTAGAAGTGCTTTACATTTATTGTGTATATGTTGTTACTAGAAATGGTATTTATTTAACTATAATTTAATGAAATAGCTAGCAAAACAGACTAGAGGCACAGCAAGATTTGACTAATGCAGATTCTTGCAAAGCAACAATTACATTAATAATAATTACTAATAGATAGCTTGAGTGTTAGTTAATTGCTACTGATGTCATTAAGTTTGAAAAAAGACTTGGTGTTCACATGGAAGGAGACAACTCTGTTTTACTTGGGTTGATGAAAATGCTAAGTCAACAGTCTAGGCAAAACAGAAAAGAGAAAAACTGAAAAAAAGAGGTGTTTGCTAATTTCTTTAACATCATTTAGGGATGGAGTTAGATATTAAACTTGAAGATAGTGTTAGTAAACAGACAGCAATACTTCTACTGAATGTTGTTCCATTCCCCAAATTTCCATAATTCTCAAATTGTTTTTTACAAAAACTGTACTCAGGGGAAAATGTATAGCTACAAATTAAATTCATAAATTAAATGCATTCATTTCAGAATTTAAAAATAAGAAAAAACTAAGAAATGTAATAACTTTAATCAGAAGAAAGAAACAAAAAAGAATTTTATAAAGTCTGTCATTAATAAAAGTTTAAAAGTAGCAATGAAGCCCAACAACTGTTTCCTTGGAAAGACCAATAAAACAGACAAATCAGGAGTTTTGTTAAAGAGAGAGAGAGAGAAATGTGCAAGATTATGAGAAAGAAGACATGATTGCAAATAGAAAGGAGATTAAAAGAATTAAGGAGAAATCATACCTACAACTTTATGGAATCAATTAGAAAACTTAGAAGAAACGTATAATTTCCTAGAAAGATTGGCTCAAGAAGGGAAAAAATAGAATACTATATCACCCTATATAATATTAGAAACGTAATTTAAAATTTATCACTGAAAAAGGCAACAAGACAGACTAGTTCAAAGTTGACTTTCATCCATCATTTATAATACACAATCAAATGTTGTATAAGTTCAGATCATAGGAAAAAAATAGAAAACTAGCCAATTTGATATGCAGCCAGCAAAGTACCAAAACCTAATGAAGGTAGTATAAAACTGCAGAGAACTTTCACTCATGAATATGTAAGCACAAGTATTAAATGTTAACAAGTTGAACCAGTAATATACCAAAGACTAAGACCTGTGAGAAGCAGCAAAGGTGGCAAAGATTCATTTCAATCCACAGGAAAAGAGTGGATTATTTCAAAATGGTTTTGGCACAACTGGCTATCCATCTGAATAAAACCAATGTCCAAGACCATATACAAGAATATTTATATACATTAAAGTCTTAAATGTAAAAATAAAATCCTACATAAAAATGAAGAAATATGCATAAGATATATAGGGATTGGGGACACTGTAGATCAAATCTGAGAACCCAGAAACTTTAAAAGAAAATATGGATACATTAACTCAAGTCAAAATTGAAAGAAAATTTTAAAACACAATATAGTACACACAAAGTTAACTTGAAAATAGTACTTCCCATATGTCTTTGCATTGCATATGACCCTGGTTTTATAATATTTAAAGTAACCTTACATACTGACAAAGAAAAGAAACTTCACAGGAAAAATGACAAGGTTATGAATAAACACACACAGGAAAGCAAATCAAAATGGATCACAAGGATTTAAATATGTCCAAATTCAGAGTTAGAGGCATGAAAATTAAATCAAATAATAATTTACACTTGTGACTGGTAATTTTTTTAATTTATTGAAGCAAGTTTGATTTACAATGTTGTGTTAATTTCTACTGTACAGCAAAGTGATTCAGTTATACATACATACATTCTTATACATACATATACATTCTTTTTCATTATTCCTTTCTATTATGGTTTATCACAGGATATTGAATATAGTTCCTTGTACTACACAGTAGGACTTCGTTCTTTATCTATTCCATATATAATAGTTTGCATCTGCTAATCCCAAACTACCAATCCATCCCTCCTGCACACCCCCTCCCTCTTGGCAACCACAAGTCTGTTCTCTAAATCTGTGAGTCTGTCTCTGTTTCGTAGATAAGTTCATTTGTGTCATATTTTAGATTCCACATGTAAGTGACATCATATGGTTTTTGTCTTTCACTTTCTGATTTACTTCACTTTGTATGATAATCCCTAGGTCTATCCATGTTGCTGTAAATGGCATTATTTCATTCCTCTTTATGGCTGAGTAGTATTCCATTTTGTGTGTGTGTGTGTGTGTGTGTGTGTGTGTGTGTGTGTGTGTATGCATACACACAAACACACCACATTTTCTTTATCCATTCATCTGTTGATGGACATTTAGGTTGTTTACATGTCTTGGCTATTGTGAGTAGTGCTGCTATGAACATAGGGGTGCATGTATTTTTTTGATTATAGTTTTGTCCGGATATATGGTCAGGAGTGGGATTGCTGGATCATATGGCAACTCTATTTTTAGTTTTTTGAGGAACCCCTATGCTGTTCTGCAAGGTTGCTGCACCAATTTACATTCCCACCAACAGTGTAGGAGGGTTCCCTTTTCTCCACACCCTCTCCAGCGTTTGTTACTTGAAGATTTTTTAATGATGGCCATTATGATCAGTGTGAGGTGGACCTCATTGTAATTTTGATCTGCATTTCTCTAATAATTAGTGATATTGAGCATCTTTTCATGTGCCTGTTGGCCATCTGTATGTCGTCTTTGGAGAAATGTCTATTTAGGTCTTCTGCCCATTTTTCGATTGGGTTGTTTTGTTTTGTTGTTGTTGAGTTGTATGAGCCATTTGTATATTTTGGACATTAAGCCCTTGTCAGTTGCATCATTTGCAAATATTTTCTCCCATTCTGTAGGTTGTCTTTTTGGTTTTTTTTCTTGTTTCCTTTGCTGTGCAAAAGCTTGTAAGTTTAATTAGGTCCCATTTGTTTATTTTTGCTTTTATTTCTATTGCTTTGGGAGACTGACCTAAGAAAATATTGGTATGTCAGAGAATGTTTTGCCTATGTTCTCTTCTAAGAGTTTTATGGTGTCCTGTCTTATATTTGTCTTGAAGCCACTTTGAGTTTATTTTTGTGTATGGTGTGAGGGTGTGTTCTAGCTTCATTGATTTGCATGTGGCTGTCCAACTTTCCCAACAACACTCACTAAAGAGATTGTCTTTTTTCCATTGTATATTCTTGCCTCCTTTGTTGAAGATTAATTGACAGTAGGTATGTGGGTTTATTTCTGGGCTTTCTCTTCTGTCCATTGATCCATATGTCTGTTTTTGTGCCAATACCACACTGTTGTGATTACTGTAGCTTTGTAGTAGTGTCTGAAGACTAGGAGGGCTATGCCTCCTGTTTTGTTCTTTTTCCTCAGGATTGCTCTGGCAATTCTGGGTCATTTTTTAAAAAATTTTATTGACATATAGTTGATTTACAATGTTGTGTTAATTTCTGCTGTACAGCAAAGTCTGTATGTATATTACAGACTAACATCTCTTATGAATATAGATGCAAAAATCCTCAGCAAAATACTAGCACACCACACCTAGCAACATATATAAAGAATTATACACCAAGACCGAGTGAGATTTATCCAAAAGAGGCAAATTTTATATAACATCCAAAAATCAGTTAATGCAATATATTATATAAATAGAATAAAGGATAAAAACCATATGATCATCTCAGTAGACGCAGGAAGAGCATTTGACAAAATCAACACTCTTTCATGATTTAAAAAAAAAGTCAACAAACTAGGAATAGAAGATAATTTCCTTAACCTGTTAAAGGATGCCTATGAAAAACCCACAGCTAAAACTTAGTGGAGAAAAGCAGGATGCTTTCTCCCCTAAAATGAGAAAGAAGACAAGGATGACTGCCTTCATCACTTCTATTCAACATCATACCAGAGATTCTAGGCAGGTTGTGTAGATAAGAAAAAGAAATAAAAAGCATTCAGATTGCATAGGAAAGTAAAACTATATTTGAAGATAACAGGATCTTATACATAGAAGATCCTGAGGAATTCACTTAATATTAAAACCTATTAGAAATGATAAATGAGTTTAACAAGGTTCCAGGATACAAGAGCAATATACTAAAGAGTAATTGTATTTCTATACACTAGGAATGAAATATCTGAAAATGAAATTAAGAGCTTAATAATAAAACACCCAATTTTAAAAATTGGGCAAAGGGTATGAATATGTATTTCTCCAAAGAAGTTACACAAATGGTCTATAATCACATGAAAAGTGTTCCTATCATTAGCCATTGGGGAAATACAAATCAAAACCACAGTAAGATACCACTTCATACCCAGTAGGATAGTTATAATGGAACAGATAATAGCAAGTGTTGGCAGAGATGTGAAGAAATGGGAACTCTTATACAATGTCAGTGGGAATGTAAAATGATGCAGCCACTTTAGAAAATAGTTTGGCAGTCCCTTAAACATTTAAACATAGAGTTGTCATGTGAGCCGGCGATTCCACTACTAGGTAGATACATAAATACATATATCCAGACAAAAGTTTGTATATGAATGTTCAGAGCAGCGTTGTTCACAAAGCCGAAAAGTGGAAACAACTCAAATTTGAACAGAAAATGAATGGATGAATAAAACGTGCATTACTCATATGATAAAAAGCAATAAAAAGGAATGAAGTTCTGATACACGCTATAATCTGGATAAACCTTGAAAACATTATACCAAGTGTAAAGTCAGAAAAGACCACATATTGTGCGATTCCATTTATATGAAATGTCCAGAATAGGTGAATCCATAGGGACAAGAAGTAGATTAATGGTTGTCCTAGATTTGGGGAGATAACAGAGAGAGACTGCTAATGGGTATGGGGTTTCTTTTCTGGGGTGATAAATGTGTTCTGTAATTAAGACTGTGGTGATGGTTGCACAATTTTATTCTAATGGCTCTTGAATTGTGCACTTTAAATGGGTGAACTATATTATGTGTAAATTATATCTAAATAAACCATTTTTAAAAGTTTTTTAAAAAAGGGATAATGGATTGAAAGTTCAAAGATGAATAAGACTGGCCCACATTTGGGGCCTGGTATTATGAAAATGTTTCTTTTCACCTGTGAGACTCCAGGCTCTTTTCCTGTTCCAGTGTTCATTTTTAAATGAAATAAAGACAAACCTTTTATTCTTCCATGGAAATTTGTATTACATGTAAATTACCATTCTGCTGCAGAATATAGGGAACTATCTCGTAAGTGGTATGCCTATCCCCAAACTCATAGCTCCAAACAGCCGAAAAGCATGTTTTGAAATTTTAGAAATAATTAAGTTAATGGAAAGACCTATTTATAACATCAACAACCTTTATGCCAAAATGAGAAAATTAATTGTAAAGTGATTTGACAGGGCTGGATCAATGAAATTATTTTAAAACTATATAGATATATATTGGATTGACCAAAAAGTTCATTTGGGATTTTCCATAACATCTTACAGAATATATATATATAAAACATATATATATTCACTATATATATTCAGTATTAATTAGCTTCTTTATATAGCAAGCTACAAACTTTTATCTTGGAATGTGCTAGTTACAAAAGTGAATGTTAACTGAGTGACTTCCTTCATAGAGCTCAACTTTGAATGTGATTTTTTTCTTTAGTATTCATTTGGGAATGAATTGTTGACTCAGACTTAACGCATATAGACCTTCTCTAGAAGTGTTCTAGGAAATTAACTAATAATCAAGTATGACACACTGAAAAAGAAAAAAAGCATGCATCAGGGCTGATTCACAAGTAAGATCCTTCTGGAGCACCTGATGGTCGATGTGTAGTCACCTGGAGTCTTTGCAGCCACCACAGAACTTCTGGTTACCATCTTCTGACCATTTTAAATGAGCCCCACAGGCCAGCTCCAGATTACACTGGGATCTCGTAAAAGGCCACTACAGTGTCTTGCTTTTGAAGTTTCTCCACACCATCTCCTATCAGCATGATCCTCTTCCCCAGCTTTTCTGAGTTAAATGCCCCTTTTCCAGTGCCATGCCTTAGCCTCTTGGCCTCATTTTGCTTTGAGACTCCAGACCCCATCCATCCATTTCTACCATTATATGATATGCCTGGAAACTGTCAATGAATCATATCTACACCCAGAACCTCCACCCTTCTCACTGGCTGGAGGTAATGAGTCAGTAGTATTAAGCACAAAGTATAAATTGAGACTGACATAGGTGCTTTATATAGATTAACTTTCAATTTTCATGGCCATTCTCTCCCTTGGGATTTCAGCGGAAATGCTCTAAATGTTGTAGGACCTTGCATACAATTACTCAACTAAGATGGGCAGAATTCGAGTACTTCACTCCTGCACCACTGTTTCTCTCAACCTGGACAAAGAACGCCTATAAGGTCACCTGTAAGGTCACACACAGATCCTCTGGCCCCAGCCCAGACCAACTGAATCAGATCAGGTGAATGGGAGGGTAGTATCCAGAGTCTTAGTACTTCACAATATCCACTGGTGATTCTGATACACACCAATTTAAACAACGCTGCATTATTCTTCCTTGAGCGTTTAGTACAGCATTTCAGCAATTTCCTAAAAAGATTCAAATCCCTTAATGGCCAAAATGCACATTGCCAGCATCATATTCACAATAGATGGGGAAGATGTTCTTATACTTCTCTTTCCAATCATTATTTGTTATTTGTGCATGATACATTATGTACCAGAAAATCCAAAAGGAAAAAAAAAATCTAGCAACAAATTACTCAGTGTGTCTGCAGCACCACTTGACTAAGAGGGTGAGCTCGGAAATCTGATTTTTACTAGGCATTATTCAAACATACATAGAGGACCCTCACCCCAACAACTCGAATGGCTAAGCTGCAGGCTTGTTCTAGATCCACTAAGCCCTCTTGCTGATGAATTGAAGTTGGGTTTACAGTCATGGTCCTTGTGTTCCTATTTTAGACACAAAGATCCATAGGCATGGAGAGATGTTGATAGTCTTCATGCTCTTGAGAACAAGGCTCCTCAAAATGGGAAGGGGTTGTTGTTTTGTTGTTGAGTTGTACAAGTTCTTTATATGTTCAATATTTTGGATATTAACTCCTTATGGGAAATATGATTTGCAAATATCTCCTCTGATTCAGTAGGTTGTCTTTCTGTTTTGTTGATGGTTTCCTTTGCTGTGCAGAAGCATTTAGTTTGATGTAGACCCATTTGTTTATTTTTGCTTTTGTTGCCCTTGCCTGAGGAGATGTATCCAGAAAGATATTGCTAAGATTGATGTCAGAAAGCCTACAGCCTATGTTTTCTTCTAGTTTTATGGTTTCAGGTCTTACATTCAAGTCTTTAATCCATTTTGAGGTGATTTTTGTGTATGATGTGAGATAGTGGTATAGTTTCATTCTTTTCCCTGTGGTGGCAACAGTTGGAAACTAAATTTTCGGTGATGAGCAAGTTGTATACACAGAAGTTGAAATATGATGTTGTACACATAAAACACATAATGTTATAAACCAATGTTACCTCAATGAAAAATTGATTTTAAAAAAGAAAATTAAAAGGAGGCATGTGCACAAAAAATGGGAAGGGGGGAAAGTTTTATTGGGTGCTTGGTAGAAAGGGCATATTTAGGATTTAGCTCATTAGTTGTATGTACTGTCCCCAGATTTAATCTCCACCAACACCCAGCACGATGCCTTGCTAATGGTAAGCTTCTTCATAAATATTTGCCAGGTGAATGAGTCAAGATACTAATCAGTCTTGTGTGAATATCAGAAGTAGAAGAGACCTTTGAGAGACTTGATTCAAACATCTCCATCTCCTTTTACAGTTGAGGAAACATGATCACTGGTCAGAACTCAACTCCTTTCCCCAAAAGGATGAGGTCACTTCCATTTCTTTCTCCACATTTCAGAGCACTTAGCTGAGGGTGTTTTCCCATCCGAGTTAAGGTCTCTATGAGTCTCTGACCTTTTATAGATTTCTCAGTTGTAATATTGTTTCCACACATCACTGTGGCTTCAGGAAGTGCTGTTTCTCCTCTCACCCTTTCCTTGATACTGATAACTGCCATATTCCTGAGAAAGAAAAATGAAAAGCACACTTATTGAGAGAACCAAAGAAAGAGGCGAAAGGAGATAGAGCTCACTGAAAGACAAGTGGAGAGAAGAGAAAGGTGCAGAAGATAATTTCAAGAAAAAAACCACATTGAGCTAAAAGTGTGAAGCCTTAGAACACCCCCTCTCAGGGTAGAGTTTCATTCTCACTGATAGGACAAAGGTTTTCCCAACAGAAGAAGCTTAGCACGTTATATAAATACCCCCAATATGCATATGCAGTGGTAGTAATAATTAGTTTTCTCCCCCTTTCATCTCCACTGTTTCTGCCTACACATGTTTCCTATTTTGAGCTTTGGTGTAACAAATGCATCTTTCAAATGGGAAACCCACGCCTTGTTTGCACAAACACAGGTCTCTTTATCGCCCCGTGCAGTCCCTCCATCTCGCGGAACTGAACAATGAGGCATTTTCTTCTCTCCCCGGCCCCAGAGCTCTGACAAAATCCATTTAATTTCCATGGAAAATGTAATCTGCAGATAATAGTAGGTCACTCACGGCAATATCATTTCACTCTCCCAGATCACCCGTTGTTGTGCTAATTGTGGGATAATGTAATAGACAGCTAAGGCTTGCAGATGGAATTAGACGGGACATTTTGTTTTTGCGATGCTATGAAGAAGGATATAAGAGAAAGTGTCAGCAAATGCCATAGACCTTGTCCCCCTTTTGTAAAATGACTCAAGCAACAAAGGGAAGTCTCCTCGTGTACAGGGCATCTTCGATATTCTTGGTGTCACCTGCAAAATCCACAGGATTTTGGTGTTTCACTGGGCATCTTTGGACCACTTCAATGCTCTACCTTACCTGATGAAGCAAGTTTTCAGAAGCTGAGAGTAGTCAAATAATTGTTTTGGCAGGTAATAATCACCCACTAATCCATCAATCTTGCTTTGAAATATTTTAAAAATATCGATCACCTCTTAGATCCTTCCTTCTAAGAGAAGCAGAGGCCCTTTCTGTGTAGAATGACTTTCCTCAGTGTAGAAGCCTACACTTGCCCATGCATGCTTAGGTTCTTTGTCTCTCTTTTTTTTTTTTTAATTGATTATAATTGATATGTAACATTCTCTTGTTTTTGAGTTGGCAAAGTCAGGAACTGTCATGGAATCATGAAAAGTGGGCCCAAAGATGACCAAGCGCAACACTCTAATTTATTTCATGACTTTTTTCTTCTAACAAAGATCATTCATGGTCACTGTACATTATATGAAAGGGTGAAGAAGAAAGCAGAAACAAGCCTATCCTCCAGCGAATCCCTAAGTGCAGACAATAAAGGTGAAGGAAATTATTCTCCTCGAAGGAACAGGGAAGGGGTGGGAGGGTGTGTTTACAATGAGATTTGGGAAGCGGATACTTGAAAAGTGTGTGTGTGTGTGTCCCTCAGCCATCTGCATCACCGATGCGCTGTGTCTGACCCACGTGTGCTGCCCACTCTATGATGCAGAGGCAGGACAGCTCAGGCCCAGCCCCCCAGCTCCTCTCCTGCCAACAAAACAGAGAGGCCTGCTGGGTCGGCTCGAAGCTTGGCCAGATTGTCAGGCTCTGATGAGGAAAAGAGCTGGCCCATTCCCTGCTCTCATTCCCCAGCCTGGTTTTGGTATGTGAGGATGGAAAATATCCCCACAAGCTGGGGAAAGAGAGAGAAAGATGGAGAAGTTCAGAGATCCTAGGAGACAGGACAAGAGACAGTGAGCCCCAGGAAGAAAGAGAACCAACTGGAGACAGCAGACGGAGCTAAGGAAAAGGCAGAGAAGGAGAAAAACAGGGTGATGGGAGGGAGAGGGGCACAGGGAGAGAGGAGCCAGGCAGGGACAGAGAACAAAGGGCACACAGGGAGGGGGGTGAAAAGAAAAGAAACACACGCGAGGAGGATTGAAAGAGACAGAGACCCAGAGTGAGACAGAAAGTAGAAACCAACAGGAGTGCTGTGAGGCTCTGAGGAGAGAGGAGCCTGTAAAACAGACCGAGCCTGAGGCTGAAGGTGAGTGTGTGCATGAGGCTGTGTGTGTGTGTGATGGATGGAGGTGTAGGAGAGTATGCGTGTGCATGTGATGGATGCATGTGTGGATGTGTGGAAGGGGCCTTGGACAGGCACAGGATTTGAAAGCTTTCTCTAACTTACGCTATGCCCTCTGCCGCATCTACCCCTAAATACCTCAAGCACCTCTGTAAGTTTCAAAAAGATGTTTTATCTTCATTCTTCCACTCTTCCTTAAAAACCATTAGTTTTTCCCCCATTGCAGTCATTTTCTCAGCAGCTCAGTGACTCTCTGGTTTATAACTCCGCACGCTGAGACGCAGCAGGGGGTCATTCTGAAGGGGAGTCCTGGAGGCCTGAAAGCGGTGTGAGGGGAGGGAGCTCGGGTCCATCGCAGGGGTCAGACTCAGCTTCCACAGGGCACTGAGGGCTAAGTTGGATTTCTAGCTCTAAGGTCACTGATAGAGGAAGGGTCAGTCCTGAACAGTCAGATGGGTTAGGGTTAGTTTTATCCACGCACATATGTTCCCCATCCTGGAGGACAGCCTCCGGTCCATGAGCAGAGTATAGCAGCACTAGGATGGAGGGACACTGGATCCTGGGCACAAAGACCAGGAGAAAATTCTAGGAGTTGATTTGGGGTGGGGAAGTGTGGTGAATAGATAGTTATGTGCATGGGCAAGGCAGCCTAGGGACATAGCACTCTGAGAATGAAGGCAAGTTTGGGAGACCCAGGATGGAAAAATGGGGCTCCCCAGCTCACTGTGGGTGACTTCATTCAAAGTCTCACAAGACAGAGCTGGAGCCTCCTGCCTGTGAAAGTTGTCTCAAGCCCTGAACAATGGTGGACCCAATTGTGAGGAATGGAGAGAATATAGTCCAGTGTGGTCCCTGGCCTGTACATAGGAGACAAAGGCAAACACACACATACATGCACATACACACATTCACATGCATAAAGGCACATGCACTCTCTCTCTCTCTCTCTCTCTCTCTCTCTCTCTCTCTCTCTCTCTCACACACACACACACACACACACACACACACACACACACACACACCTCTAAGGAATGATTAACTTTACATCCTTGATGCTCAAAGTGTGGTCCATGGCCCAGCAGCATCAGCATCACCCGTATGCTTGTTACAAATTCAGACTCTCAGACCTCATCACAGACATACAGATCAGGATCTGTGCTTTAGCAAGAGCACATTAAAGTCTGAGAAGCAATACTCCACATGGCGGGGGACCAGGGAAGGCTTCTCAGAGGTGTAATAATTTCATGAGTTGGGCATTACTTTCTTTGTCTTGTAAGTAAGGGCGATGAAATTTGAAAGATTCTGTATTAGTAGCCCAAGGTGGCATAGCTATTAAGTGACAAAGGCTGGTCTCAAACTCAGGTGTAAGGACTCAAGATTAAACTTGGTAAGCCAAGACTACCACTTACTCACAGCTACTATGTGCTAAGCCCAGACCTGAGCACTTGATTTTATCTATTAACTACCTGGATTCGCACAGCAACCAGATAAGATATATTTTCGCCAGTCCACAGAGAAAGGAGGTCAATATTTTTTCCCAATGCCACAAAGCTGGCAGGAAGCAGAGCTGGGATTCAAATCCACAACTGTCTCACCCCTGACGCTAGGCTTTATTTTTGATTCTGCTCTATATTGCCCAGCGGTTGGCCACTATACCTTTCTGCTTCGTTTTCTAAAGATGTAAAATCTGTTCTAGTTTCAACTGCCATCCTGTCCCCCTTTTGGTCACAGTCAGCCTATAGGAGCCAGGCCTGTACCAGCAAGGCAAGATCACTGAAGCCACATGTTGAGGGCAGGTAGCAGACAGATCTGGGCACGTGTGATCAATAGCACTGGAAATAAGGACTCCTGATCAGCCCAGCATTTGGAACCCAACCGTGGGGTCAGAACTAGAAATTTGTGTTTTTTATGCCTGAGACACACGGATAATGCCTTCCCATGGCCACAGGCTGGATCCCCTGGAGCTGCCAGCCTGGGAAATGTTCTAGGAAATCAGGTTCCCAGAATGTCTCCAGGTTTTCTGGTAGCAAAATGTCTGGAGGACAATCTGCTCGACTGTTTTCTCTAATTATAACAAGATGTTTCTCAAGTCCCCGCCCCCTCCCTGCTCAGTGCACCCCCGCAAACGTGTGCAAACTCCAGGTTGCATTTCCCGTCCTTACAAGCTGTTGCCTCAGATGCAGGCACCGAGGAGTCCCTGCCCTTCTTCGCTGATCTGCAAAAAGCTGACAAAAAGAATGCAGGTGACTTCTCAAGACTTTGTTATCTGAGTTCCAAACTCCCCTAGCCCGTGTGTGAGTGCATCTGCCGGCAGGAAGGAGCGCCCCCAAATGCAAACCACATGTGCCTAGATCCAGAAAGCTTGTTGTATTATGCCATCAAATAAAGACTAGCAAAGCCCCCACGTCAAATCAAATTTCAGAGGTAACTCTGAAAATATCCATGGATCATAACATCTCCCTCAGGGACACAACCATTCAGAAGTCTCTGAGTCTCAATTCTGATTTTCTGAAGTGACTGAGCCATTCCTCTCCTGGGTTCAGCTTGCCCTCAGGCAGGCTGGAGGCCCGGGGGGGGGGGGGGGGGGGGGGGGGGGGGGCGCTCTGCACAGGTGGCGCTGCTGAGTGGAGCAGGTTTCTAATAAGGCAGGTGTCAGCCCAGGGTGAAGACATCATTAATGATTGTTTGTGAAGGAGGAGTGGCTGCGCGCAGGGTGAGCCGGGAAGGGAGATGGCTGTCCGCCTGAGGGGTTGGTGGTAGGGATGTAAGATCCTCGTGCCCCAGCGCAGCTCGTAAGGATTCAGCAAGCAGGGGCACGCCGCTTCTGTCCCCGTGTTGGAGAGCAACAACTCAGGACAACAAGCCATCCTGCTACGAGGTTCGGCATCACCTACAGGTACAGAAATATTTAAGGAAAGCGGGGCCTGTTTGGCTGCACTCACTGTAAAAGTACAACGAGGCAGGCTTGATGATTGCGGGAAAGTTACCCCGGGAATGAAAACATGGCTTTCAGCTCTACAAATGCTTTTGAGATTAGAGGAGCCCCTTGGTGGCTGTGACTTTAAGTGGAGGTTGTTCCCTTGAGACAAATCAGCCTCAAACTTTCGAGAGCTCAGGGGCATAAGGAAGGAAATTGTTCCAGCAGGGAGGCTTTTATCGAAGAGCCTGGGGTAGAGTCAGAAGTGGAGAAAGGCACTGAACAGTCAGTGGGGTGGGCTGCTGGAAGCCCTACGGCGGAGAGAGGGCTGAGGGTTCTCTGCGGCCAAGCCAAAGGTCACCCCTTCCCAAGGTGAGGGCTTCTCAGGGGACTGTAGGCAGAAAAGGACAAGCATGGAATTTACGGAGACTCCTGGCCTGGAGAACCAGGATTGTCCCAGCTTCTCCCTTAACCAGTCTTATCCCAGAAGGATAAACATTGTTTTGGTTTTCAGTTTTTCTAACTGAATTATTTACATACAAGAGATTTTTGAAAAGGTGCAGCTGATTGAGTTTTGCAAATGTATTACTGCTGTAGCCACCATCCCAATTAAAATACAGAATATTTCCATCACCCCAACATGGTTCCCCCTGCCCCTTCTTTTGGCCAATACTCACCCCACCTCCCTTGCAGGGGCAAACACCATCTTGATTTCTGTCATCACAGGGTGAGTTTTGCTTGCCCTAGAGCTTCATATAAATGGAATCATACAATATTATTTTATGCCTGGCTTCTTTCACCCAAAAGAATGTTTTCAAGATTTGTTTCTGGTGTTGTGTGCAGTAAAAATTGCTTCCATTTTATTTCTGAATAGTATTCCATTATAAGAATATATCACAGTTTATCCATTTACCTGTAGATGAACATTGGGGTTGATAACAGTTTTGGCTCTTACAAGTAAAGCTATGAACATTCTTGTACAGATGTTTGTGGAAATATGCATTCATTTCACTTGGGTAAATAAGACTGAGATTTCTGAGTCACAGGTAGCTGGATTTTTATTTTTATAAGCATCTACCAAATTATTTCTCAACACAGTTGAACCATTTTACATTGCCATCAAGTTCCAGGATATTCTGCATCCTTACCAACCCTTGGTATTGTCAGTCTTTCTAATTGTAGCCATTCTGATGTCTGTCAGAATGATATCTGTCAGAGTGATACCATGGTGATTTTGATTTGCACTTCCCTAATGACTAACTGTGTGGTACATCATCTCATATGCTTATAGGCTAGGTGCATATCTTATTTTGCAAGTCATTTGTCCATTTTCTTATTGGGTTATTTTATTATTGAACTGCATGAATCCTTTGTATATTCTGGATAAAATTTCTATGCAAATATATTTCCCAGTCTGATTTTTTTTTCAAGAGCAGATTTTAATTTTTCTAAAGTTTAATATGTTTTTCTTTTTGTGATTAGTACTGAATCCTATCTAAGAAATTTTCATCTACTTTAAGGCATGAAGATATTCTTTTATGTTTCTTCTAGAAGTTATCTAGTTTTAGCTTTATGCTTAGGTATACAATCCATCTCATATTAACTTCTGTGAAACGTATGAGGTAAGGATTGAAATTCCCTGGTTTTTTCCATACAAGCATCTAGTTGATCCAACACTGTTTCTTTTTTTGTTTTTTTGTAAGCGTTGTTAGAAACATCTTCCAATACTATTTCTTGAAGACTTTCCTTTCCCCATTGAGTTGCCTTGATATCTATAGATATGAGTTTATTTATAGACTCTCCATTTTGTTCCAATCGATTGGTTTGTCTATCCTTACAATACAACCACACAATCTTCATTATTGAAATTTTTTGTTAAGTCTTAAAAAGTCCTCTATCTTCTTTATCAAGATAATTTGGCTATTGTAGAGCCTTTGCATTTACATAAAAATTTTAGACTCCCCTTATCAATTAGTACAAATAGGCTTGCTAGAATTTTAATTGCAAAGACATTAATTTTTTTAACATCTTTATTGGAGTATAATTGTTTTACAATGGTGTGTTAGTTTCTGATTAACAAAGTGAATCAGCTATACATATACATATATCCCCATATCTCCTCCCTCTTGCTTCTCCCTCCCACCCTCCCTATCCCATCCTTCTACGTAGATAAAAAGCACCAAGCTGATCTCCCTGTGCTATGTATCTGCTTCCCACTAGCTATCTGTTTTACATTTGGCAGTGTATATATGTCCATGCCACTCTCTCACTTAGTCCCAGCTTACCCTTCCCCCTCCCCATGTCCTCAAGTCCATTCTCTACATCCATGTCTTTATTCCTCTCCTGCCCCTAGGTTCCTCAGAACCATTTCTTTTTTTTTAGATGCCATATATATGTTAGCATATGGTATTTGTTTCTCTTTCTGACTTACTTCACTCTGTATGACAGTCTCTAGGTCCATCCACCTCACTACAAATAACTCAATTTTGTTTCTTTTTCTGGCTGAGTAATATTCCATTGTATATATGTGCCACATCTTCTTTATCCATTCATCTGTTGATGGACACATAGGTTGCTTCCATGTCCTGGCTATTGTAAATAGAGCTGCAATGAACATTGTGGCACGTGACTCTTTTTGAATTATGGTTTTCTCAGGGTATATGCCCAGTAGTGCGATTGCTGGGTCGTATGGTAGTTCTATTTTTAGTTTTTTAAGGAACCTCCATACTGTTCTCCATAGTGGCTGTATCAATTTACGTTCCCATCAACAGTGCAAGACGGTTCCCTTTTCTCCACACCCTCTCCAGCATTTATTGTTTGTAGATTTTCTGATGATGGCCATTCTGACTGGTGTGAGGTGATACCTCATTGTAGTATTGATTTGCATTTCTCTAATAATTAGTGATGTTGAGCATCCTTTCATGTGTTTCTTGGCAATCTGTATATCTTCTTTGGAGAAATGTCTGTTTAGGTCTTCGGCCCATTTTTGGATTGGATTGTTTGTTTTTTTGATACTGAGCTGCATGAGCTGCTTGTAAATTTTGTAGATTAATCCTTTTGTCAGTTGCTTCATTTGCAAATATTTTCCCCCATTCTGAGCGTTGTCCTTACGTCTTGTTTATGGTTTTCTTTGCTGTGCGAAGGCTTTTAAGTTTCATTAGGTCCCATTTGTTTATTTTTGTTTCTATTTCCATTTCTCTAGGAGGTGGGTCAAAAAGAATCTTGTTGTGATTTATGTCATCGAGTGTTCTGCCTATGTTTTCCTCTAAGAGTTTGATGGTGTCTGGCCTTACATTTAGGTCTTGAATCCATTTTGAGTTTCTTTTTGTGTATGGTGTTAGGGAGTCTTCTAATTTCATTCTTTCACATGTAGCTGTCCAGTTTTCCCAGCACCACTTATTGAAGAGTCTGAGAAAGACATTAATGTTTAAAGAACAATTTTGGGGAAAAAAGACATCTTAACGATGTTGAATCTTCCAATCCATGAACATGGTGAATCTTTTATTTAGGTCTTTTAAATTTTTTCTCAACCGTGTTTTGTAGTTTTCAGCATAAAGTCCTGGCTTAAATTATTTTTAAAAGTGTATCCTCAAATATTTTCTTCACGTTTGTTAATGTTGTAGATGGTATTACTTTATATTTCATTTTCTAGTCAGTATTTTAGTTATCAATTGCTGTATAGTAAACCACTCAACAAGGCTCAAAATAACAGTAATCATTTATTAGCCCTCATAGTCTCTATTGGTAAGAAATTTGGAGTCAGTTAGATGGGAAGTTTCAACTCAGGGTCTCTCCTAAGTTTACAGTAAAAAGTGAAATAGGGCTGCGGTGATCTTCAGACTTGCCCAGAACTAGATGATCCCATCACAGATAAGCTCACTTGTATGGTTGGCGATTTGATGCCCATCACTTTCCATGTGTGAGACTCCCCATGGGGTTGCTTGACTGTCTTCACATCAGGGTAGCTGGCTTCCTGTACAGGAAGTGATCCAAAAGACCAAGACAAAAGGTGCAGTGCCTTTGGTGACCTAGCCTCAGAAATCACACATTGTTCCTTTTGCCTTTATTCTATTGGTCACTTAAGGCAGCCCCGATTCAACGTCTGTGGAGACTAGACAGGGAATAAAATAGTGGGAGGCAAGGGTCACTGAGGACCATTTTAGAGAATAGATACCAATCCAGTCTATAGAAATAGAACGATTTCTATATGTTGATTTGTATTCTGTGACCTTGCTAAGTTGACATTAATTTTAGTAAGTTTTTTAGATGCCTTAGGATTTTCTATGTAAACAATTATGTCGTCTGTGAATAAAGATATTCTTTCTTTTTAATGCGTGCCTTCTATTTTCCTTGCTTTAGTGCATTGGCTAGAATATGGAGCACAGTGTTGAACAGAAGTGTTATGAATAGAAACCCCTGTCTTGTGCCCAGTCTTAGGTAGAACACATCCAGTATTTCACCTAAAGTACAATATTGGCTATAGGTTTATCTTGGATGTTCTTTATTAGCTTGAAAAAGTTTCTTTCTATTCCTAGATTGCTGAGAGGGCTTTTTCCACCCTCATGGGAATTGAATTTTGTTCAATGCTTTTTCTGCATCTATTAAGGCAGTCATATAGTTTTTCTTCTTTATTTTGCTAATGTGGTAAATTATATTGATTTAGCATGCCCAGATCAGTCAATCTTGCATACCTGGAATAAATCCCAGTGATTCATTACCCCTTTTATATATTTCTGGATTAATTTTTCTAGCATACTTTTAAGGAATTTGGCGTTTGTAATCATGAGGGATATTGGACTATAATTTTATTTACTAATAATATGTTTGTCGAGTTTTGGTATCAGAGTAATGTTGACCTTATGAAACAAGTCAGATGTGTTCCCTAATCCTCTGTTTTCCTAAAGAGTCTGTGTGAGATTAGTGATATTTCTTCCTAAAATATTTTGTAGAATTTATGAGTGACTATATGGGTCTGGAATTTTTTTTGTCAGTACGTTCTTTTCCTAACTTGATTTCTTTAAAAGATATATTACTGTTCAAAATTTTTCTTGCATTTGCTTTGGTATGTTGTCACAACCGAGAAATTTGCCATTTTGTTTCCGTTGACAAATAAGTTGACACAAAGTTGTTAGTTTTGTAATATTTATGGGATCTGCTGTTATTTCTCCTGTTATTCCATTAGCATGAAATGGTAAATTCTGTAATATTTGTAGGGTATCTAATCATGCAGAAAAGAGTTAACACAGCAGGTCTGACTGCTATTATTTGGAAGAAATGATTTCAAGATTGGCCCTTGGGTGGCATCTAGAAACTTAGATTTGGGGAGGGTCCTCACTGTCCTTATCTGATAGGAGGAGCACACTGTACCTAAACTGTACGAACAATACGGTGTGTGCTAAATATGTGCTTTCCTTCTGGAATTTTGTTACATGCTGAACAGAGGCTGCATACATGACCAGCCCCTCCCCATCCATGGACACCAAATCTCTAATAAGCTCATCAGACATTTCACATATGTTGTCATAAGTAACTTTGGGGAACCTAAACATGTCTTATGTGACTTCACTGAGAGCAGAATCTTGAAGCTTACGCCTGGTTTCCTCTAAACTTCACTCCATGAACCTTTTCCCTTTGTTGATTCTGTTTTGTATTCTTTTGCTGTTAAAAAAAAAAAAAAATTCTTAGCCATGAGTATGTCTATATGCTGAGTCTTTAAGTCCTCCTAGCAAACCTGGGTAGCCTGGGGACCACCAATACAGTAGTTATTTCTCCTCTATAATACCAGTATTTGTCATTTATATTTTCTCCTTAGTTGGTCTGGGAATCCTTTTAGAGAACAAACTTTGGCCTTGTGGACTTGATGGCTCAACATTGGTCATGTGGTCTGTTTTCTATGTCATGATTTCTAACCTCATCTTCATTATTTCCTGATTTTTACTTTGTGATTAATTTGTACTTTTATTTGCTTCACACGGTGGAAGCTTAGATCACTGATTTTTAAGCCTATCTCCTTTTCTCATATAAGCATTTAAAACTTACACATTCATCTAAGTATTTCTTTAGTTCCTGCCCACAAATTTTGATATGTTGTGCTTTCAAAATATTTTTAACCCCACCTTGTGATTTCTACTAATTTCCAAATATTTTAGAATTTTCCAGATATGTTACTGTTATTGATTTCAAATGATATTCTACTCTTGCCCAAGAATATACTCTGTATGATTCCAACCAGTGGATGATTATTGACTTCTTTTTTTTTTTTTTTTTTTTTTTTTTTATGCGTTACGCGGGCCTCTCACTGTTGTGGCCTCTCCCGTTGCGGAGGACAGGCTCCGGACGCGCAGGCTCAGCGGCCATGGCTCACGGGCCCAGCCGCTCCGCGGCATGTGGGATCCTCCCAGACCGGGGCACGAACCCGTGTCCCCTGCATCGGCAGGCGGACTCTCAACCACTGCGCCACCAGGGAAGCCCTATTGACTTCTTTTAAGGGCCAGCAGATGGTCTATCTTTATGAATGCACCATCTGCACTATATTTTTGCTTTCAACTCATCCATGTGTTTATACTTAAAGTATATCTCCTAAAAACAATATGTACTTTGTTCTTCCTTTATGTCCGGT
The DNA here is from genome assembly GCF_008692025.1 of Phocoena sinus. Lineage (NCBI taxonomy): Eukaryota > Metazoa > Chordata > Mammalia > Artiodactyla > Phocoenidae > Phocoena > Phocoena sinus. The sequence continues at coordinate 38,632,460 of NC_045781.1, forward strand.
ATGACAATCGCTTCCTTTATTTTTTTTTAAATAAATTTATTTATTTTTGGCTGCATTGGGTCTTCGCTGCTGCACCTGGGCTTTCTCTAGTTGTGGCGATGGGGGGCTACCCTTCATTGCAGTGCGAGGGCTTCTCATTGTGGTGGCTTCTCTTGTTGCGGAGCATGGGCTCTAGGTGCACGGGCTTCAGTAGTTGTGGTACACAGGCTTAGTTGCTCTGCGGCTTGTGGGATCTTCCCAGACCAGGGCTCGAACCCATGTCCCCTGCATTGGCAGGCGGATTCTTAACCACTGTGCCACCAGGGAAGTCCTCTTCCTTTAAATTGGAATGTGTAGTTTATTTGCATTTGACGTAAATATTAATATAGTTTGGATTAGTTATGCCAGCATGCTATTTATTGTTTATTTGTACTCTCAGTTTTTGTTCTTTTGTTCCTCCTTTGCTATCTTCTTTTGGGCTAATCAAGCTTTTGAAATTGTTTTAACCTGTCTCCTTTATTGGCATTTTCATTCTTATTTAGTTTTTAAATTGTTATTCTGATAACAATATGCATCCTTAGCTTATCTAAACCTAATGTGAATTAACTTTATATCATTTCACATATAATGTAAGAGTCTAGAATAGTATGTTCCCACCCTGTCTCAGTGCTGTCATCACATATTTTACCACTACTTTATCAGCCTCAACTTTGTTATTAATTTTTCTCTACAGAGTTCATTACATAGTAGAAAATTTGAGAAAAGAAAATATAGCTTTTCATATTTACTTTTTGTAGCGCCCTTCCTCCCTCCCTCCCTCCCTCCCTTCCTTCCTCCCTTCCTTCTGATTTATGGTTCATTTGGTATTATTCACATTCAACCTGAATAACTTCCTGTAGCATTTCTTGTAGTGTGAGTCAGTATATTTTCTCAGCTTTCATTTACCTGAAAAAATGTCTTTATTTTTTCCTTCATTTTTAAAAAGATACTTTCACACTTGGTACAGCAATCTATGTAATAGTCCCTCGCTGCACATCACCCCCTGACACTTGAAGATGTCATCCCTTTATCTTCTGGTCTCCATGCTTTCTCTGTCTGTCTTTTTACATAATAAATCTGCTGTCTCTTCTCTGGGTTCTCCTGTATACGTCTCCCCACCTTCCATTCCCCCGAGCTTGTGAGGTTTTCTGCTTACCATGTTTGACAGCAGTTTAACGGTAACGGGCCCAGGCATGATTTCCTTTGTATTTGTTCTGCCTGAGGTTTTCTGTTTTTATTGGATCTGTGGGTTGATGATTTTGCTCAAACTTTGAAAAAGTTTGGACAACATTTCTTCCAATATCCACTTTTTTCCCCCCTAATTCTCACTTTCCTCTCTTCTTGGACACAGTTACAGGTTGGTTTTTTTGTTTGTTTTGGGGGGGGGGGTTTCCAATTTTTCTTTTTCTTTCCTCTGTTCTTAGTCTGGATAATTACTATTAATGTATCTTTAAATTTATAAATACTTTCTTTTGTTGGATCTAATCTTCTGTTGATCCCATCCAATGATGCTTCTTTTAAATTTTAGCTATTGTATTTGTCTATTTAAGATCTCTATTTGATTCCTTTCTTTTTTAAGTTTTTATATCTCTTCTGAAATTATCCATTTCTTTATCATTATCTCTAACATTTTCTCTTTTTTTAACATTTTCATATTGGTTATTTTTTAATGAAGTGCAAATGCTCCCCCCCCCCCCAGTTTTATTGAGATATAATTGACAAGGTAACCTTGTGTCAGTTTAAGGTGTATAATACCTTGAGTTGATACATTTACTAATTGTAAAATGATTACCACCATAGTATTAGCTACCCACCTCTATTGGTCACATAATTACTGTTTCTTTTTTATACTGAGAAAATTAAAGATCTACTTTCTTGGCAAAATTCAAGTATATGATACAGTATTATTATCTATACTCACCATGCTCTACATTAGATCCCCAAACTTGTTAATCTTAGAACTTGAAGTTTGTATCCTTTGAGCAGTATCTGCCCATTATACCCAACCCCTAACATCTGAGAACCACCACTCTACTCTCTGTTTCTCTGAGTTTGTCTTTTTTAGATACCACATATAAGCGATATAATTCAGTATTTTTGTCTTTCTCTCTCTGACTTATCCACTTAGCAGAATGCTCTCAAGGTCACCCAAGTGGTTGCAAACTCCAAGATTTCTTTCTTTCTTGTGGCTGAATAATATTCCTCTCTGTATATGTTTAAATAATCACATAATTTTTTATCCATCCATCAGTTGTGGACACAGGTTGTTTCCATGTCTTGGCTATTAGTGAGTAATGCTGCAGTGAAAATGGAAGTGCAGATATCTCTAGAAGATGCTGATTTAATTTCTTTGGGCATATACTCAGAAATGGGATAGCTGGATTATATGGTAGTAATGTTAATTTTTTTTTTTTTTGAAGAGCTTCCACGCTGTTTTCCACACTGGCTGTACCAATTGCATTCCTACCAACAGTGCACAAGAGTTCCCTTTTCCCCACACCCTCACCAACAGTTACCTCTTACCTGTTTGTTTGTTTGTTTATTTATTTATTGCTATGTTGGGTCTTTGTTGCTGAGCATGGGCTCTCTCTAGTTGCAGTGAGCAGGGGCTACTCTTCGTTGCGGTACGCGGGCTTCTCATTTAGGTTGCTTCTCTTGTTGCAGAGCACGGGCTCTAGGTGCACGAGTTTCAGTAGTTGTGGCTCACGGGCTCTAGAGCACAGGCTCAGTAGTTGTGGCGCACAGGCTTAGTTGCTCCGTGGCTTGTGGGATCTTTTCGGACCAGGGCTCAAATCCATGTCCCCTGAATTGGCAGGCGGATTCTTTTTTTATTTTTATTTTTTGGCTGTGTTGGGTCTTTGTTTCTGCGCATGGGCTTTCTCTAGTTGTGGAGGGCGGGGACTGCTCTTCATTCCAGGGCACGGGCTTGTCACTGAGGTGGCATCTCTTGTGGAGCACGGGCTCTAGGCCTGCGGGCTTCAGTAGTTGTGGCTCGCGGGCTCCAAAGAGCAGGCTCAGTAGTTGTGGCACATGGGCTTAGTTGCTCTGTGGCATGTGGGATCTTCCCGGACCAGGGCTCGAACCCATGTCCCCTGCATTAACCACTGCGCCACCAGGGAAGTCTCCCTCTTGTCTTTTTGGTGATAGCCATTCTAACTGGTGTGAGGTGATATCTCATTGTGGTTTTGATTTGCATTTCCCTGATAATTTATGATGTTGAGCACCATTTCGTGTTCCTGTGGGCCATATGTATGACTTCTTCTGAAGACTGTCTATTAAGTTCCTCCCATTTTTAAATTATCTATTAGGGTTTTTTTTTGCTATTGAGTTGTATTGAGATATTTATATATTTTTGATATTAACCCCTTATCAGATATATGATTTGCAAATATTTTCTCTCATTCCTTAGGTTCCCTTTACATTTTGTTGTTTTTCTTTTGCTGTGCAGAAGCTGTTTAGTTTGATGTATTTAGTTTTTAGTTTAGTTTTTTAGTTTGATTTAGTATTTAGTTTTTAGTTTGATGTATTTATTTTTGCTTTTGTTGCTTGTGCTTTTGTTATTACATCCAGAAAATCACTGCTGAGACCAATGTCAAGGAGTTTTTTCCTATTTTATTTATAATTGTTTTATGGATTCAGATCTTAAATTTAAGTCTTTAATTCAATTTCAGTTTTGTCAGTGTGTAAGATAGAGGTCCAGTTTCATTATTCTGCATGTTACACACTTTTCCAGTCACCATTTATTGAAGATATTATCCTTTCCTCATTGAGCATTCTTGGCACTCTTGTCAAATATTAGTTGCCCATTTATGTGGGAGTTTATTTCTAGGCTCTAAATTCTGTTTCATGGGTCTGTTTTTATGTCAGTACCATACTCTTTTGAATACTGTATAGTATAGCTTGAAATAAGGAAATGTGATGCTTCTAGCTTTGTTCTTTCTCAAGATTGCTTTGGCTATTTGAGGTCCTTTGTTGCTCCATAAGAATGTCAGCATGGATTTTTTTCTATTTCTGTGACAAATGCCATTGGAATTTTGATAGGAATTACACTGAATCTATAAATGGCTTTGGGTAATATGGACATTTTTAACAATATCCTTCCAATCCATGAACATGGGGTATCTTTCCATTTGTTTGTCTTCAATTTCTTTTATCAAAGTCTTGTAGTTTTTAGTGAACAGGTCTTTCACCTCCTTGGTTAAAGTTATTTCAAAGTATTTTATTGCTTTTAATGCTATTGTGAACAAGATTGTTTTCGTTCTTTTTCGTTTTGCCGTTAGCTTACAAAACTGAAAGTTTTCTGTATGTTGATTTTGTATCCTGCATTCTTACTGAATTCATTGATTAGTTATGTTTTTCAGTCGAAAATATATGTATATATATATATGTATATATAATCATATCATCTGCAAACAAAGACAATTCTACCTCTTCCTTTCCTATTCTGATGCCTTTTATTTCTTTTTCTTGCCTAATTGCTCTGGCTAGGATTTCCAGTACTATGTTGAATAGGAGTGGTGAAAGTGGGCACCCTTGTCTTGTTCCTGCTCTTAGAAAAAATTTTTCAAACTTTCACCATTGAGAATGATGTTGGCTTTGGGTTGTCATATATGGCCTTTATTGTGTTGAGGTATGTTCCTTTTATACCCAATATGTCGAGCATTTTTATCATGAAACCATGTTGTACCTTGTCAAATGCTTTTTCTGCATCTATCGAGATGATCATGATTTTTGTCTTTCATTCTATTAATGTGCTGTGTCACATTTACTGATTTGCATAAATTGAACCATCCTTGCATCCTAGAGATAAATCCCACTTGATCATAGTGAATAATGCTTTTTAACGTGCTATTGAATTCAGTTTGCTAACATTTTGTTGAGACTTTTTGTATCAATATTCATCAGGAATACTTGTCTGTAGTTTTCTTTTCTTGTATCCTTATCTGGCTTTGGTATCAGGGTGAGGCTAGCTTCATAAAATGAGTTTAGGAGTGTTCTCTCCTCTTGAATTTTTGTAGGGGTTAGTGGATGACATTAATTTTTCTTTAAATGTTTTATAGACTTCACCAGTGAATCCATCTGATCCTGGGCTTTTCTGTTTGGGGAGGTTTTTGATTGCTGATACTGTCTTCTTCCTTAATATTTACCTGTTCAGATTTCCTATTACTTCATGATTCATTCTTGGTAGGTTGTATGTTTCTAGGAATGTATCTATTCTAGGTTGTCTAGTTTATTGGCATATAATTGTTCATAGTAGTCTCTCATGATCTTTTGTATTTCTGTAGTAACAGTTGTAATGTCTCCTTTCTCATTTTATTTTTTCAGTCCTCTTTTTTTCCTAAGTTAGTCTAGCTAAAAGTTTGTCAATTTTGTTTATCATTTTCAAAAACCCTCAGTCACACAGCTGCAAAAGCCCGGGCTGGCTGTGAGCATAGCTCCTGGGCTCTGGTGGAGAGGGAGGACCCAAGTGGCTGATGTTTTACATTTGCACTGCCACAAAGACCTTGGATGGCTACCGGTGTGGGTGCAAGCCCTAGCAGGTGGTGGGGGTATGAAGGGTGCAGGGAAGGACTGAGGCATGATTGATGTTAGTGAACATAAATACCTGTAGGGCAGCTGGCAAGATCTGCACAGCCAGCCCATGACTTGGTCTATGGTGGGAGCTGCCAAATTTGTCTGCAGGGAAGGTCTCCCTGAACCACAATCACTCCCACTGTGTGTTTGCTAATAATAGTCTCTGCTCTTCTTTCTTTTTCCCTATCCAGCTCTCTTTGCTTATCTAGGCAGGATAAAACTGAGCTAGACCTTCACACTGTGCTGGGAAAGGCTAAAGAAGCTAGTCACTCGCCCCTCTCTTCCTTTCCTGGTGAGAGGAACTTTCACTAGCTGGGAAGTTCTTTCTTGGAGCTGAACAATGCCAGCTTGGGTCATGAGATGAGCCGGGCAAAATGAAGCCGCCTTCTTTTTCTTTTTTGTGCATTTATCCTCAGATATTTTGTCCCATGGTGTTCCTAAAATGTCCTAAGTGGAATCTAAAGGTCTCCTGGAGCTGTGTTTGTTTGTGGGTAGCTGTCTTGTCATCGAATTTTGTTGGAGGACAGGGAAGCTGGGATTTCTTACATTGCCATTTCCCTGAATGCCTTGGTTATTTTAAAGTGATTGCCTGCTAATTCCAGCTTCTGAACATTTCAGATCTACTTTTATTGACTGTTTTCTCCATAACTAAGAGTTGCATTGTCCTGTTTTTTCACACATCTGGTAATTTTTTAAATTGTACGTTGGGCATCATTATTATGTTGCACAGACTCTGAATTGTGTTAGCTCATTTGAAGCAATGTTGCTTTTCTGTTCTAGCAGTTGAGTAGTTATTCACAGATCACCTTGACCCTGCAGCAGCTCAGTTTTAGACTATCAGGGTGGGGCTATGTTGGCTTTGCCCTTAGTCCTAAAGTCTCTTAGTTCTCAGAGTCTTTACTTCTAAGTTACAGCCTCTCTTCGACTTCTATGCCAAGCAAAAGATATTTACCCAGCCCCTCTCATGTAGAGGGATTCTAACTCCATGCTCTTATACCTCTTTGGTGGGCAGTAGATTAAATCTCTGCTTAGCTCTCTTATCCTTCCGCTGTTAATATTGCCTCTGGGCTCCACAGAGCCTCATTCCAGCGTTCATAGTTAAGTATTTAGGCTAAGATTAGAGAGGAATTCATATGTGGGTTTTTGGAGCGTCTCTTCTGTGATTTTGTTCTCAGAATTTTCCTCCTCAATGTCCCAGGATCTCTGGAAAGAACTCCTAGGGTCTCTCTTTGTTTCAAGGATCAAATCTTTACCGGCTTATGTCTACTTTGGGGCACTCTTTGATTCCTCTAATTTTTTTTCCTTATGTTGTATCCATATTTTTTGTATTTTTTTTTTCTGGAATGATTAGTTCAATGCAAGCTTCACTGATATCTACATTGGAATGTCGTGAGTAGTCTTTATTCATGTATTTGACAAGTGTTTGTTGAACCCCTACATGTGCCTTGTACTGGGTTAGACATTGGAGATAAAATGGTAAAATGAAAAACATAAAGGGAGTGAAAGAAGAAAAAAAGGTTATAATTTCCATCTTTGTGAAACCTACAGTCTACTAAAAGAGACACAAGGAAATAACCAAGTAAATGTAAAATGAAAGCATGTGGTTATGAGAGCCTATAATAGAGCAATTTGAACTGATCAAGGAGAATCCAGGAATATGTCCCTGGGGAAGTAATAATGGAGCTGCCATCTAAATCTGCTGCTGGCACCTGGGAAGTAGTCATGCGGTTACAGAAGCTGAGTTCCCTTTACTTGCTGAGACCATGGCCACCACCTTGAAATCAGTTGAGCAGTAAACCATGCACTGCTGTGTCAGACCCAGCAAAGGAATCCAGTGATATGTTGGATATCATGGTGCAAGGCTGTATCCGGGATATAAGCTGTTTGGGAAAGCATCCTCTATGATAGAGCCCTGGACCAGGAGAGCTGTGATTGGAGTTGGGAGGGAGAAAGGGGGTACCACCAAACACATCACTCCATGCAGGGACATGTATGAAAGTAAATGGCCACTTCTAGCACTTTTAAATAATTGTGAATAGATTTAAATGATATAGATGGGATAGAATCTGAGAACTGCTTTTTCTGCTGAATTATAAAAAGAAACAGGAGAAGAAGAAAAAAAATTTCCTATATAGATTAAAAATTCTGTTGGCAACAGCAGAACTGTGAGACATGCATGATTTTGTTTCTGCAGTGGAACCCTGTGAGTCCACCAGCAGGGCTTCATGTTGAGATCACCTGGGGAGTGGGAGACAGGAGGCCATGGGGTGAGGCTTGGGGAGCTGGAAGTGCGCACTCGCCCCGCAAACCTTGGAAAGGTGAGGGCACTTGTTCACACCTTCAGTCTTGTCATGGCAACTGCTTAATGCTCTTTTATGAAGATTTATTCTGAGTCCTGTCAGCCTTATGGTAACGTTTTCTCAACTTAATTTATGATTATTGCATAATTATACATGGGTGACACAGATACTTAGTCCCTCTTTTTCTTTCTGTGCAGTGGTAGATATTCTGCTTGAAATTCCTGGTCTGATTAGCCAACCCTGGAAGTAACTTGCCTTTTGTAAATCTTCCTAGTCTAGTGGGAACATGAAAAATATCTCTAAGAAGGCATTCAGAGGTTCTTATTCCATGAAGAATATTTAAGAAAACAGAATAGTAGGGGGAAAAACATAAAATCTGCATAGCCTATTGCCTAAAGCTCACTGCTGCTAACACCCAAGGTTAAGTGCTTAGTACCTGTAAACAGAAGCATCTGGACAGAAATCAGGACTGACTGTGGGTCCCAGCATGGCTGGGTAGATAAGGCAAGAAAAGATGAGGTGGAGAGGTTTGTTGTGGTCAAATCACATATAGCCTTTTAAGGCACATGAAAGATTTTAGAACTTGTTCTTAAATGAAAAGCCATTGAAGATTTCTAAACAAGGAATATTCTCTAATCATATTCACATCTTAAAAACTGCCCTGACTGCACTGTAGAGAATGCATCTGAATGTGGTAAGGGTGCACGGGGAGAGGCTGTCAGGAGGCTCTTGATGTCATCCTGATGATAGTCACCAATGGCCAGGAGGAAGATGGTAGTTACGGACAAGGAGAGAAGTTCACAGGCTCAGGGGATATTCAGGAAGAGCAACTGAAGGTGCGTGGTGATTGATTGGACACCGGATTTGCTCCAGGCTTTTCTTTCTTACATATAGGTTTCTCCTTATCTTAATAGTATTATCTTCTGTACACAAATACTATACGCTGATTATTTTTACTTAACATTATTATATTATGCTGTTACTGAATGCCGTGTGATAATTCACTGAGCTTATGCACCATCACTTAATCCCCTGCTCCCCACTGTGTATGCTGAGGTTGTTCTCTGGGTTTCGCTAATGCATGTAATTCTGATTGATATCTTTGGGCATAAAGGACTTTCTTTATATCTGATTATTTATTAAGAATAAATTCCCACCAAAGGATTCATCGGGCTAAGATATACGATCATATTACGATTTGTATGGGCATAATTACATCCTCTCTTTGGGGAAACCCTCTCATGTCAGGTTGATTACATTGAAGATCCTTTCATCATGGAATGGATAGTGGTTTGTCTTCCCTGCAGTAGATACAATTTCTGGATATAGATTTGTCTTTCTTGCCCACAGTGTACTGTCAGAACCACCATCCGTGGACTAAGAGAACATTTTATTTGCTGTCATGGAAGAGTACACAACATTGCTTATGAACACAGGACTCATTTTATAGCAAAAGAGCTTACACTCATGGAATTCAGTGGTCTTATGTGTCCCATTCTCCCCAAAGCATCCAGAATTCTAGAATGATGGAATGGTGTACTGAAGAGTCAGTTACAGTTGCCTAATAGGAAACAACACCCCGAAAGCTTGGGGTTATATCTTAAAATATGTGGTATATGCTTTCAGTAAGCAACTGATATACAATTATTTCTCCCACAGCCAGAATATATGTGTCTGAGAATCAAAAGTGGGAACAACTCCTCTCATTATTATACCCATTCACAGAATATTTGCTCCCTGTCCCCTTTGAGCTCTTCTGATTTGAAAGTTTTAGTCCCCAATGGAGAAATATTTATGCGAGGGGACACAGCGTTCCACTGAATCAGCAGTCTCGATGGCCATCTGCCCATTTCAGGCTTGTTCCACCACTAACCCAACAGAGGGAAAAGTTACTGTACTGTCCTAACTACATGTTAGTTCCTGATCGTCAAGAGGAAATGTGAGTTGCTGCTACATAATGGGTCAGAAAGCACTATGTCTAGAACCTTGAGGATTCTCTTGGGCAAGTTTTAGTATTCCCGTGTGCAGTACTAGAAGCTAATAGAAAACTGCAGCAACCAAAAAAGGCGAAACAACTAAGGATTTAGACCATACAGGAATGAAGATTGGGTTATCCACCTGCTAAAGAATGATGATTAGTGTAGATAACCGATAAGGGGAAAGTTGTCAACAGCAACCATGGCCTCATGACCAGCTACAGAAATAAAGATGAGCGTGCATACACACACACACACACACACACACACAGCATTTTAAAAAATTTTATTGGGGCTTCCCTGGTGGCGCAGCGGTTGAGAGTCTGCCTACCGATACAGGGAACACAGGTTCGTGGCCCGGTCCGGGAAGATCCCACATGCCGCGGAGCAGCTGGGCCCGTGAGCCATGGCCGCTGAGCCTGCGCGTCCAGAGCCTGTGCTCCACAATGGGAGAGGCCACAACAGTGAGAGGCCCGTGTACCGCAAAAAAAAAAAAAAAAAAAAAAAATTTATTGAAGTATAGTTGATTTACAATGTTAATTTCTACTGTATAGCAAAGTGATTCAGTTATACACGTATATACATTCTTTTTCATATTTTTTTCCATTATGGTTTATCACAGGATATTGAATATAGTTCCCTGTGCTATACACTAGGACTCTGTTCTTTATCCATTCCATATATAAAAGTTTGCATCTGCTAATCCCAAACTCCCAATCCATCACAGCCCCCCTCTCCCCAGGCAACCACAAGTCTATTCTCTATGTCCATGATTCTGTTTCTGTTTTGTGGATAGGTTTATTTGTGTCATATTTTAGATTCCACGTATAAGTGATATCATATGGTATTTGTCTTTCTCTTTCTGACTTCACTTAGTATGATAATCTCCATATCCACTCAAATGGCATTATTTCATTTTTTATGAATGAGTACTATTCCATTGTATATGTGTACCACATCTTCTTTATCCATTCATCTGTCAGTGGACATTTAGGTTGTTTCCATGTCTTGGCTATTGTAAATAGTGCTGCTATGAACATAGAGGTACATGTATCTTTTTGAATTATAGTTTTGTCTGGATATATACCCAGGAATGGGATTGCAGGATCATATGGCAACTCTATTTTTAGTTTTTTAGGAACCTCCATACTGTTCTCCATAGTGGCTGCACCAATTTACATTCCCACCAGCAGTGTAGGAGGGTTCCCTTTTCTCCAAACCCTCTCCAGCATTTGTTTTTTGTAGATTTTTTAATGATGGCCATTCTGACTGGACATACTCCCTTTTATTCTTTTTCATTTATCCTACTCCTTTCTGCTTATTTTATATAAGACAAATTGGCAGTGTTCGAGAGCATAAGTGGTATCCAGTACAGTTGTTATATATTTTTTTAAATGTTCTTAAATGGTTTCATCATGTATACCAGGGCAAAAGGAATGAAATGGAAAATTTTAGGTAGTATGTGGGCAGAACCTAAGGAGATACACTGCATCCTTGAAGGACTGGCATAGACAGAAGGAGATGCTTGTCCTTAATGACCTATGGATTTCAGATTAACATAGGAAAGAATTTTTTAAAAGCACTACATGGGAAGGAAATGGCCCCACTGTCAATGTAATAAGTTCCCTGTCACCGGGAGCCTAAATGATACTTGACGGTGCATTAAATGCAAGTTTGTGAAACCAAATAGGGTATTATTGTTGTTGTTTTACATTTAAGAAAAATAACTGTGGGAGAGTTGATGCACCTTGCCTATCATCACACAGCTAACAGTCCATCTAATACCATTTTGCTGGTAACCCAACAGGATCATGAAGAAAGTTATTAGATTTTTTTTCTCCTTCTCTCTGAGAGTTTTGGCTCATCTTGGGAGCCAAAGAGATCTTTCTGGATATCAGGCAGCTTCTGTGGGCCTTATTTTAATATGTATTCAAAATGCATTATTAACTGAATAGTTAACCCAATTATTTACCCCCTTAACCTCTAAAAATTTATAGCAAACTGGCATATCATTAACACAACCCAAAGTCAATTACTGTCAGTATATTTGTGATGCTCCCCTTAACTTAGCACTCTCAGCCCCACACAGCATCTCACACTCACTCGCTCGCTCACACTCCAGTTTTTTCATAAGTATGTGTGTTTGATCTTTAGAAGTGTCTCATTGTGCCTACTGATATAATTTTTAAAGTGGGAGCTGGCTACATTGTTTAGATACTTAGGTGTTTTTGTACAAATCAATGTTTTTTTCTTCCACTTTTATTGAGATATAATTGATGTACAGCACTGTGTAAGTTCAAGATGTATAGCATAATGACCTGAGTTATATATAATGCATAATGATTAAAACAATAAGTTTAGTTAATATCCTCATCTCATACAGACATAAAAAAAGCAATTTTACCCTTGTGATAAGAACTTTAAGGATCTACCCTCTTAGCAACCTTCAAGTATACCACCAGCAGTGTAAACCAAAGCCACAAAGTAGTACACTGTATCTCCAGTACTTATTATTCATAAGAATAATGAATTTTGTTGAAGTTTGTGCCTTTTGAGGAACTTCATCCAATTCCCCTACCCCTACCCCTTGCCTCTAGTAACAAGTCTGATTTCTTTTTCAGTGAGTTTGTTGTCGGGTGGGCTTTTTGTTTCTGTTTAAATTCCTCATATAAGTGAGATTAGTATTTTTCTTTCTCTCTCTGACTTAATTAACTTAGCATGATGCCCTCAGTGTACACCTGTGTTGTTGCAAATGACAGCATTTCCTTTTTTTATTGCCAAATAGTATTTTATTTTTTCAAATAGTATTTTATTGTGGGTGTATATATGTGTATGTGAGTGTGTGTATACATACGTGTACACAAACACATATATGTGTATAGTATACGTATGTATACACACTACATTTTCTTTATCCATTTGTCCATCCGTGAACACTCAGGTTGTTTCCATGTCTTGGCTATTGTAAAAATGCTGCAGTGAACATGGGGGTGCAGATGACTCTTCAACATAGTGATTTCATTTCCTATGGATATATATACCCAGAAGTGAAATTGCTAGATCATATGGTAGTTTGCTTTTTAATTTTGGAGAAACCTCCATATTAGTTTCCACAGTGACTGTAGCAATTTACGTTCCCACCAGTAGTGCACAAGGATTTTCTTTTCTTCGTATCCTTGCCAGCATGTTAGCTCGTTTTTTCGATGATAGCCATTCTAACAGGTACGAGGTGATGTCTCATTGTAGTTTTTATATGCATTTCCCTAGTAATTAGTGATGCAGAGCACCTCTTCAGGTACCTCTTAGTCATTTGAATATCTTCTTTGGAAAAACGTCTATTCAAGTCGGTTGCTTATTTTTTTTTTTTTTTTTTTTTTTTTTTGCGGTACATGGGCCTCTCACTATCGTGGCCTCTCCTGTTGAGGAGCACAGGCTCCGGACGCACAGGCTCAGCGGCCATGGCTCATGGGCCCAGCTGCTCCGCGGCATGTGGGATCTTCCCGGACTGGGGCATGAACCCGCGTCCCCTGCATCGGCAGGCGGACTCTCAACAACTGCGCCACCAGGGAAGCCCCCTATTTTTAATTGGATTATTTAATTTTTGCTATTGAGTTCTGTGGCTTGTTAATATATTTTGGATATTAATCCTTTATCAAATGTGTGATTTGCAGATATTTTTTCCCATTCCACAGGTTGTCTTTTTTTATTTTGTTGATCATTTATTTTGCTGTATAGAAGCTATTTAGTTTGACGTAGTCCCACTTGTTTATTTCTTATTTTGCTGCTTATGCTTTAGCTATCATATACAAAAATTCATTGCCAAGATCCATCCCAAAGACCTTCTTTCTATGTTTCTTCTAGGAGTTTTACGGTTTCAGGTCTTACATTTAAGTCTTTAATCCATTTCAAGTTGATTTTTGTGAGTAGTGTAAGATGGGTCTAGTTTCCTTCTTTTACATGTCAATGTCCATTTCCCAGCACCATTTATTGAAGAAACTGTCTTTTATCCATTGAGTGTTCTTGGCTCCCTGGTCAATATTAGTTGACCATACCTATATGTGGAGTTTTTTTCTGGTCTCTCAATTCTGTTCCATTGGTCTATATGTCTGTTTTTATGCCAGTATCATAAAATACTATCTTATGGTTTTAGATACAATACTGTTATATTTTATTAAATTACTATTTAGATTACTGTTTGGAGTACTATATCTTTATAATGTAGCTTGAAATCAGGAAACGTGATTCCTCCAGCTTTGTTCATCTTTCTCAAGGTTGCTCTGGCTATTCAGGGTCTTTTGTGATTCCATATACATTTTAGAATCCTTTTCTACTTTGGTAAAAAAAAAAAAAGAAAAACCTGCTATTGGAAACTTGATAGGGATTGCATTGAATCCGTAGATATCTTTGGGTAAAATGAGTATTTTAACAATATATTATTTCAATCCTGAATACAGGATGTCTTTCCTTTTTTGTGTGTCATCTTCAATTGCTTTCATCAGAGTCTTGTAGTTTTCAGTATGGAAATCTTTCACTTCCTTGCTAAAATTTATTCCTAAGTGTTATGTTGCTTTTGATACTACTGTAAATGGGATCATTTTCTTTATTCATCTTTCAGAAAAGTAGCTGTTTGTGTAGAGAAAAGCTACTTTTTATCCTGAAAAATTAATGAATTTGATCTAACGGATTAGATATAACAGATTTTTATGATGAAATCTTGAAGATTTTCTTTATATAAAATCAAGTCATCTGCAAATAGAGACACTTTTACTCTTCTTTCCAATTCTGTTGCCTTTTCTTTCTCTTTTTGCCTGATTGCTCTGGCTGTGACTTCCAGTATTATGTTAAGTAGGATTGGTGAGAGTGGGCACCCTTTTCTTTGTCATGATCTTTCTTATTGGAAAATTTTCAGCCTTTCACCACTAAGTACATTATCTGTGGGCTTGTTGTACACTGCCTTTGTTATATTGAGGTATGTTCCTTCTATACCTAATTTAAGAGTTTTTATCATAAATGGATGTTGAATTTTGTCAGATGCTTTTTCTGCATCTATTAAGTGATCATATGATTTTCATCTTTTATTCTGTTAATATGATGTGTCACATAATTGTTTTGAACCATCCTTGCATTCCAGGGATAAATCTTGCTTCATATAGTATATAACCCTTTTGATGTGCTGCTAAATTTCGGTGCTAGTGTTTTGTTGATAATTTTTGCATGTATATATATCAGGGATATAGGCCTGTATTGGCCTGTAGTTTTCTTTTCTAGTAGTGTCCTTTTCTGGCTTTCGTATGAGGGTAATGTTCACCTCAGAAAATGAATTTAGGAGTGTTCCTCCTCTTTGATTTTTTTGGAGGAGCTTGGGAGGATTAGCATTAATTTTTCTTTAAATGTTTGGTAAAATTTACCAGCAATGCCATCTCTGTTCTGGGCTTTTCTTCCTTGGGAGATTCTTTATTACTGGTTCAGTTTCCTTATTAGCAATTGATCTGTTCAGATTTTCTATTTCTCCCTGACTCAGTCTTGTTAGGCTGTATGTTTCTAAGAATCTGCGTCTTATATAAGTTGTCCATTTTGATGGCAGATAGCTGTTCATAGGAGCCTCTTATGATCCTTTGTATTTCTGTGGTATCAGTTCTATCTTCCTCTTTCATTTACAAGTTTGTTGACTTGGGGCCTCTCTTTTCCTTGTAAGTCTAGCTGAAGGTTTGTCAATTTTCTTTATTTTTTCTAAGAATGAACTCTTAGTTTTATTTAATCTTCTCTATTGTTTTCCAGTTCTTTAGTTCATTTATTTCATCTCTAATCTTTATTATTTCTTTCTTTCTGCTAACTTTGAGCTTACTTTGTTCTTCTTTTTCTAGTTCCTTGAGGTGTAAAGTTAGGATGTTTATATGAGATCTCATTACTTGGCATATGTGTTTATAGCTATTAACATCTCTCTTAGGACTGTTTTTCTGCATCTCATAAGTTTTGTTGTGTTTCCAATTTCATTTGTCTCAGGATGCTTTTTTATCCCCCCTTTAATTTCTTCTTTGATCCATTCACTGCTCATGCGTGGTGTTTAATTTCTGTGTATTCATGAATTTCTAGTTTTTCTCCTGTTATTGATTTCTAGTTTCATACCATGTGGTCAGAGAAGATACTTGGTATGATTTTAATACTTTAATTTTCTAAGACTTGTTTTGTTTTCTGACATATGCGCCATCATAGAAAATATTCCATTTGTGCTTGAGAAGACTATATTCTGCTCTTGTTGGGTAGAACAGTCTGTATATGTCTGTTAGGTCCACTTGATTTATAGTGTTGTTCAGATCTGTTTCCTTATTGATTCTCTGTCCAGATAATGTACCCATTGTTGAGAATGGAGTATTAAGGTCTCCAATTATTGTTGTTTTGCTGTGTATGTCACCTTTTCTGGTTTTGTTTATATATTTTGGTGCTCCGATGTTGGGTGCATAGATATTTACAACTGATTTATATTCTGGTTGAATTGCCCTCTTTATCATTATTTAATGACCTTCTTTCTCTCTTTTTACCATTTTTAACTTAAATTCTATTTTGTCTTATATAGTTATAACTACCCCTGCTTTTTATTGGTTACTATATTTACTTGAAATATTTTGTTTGGCCTTATCACTCTCAGTATATGTGTGTCTTTAAAGCTAAAGTGAGTCTCTTGCAGATGTATTGTTGAATCTGGATTTTTAAAGCCATTCTGTGTCTTTTGGTTGAAGAATTCAGTCCATTTACATTTCAAGTAATTATTTATCAATAAGGACTTACCATTGCATTTTGTTAACTGTTTTCTGACTGTTTTGTAGATCCACTGTTTATTCTGATCCTTCTGTCTTCTTCGTGTGATTTAATGTTTTATGGCATCAGTATGATTTGACATCTTTATCGTGTTATCATGTTCTTGTGCATAGTTACTACTGAGTGATCTCGTGTGGTTACCATGAGGCTTATATAAAATATCTTAAAATTAGAACATCCCATTTTTAACACCCTTTTTAAAACTGATAACAACTTGATATCATTTCTAAACTTTTTACTTTTTCTCCCCCTCACGTATTAGGTTATTGATATTACAGTTTACGTATTTTTATCTTATGTATCCAGTAGCAGATTATTATATTAATGCTTTTCTAACTTGTTTTTTAACTTTTTAACTAGAGCTGTAATTTAATTACACAGCAACATTACCATATTACAGAATCTAACTTTGATTACATATTTATCATTAAGTTTGATGTAACCATCATATGTTTTTATGATGTTAATTAGCATCCTGAAAATTAGCTTTCTTCCACTGAAAGAAGGGAGGCCTAGTGGTAATGAACTCCCTTAGCTTTGTTTGTTCAGGAAAGTCATTACCTCGCCTTCATTTCAGATGTACAGCTTTGCTGGGTATAGAATACTTGGTTGACAGTTTTTCCGCTTTCAATGTTTTGAATATATCATCCTATTCTCTCCTGGCATGCCTAGTTTCTGTTGAGAACTCTGCCTAAAGTCTTATTGGGTTTCCTTGTATGTACCCTATCCCTTTTTGCCTGCTCCTTTCAAAAAAATTTTTTTTGTCTTTGACTTTTAAAATTTTAATTAAAATATGTCTCAGTGTAGCTCTATTCAGGTTTAACCTATATAGAATCCTTTGGGCCTCATGGATGTGGATGTCCATTTCTCTCTCTGGGTTTGGGAAGTTTTTAGCCATTATTGCTTTAAATATACTTTCTGCCCCTTTTTCTTTCTCTTCCCCTTTTGGGATTTCTGTAATATGGATATTTTTTCTGTTGATGTTGTCACATATGTTCAGTAGGCTTTTTTTAAATTCTTTTAAAAATTATTTTTGCTTTTTGTTTCTCTGACTGGATAACTTCAAATGTCCTGTCTTCTAGTTGAATGATAGGGTCAAGACTCCAGAAGTGACAGAGAGGCATGGACATATATACACTACCAAATGTAAAATAGATAGCTAGTGGGAAGCAGCCGCATAGCACAGGGAGATCAGCTCAGTGCTTTGTGTCCACCTAGATGGGTGGGATAGGAAGGGTGGGAGGGAGACACAAGAGGGAGGAGATATGGGGATATATGTATATGTATAGCTGATTCACTCTGTTATACATCAGAGACTAACACACCATTGTAAAGCAATTATACTCCAATAAAGATGTTTAAAAAAAAAAGACTCCTGTTCAAACTGTATTGAATATTCAGTTCAACCATTTGTATTCTTCAGCTCTAGGATTTGCATTTGGGGGAGGGTGGGTTCTATTTCTTTAAACTCCTCTTTTTTTCATGCATTGTTTTCCTAGTTTTGTTGAGTTGTCTTTGTGTTCTTGAAGTCAACTAAATTTCTTTAAGAGGATTATTCTGAAGTCTTTGTCTGACAGTTCATAAATCTCCATTTCTTTAGGGTTAGCTATTGCAGCTATTTGTTTCCTCTGGTGGTGTCATGTTAACCTGATTTTTTATGATCCTTGATTCCTTACATTGGCATCTCTGCATTTGAGTAAGTGGTCTCCTCTTCCAGACTTTACAGATTCACTTTAGCAGAGGCAGTCCTTCACCAGTAAACTCGCTTGGATTTCTAGACATGTTGGGTGATAACATCCTTGGGCAGGTGGGGCTTGCTATCAGGGTCTGTTTCAGTGCAAGGCCACTACCCAGGTTCTGAGGTGGTAGGGTATTGTCACTGGCTGAGAATGGTTGGATCAGTTGGATAGGACTGCTGGCTTTGTTCCCTGCAAAAGCAAGGCTGTAGGGTGGACTCCATGGCTGCCCGGGTTCTCTGGTCACGCTTTGAGATGGTCAGGATTGGGTACCATAGTCAGCAGTAGGTGGGGCTATGAATTAGCTTTCATGCCCTGTTGGGACAACAGAAAGGTCCCAAGCCCTACAGAACTCATAGGTTTGGGGACCCAAAACCAAGCCAGACTGTGCACTGAGTAACCTGGTTAGATGGGGCCACTGGTTTTGCTGTGCAGGTGGAGAAAACCATTGGCTGTGCTCTCTGTTCAAGCACACTGCAAGCAACGCTATATGATGGGCCCTAAAGCTTCCCATGTGTTCTAGTTATGTTCCCTGTTTGGGTGGGCCAAAGGCTGTATTCAGCCGTAAGCAGGGCTATGAATCAGTGTCCCTGCCCAGGCCAGGCTCCAAGGCTGACAAGGCTTCTATTTGGGTGTCAAATTAGGTAGAACTATGTACCAGTTCCCTAGCCTGATTGGCCACCATCTTAGCTCTGCAGATAGGTAGGGCCACCCACCTGGCTCTACTCAAGTGCCATTGTAATCTGAGTTTCAGGATGAGCTATACAGATCCCCAGGGGCTCTGGTTAGGTTCCTCTTTTGGCCAGGTTGAAAGCTATGTTAAATAGTGGGAGTAGCTATAAATTAGCTTCTGTGCCTGGCTAGGGCTGCTGAACAGGGCCCCAAGGCTGGCAAGGCTCTTTGTTTGGGTGTTCAAATCAGACAGAAATGTGTGCTAAGCCCTCTGGACAGACAGGGCCACTGTCTTGGTTCTGCAGCCACTGAGTCACTGGCCAGGCTCTCTATTCAAGTGCTGCTGTAGTTGAGGCTGCAGGGTAGGCTACCAAGATACCTAGGAGCTCTGATGAGGTTTTCTGGTTGGTAGAGTTGGAGGCTGTGTTCAGCAGTGGGTGGGGTTATGGATTACCTACACTGTTGCAGGTCGGGAGCTGCAAAGCTGACCCCAAGGTTGGTAAGACTCTAGTTTGGGGAGTGAATCAGGCAGAACTACATACCAAGATCTCAGGCCAGACTGGGTTACTAGCTGGTTCTGCACGTGGGCAGACCTGCTGGCTGAGCTCACAGCTGAAGTGTTGTTGAGCCTGACAGTTCCCCAGGTCAGACTTCCTGGTCAGGTGGGCTCAGGAGCTACCCTCAGCAGTGGGCAGGACTAGGAATTAACTCCGCAGTCTGGGTAGAGCAGCGGAACCTGCTCCAAGGCTGGCAGTGCTTTGCATT
Organism: Phocoena sinus; assembly: GCF_008692025.1. Classification (NCBI taxonomy): domain Eukaryota; kingdom Metazoa; phylum Chordata; class Mammalia; order Artiodactyla; family Phocoenidae; genus Phocoena; species Phocoena sinus. Next base: position 38,652,317 of record NC_045781.1, read on the forward strand.
TGGGGTCTTGACTCAAGCCAAGCTGCACCCCAAGTTCCCTGGCCAAATAAGGCCACTGGCTTTGATCTACAGATGGTCAGTGCTGCTGACCAAGCTCTTACCTCCAGTGTTGCTGGGCTAAGTAGCTTCTTGGTTGCTCCAGCCAGGTTTCCTGGTTGGGACCGGCCAGGAGCTATACTCAGCAGTGGGCAAGGCTATGACTTAGCTCCCCTGCCCAGGCAGAGAGGCAGACCACGCTCCAGAGATGGCAAGACTTTTTCTGAAGTGCCAAATCAGGCAGACGTGTGCCCCACCAGATTGCCTGATCAGACTGCACCACCATCTTGGCTCTGCAGCTGAGCACAGCCACTGGCCGCGACTTCTACTTGGGCACCGGCAATAGGAACTCAGTCTGTCGAGATCCAGATGCTGCTTCCTGCAAGCCTCTCCCCTCCTCTCCATCACAATCCATTGGTCAAGTCCTGCAGATTCCCCCACCATCCCCATGGGGCAGGACCCTAGTGGGCCTCCCCAGAAGCAACTCACAATGTTGGGTGAGCAGGATGTCTACCAGGGCCCTCATTTTCCCCCTGGAGAAACTATGGGATCAGGGAAGTTCTCTTACCCTTCTAATGCAATCTGTCTCGGTGTCTGTGGTGCAGGGGATATACTTCTGCCTCACCCCTATGTTCTAGGGTTTTCACACTGGTGTCTTTTTCATAAATAGTTGTGTTAGTTGTTCTTCTTGTGAGGGGGAGCAAAGTCAGGAATGACCTGTGTCACCACCTTGGTTACATCACTCCTCCCACACCAGTGTTTGTAGTTCTCTTATCTATCCAAAGACACGGAAGGATTATACTGCCCTGTACCTTTGAGGTTCACCATAGCCATGTGACTCGCTTTATCTCATGAAATGTGACTATGAATTATCTGAGTCACCCTGAAGCCCCAGTATACTGAGATGTTGATGTCATAAGATGATAGCATCTCCATCAGACTGGATCCTTGTGGGACTACAGAGAGCAGAGCCCCCCTCTCAAACTTAACTGGACAAGCAGCTTGCACAAGAAACAATCCTTTGTTGTTTTAAGCCACTGAGAAGCAGGATTTGAATGTTAATGCATTAGAACCTAATCTATCCTAACGGATACACATGCCTGCCAAGCCGTATATTAGAGATTGAATCTGCAAAAATCTCTGTGAGACAGACATGATTATTTCCATTTCATAAGTGAGAAAACTGAGGTTCAGTCACTAACATGCCCTAAATCACACAGTGACTTAGAGTTGAAGGGGTTGAAAGAGACAGTGATCCATGTTTCTGAGGAAGATAAGGCTTCGGGTTTAACACTGGACAGAGTCATGGTTTCTCCAAAGGAAAACCTTTTCATAGGCTTTGGTCCCTTTCCTTAACAGCCTTAATCTTTAGAAAGAGAGGACATCTCCAAGATTGAGTTCTCAGCTGAGGTCAAATGAGAATGAGGACGGTGGAGGCAGAGGGCTGTGAAGGAATTGTCTTTTAAAATAAGAAACTCTACATACAAAAGAAAGGTTTTCTCTGGAAATCGAGGCCCACAGAAGGCTGCAAATATATCCCAGTGGACTGCAGCTGTCTGAAACAATAGCTGTTTGAATTGTAGGTGATAAAACAGCATCATAGTAGTGGATGAGGTTATGTGGATAAGTGGTGCAACAGGAGAAAATAAAAGACAAAGGAAAAGGAAGGAATTCAAGGTATCAATTCTGGTGAATTAGGTGTGGAAAAGCCACATCATACTATTGTAGGTTACAACCAAGGTGTTAACCGCACATCATCTAAATTGTCCAATGCAAAATCCATGGAGGAGTGACAAATTTTTTTATTGTAGTAAGTTGATAAGCTTTCAAAATGACTGGCCTATTAAAACCATTTCCTTACTTGACCTGCTGTGATCCACACAAGATGATGGAAGTGCTTGCTTCTATACACAGAAAGCAAGAAAGGGAAGATGTCCAAGTTCATCTTCTTAAAATGGTGTCCCATCTCTAAAAGCAAACCAACAAACCAATTATCACTTTACCTGGAATGTTCTCCAACAGATGATGGAGACGTATGGTCCCTAAACACAATCACTGTCTAAAAGTGAACTATATAAACTTGTTGTTTTATGCATTAGAAAAACATTAACATTTTAAAGGAGGCAAAATGATGTGCTTGGGGTCAAAGCTTGAGGTGGGGCAGCACAAGGAAGCCCTCTGCTCCCCCTTGACCTGCAGATACTCATTGCAATGGTCTTGTCTGATGTGCAACATTCAGGTACTCAGATGCCCTCTTTTTCTCTTTCCTTAACTTCCTTGATCTGCAGGCTGACCATTGTCTTTTACTTCACTGCAACAGCCCCCCAAACTGGTCTTCCTGCCTCTAGTCTCCCCCTTGGAATCCCGTCTCCAATAGATGACTGAATGACTTTTCAAAATAATAATTAGATCACATCAGTAGTGCCCTGCTTTTAAGGTCTTCCATGGTTCCCTATAACCCTCAAGTGAAATCAAAACACCTCTTAGCTGAGAAGGCCCTTCACAATCAGGCATCTCTCTACCTACTTTTTCTCTTATTCCCTAGAATGTGCTCATAAACACCCTTCCCTTCAGTTCTGTGGAACCATGTGGAGTTTCCTTGTTCTGTATTCTCACTCACCCTTTGTTTCCTTCCAAACTCCCATTTATGCTTCAAAATCCAAACTAGGCATTCCTTTCTCCAAGAAGCCTCCCTAGATATATGCCCCCCTTAGCTTTTTTGAGATGCATTTGATACTTTGTTTCAATCCTCTTTTGATTTGACCTTTACCACCAATAAATTTCAAAGTCACTGAGATCAGGGAATCAGTCTCATTCATTTTTTATCATGAGACATAATATATGCCAGTCATGTCAATATAGGAAGGGAGGGAGGGAGGAAAAAAGGGAGGAAGGAAAGAACAAAAAAGGGAAAAAAAAGAAAAAATGCACCAACTCCCATGTTCCCTTTCTCTTGGTCCAGTCTTTTCTCCCATTTTATGGCTGCTTTGGCAATATCTATAAATAAAATGTGACCATGTAGATATTTTGATAGTCAGTAAAAATTATATTCCTATATCATTTTCTTCTAGTTCAAGAAGAATAGTTAATATAGAAGTAATAAAATTTCTACAGTGAGGAGTTCTTGCAGATGTATTGCAGTTTCAAAACCTGGTGTTTGAGGTTGGGCACTGCAACAAGATAACCATAAAAAGATGGCCATAAGATCGTTTGTTATAGGGTTATACAATCTTTAAATAGCCTCCATGGGTACTATCTTACCTGGTATTCAGAAATATTCAGAATGCTTGCTAGGCGGACATTACTGCTTCCATCTTACAGAAGAGGAAGTGGGAGAGACAACGTGATTCTTCAAGGTCACCTTGCAAGTCATTGGCAGAGCAGGAGACTGTATGCAAACCTCTGAACTTCACATCATTAAACTTCACTTTCCACACACCCTGCTGAGTCACTTTGCTTTAAATAAAAAGGCAAGGATATTTCCTTGCTTCAGCTGCTGCCCTGGGTTTGACTGCCCTTTGTTTGGGGTTTTATATTCAGCTTTCTATGCAAGTTGTTACAACTCAGCACTTACCCACTAATTTTCTCCAAGGGAAAGAATAACAATCGTTTCCTTGGGCTTATACTCTTTTCCCTAAGATCTCAAAATTACTATTTCCCAAAGATTTTCCCTGAAGTTTAGAGGGTATAAAACAAGAATGTATAAAAGAGAAAAAAAAAAGCCATTGGTCCTATGAAGCCAAGGACTCTTTATAACCAAAAACCAATTTCAAATGAAGATTTGACCCCTAACTTAAATTTATGGAGGAATTTTTGCATCAGTATGGGGAATTTATGCTAAAATATTTATTTCTTTAAGTGTCCCCTGGGCCTTTTTTCTTTCATTTGTTCAGTCAGTCATTTAGTGAACATTAAGTTCCCCCCACCGTACCAGGCATTCTTTGTACGTAAGGACTTTTTTGTTATTTCTAAGCTTAAAATCCCAGATCTGGGGAGCATCTTAAATCTAGTGGCATCTCTCTTCCCTCTTCTTTGTGAATCTCATTCTCGAATTTTCTCTACATTTCCATGCCAAGAGACTCTTCTGCCCAGGTTAGAATTGCTCTGCTGATGAGAATCTCATTACTTCTAGAGCTTCCTGAAGTTCAATAGGTTGCTACTTCCACTTGGTCAGTTTTCGAAGTAGACAATTCTCTCACCCTCAGGGAAGGACAGAAACACAGAGAAGCCAACTCATTAGGAGACTTTGTACAGCTTCCCTACGGTATTGCACCGGACTAGCAGACTCCAGCCTGTTGTAAGACAAAAGAGACCCAACTGTAATTAAATAGTCACAGAAATCCCTTGTGGGTTTCTGCCTTTGCACATTCAGAAGGACACTCATTAGGTGGGGAGCCCTTGTATGCGAGCTCCCCAGGCACAGAGGGGGGCTGCTTGGGGAAGATTCTTCCCTGACTAGCAGTAGTGTTTGGACCCCCCATTGACTCTCTAAATTGTGTTTGCCTCTAATAAAGCCCTAACGGTGGGGGCCTGCAGACCGCCTGCCTTTCTCCGTCCAGGGGACTCTGCTGTCCCCCAGTGTGGGCTGCTGAGCATGAATGATCCCTTTGTCTTCATCTCAAATGTTTTGGCAGTGCTTCTGAAAACGGTGGTGAATGATAAACCACATGGTTCTAATTGTTTTCTCTGGGATCAGACTGATTTTCTTAGGGCATCCACTGCCACCACTACCAACACACACACACACACACGCACGCACGCACGGTGCTTTGAGATCAACACTGTCCTTAGACTTCCAGCTAATACCCCGAATTGTGAATTTATTTTAGAGAAGTACCGACATACACACAATTTTTTTTCAGGGAGAATACGTTCTCTACCCAAGTTTAGTTATCAGCCAGGTGAAAACAACAGGGTGTGATTTCCTTTCCAATTAAAAGGAAGACAAGCCACCTGTTTATATCAAGGAAGCTACAAAAACCTTCAGAAGAGGGTTGCCATTTCTTGAATGAAGGGACAAATGAGTAACAACAACTGAATGTAGAAGAAAGGAAGGGGAGAAGGTGGAGGAAAGTGTTCATCCCAAAACTGTGCTGATACGACTGGATGTTTATCTGGCCCCTGTCACTGGGTCAGGGTATCTCAGCTACTGACATTTGAGGCTGGGTAATTCTTTGTGCTATGTGCTGTTCTGTGCATCTCTGCCTCTACCTACGAGATGCCAGTAGGAACCCCATACACCCAGTTGTGACAATCCAGTATGTCTTAGATCTTGTCAAATGTCCACTGGGTGGGAGGGCTGAGGAGCACAGAAATCATCCCCAGTTGAAAACTCACTGAATGAGATGAATCAAAAGGATAAGGGTTGCAGAAATGTCAAATGAGAGTGGGCTCTAGAGTTGGCAGCTGGATGAGAATCCCAGCTTTGTCTATTCCTAACTCTAGCGCATCCTCCCTGAACCTACCTTATAAAGTCATGAGGATTAAATGAGAAACTACACATAAGGTGCTTAGCACAATGTCAGGTACACAGTGAACGCACAATCAATATGGACCGGCGTCAATATCATCCTCGTGATTATTTCTGCCATTCACAGGATGACAGACCTCTTTGCCTGAGAGTAAGATGCTCTATTTCTGCATCTGCTGGGCTCATTTAGAGCTGTTCTTGTCAACCGTCAATTCTGGAGTTTCCTGCCTTCCTATTTTCAGACTTAGGAACAGCAGGGAGTGAGGACTCTGGTATCACCCATGACCCCTTGGCCCCCCTCCTGGGGTCTGCATAAGCCAGGGGCTGAGAAAGAAAGATATTTCCCACAGAAGGGACGGCTCCTGACATTTTAAGAAGCACACTTGGCAGGCCTTGGGACCAGCCAGGGTCATAGGTCAGATTCCTGGTTCTCACAGTTTCCTTCCTCCAAAAGGAAAAGCCCCATGGCGCTAATGGGATACCTTCAGCCTCTGGTTACAGCCTGAGAAGGATGAGGTGTCCCAGCAGCCCAGTTGCTACAAAGATCCCCACACATCACACAGATGCTCCCACCAACAGTCCCATCCTCAGCATGGCCCAAACTCTGCTCCCCAGACCCACCTCCTCTCCAGCCCTCAGCTGCTCTGTCTCCTTTCTGCGGGCTTCTCACGTCCTCACCTTGTGTTCTAGGAAGTCTCTCTGCTGCTTCCGAGATTGGAGATTTGCAGCAGCCTCCTCACCATCCCCTACCTCTAGGGCATCCTCCAAACCACTAACCAGTGTGCAACTATTATCGTCACCCCATCCTTAAAAATCTTCCATGGCTCTGCGTTTATTTTGGCCTGAAGTCCTCAGCTTGAAATATAAGCTCCTGAATGTCCTTTGCCCTTGCCCACCTCCCCTCATCTTTCAAGAAGTATCCACCCTCGCCATCCCCACTCACCGTCTGCTCCCTGGGCAAACAACGCCATGCGAGTCCCTGAAAATGTCCTACTCCTTTTCAGAACTGGTTCATCCTCTCAGCCCTATATACAGGATGCTTAGGGCCAGTGAAGTCAAGAGCCTGCAAAAGTGTTTGAGGTCTGGAAAATATAGATGTATTAGATTATATATGTGAAAAGAAAACAAATCAAAATGAATAAACATTTAATTAAACATCCACAAAACAATACATTGTAACTAGTCAAATATAACTCACCTTACACAATTCTGTATAAATAGAACAGATGAAATTACATAAATAATCTTCCTTTGCCAAAAGTGAAAATTGAAAGTACAACGTGAGCTGTGTGGGTGTATTTATGTTTGATAAAAATGAGGTGGGGCTCCCATCATCAGAAGAGACACGAATGTGACAGGGTGTAAAAATGTCTCTTTGAACCCTAGATCTTTTCATGTATTCTTTTTTCCCCAGGATTATTGAGATATAACTGACAAGCAAGGTGGTATAAGTTTAAGGTGTACAGCAAAATGGCTTGACATGTACATATTGTGAAATGATTACCAGAGTAAGTTTAGTTAACGTTTATCACTTTATATAGTTACAAATTTTTCTCCTTGTGATGAGAACTTTTAGGATTTACTCTTAATAACTTTCAAATATACCATACAGCATTGTTAACTATATTCATCATATTGTACATTACATCACCAGCATTTATAAATGGAAGTTTGTGTGTCTTGAATACCTTCACCCAATTCCCCCTGCCTCTGGAAACCACAAATCTGATCTCATTCTATTAATTTGAGAGTTTTTTTAGATTCTACACATGAGTGAGATGATACAGTATTTGTCTTTCTCTGACTTATATCACTCAGCATAATGCCCTGAAGGTCCAACCATGTTGTCACAAATGGCAAGATTTCCTTCTTTTTTATGGAAATAAATAGTATTTTGTTGTACGTACGTATGTGTGTATGTATGTATATATACATATGCACACACATCTCATATACTTTATCCACTCATCTGTGGGTTGACACTTAGGATGTTTCCAAGCCTTGGCTATTGTAAATAATGCTGCAATGAACATAGAGGTGCAGATATCTTTGACATAGTTATTTTATTTTCTTTGGACATAGCCCAGAAGTGGGATTGCTAGGTCATACAGCATTTCTATTTTTAATTTTTTGAAGAACCTCATACAGTTTTCCATGGAGGCATTGCCAATTCACATCCCCACCTGCAGTGCACAAGGGTTCCCTTTTCTCCACAACCTTACCAGCATTTGTTTCTCCACAACCTTACCAGCATTTGTTATCTCTTGTATTTTTGATGGAAGCCATTCTAACAGGCATGAAGTGATGTCTCATTGTGGTTCTGATTCACATTTCCCTAATGATTAGTGATGTTGAGCACTTTTTTATATATCTGTTAGCCATTTGAATATTTCGTTGGAAAAATGTTTCCATTTTTAAATTGGATTGTTTGGGTATGTTTTTTTTTTTCTGTTGAGTTTTTTGAGTTTCATATCTATTTTGGACACTAACCTGTTATCAGATATATTATTTCCAAATATTTTCTCCTTTTCTTTAGGTTGCCTTTTCATCTTGTTGATCATTTCTTTTGCTGTGCGGGAGCTTTTTAGTTCCATATAACCCAATTTGTTTTTTATTTTGCTGCTTGCATTTTAGGTATCATATGCTAAGATCATTGCCAGGATCCATGTCAATAAACTTTTCCCCTATGTTTTCTTCTAGCAGTTTTATGGTTTTATGTCTTACATTTAAGTCTTTAATCCATTCTGAGTTAATTTTTGTGAGCGGTGGAAGATAGGGGTCTAGTTTCATTCTTCTACATGAAAATATCCAATTTTTTCCCAGTACTATTTATTGAAAAGACTGCCTTTTCTCCATTGAGTAATTAGTAGTCAAATAGTAATTAACTGTATGTGCATGGGTTTATTTCTAGGTTCTTGATTCTGTTCCATTGGTCTAAGTGTCTATTTTTTATGCCAGTACCATTCCGTTTTGATAGCTTTATAAGGTAGCATGAAATCGGAAAGTGTGATGCCTCTAGCATTGATTTCCTCTAAGGATTGAGGTGGCTATGTGGGGTCTTTTATGGATCCATATTTTTTCGACTTCTGTAAAAACTGCCGTCAGAACATTGATAGGATTTGCATTGAATCAAAAGAGGGCTTTGAACAGTATGGATATTTTAACAATATTAATTTTTCCAGTCCATTAACACACAATATCACTTATTTGTGTTAACTTCAATTTCTTTCATCAGTGTCTTGTAGTTTTCATTGTAGAGATATTTCACCTCCTTAAATGTACCCCTAAGTATTTTATTGTTTTAGATGCTATTGTGAATGGGATTGTTTTCTTTATTTCTCTTTTGGGTAATTCGTTGTTAATGTATAGAAATGCTACTGATTTCTGTAAGGTGATTGTGTATCCTGCAACTTTACTGATTTTGTTGATTAGATCTAATGGTGTTTTGGTAGTCTTTAGGATTTTCTGTATGTAGGATTTTCTACATATAAAATCAAGTATCTGCAAATAGAGACAATTTACTTCTTCCTTCTCAATTCTATGCCTTTCTTCCTTCCTTCCATCCCTCCCCTCCCTTCCTTCCCTCCTTCCCTCCTTCCCTTCCCTCCTTCCCTTTCTTCCCTTCCTTTCCTTCCTTCCTTTGACTGATCGCTCTGGCTAGGACTTCCACTACTATGGTGAATAGGAGTGGTGATAGTAGGCACCTTTGTCTTGTTTCTGATCTTAGAGGAAAAGTTTTCAGCTTTTCACCATTGAGTATGATGTTAGCTGTGGGCTTGTCATATATGACCTTTACTACATTGAAGAACATTCCTTGTATACCTAATTTGTTGAACGTTTTCATCATAAAAGGTTGTTGTATTTTGTCAAATGCTTTTTATGAGTCTAGTTAGGTGATCATGTGATTTTTATCTTTCATTCTATTAATGTGATGTATCACATATTCATTTGTGTATGTTGAACCATCCTCATCCTCGTATCTCAGTTTGAATCCCACTTGATCATGGTATATGATCCTTTTAAATGTGCTGCTGAATTTGGTTTGCTAGTATTTTGTTGAATTTTTGCGTCTGTGTTCATCAGAGATACTGGTCTGTAGTTTTCTTGTAGTGTCCTCATCTAGCTTTAGTATCAGGGTAATACTGGCCTTGTAAACTGAGTTTGGGAGTGTTCCTTTCTCTTTAACTTTTTGGAAGATTTTGAGAAGGATTGGTATTAATTCTTCTTTAAATGTTTAGTAAAATTCATGAGTGAAGCCACCTATCCCTGGGCTTTTATTTGTTGACAGTAGTTTTTGTTTGTTTGTTTGCTTTGTTTTCTTTTTGTTACTGATCCAATCTCCTTACTAGTAATTGGTCTGTTTAGACTTGCTGTTATTTCTGATTCAGTCTTGGTAGGCTCTAATTTCTAGAAATGTATCTAGCTTTTCTAGGTTGCCCAGTAGGTTGGCATACATATGTTCATAGTAGCCTCTTATGATCCTTTCTATATCTGAGGTATCAGTTGTAATGTTTCCTCTTTCATTTATAATTCTGTAAATTTTGGTTCTCTCTCCGTTTTCCTCATAAGTCTATCTAAAGGTTTGCCAATTTTGTGTATCTTTTCAAGGAACCAACTCTTAGTTTTTAAAATCTTTTCTATTCCTTTCCTGTTCTCTAGTTTATTTCGGTTCTAATCTTTATTATTCCCTTCCTTCTGCTAACTTTGGGCTCACTTTGTTCTTTTTCTAGTTCTTTGAGGTGTAAAGTTAGGTTGTTTATTTGATATCTTTCTATTTAGTTCATATATGCATTTATAAGTGCATATAAATGTCTCTTTATAAATGTCTCTTAGAACTATTATTTATGCATCCCATGGGTTTTGATTTTTTTCCATTTTTGTTTCTCTTAAGATAGTTTTTAATTTCCCTTTTATTTTAATGTTTGATCCATAGGTTGTTCAGGAAGAGTGCTGTTACATGTATTTGTAAATTTTCCAGTTTTCCTCCTGTTACTCCTGTTAACAATCCTCCTGTTACTGATTTCTAGTTTCATATCATTATGGTCAGAGAAGACACTCAGTATGATTTCTGTATCATTCAATTTGCTAAGACTTGTCTTGTTGTCTAATATATGATCTATCCTAGAAAATGTTTTCTGTAGGTTTGAGAAAAATGTGTGTTCTTCTGATGTTAGATAGAGTGTTTTTTATGTGGCTGTTAGAACCATTTTGTCTATAGTATTGTTCAAATCTGTTTCCTTATTGATTCTGTCTGGATGATGTATCCATTGTTGAGAGTTGAGTATTAACATCCACAACTATTATTGTTTGTTCTTTTAGTTTTGTTAGTACAGCTTGATATATTTTGGTGCTCCAATGTTGGTTCCATAAATATTTATAATTACTATATCCTCTTGATGGTTTGACCCCTTTATCATTATATAATGACCTGCTTTGCATTTTTTTTAACATTATTAGCTTAAAGTCTATTTTGTCTGATATAAGCATAGCTACTCCTGCTTTTTTGGTTGTTGTTACCATTTGCTTGACATACCTTTTTTGACTCCTTCACTTTCAGTCTAGGTATGTGTTTGAAGCTAGAGAAAGTCTCTTGTAGACAACATATTTTTGCATCTTGTTTTTAATTCATTCAGTCATTCTGTGTCTTTTGATTGGAGAATTTAACCCATTTATATTTAAAGTAATTATTGATCCATAAGGACTTCCTACTGCCATTTTGTTAAACATTTTCTGTTTTTAGTTCCTTTATTCCCTTTTACCCTGCGGTTGTCTTTTGTAATTTGATGACTTTTTTTTTTTTTGGTATGCTTTGATTTCTTTATCATGATCTTTTGTGCAACTACTACAGGCTTTTCCTTTGTGGTTACCATGAGGCTTACATATAATATCTTAAATTTTAACACCTTATTTTAAACTGATAACCACTTAACTTCAATAGCACTTCTAAACTTTACATTTTTACTTCCCCCCTCCCATTTTAGTTGATTGATATTACAATTTACGTACTTTATATTGTATATCCAATAATAGATTATTGTAGTCCTGGCTATATTTAATACATTTGTTTTTTCACTTTTAAAGTAGAGTTGTAAGTGAATTACATACCACTATTTCCATATTAGAGAATCTGATTTGACTATATATTTACCATTACCAGTGAGTTTGACACTACCTTCATATATTTTTTTTTATAATGTTAATGAGCATCTTTTTACTTGCAAAGAACTCCCTTTAGCATGTCTTTTATGGCCAGTATGATTGTGATGAACTCCTTCAGGTTTTGTTTGTTAGAGAAAATTGTTATCTGTCTTTTATTTCTGAAGGACAGCTTTGATGGGTATATAATTCTTGGTTGACTTTTTTTCTTTCAATATTTTGATTATATCATCCCATTCTCTCCTAGCCTGAAAAGTTCCTGTTGAGAAATCTGCTGATAATCTTACAGGGTTTCCTTGTATGTAACTTGTTTCTTTTATTTCTGAAGGACAGCTTTGATGGGTATATAATTCTTGGTTGACTTTTTTTCTTTCAATATTTTGATTATATCATCCCATTCTCTCCTAGCCTGAAAAGTTCCTGTTGAGAAATCTGCTGATAATCTTACAGGGTTTCCTTGTATGTAACTTGTTTCTTTTATTTCTGAAGGACAGCTTTGATGGGTATATAATTCTTGGTTGACTTTTTTTCTTTCAATATTTTGATTATATCATCCCATTCTCTCCTAGCCTGAAAAGTTCCTGTTGAGAAATCTGCTGATAATCTTACAGGGTTTCCTTGTATGTAACTTTGTTTCATTTCAAAATTATTTTTTTTACTTTGACTTTTGACAGTTTAACTCTAATGTGTAGTGCTACCCTATTCATGTTTAACCTATTCGGGGTTCTTTGGGCCTCATGGATCTGGATGTCTGTTTTTCTCCACATGTTTGGGAAATTTTCAGATTTGCTTTAAGTATACTATGTCTCTTTCTCTTCTTCTGGGATTCCCATGATGCACTTATTGTTTCTTTTGATGTTTTCCCATAAGTCTTATAGGCTTTCTTTAGTCTTTTTTATCCTTTTTCTTTTATGCTTCTCTGACTGGATAATTCCAAATGTTCTATCTTCTAGATCACTGATTATTTCTTCTCCATGATTGAGTCTACTGTTGAAGCTCTCTCGTGAATTCTTCAGTTCATCCTTTGTATTCTTCATCTCTAGGATTTATGTTTGAGTCTTTTTTTTTATGTTTTATATCTCTTTGTTGAACTTCTTGTTTTGTTCATGCATTGTCTTCCCAATTTCTTTTTGTTGTCTGTCTGGTGTTCTTGTAGTCCTTAAACATCTTTAAGAGGATTATTCTGAAATTTGTGTCTAACGGTTCATAGATATTCATTTCTTTAGGGTCAATTATTAGAGCTTTATTGGTTTCCTTTGGTGGTGTCTACCTGCTTTTTCGTGATCCTTGATTCTTTACGTTGGTATCTGTGCATTTGAGTAAGTTGTCCCCTCTTCCAGACTTTGCATTTTCACTTTGGCAGAGACAGTTCTTTATAGTCAGCTTAGCTTGGCATTCTGGACATGTCAGCTGGTAGCATCCCAGCAGCAGTGGGGCTTGCTGTCTGGGTCTACTTGGGGGAAAGCCCACTGCCCAAGCTCTAAAGTTGGGTGGGGGCGTGCTACTGGCCGAGAGCATTTGGATAAGACTGTTGGCTTGGCTCCCTGAACTAGTGCAGCTGTAGGATAGGCTCTGCAGTGGCCTAGATTCTCTGGTCAGGCTTTCTAGATGGTCAGAACTGGACACTATACTCAGCAGTAGGTAGGGCTATGAATTAGCTTCCCTGCCCAGGTGGAGTAACAGAACAGGCACCAAGATCGGCACAGCTGGTTGTAAAATGACCCACGTAAGGCAGGACTGCACACTGAATTCTCCAGTCAGAAGGTGCCACTGGCTTTACTCTGCAGACAGGGAGAGGCACTGGCTGTGCTCTCTGTTCAAGTGCTGCTGTATGGAGAGCCATAGGATGGGCTACACAGCTTCCCATGTGCTCTGGTTAGGTTCCCTGGTCAAGCGGGCTAAAGGCTATTTTCAGCAATGTCAGGCTTTCGATTAGTTTCCCTACCTGTGCAGGACCACCATACAGCCCCAAGGCTGTAGGGTCCTTGTTTGGGACCAAATTAGGCAGAACTATGTACCATGTTCCCTGGCCTGACAGGCTACTGCCCTGACTATGCAAATAGGCGAGACCACTAGCTGGATTCCACTGTAATCAGGGTTACAGGATGAGCTACAGATTCCCAGTAACTCTGGTTAAGCTTCCTGGCTATGCAGGCTGGAGGATGTATTCAATAGTGGGTAAGGCTGTAAATTAGATTCCCTGCCCAGGTGGGGCCATAGAATAGACCCCAGGGCTGGCAAGGCTCTTTATTTGGGGACCAAATCATGCAGGACCGTGTACCAAGTCCAGATGGGGCCACTGCCCTGGCTCTGTAGATGGGCAGAGCCACTGGCCATACTCTCCACGAAAGTGCTGCTAGGCTAAGCAGCTTTCCATGTGCTCTGCTCAGGCTTCCTGGTCAGGTTGGAATGGGAGCTACGCTTAGCAGTAGGAGAGGCTATGAATCAGCTTCCCTGCTCAAGGGGAGTGGCTGAACTGGCTTCAAGGCCAACATAGCTTCTTATTTGGGTTCTTGAATTGGACAGACCAACTCCTGGATGAATTCCCTGCTCAAACTGGGCCACCATTGGCTCTGAAGATGAGCAGTGCCTCTGGGATATACACGGCTACTGTCTCAGTAGGCACTTGGTCTGCCAAGATCAAGCACTGGCTGCTGTAAGCCTCATTCTCCTCCATCACTACCTGATCCCCAGTGTTCAAGTTTCACAGATTCCCTCACAATCCATATGAAGTGAGACGCGAGTGGGCCTCCTGCGAAGCATCCCACAATGCTGGGGGAGCTGGATGTCCACCTTGGGCTCTTTCACCACTAGAGGAACTGTAGGTTTGGGGTGGGGTGCCCTCTTGGTGTGGTGCTACGCCAGTCTGGAGGAGGGGCAAGGCCCTCAAAGTGTAGCTGTGCTTCTTACTCTTCTAACGTGGCCCATCTCATTCTCTGTGTTACACGGCATACTTCAGCCTCACCTCCGTGTTCTAGGATTTTTACAGTACTCTCTTGTCCACAGATAGTAGTCAGTTGGTCTTCTCATAGATTTTCTGAAGTTCAGAACAACCTATGTCACCATCTTAATGATGTCACTCTGCATCTGTTCTTCAGAACATGCTCTCTAGTCTGTCTGTTTGGAACGTTGTTTCTTTTTCTTCAAGGCTCAACGTAGATGGTGTCTCATCTAGGAAGCTACCCTGAGGTCTCTCACAGCCAGCTTTCCCTCGGGGCTCCCTGTGTTCTCTCTCAGAACTTCTCATATTCTTTGTGAGTCTGTGTCTCTCACCAGACTGTAGGGTGGAGCGGGGTTAATGAGGAAGAGGGGGGATTAATGTATTTTGTTCATGTTTAAGCAGTCCCCTAGTGCCTGGAACTTACTGTACCATGACAGTAATGACAACCATGATAGTTATCCAGATGCACTCAACTGGTAGACCCAGAACCGAGTTCTGCTCTTTCTTATGTTTCTGTGGACACATCAGGACACCCTATGCTCTGAGTATGGGTCACGTCACAACCGGTAGCCATTAGCTGGACAGGTTGCTCATCTTCATCAGGATGACAGGGTTTCTCTCTCCAGACGATGTGGTAATAAATGAAACAGGCCTGTCTCAGATCCTGTTCCTCTAGATCACTAGTACCTCCAGGACCTGGCATGGCCCCTCTGCTTGAAGTAAGAGCCTGAGGGGATTTTTCAGGCTTCGAACAAGGGACCAGCTATGCTGGGGCTGTGGTGGCAATGAATGGCTTTTGTGGCTGAGGAAACGTGGAAGGTGAAAGTCTGAGCAATCCAGGCATTGTGGCTGCAGTCCCTAAGGATATGGTAGAAATTTCACAAGACACTGTTTCTTTTTCCCCTTTCAGGGGTTGGGATGGGAGGGAAGGGAGTCAGAAGAGCCACGTTCTTGGTTCATGAAACAGATGCTTTGTGTTTTGTTTGTGTTTTTTTTTTTTTTTTTTTTAATCATTGCTGAGGAAAACTGGGGAAAACAAGAAATACCCTTGGGTGGTAGAAAAGAAGTGGCTTTTGGTGTGAGTTGGGCTTGGGTTTGAATCCCAGCTCTGCCACTTACAGTCTATGCGATTGGGGGAAGATTACATAACTCCAACAAGCCTCGATTTCTTCCTTTGTGAACTGGGCATAACACACACCTTGAGTATTTGGTGTGAGTTCTGGAGTTTGTGTCTTCATGGTTCGTGTTCAGTGATGGTGCTGTTGTAGATTTTACGTGCTGGGTGAGACTGATCCCGGCTCCACCACCATACCCCTCATTCCTTCACTTAAAATGGATTTTCCATATTTAGGAACAAAATCATAAAAGAGAAAAAGGCTTTCCTGAGGAATCCTGCTTTCAAGGACTCTACTTGAAAGCAAGCCATGGCAATGAACCATGCTGCAAATGTTGGGATTTGATTTCATTCTGAGTCTTCCTCCAGTTGGCTGAAGACAACAATGACTCATGTGAGGGAGTCTCCCAGAGACATCAGAGAAAGCTCTGAAGTGGGAGTTTGGACATCTGAGCTAATGCCTTGGGGAAAAAGTAGCCACAATCAGTCTGTACAGTTTCTGGGAATAACACTGACAAAGTGCTTTGCAAACACACAAAGTTACTTTCACAGATGTGGCACTTCTTTTATGCACTGGGAGGTATACCAGTTGTATTGGCCTATGCTATTTCACTTTATCTTTTCAGTGTCTCTAAAAGGAGTATCTTCACCTATAATTATCGTGATTAATACAAGGGGTTTTCACTTCACAGGGGTGAAGTGAAAAGTTACAGCCAATGAGTGACTGAATGAGGATTTGAACCCCCAGATCTGTCTGATTCCAAAACTGTACCACTGGGTAGAGTTCCCCTAGACCTTAGGAATGGAGTTCTCAGATATGACAAATAAAAATATATGATACCCAGTTAAATTTGCATTCCAGATAAACAACCAATTTTTTTTAGTATAAGTGTATCCCAGTATTACTTATACTTAAAAATATTTGTTATTTATGTTAAATGCAAGTTTAGCTGGGCATCTTGTATTTTATTTGGCAACCCTCCTTAAGAGGCTCATGTCACATGAGCCGGTGAGAAGTGGTATATCAGAGCCTTTCCCTAGGCTTGTAAGGTAGTTCTGAAGGGCACAAAAAGGTGCCCTTCAGAAATAGTAAACACTGTCTCCCATGACAGAAGTTCTAAGAATTTTATAAAAATATAGGGGAAGAAACTCTCAGAGGTGATTTAGGATGTGTTTTCTAGACAAACGTGATATAGGTCTAGATACCCCAAAGGTGTGCAGAGCAAGAATTCCAAATCACAATTGACATATACAATATACTTGGCTGGGTAAGCTCAGGTTCACCCAGCAGCTCTCACTCTGAACTTGCGTAGGTCTCACTTGGAAGCCATGGCAAGGACCTGACCTGGAAGCCCATACTTACTGAAACCCACCATTGGCCCTTTATCTACAGCATCTCATTTAGAACCATGGCAGTGCTTTGAGGTGTGATAACCCCATTTACTGACTGATATACTGAGATAGAGGAGTCAAAGCCACAGCTCATGAGTGGTAGAGCTGAATTTGATGTAGATCTGTCTGAACCCGACACCAGCATCATGCCGTATAGTTCATGGGAAGTCAGGTGGGCTGCAACCCAATGACTGAGATATCTGTTGAGTAGTCCCATGTAGCAGAGTTCAAACTGTTCTTTATATAGTCATGCTACCTGAATGTTCTCCTATCTGTTCATCTGTACCTATCTTGACTCATCCTTCAAGGCCTATCTCAAATCCTGTCTTTCATGAGCCATGCTGATGTTTTCAATGGGATGTGGCCCCTCCTTTGCACCCCAAAGTTTTCCCTGGCTTGGTTTACAATGGCCTACAGATTTGGCCTCTAACTGTAGGAACTGGACACTTCCTTGTACTCTACAAGTGGTCTTCCACAACTACTAGAGAAGACACATAGCATAGTGGTTAAGAATACAGACTATGGAGTCCCACTACTGGGTACCACTTATCAGCTGTCAGGCCTTGGACAAACTGCATAACATCTCCATGCCTCAGTTACCTCAACTTTACAATAGAAGATGATAATAAAAATACCTACCTCAAGGGGTTGTCATGAGGACCAAATGAGTTGATGTGCATAAATCGCTTAGAACAATGCCTGACACATAGTAAGTGTTCAATACATATTATGTTATTACTGTTACTACTGTGATATCTATCATGATTGGAACTTTTAGTAGGTGCCAGGCCCAGAGCGGAGCAGCACACATGCATCACGTCATTTTATTCTCACCACCACCTTACAGGCAGGTACAATTCTCATTCAGCTAGTACATCATGGAGTGAGGAGGCAAACCCTGGCTGACCATGGGGCCTATACTTTCATTTCCAACCCT
The DNA here is from genome assembly GCF_008692025.1 of Phocoena sinus. Taxonomy (NCBI): domain Eukaryota; kingdom Metazoa; phylum Chordata; class Mammalia; order Artiodactyla; family Phocoenidae; genus Phocoena; species Phocoena sinus. The sequence goes on from NC_045781.1 coordinate 38,670,363, forward strand.
TTTACTCTCATATGTTTTCTCTTTCTTATAGCTTCTTGGAGGTACTTCAACATGATAGTTGACTTAAACTACGTTATTCTCTCCATTAACTAACCCACGAAGAGATATAAACATTGTCCGTCTTCACAGAATTGAATGCTACCAAATCAAAAGCATCTTTGTGTATACGTGCAAGTAGAAGAATGTGTATGGCAGGGGTTAGATGAGGCCATTTAAGTGTGGGTGTTAAGGGTTAGGCCGATCTAGCTTTCAATCTGTGAGCTGCCTTTCATGTACAGTGACATGACCACTCCAGGCCTCAGATTTCTCCTTGGGTCATGAGGGTATCAGTATAAATTAATTAGTTTGGGGAGCATCATATATATTCAAATATCTTATCTGCCCTTTATTCCTTGATACAATAATTTTTAAGTTAGCACTTTGCTAACCTCAAGCTGGGATGGAATAGGGGGCAAAATCAAAGAAAGTCTTCACGGTGTGTATCATGCAAAATAATACCCATTAATACCCAAATCTCTCGGAACACATTGTACCAAGCAAATCATTTATCTTGAGCAAACCATTCTTCACCGGATCGTGTCATCATCAGAGCCATCTACCTCCATCTCTAGCCTACAAAAGACCCTAGACAGTCAACTTTGCCAATAGAAAGGAGTCTTTTCTAAAAGCCCCGAGCAGGATTTGTCTCAGTCATAGGTGAACAAATGAAACGAAACACTCCAGTCTGAGACCCGCATTGGTAGCTTCAGAAAGATACCTCGTCTTCACAGACCAGCAAAGAGATCAAAGTTTATGAAAAATTTCATGTGGCCTCAAAAGACACCACATGAGAGATAGCATCCATCTTGGGAAACATTCAGGGACACCATGTCTTCACTGCTCGGCCATGGGCAAGTTTCTCAAATTCTCTGAACCCCAGCTTCCACATCTATGAGTTTGTGAAAATCGTCCTGCGCAGAATTGAGATAGGTACGAAATGAAGTCACAGGTATCAAAGTGCCAGATGTGACTGCTTTCTACCAATCATGTTCTTTTGTTAGGGAACCTGTTTTCCCAAGTATCAATCTTACCCCTTCACAGCACACGTCTTTCTGATTTGGGGAAGTAAGGATTCTTTTATCAATCTGGTCATTTCTGTGGCCATTGAAATTCAAAGACTCTCATCCTTTGCTCGGCTGGATTTTCCCCTCTCACCCACCCATAGTTCAGTTATCTGAGTGAAAAGACGAGGATGAGCTATAAAAATATGATTGCATTGCTGTTGCAACTTCCCAGACTCAGAGGGTTATAACCTGATGCAGGACATTCCAATTTTAACTACCTACTGCTGTTTTGATTTCATAAAGCCACTTAAAACATCCTGTACTGCTTTTATATACGTCACTACTTTTATGGCTTTTGTGTCATAATGAAAGGCAGTTTGTTGGAAGCTGAGGGTTTTTTTTTTTTCCAGCAGAAGAATAACCAACCTGGAATAAGACATTTCTGTCTAGTTTCTCTGCCTTCTAACTCTGTCCCACGTAATAAGTCCAAGTTCCTCCAGGCTGCCAGATTATTCTCCCCAAAAAGCTATTTATAAGGCATTACCCTGCTCAGCCTTTAAAGGTTCCCCATTACATTGATTGGAAGGCCCTATGTCCTTAGCCTGGCTTTTAAAGATGTCTATTGTCTGGCCTCATGACTGACCCATATAAAACAAAACACCTAGATTGCTCTTCACCTGTTTCAGTACTCATGATTTCATACATAATGTGCCTTCTCCACCATTTCTGGGAAGCCCTTCTGCCTTGCTTCTTTTTTGTTTTTTTTCTCTATTTTTTAAAAATTGAAGTATAGTTGATTTACAGTGTTGTGTTTAATTTCTGCTGTACAGCAAAGTGAATTAGTTTTATATATATATATATATATATATATATATATATATATATATAAATTATTTTTTTAATATTCTTTTCCATTATAGTTTATCCCAGGAGATTAGACATAGTTCCCTGTGTTATACAGTAGGACCTTGTTGTTTATCCATTCTAAATGTAATAGTTCACATCTACTAACCCCAAACTCCCAACCCATCACTCCCCCACCCCCAACCTTGGCAACCACAGGTCTGTCCTCTATGTCCGTGAGTCTGTTTCTGTTTTGTAGATAGGTTCATTTGTGCCATATTTTAGATTCCACATATAAGTGATCTCATATGGTATTTATCATTCTCTTTCTGACTTACTTCACTTAGTATGATAATCTCTAGTTGCATCTGTGTTGCTGCAAATGGCATTATTTCATTATTTTTATGGCTGAGTAATATTCCATTGTATATATGTACTGCATCTTCTTTATCCATTCATCTGTTGATGGACATTTAGGTTATTTCCATGTCTTGGTTATTGTGAATATGAATATAGGAGTGTATATCTTTTTGAATTATACTTTTGTCCGAGTATATGCCCAAGAGTGGGATTGCTGGATCATATGGCAGTTCTGTTTTTAGTTTTCTGAGGAAGCTCCATACTGTTCTCCATAGTGACTGTATCAATTTACATTCCCACCAACAGTGTAGGAGGGTTCCCTTTTCTTCACACCCTCTCCAGCATTTGTTATTTGTAGACTTTTTAATGATGGCCATTTTGACTGGTGTGAGGTGATACCTCATTGTGGTTTTGATTTGCATTTCTCTGATAATCAGTGATGATGAGCATCTTTTCATGTGTGTATTGCCCATCTGTATGTCTTTTTGGAGAAATGTCTATTAAGGTCTTCTGCCCAGTTTTCGATTGGGTTGTTTATTTTTTGTTAAGTTGTATGAGCTGTTTGTATATTTTGTAGATTAAGCCCTTGTCGGTCACATTATTTGCAAATATTTGCTCCCATTCTGTAGGTTGTCTTTTCACTTTGTTTATGGTTTCCTTTGCTGTGCAAAGCTTGTAAGTTTGACTAGGTCCCATTTGTTTGTTTATTTTTATTTCTATTGCCTTGGGAGACTGACCAAAGAAAACACTGGTACAATTTATGTCAGAATGTTTTGCCTATGCTGTCTTCTAGGAGTTTTATGGTGTCGTGTCTTATGTTTAAGTAGCCTGTGAAGTCATCTGGTCTTTGACTTTTGTTTGTAGGGAGTTTTTTAATTACAGATTCTATTGCACTTCTAGTGATCAGTCTGTTCAAATTATCTATTTCTTCTTGATTCAGTCTTGGTGGGCTGTATGTTTCTAGAAAGTTGTCCATTTCTTCTAGGTTGTCAAATTTGTTGGCATATAATTATTCATAGTATTCTCTTATGATTTTTTTGTGTTTCTGCAGTATTGGTTGAGATTTCTCCTTTTTCATTTCTTATTTTGTATATTTGGGTTCTCTCTCTTTTCTTCTCGGTGAGCCTGGCCAGAGGTTTATCAATTTTGTTTGTCTTATTGATTTTTACTATTGTTTTTAAAATCTCTACTTATTTCCCCCCTGACCTTTATTATCTCCTTCCTTCTGCTGACTTTAGGGGTTTTGTTGTTCTTATTTTTATAATTCTAGGTGGTATGTTAGGTTATTTATTTGAGATTTTTCTTGTTTTTTGTGGAAGTCCTGTATCACTATGAACTTTCCTCTAAGAACTGCTTTTGCTGCATCCCATAGATTTTGTATGGTTGTGTTTTCATTGTCGTTTGTCTCAAGGTATTTATTTAATTTCCTTTTTGATTTCCTTGTTGACCCATGGGTTTTTTATAGCAGGTTCTTTAGTCTCCGTGTGATTGTTTTTTTTCTCATTTCTTTTCCTGTGGTTGATTTGTAGTTTCATGCTGTTGTAGTCAGAGAAGATGCTTGAAATAATTTCTACTCTTAAATTTGTTGCAGTTAGTTTTGTGCCCTAGTATGTGGTCAATCCTAGAGAATGTTCCATGTGCACTGGAAAAGAATGTGTATTCTGTTTTTGGGTGGGGGGTGGTTGCATGTAATGTCCTGAAAATATCAATTTAGTCTAACTGTTCTATTGTATCATTTAGGATCTCTGTTGCCTTACTGATTTTCTGTCTAGAAGATCTGTCCATTGATGGGAGTGGGGTGTTAAAGTCTCCTACTATTATTGTGTTCCCATCAATTTGTCCCTTTATGTCTGTTAATATTTTATGTATGCAGGTGCTCGTATATTAGATGCATATGTATTGATGAGTGTAAAATCCTCTTCTTGCATTGATCCTTTACCATTATATAGTGTCCTTCTTTATCCTTCTTTATGGCCTTTGTTTTAAAGTCTATATTGTCTGATATGAGTATTGCAACTCCTGCTTTCTTGTCATTTCCATTTGCATGAAATATCTTTTTCCATCCCCTCACTTTCAATCTATGTGCGTCCTTTGCCTTAAGGTCAGTCACTTGTAGGCAGCATACTGTAGGCTCTTGTTTTTTCTCCAGTCTGCCACTCTGTCTTTTGATTGGAGCACTCAATCCATTGACATTTAAGGTAATTATTGATACATTGTATTTATTGTCATTTTAAACCTTGTTTTCCAGTTGATTCTATGTTTCTTCTTTGTTCCTTTCTTTTTCCTTTTGTGGTTTGATGATTTTATTTTATGCTTGTGTTCTCTTCTTTTTGTTTTTTGTGAATCTATTGTATGTTTTTGATTTGTGGTTGCCCTGTTTTTCAAGTATGTTAACCCTTTCCTGTATCTACTTGCTTTAGACTAATAGGCATATAGGCTCAAATACATTCTAAAAAAAAGAATCTACATTTTTTTACCCTCCTTCCCCATATTTTATGATTTTGATGTCCTTTTTTACATCTTCATATTTATCCTTTTTTTTTTTTTTTTTTTTATGCGTTACGCGGGCCTCTCACTGTTGTGGCCTCTCCCGTTGCGGAGGACAGGCTCCGGACGCGCAGGCTCAGCGGCCATGGCCCACGGGCCCAGCCGCTCCGCGGCACGCGGGATCCTCCCAGACCGGGGCACGAACCCGTGTCCCCTGCATCGGCAGGCGGACTCTCAACCACTGCGCCACCAGGGAAGCCCCATATTTATCCTTTTGCTATTCCTTGTGGTCATCATTGCTTTCACAAAGTTTTTTTTTTTTTGATCTGTGTACTGGCTAATTTAAGTGATTTACTTTCCAATTGAGATTTCCTCCTTCCTATATCTTCTTTTCTATTTAGAGAAGACCTTTCAGTGTTTCTTTTAGGGTGGTTTAGTATTGCTGTGTTCTTTTAGTTTTTGCTTGTCTGAAATTCTTTATCATTTAGAATAGGAGGAGAAAGAATTTTGCTGGGTAGAGCATTCTATGTCACAGATTTTTCCCTTTCAAGATTTTGAATATATTTTTGCCACTCCCTCTGGCCTGCAGCATTTCTGTAGAGAAATGAGCTAATAGCCTTATGGCAGTTCCCTTAAGGGAAAGTTAAAAGAGTAATTAACTATTTTTTTTCTCTCTTGCTGCCCTTAGAATCCTCTCTTTAACTTCTGCCATTTTTATTATAATATGTCTTGGTGTAGGTCTGTTTGGGTTCATCTCATTTGGGACCCTCTGTGCTTCCTGTATCTGGATATCTGTTTCCTTCTTTAGGTTTGGGGAGTTTTCAGCCATAATTTCTTCAAATACATTTTCAATCCCCTTTTCTTTCTTCTCCTTCTGGAATCCCCATAGATTGGCATGCTTTATATTATCCCATAGGTCTGTTATATTGCTTTCATTTCATTTTCTGTCCACTGTTTTGATGGGGTAATTTCCATTAGTCTATCTTCCAGATCACTTATTCTTTCTTCTGCATTATTCCTTCTGCTATTCATTGCCTTTAGCTCAGCTTTCATCTAGGCAAATGAATTGTCTAATTTTTCTTGGCTCCTACTTAGTTTCTAGTTCCTTTTTACACTAGTCTGCATTTCTGGCAATAGCCTTTATTAACTCCTTCAGTATTTTCATTACCTCCTTTTCGAACTTGGTGTCTATTAGACTGAAGAGGTCTGCTTCATTGTTTGTTCCTTCAGGGGAATTCTCTTGGTCTTTCAACTGGGAGTGGTTCCTCTGCTTCTTCATTTTGCTTGTATTTCTCTTACTCTGTGAATTTAGGAGAAGCAATTATCTATTTTAGTCTTGGAGGACTATTTATACATGGGAGCATCCCTGCATAACTTGTGTGGATTTAATTTTTTTTGGCATGGGGGCTCTTTTTGGTTTGGATGCTTGCCATCTCTTTACTCAGTGTGTGCTTGCCATTATCCCCTTGATAGGGGGTGTGCAGGTATGCGGCCCAGGTGCATTCCCGAGAAGGCGGGGGCAGTGGTTGGCGCCCAGGCGTGGGACCCTTGGAGGCAGCAGGAGTCCGTGCCTGCCTCTGGAGTCTTAGATGGCAGCAGTAGCTCACACCTGCCCTTGGAGTGCAAGTAGGCAGTACCCTGCCACCTGAGACCGCATGCCTGGATAAAGAAGCTCCTATGGTGGTCCTGCCCCTCTCCTCGCATACCCCCAAACAATGGCACCTTGCCTCTCTGGCGGGCCCTGGCTTCTTCCCAGACTCCCTTGGTTGTGGTGCACCACACCCTAGCCCCCTCAAGCTATCTCCATGCAGCCAACCCCATTCCTCTCCCTGGGTCTGACCTCTGAAGCCTAAGCCTCAGCACCCAGGCCCTGCCTGCCCCAGCAGGGGAGCATCTCAGGCTGGGGAGTGCCAGGCAGTGGCACGGACTGTCTGTGTAGGTCTCTCTCTGCTTTGCCCTCTGCAAACTGGTTGCTGCCCTCTCCTCCAAGTCTTTGAAGCTCCTCCTCTGTCCTGGCTGATCTCCCCGCCAGTGAGGGGACTTCCCAGGGTGCGGAAGCCTTTCCTCTTTCATAGCTCCCTCCCAAGGGCGCAGGGCTTGTCCTGATTCCTTTTTTTTTCTTTGCCTTTTTTCTTTTTTCCTACCCAGCTATGTGGAGATTTTTCTTGCCCTTTTGGAAGTCTGAGGTCTTCTGCCAGCATTCAGTAGATGTTCTGTGAGAATCTCATTTCACATGTAGATGTATCTTTGATGTTTTTGTGGGAGAAGGTAAGCTCCACGTCCTACTCTTCTGCCATCTTGAGCTGATCCCTCCTTGCTTCTCTCCATCAGTTGAATTCTTATCAATAAAAACCTAGCTCTCAAGAGGGAAGACATATGGGAACATATGTATATGTATGGCTGATTCACTTTGTTATAAAGCAGAAACTAACACACCATTGTAAAGCAATTATACCCCAATAAAGATGTTAAAAAAAAAAAAAACAACCCTAGCTCTCTATCCAGCTTTTCCATGAATTCCTCCCTGGGATTTCTCCCTCTCCTAACCCTTAGCAGAACTTACCGCTCCCTCTTTTCTTTCAACACAACCATATTCTGCCCAGTCATGTGGCTTTGGTTGTTGCCTTGTGTTATCTCTTGTGTGATTCTACAAATCGAGATCCAAAGTTCCCTTAGATTAGGAAACAGGTGTTATATCTTTAGCCTGCACTATGCCTGTACTGCACATTGTGTAATGATACATTAGAAAAGGGAAAGACTCTAGGAGGAAACTCAGCAGATGCCTCCTTTTACAGAGATTAAGTGCCTTGGCCCTGGTCACATGGAAGTTTATAGGAGATCACTTGAAGCCCACTACAGTGTACTTTCCAGGAATGGGGAAGAGAGGGATGTATAGATGGATAGATGCATGTATGCATTGTAAGTAGGTATCTGTCAAACTCTTGATTCAAGGGTGTGGGGAAAACCTGATAATAGAGAAATGACAACTAATGTGTCTAGTTCATAAGAGATGGAAGTTCCTCTCTACTTCCGCCAGACTCACAAAAGGTAACCTCCCAAGACCTTGGCAGAGCAGCCAACAGGTCCTGGGGGGGAAAGAGATTAGGTTCCTGGGCAACATTATAACTGGTTGTTCTAACGGTACATTTTTAATCGAAGACCTGCCCTCCCCTACTATGTCCTCCTCCCCAGTCAGAGCTCTCCCTCGCACTTCAGGGTCTTTGCCACTCAAATCCCAAACCCACTTCACTAAGGCAACTGACTCCAAGGACTGATATATGATTAGTGATTTATATTATAATGTGTCCACCATAGTGGACTATGTTTATACCACTGTGGCATCTTAGAAAATTGCCTATCAGGGCATCTCTCACACAGACAGATCACCTGACAGGCGACTCTCCAGACTCTGATAATAAGCATCTAGTGACAGAATTGATAACCAGCCCAGGAAGTCCTTATACTTTTCAGACAATCCTGACTCCTATAAAGTCCCTTGTTGAATACGTTTAATCACTTTGTTCAGCTTGTCAACAAACAGTTGTTAGTATTGGATGGCATGGTTGACACAATGTGACACATGGAGATTATGGCATAGACACGGCCCCTTGTCTTAAGGCACGTTCAGTCTAGGTAAAATCTCTTTCTCCGTAATCCCCCCCTCCCATTAATTCTTGGATCAAACAGAACATTTTGATTATCATTGAATAACCAGCCCTAGAGGAATGTGAAAAACAAATCTTTCCTTCCTTACGAGCGTCTCTCCTCCTAACTAACCATCTCAGTGCCCTCCAGTTCTTGATAATATGCCATTACCTGATTTTCTCTACATTCTTGGCCACACCGTCTTTGACCGCCTCTCACTCTTGGGAGCATGAGAGTTACAAACAAAAGAGCCATGTATGTGATTTCAGCCCTTGATACCGATTGATAGAAACTCTCTAGTCCAACAGTCCCTTATTATAGACCATAAAGTAGGTTAGGTGAATTCAGACCAAAGACAGATCAGTAATCCCCAGCACTGGAACATCAGAGTCATCACTAACCTAGAAACCATGAAATCTCGCTTTCATAGTAGGTGGCTATCCATCTCCAAGGTAGCCTGCTGTGAGAGGAGTAACTTCAGGTGTTAATGACCTAAATATCTAAGGTCCCCCAAATGCACCCTCAGCATAGGCTTCACGGATGCTCACCTGGCCTGGCCTGTTCAAAAAATTCCCACCATGCCCCGTGATGTCCCTGATATAGTAGAACCTTCTGGAGGGGACCTCATTTGGGTCCAAATACAGGTTCTTCCTTAACCACATACCTCAAGTGATGGTGTTCCTGTAATAGGCGACTATAACTTTTTTTTTTTTTGGCGGTACGCGGGCCTCTCACTGCTGTGGCCTCTTCCGTTGTGGAGCACAGGCTCCGGACGCACAGGCTCAGCAGCCATGGCTCACGGGCCCAGCCGCTCCACGGCATGTGGGATCTTCTCGGACCGGGGCACGAACCCATGTCCCCTGCATCGGCAGGCAGACTCCCAACCACTGCACCACCAGGGAAGCCCAACTATAACTTTTAATGAGAAAATATAATACATGTTAACCTCACATTCATCTTCCAGCCTTCTTCACATATTACATGTGCTTTACATGTGCTTTACAGGAGATTAAAATAAGACAAAGGCTGGAGCACGGTGTGTGTGAGCTTACCTATTATCAGTATTAGGAGTCAGAATGATTCATATATCCAACAGCTTCTACTGTATCTGGCTCTGAGCTTGGTTCTGTAGTACCAAGATGAATAAGGGGCATTCTGTCAGATATGATCTAGTAAGAGTGTTAAGGTAGTTTTCTGCTTCATCCCCCACCCCCATGTTTAAGAAAATCCATGGTACTTTATTCTGATGTTGGCACCAGTGAAGAAATATCTAGGAAAGTCTGACCTCACCTTGGGGTTTCTCATGCCGATGCTTTTGTCACCATCACATTGACCCCTAGAAGTCCTATGACATCACCAGTGTGGATACTGGCTTCTTTTCATGTGGTACCAATAAAACACAGATGAATCATTAAGGTGAAATTTTATTAAAGGTTCGTAATGAACAAGAAGGAAATTGTCGCATTAGAACTTGTGCTCTGCAGTCAGATCTGAGATGTGAATTTCGGCTTGGTCAGCTTTTCTTTCTGTGATCTTAGACACATCATTTAGCTTTTCTGTATCAAACCATCTTCATATTAAAATTAAGGATTGTAGTATTGACCACATTGGGCTGTTGTTAAGGGTTTACTGAGAACAACAGAAGATGCCAGGTACCAAAAGATTTGGCTACAATTAAACACAGGACAACAGTAATCTGGCTTACATGGAAGGTCTGCTCTCAAGATTTCCCCATAATTGTTAGTCTACTTTTATACTGTAGGTAACAACCACGCACCAAACTTTCAAGAACATACCTCAAAACACAGACCCAAAAAAGAATGACACCCTTGCCCTTCTCATCTCTTAAAATGCAAACTTTATTTGCTTCACATTTTCTCTCCAAAGTATTAAACATATGGTATTTCATCTGTGTCTGTAAAATTTTAAAGCAGATACAGATGTTCTTCTCTACTAAGTGTTGAATTTAGAGTCAGAAGACCTGGTTGTGAATTCTGCCTCATCCACTTATTAACAGTGGGATCTGAATCAGCTGGCTTCCTCTCTCTGAGCCTTGGTGTCCCCATCTGCAAAGGAGTAACAATGATGTGATGATGGTGGCAGTGATGGTAAGACAAGGATGCCTCGCAAACTTTTAGAGTTAGATAAACTATTGTGTGATAATGGTTGCAATGTTTAAATTGGAAAGTCCCCATTTGTCTTATTATTTATGATCAGGGGAACCAAAGCTCATGGCATAGAGAAGAGACTCAAGGTCACCCGTAGTCAGACTGTGCCCATGAAGGTCAAATTGGGACACTCCCAGTGGAATGACTGCCTGTACAACCTCTGGAGTGTGTTAACCTTTGGCCCAAATCTGGTTCACCTTCAAGATGAAGTTTCCATTTTCCCCCTGGACTCAATCGAAGATGCCATCAACTACAGTGTTATTCCACACTGGCTCTGTGAGGACACAACAGTGAGTAAGACAGTGGCAGGGCCCTCATGGCTTATAGCTTATTACAGTCTGATAGAAGTAGAATGACCTTAATGATAGTCTAGTTTTAAGGCTTCCTTAAAATCATGAGGCTGCTGGGACTTATAGTGACTACATAGCTTGTCACACCTCATCCAGGGAGAGGGGAAAGGTAGAATGTGAGCTCAGATTTTCCAGATCCCCAGGCTAATGCTGAGTCGCATGTAACTCTGACATAAATAAGTCACGCCACTAATTCTTTTCTGTTTCAAATAGGATTGCCCTGTGACTTCCGAAGATAGTCTGCTTAGGGTATTAGGCATTAAAGAATTAATCCACCTTCTTCATTCCTACTTTGGGAGAATACCCATGGGCAAGAGGAGGTCCAGCATCTTCACATATGGATGGTTTTAATGTGATGGACAGACGTCCCTCTGCAAAAGGATGGTATTTAAGCTTTTAACATAATTAACACCCTATCTTAATTAAGGCACCTTTGGCTAGCTGAAGTAAATTGGGGGATTTACTGAAAAGCTCCTAGGGTGTCTTGTGAAACTGATGCAACAGCTGAACTTGGCAAAGGAGATGACCAAAGAGGCTCTGGGGATTCTGTAGTAGAAGCTGAAGGCCATAAAAGTGGCCTCTAGAGGTGTGCTGCCCAATACAATAGACACTAGCTATTAAATGTAAATTTATGTAAAATTAAAAAGTCAGTTCCTCAGTCACAACAGCCACATTTCAGTTGCTTGACATCCACATGTGCTACTGTATTGGACAGTGCACGCTATAGAACATTTCCATCACTGAGAAAGTTCTACAGCAGAGCACTGCCCTAGACTGATGCGTTCAAGTGGCTCATTCCTAAGACTCCCAGACTCGGTATCACCTTATTCCAATCTTCTGATTTTCTGGAGAGAGAACTTAGCCAGGTTTACACTGTGTCTACCGATCAACTATGACCGGGGAGGACGGGGTCATTTACTACAGACCTTGCCTGGCTCTGGCTGGCTGCCTCCACGGGTGTGGGGCCTGTAAGAGATCCTTCCCAGAAAAGGGTATGGTCATGTCACCTCCTAGACTCTCCAAACCTGGTCTTTTTTTTTTTTTTTTTTAAAAGCAAGTATAGTTGATTTACAATGTTGTGTTACTTCCCTGCTGCACTGCAAAGTGATTCAGTTATACATATGTATGTTCTTTTTCCACATTCTTTTCCATTATGGCTTGTCATAAGATATTGAATATAGTTCCCTGTGCTATATACAGTAGGACCTTGTTGTTTATCCATCCTATATATAATAGCTTACATCTGCTAACCCTGGCATCCCACTCCATCCCTCCCCCAACCCCCTTCCCCTTGGCAACCACTAGTCTGTTTTCTGTGTCTGTGATTCTGTTTCATAGATAGGTTCATTTGTGTCATATTTTAGGTTCCACATATAAGTGATATCATATGGTATTTGTCTTTCTCTTTCTGACTTACTTCACTTAGTATGATAATCTCTAGGTCCATCCATGTTGTTGCAAATGGCATTATTTCATTCTTTTGTATGGCTGAGAAGTATTTCATTGTATATATATACGCCATATCTTTTATATGACTTTTCATCATTTAAAAAAATTGGAGTATAGTTGATTTACAATGTTGTGTTAGTTTCAGGTGTTCAACAAAGTGATTCAGTTTATACACACACACACACACACACACACACACACACACGTTTCAGATTCTTTTCCCTTACAGATTATTATAAAATATTGAGCATCGTTCCCTGTGCTATATACAGTTGGTCCCTGTTGGTTATCTATTTTATATATAGTAGTGAGGGATTTTTTAAAAATAGATCTTTACTGGAGTATAACTGCTTCACAATACTATGTTCGTTTCTGTTGTACAGCAAAGTGAATCAGCTATATGTATACATATATCCCCACATCCCCTCCCTCTTGAGCTTCCCTCCCACCCTCCCTATCCCACCCTCTAGATGGTCACAAAGCACCGACCTGATCTCCCTGTGCTATGCTGCTGCTTCCCACTAGCTAGCTATTTTACATTTGGTAGTGTATATATGTCGATGCGAGTCTCACTTCGCCCCACCTTCCCCCTCCCCGCCACTGTGTCCTCAAGTCCATTCTCTATGTCTACGTCTTTATCCTGCCCTGACACTAGGTTAATCGGTACCATTTTTTTTTAATTCCATATATATGCATTAGCAAATGGTATTTCTTTTTCTTTCTGACGTACTTCACTCTGACAGACTCTAGGTCCATCCACCTCACTACTAATAATTTCATTTCTTTTTATGGCTGAGTAATATTCCATTGTATATATGTGCCACATCTTCTTAATCCATTCATCTGTCAATGGACATTTAGGTTGCTTCCATGACCTGGCTATTGTAAATAGAGCTGCAATGAACATTTTGGTACATGTCTCTTTTTGAATTATGGTTTTCTCAGGGTATATGCCCAGTAGTGGGATTGCTGGGGTGTGTGGTACTTCTATTTTTAGTTTTTTGAGGAACCTCCATACTGTTCTCCATAGTGGCTGTATCAATTTACATTCCCACCAACAGTGCAGGAGGGTTCCCTTTTCACCACACCCTTTCCAGTATTTATTGTTTGTAGATTTTTTGATGATGGCCATTCTGACCGGTGTGCGGTGATACAGCATTGTAGTTTTGATTTGTATTTCTCTAATAATTAGTGATGTTGAGCATCTTTTCATGTGCCTCTTGGCCATCTGTATGTCTTCATTGGTGAAATGTTTATTTAGGTCTTCTGCCCATTTTTTAATTGTATTTGATTTTTTGATATTGAGCTTCATGAGCTGTCTGTATATTTTGGAGATTAATCCTTTTGTCCATTGTTTTATTGGCAAAAATTGTCTCCCTTTCTGAGGGTTCTCTTTTTGTCTTGTTTATGGTTTCCTTTGCTGTGCAAAAGCTTTTAAGTTTAACTAGGTCCCATTTGATTATTTTTGTTTTTATTTTCATTACTTCAGGAGGTGAGTCAAAAAAGATCTTGCTGTGGTTTATGTCAAAGAGTGTTTTTCCTATGGTTTCTTCTAAGAGTTGTATAGTGTTTGGCCTTACATTTAGGTCTTTAATCCATCTGGAGTTTATTTTTATGTATGGTGTTAGGGAGTGTTCTAATTTCCTTCTTTTACATGTAGCTGTCCAGTTTTCCCAGCACCACTTATTGAAGAGCCTGTCTTTTCCCCATTGTATATTCTTGCCTCCTTTGTCATAAATTAGGTGACCATATGTGAGTGGCTTTATCTCTGGGCATTCTGTCCTGTTCCATTGATCTATATTTCTGTTTTTGTGCCAGTACCATACCATCTTGATTACTGTAGCTTTGTGGTATAATTTGAAGCTGGGGAGCCTGATTCCTCCAGCTCTGTTTTTCTTTCTGAAGATTGCTTTGGCTATTCAGTGCCTTTTGTGTTTCCATACAAATTGTAAAATTCTTTTGTTCTAATTCTGTGAAGAATGCTATTGGTAGTTTGATAGGGATTGCATTGAATCTGTAGACTGCTCTGGGTAGTATAGTCATTTTCACAATATTGATTCTTCCAAGAACATGGCATTTTTATCCATCTGTGTATGTCATCTTTAATCTCTTTCATCAGTGTTTTATAGTTTTCTGAGTACAAGTCTTTTGCCTCCTTAGGGAGGTTTATTCCTAGATATTTTATTCTTTTTGTTGCAATGGCAAATGGGATTGTTTCTTTAATTTCTCTTTCTCATTTTTCGTTGTTACTGTATAGGAATGCCAGAGATTTCTGTGCATTAATTTTGGATCCTGCAGCCTTACCAAATTCATTGATTAGTTCTCGTAGTTTTCTGGTGGCATCTTTAGGATTCTCTATGTATAGTATCATGTCATATGCAAACAGTGACAGTTTTACTTCTTTTCCAATTTGTATTCCTTTTATTCCTTCTCTGATTGTCATGGCTAGGACTTCCAAAACTATGTTGAATAAGGGTGGCGAGAGTGGACATCCTTATCTTTTTCCTGATCTTAGTGGAACAGCTATCAGTTTTTCACCATTGAGTATGATGTTTGCTGTGGGTTTGTTATATATGGCCTTTATCATGTTGAGGTAGATTCCCTCTACCCATTTTCTGGACAGTATATATATATATATATATATATATATTTTTTTTTTGCGGTACGCGGGCCTCTCACTGTTGTGGCCTCTCCCGTTGCAGAGCACAGGCTCCAGACCCACAGGCTCAGTGGCCACGGCTCACGGGCCCAGCTGCTCCATGGCATGTGGGATCTTCCCAGACCAGGGCATGAACCCGTGTCCCCTGCATCGGCAGGCAGACTCTCAACCACTGCGCCACCAGGGAAGCCCTGGACAGTTTTTATCATAAATGGGTGTTGAATTTTGTCAGAAGCTTTCTCTGCATCTATTGAGATGATCATATGATTTTTATTCTTTAATTTGTTAATATGGTGTATCACATTGATTGATTTGCGTATATTAAAGAATCCCTGCATCCCTGAGATAAATCCCACTTGATCATGGTGTATGATCCTTTTTAATATATTGTTGGATTCTGTTTGCTAGTATTTTGTTCAGGATTTTTGCATCTATATTCATCAGTGATATTGGCCTATAATTTTCTTTTTTTGTGATATCTTTTTCTGGTTTGGGTATTAGGTTGATGGTGGCTTCATAGGATGGATTTGGGAGTGTTTCTCCCTCTGCAAGTTTTTGCAAGAGTTTGAGATGGGTGTTAGCTCTTCTCAAAATGTTTGATAGAATTTGCCTGTGAAGCCATCTGGTCCTGGACTTTTGTTTGTTGGAAGATTTTTAATCACAGTTTCAATTTCATTACTTGTGATAGGTCTGTGTATATTTTCTAAATCTTCCTGGTTCAGTCTTGGAAAATTGTACCTTTCCAAGAATTTGTCCATTTCTTTGTGGTTGTCCATTTTATTGGCATAGAGTTGTTTGTAGTAGTTTCTTATAACTTTGTATTTCTGCGGTGTCAGTTGTGATTTCTCCTTTTCTATTTCCAATTTTATTGATTTGCGTCCTCTCCCTCTTGATGAGTCTGGCTAAGGGTTTATCAATGTTGTTTATCTTCTCAAAGAACCAGCTTTTAGTTTTATTGATCTTTGCTACTGTTTTCTTTGTTTCTATTTCATTTATTTCTGCTCTGATCTTTATGATTTCTTTCCTTCTGCTGACTGGGTTTTCTTTGTTCTTCTTTCTCTAGTTGCTTTAGGTGTAGGGATAGATTGTTTATTTGAGATTTTTCTTGAGGTGAGATTGTATTGTTATGAACTTCCCTCTTAGAACCGCTTTTGCTGTGTCCCATAGGTTTTGGGCCATTGTGTTTTCATTGTCATTTGTTTTTATGTACTTTTTATTTCTTCTTTGATTTCTTCAGTGATCTCTTGGTTATTCAGTGATCTCTTGGTTATTAGTAGTGCACTGTTTAGCCTCCATGTATTTGTGCTTTTTACAGGTTTTTTTTCCTGTAGTTGATTTCCAGTGTCATAGCGTTGTGGTCAGAAAAGATGCTTGATACAATTTCAATTTCCGTAAATTTTCCTTGGCTTGATTTGTGACCCAAGATGTGATCTATCCTGGAGAATGTTCCATGTGCACTTAAGAAGAAAGTGTAATCATCTGTTTTTGGATGGAATGTCCTATAAATATCAATTAAATCTACCTGGTCTATTGTGTCATTTAAAGCTACTGCTTCCATATTTACTTTCATTTCGGATGATCTGTCCATTGGTGAAAGTGGGGTGTTAAAGTTCCCTCCTATCATTGTGTTACTGTCAATTTCCCCTTTTATGGCTGTTAGCATTTGCCTTATGTATTGAAGTTCTCCTGTGTTGGGTGCATCAATATTTACAATTGTTATATCTTCTTCTTGGATCGATCCCTTGATCATTATGTAGTGTCCTTCCTTGTCTCTTGTAACATTCTTTATTTTCAAGTCTATTTTATCTGATATGAGTATTGCTACTCCAGCTTTCCTTTGATTTCCATTTGCATGGAATATCTTTTTCCATTCCTTCACCTTCAGTCTGTATGTGTCCCTAGGTCTGAAGTGGGTCTCTTGTAGACAGCATATATATGGGTCTTGTTTTTGTATCCATTCAGCCAGTCTGTGTCTTTTGGTTGGGGCATTTAATCCATTTACATTCAAGGTTATTATTTAATATGTATGTGCCTGTTACCAGGAACTTCTGCCTCAGTTATTCTGTTATTAATTCCTTCTGGTGTATGTTTCATTTCCGTTATTGTGTTGTTCATCTTTGTTTGTTCTTTAGTGCGCTTCTAGATCTCTCTTAAACATTTATTTCCTCAGTCCATGTCTCCATTCTATTTCTGAGATTCTGGATCATCTTTACTCTCATTACTCTGAATTCTTTTTTCAGGTAGATTGCCTATTTCCTCTTCATTTATTTGGTCTTGTAGGATTTTACCTTGTTCCTTCATCTGTGACATATTTTTTTGCCATCTCATTTTTTTTTGGATGAGTGGGATTGTGTTCCTGTCTTACTGGTTGTTTGGCCTGAGGCTTCCTACAGTGGAGTTTGTAGGCTGTTGGGTAGAGCTGGGTTGGTGCTGAGATGAGGACCTGTAGGAGACCTCACTCAGATGAATATTCCCTGGGGGTCTGAGGGTCTCTGTTAGTCCAGTGGTTTGGACTCAGAGCTCTCACTGCAGGAGCTTCTCCCTGACCCCCAGCTTGTGAACCAAGATCCTGCAAGCTGTGCAGTGGGGGGGGGTGTGGCAGGGAGAAAGTGGAAAAGGCCTTGGCTGTGGAGGGCAGGGCCTATGCTTAGGACCCAGAGGGCTGGAAAATGCCCCAGGGGTGTGGCTTATAGAATAGAAGAGGCCCAGGCATGCCTCCTGCCTCTGGTCTCAGAGGGTGGGGGAGCCCAGCAGGCTTTCCGGGCCAATGTCCTTGCTCCTCTCCTGCTCTTCACGTTCTGGAGTGCCCCTCCCACCTGCCTCCCTCCTATGCCCCCAGGACCCACGTGGCCCGGAGAGGGCTTTGTAGGGCAGGGGACTGGCATAAGAGCTCAGTAGGGTTCCCAGGCTCGAGTGGGCGGGGCCAACACCCTCACCACATCTTCTTTATCCATTCATCTGTTGATGGACATTTAGGTTGTTTCCACGTCTTGGCTATTGTCAGTAGTGCTGCTGTGAACATAGAGGAACGTGTATCTTGTTGAATTAGCATTTTGTCTGGATATATTCCCAGGAGTGGAATTGCTGGATCATATGGTAATTCTGTTTTTAGTCAAACGTGGTATCTTAACACTATTCTGCATAATGCCTCCACTATTCTGCATAACGCCTCCCAGAACTTCCCGTTCATCCCTATAGCATCCTGAGATGATGAAATGGAGACTCTGGGAGGTAGATTCAGGGTTAACAACCCACTTCCTGCGTCTTGTTTGTTACATTCATAGTGCCTTCTTTCACATTCCTCTTTTAAAAATCTAATTTATTAGGAACAGTATTTATATTCATGTTCTTGTTCATTTTAGAGAGCATTCTTGAAAACATCCTAATAAACATCAACCCTCTTTTAAGAAGTCCCACTGGGCATGTTAATAGGAACAAAACACCACCTGTTTATGTCCCTTCATCTCAAGGTATATAACCCAATGTATACGGGGCTGTGTACACCAAAGGGATGATTTATTTTAAATCTAGCGAACCCTCTGAATGCATGATCCATTTTTTAGAATACAAGTTCAGAGGAATGACAGAAAAGCCAGAGAGGTTTCACTTAGGAGCTTTTGTCCCTTCTATGAAAAGCATCTGCACTAATGACAAACTGAATGCACAAAACTAATTATCGGCGTCATTTTCAATTAACCTGGCCAGCTAGTGTAATCCCTGGAACATTTGTTTATCCATAGGAGTTTTATCTTCAAGACGAAATCATCACTGGATCGGTGTGGATTGAGCATCATCGGATCCTTGTATTGAGCGGACGTGTTTGCAGATCTAGGTCGGTAAGTGGGCTGAGGGAGTTTCCCCCACTGCTTACAGTTTCTCCTTGAGCTTGTCTCCCCACAGACCCCTCAGGTCTTGTGTCTTATGGTGTCTGAACTCTATGCATACCCTGGCTCAGAGCTGCCCTGAGCTGCAGTGTGTCACCTGTCTGCACACCCAGTGGTGTTCTGAGGATGCACACACCTGAAAACCTTCCAGGGTGGCAGTTCTCAGCCTTGACTGCACCTTAGAATTGCCTGAGGAGCTTTTAAAAAGACCCAGTATAGCTGTACTCCAGACCAATTAAATCAGAACATCTAAGGGAGGGACCAGCATCAGTGACTTTTGTAGCTTCCCAGGTTACTGCAAAGATGCTGCTGACCACTTACTTGGTATCTACTAAGGTATCCTAGGTCTGTTCAGATGCATATTCAAGATCAATAAAGAACCCGGCCCCCCTAGGAGCTCTCAAGCTGGAGCATGCGTCAGAAGCACCTGGAGGGCCTGTTACAATGTAGAGTGCTGGGTCCCCACTCGGATTCTAGTTCTAGGGTGAGGCTGTGCATTTCTGACAGTGATGTAATACAGGTGATGCTCCTACCATGCAGGAACCATCTAAGGCATACTTTACCCCCAGTTCATTTATTCTCCCACTATTTGGGAGGAGCACATGACGATTCTGAGGCACAGGGGCTACTGTAGTGAACATGGAGTTAAATTCTAGAGGAAGTCCAAACAACTAAATTACTGAAAAATTGCAGATCATGTTAAGTCTTTACGAAAAAAATTAAGTGGTCAGGTAAGGCCTTTCTGAAGGACTGCCATTTGAGCAAAGACCTGATGGATGAAGGTCTGAAAAGCACAACCAAGAAAAGAACAGGAGAAACTGGGTTCTAGGCAGAAGGAAATATAAATGCCCCGACCAAAGGTAGGCTTCGTAAACTCCAAGTAGGATGGGAGGGCCCAGGGAAAGAGGTTCCTCCTCCACCTCCAGAGCCACAGCCTACTGGCTGAACGATTTGGGGAATCCTACCTTTCCTTTTGTGGCCTGTTTACTCATCAAGCTTCCCTCATAGCATTCTTTGGAAGATTATCAAGAATTTAATTCACGCTCTATTCACACCGAAGTTAAACTTGCCTGCTGGCATCAGGTCTCCAAGGGGGAAAGAAAACAGAACTTTCCAACAGCAGTGGGTGAGCCATCCATCTCTACTGTACCTTGTAATAGAGACATATGAAGGATGCAGTGATTTCACTGCCATCAGGAAACCCTGAGAGGAAACAGAGAAGGCTGCACAGGTATGAATTACGGGGTGGGAGTGATGCCATCACGATGGTGCCATGGGGAGTTACTGATTTCATTCCCCCTCACAGAACAACACCTATTCCTGGACAAGACATGACTGAGAAGATCCTAGAACACAGGGCTGAGACAGACCACGCAAGAAGGGTAAGACGAGCAGCTACACACTGACCACATTGCCTCTCCCCAGGCTGGTGCAGCACCACCCCAGGAGGGCTCCTCCAGTGAGAAAAGAAGGCCCAGGTGGACATCCAGCTGCCCCAGCAATGTGGGTAACTTCTTGGGAGTCCCCATTCAGAATCAGATTGTGATGGAGAAGAGGGGAGGGGTTGGATCTTGGCCAACTGAGTTCCTACCTGCAGTGCCCACGTAGAAGTCTTAACCACTAGCTTCATTCATCTGCTGAGCTGAGGTGGTGGCAACTCAATGGGGTACAGGTCTGCCTGATTTGGGGCCTCAGAGGAAAAGCTCAAGCAGCTGAGCCTGGCCCCTATACCCCTAAAGCCTCAGCACCTGAGCAGGGAGCCTGGCCAGGGGTTCTGTCCATCTGGGGTCACTGGCTGGTCTCTGCAAACAGTTTGATAGACAGGACTGCCTCCTTAGTCCCCAGATGGGTCTTATCAGCCTTGGGGCCTTTTCTTTGGCTCCCCTGCCCCCCGCTGTGCAGAGAAACTAAGCTGTAGCCCTACCCACTGCTGCATACAGCCTCTAACCAAAACTCTAACCAGTGTTCCTGGGAATCTTGGTAGCATGCCCTGATTACAGTGGTATTTGAACAGAGAACATGACCGGCGGCTTTGTGTCTGCAGAGTCAAGATGGTGACCCATCTTCTCCAGGGAGCTTAGCACACAGGTCTGTCTTATTTGATTCCCAAACGAAGCCCTTGCTGGGCCAGGGGCCTATTCTGCAGCTTGACTGGGCAGAGCCCCTCCCAACAAGGAACCCTAACCAGAGTTCCCAGGAATCTGTGTAGCCCATCTTGCACCTCCAGTTACACTGCCACCAAGAACCTGGTCGGTGGTCCTACCCATCTGCAGAACTGGGACAGTGGCTACTGAGGCCAGGGAACTTGGTACCAAGTTCTGCCTAATTTGACCTCCAAATAAGAGCCTTGCCAGCCTTACAGCCTACAAAGGGCCCTGTCTGGGCAGAAAAACTAATTTGCAGGAACTCACTTCTGACTACAGCCTGCCAACCAGGGGACCGAAACAGAGCACATAGGAAGCTGTGGAGCCCATTTAACAGCCTTGCTTACAGTGAACAGAAAGCAAATCCCAGGGTTTTCCCCATCTGCAGCACAAAAGGGTGGCCCTGTCAGGCAAGGAAATTCAGTACCTAGTCTCTCCTAGTTCAATTCTCCAAACAATGAGTCATCCAGACCTTGAGGCCTTTTTCTGCTGCCCCATCAGGGCAGGGACGCCAATTCATAGCTCTCTCTACTGCTGAGTATAATACATACCCAGTCCCAATTAGAAAGCCTGACCAGAGAACCCAGGAAATAGCTGAGCCCATCGTACAGTCTCATTTGGGCAGGGAGCAAAATCAAGAGTGGCAACACCTCAGAGCTCGGGCAAAAGCCTTGCCTAAATAGACCCTGACAGCAAGCCCCACCTGCCAGGGACGTTACAGACTGACACATGCAGAAAACCAATTAAGTGGTCTGGTAAAGTCTGGAAGAGGAGACTACTTACTCAAGCATGTAGATGCCAGCATAAGAAATCAAGGATCACAAAAAATGGTAAATATGACACCACCAAAGGAAACTAATAAAGCTCTTATAACTGACTGTAAGAAATGGAGACGTATGAACTGTCAAAGAATTTGGAATCAACCTCGTTAAAAAAGTTTAGTGAACTACAAGCACACAAAGACAACTAAATGAAATAATTAGGAAAACAATTCATGAACCGAAGTTCAACCAACAAATCCCAGAGGAAAAGTAAACTACAGTAGAATTCAGTAGAGAGCTTGAACAGTAGATCCATCCATGCAGAAGAATCAGTGATCTAGAAGACAGGGCATTTGGAATTACCCAGTCAGAGAAGCAAGAGAAAAGAATGAAGAAGGGTGAAGAAAGCCTACCGGATAAATGGGACAAAATTAAAAGAAAAAACATCCATGTTATGGGAATCCCAGAAGGAGAAGAAAAAAGGAAAGTATATTTTAAGTGATCGATAATGGTTGGAAATTTCCCAGACCTGGAGAGAGAAATGGACATCCAGATCCATGAGGCCTAAAGGATCCAAAATAGGTTGAACCCCCACAGGACTACACTGGGACACATAATTAAATTGTCAAATACAAAGAATTTTGAAAGCAGAGAGGGAATTTACATAAACGGGAATCTCCGTAAGACTATAGGTGCATTTTTCAGTAGCAGCGTTCAGGCCAGGAGTGGGTGGGATGATACATTTAAAACACTGAAAGGAAGACACTGTTAACCAAGAATTATTCAAAAATGAAAGATAATAACTTGCCTGAACAAACGAAAGGTGAGCGAGTTCATCACCTCTAGACCCGCCTTACAAGAAAAGCTAAGGGCAGTTCTAGTGGAAGTAAAAGAACACCAATTAACATCATATACATAAGGTATGTCATAAAACTTAATGGTAAATTTATAATCACAGATTTTTCAATATGGTAGTGGGGGGATGTTTCATTTACAACTCTAGTTTAAAAACTAAAAACAAATGTAGTAAAAATAACCATACCTATAATAACCTGCTATGGCTGTGAAATAAAAATTGTAACATCAAAATAGGATGTTCTAATTTTAAGATACTTTATGTAAGCCTCATGGTAACCACAGGGATAAAAACTGTAGTAATTACCCAAAAGAACATAATAATCAGGTTAAAGCATACTAATACCAAAAGGCTTCAAAACACACATGCAAAAGAACAGGATAAGCAGCAAGGAACAGTGTATCTACAAGCCAGTCAGAAAACAATTATGGCAATAGTAAGTCCTTAGCTATCAATAATTACTTTAAAAGTAAATGAATTAAATTGTCTAATCAAAAGATACAGCATGGCTAAATGCATTAAAGAAAATCAGGATCCAACAATATGCTGCCTACAAGACTCACTTTAGCTCTAAAGATACGCAGAGAGTAAAGAATGAAAAAGAAAAGATATTTCAAGCAAACGGTAATAAAAAGCAACGAGTAGCTATACTTATAATAGGTAAAATAAACTTTAAAAATATTAAGAGACAAAGACATTATATAATGATAGAGGCATCAGTCCTTCAAGAAGATCTTACAATTACCCTATATCAGAGCACCTCAATATATAAACCAAAAACAGAACTAGAAGGAGAAATAAACAGCAATACAATAATAGTTGGGGACTTTTAATATCCCACTCTCAATAGTGGATAGATTATCCAGAGAATCAATAAGGACACAGTGGATTTGAACAACATTATAGACTAGATGGACTTACACAAAACATTTTATTCTTCAACAGCAGAATACACATTCAAGTGCATATGGAGTGTTTTCTAGGATAGATGGTATATTAGGCAACAGAAGTCTTAGAAACTTTAAGACGATAGAATTCATGCTGAGTATCTCTGACCAAAATGGCATGAACCTAAAAATCAGTAACAGTACAGAACTGGATAACTCTTGAACACAGAAATCAGACAGCTCTCTCCTGAACCACCAGTGGATCAAAGAAGAAATTAAATAGTAAAGTACCTTGAGACAAATGAAACTGGAAACACAACATACCAAAACCGATGGGATATAGCAAATCCAGTTCTAAGAGGGAAGTTCATAATAATAAAGGCCTACATTAAGAAAGATATCAAATAAGCAAGCTAACTATACTTCAAGGAACTAGAAGAAGTAAAATAAACCCAAAGTTAGCAGAAAGAAGGAAATAATATTAGAGCAGAAACAGAGGACAGGAAAACAATAGAAAAGATTAAAAAAACTAAGAGGTAGTTCTTTGAAAAGATAAATAGACAAGCCTTTAACTAGACTAATAAAGGAAAAAAGGAGACATTACATCTGGTACTACAGAAATGCAAAGCATCCTAAGAGGCTACTATGAACAACTACATGCCAACAAACAGGACATCCTAGAAGAAATGGAAAAATTTTTAGAAATATATTACCTACCAACACCAACTTAGGAGGAAACAGAATATCTGAACAGATCAATTACTAGTAAGGATACTGAATCCCATGCTCTTGGATTGGAAGAATTAATGTTATTAAAATGGCCATACTACCCAAAAGAATCTACGGATTTAATGCAATCCCCATCAAATTACCCATGACATTTTTCACAGAACTAGAACAAATAATCCTAAAATTTATATGGAACCATAAAAGACCCAGAATTGCCAAAGCAATCCTGAGGAAAAAGAACAAAGCAGGACGCATAACCTCCCAGACTTCAGACAATACTACAAAGCTACAGTAATCAAAACAGCATGGTATTGGCACAAAAACGGACACACGGATCAATGGAATAGAAGAGAGAGCCCAGAAACAAATCCACACACCTATGGACAACTAATCTTGGACAAAGGAGGCAAGAATATAAAATGAGAAAAAGACAGTCTCTTCAGCAGGTGGTGCTGGGAAAGTTGGACAGTTGCATGTAAATCAGTGATGTTAGAACACACCCTCCCACCATACACAAAAACAAACTCAAAGTGACTTAAAAACTTAAATATAATACATGATCCCATAAAACTCCTAGAAGAGAACACAGCAGCAAAACATTCTTTGACACAAATCATACTGACGTTTTCTTAGGTCAATCTACCCAGGAAATAGAAATTAAACACAAAAATAAACAAATGGGACCTAATCAAACTTACAAGCTTGTGCACAGAAAACACAAGCATAGACAAAATGAAAAGACAACCTATGGACTGGGAGAAGTTATTTGCAAATGATGTGACCAACAAGAGTTTAATTTCCAAAATATACAAACAGCTCATACAATAACAAAAAGACCCAAAACAACCCAATCAAAAAATGGGCACAAGACCTGAATAGACATTTCTCCAAAGAAGGCATACAGTTGGCCAAAAGGTACATGAAAAGATGCTCAACATTGTTAATTATTAGAGAAATTCAAATCAAAACTACAATGCGGTACCACCTCACACCAGTCAGAATGGCCTTCAATAAAAGTCTACAAATAAGAAATGCCGGAGAGGGTGTGGAGAAAAGGGTGTCACACACATGACCAGGAGAAAGCAGTTTGAGCGGTATGAGTTGGGATGGTGGCAGGGATGTATACTCTCAAACTGAACTAACCTTTGGCCAAATACATGGATCTGACTTAGTACAGACCTGGATCTGCTGAGATGACAGTTTGGGCCTGAGACCACAGTGCTTTAATAATGCTGTTAGATTCTGTGAGATGAACAATTTACAAGGTTGGGACAGTGGCCTGTGCCCTGTGAGTACTTAGTATATGAATTGATGAATTATGAAAAATATTAAAATTGCTCTATAATATTAAGAACAGTTAAACAGTGTAGGTTCCTCCTACACTGTTGGTGGAAATGTAAATTGGTACAGCCACTATAGAGAACAGTATGGAAGTTCCTCAGAAAACTAAAAAGAGTTGCCATATGATCCAGCAATCCCCCTCCTGGGACAAAACTATAATTTGAAAAGATACATGCACCTCTGTGTTCACAGCAGCGCTATTTACAATAGCCAAGACATGGAAACAACCTCAATGTCCATCGATGGATGAATGGATAAAGAAGATGTAGTATATACATACATACGATGGAATACTACTCAGTCATAGAATGAAATAACGTCCTTTGCAGCTACATGGATGGACCTAGAGATTATCATACTAAGTGAAGTAAGTCTGAAAGAGAGAGACAAATACCATATGATATCACTTATACGTGGAATCTAAAATATGGCACAAATGAGCATATCTACAAAATAGAAACAGACTCACAGACATAGAGAATAGACTTGTGGTTCCAGGGTGGAGGCGGGGTAGAGGAGGGCTGGATTGGGAGTTTGGGACTAGCAGCTGCAAACTATTTTATATAGAGTGAATAAACAACAAGGTCCTACTGTATAGCACTGGGAACTATATTCAATATCCTGTAATAAACCATAACGGAAAAGAATATGAAGAATATATATACACACACATACACACATATATATACACATACATATATGTATGTGTAGCTGAAAAAAATAAACTAGTAAGGATATTGAATTAGTAATTTTAAAAAATCTTCCAACAAAGAAAAGCCTAGGACCAGATGGCTTCACTGGTGAATTTTACCAAACATTTAAGAAGAATTAATACCAAACCTTCTACTCTTCAAAAAAATCAAATAGGAGGGAATAGTCCCAAACTCATTTTACAAGGCCAACATTACCTTGATACTAAAGCCAGAAAAGATACAAGAAAACTGTAGGTTGATATCCTTCATGAATATAGATATAAAAATGCTCAATAAAACACTAGCAAACCAAATTCAACAGCACATTTAAAGGATCACTCACCATCATCAAGTGAGATTTACCCCTAGAATGCAAGGCTGATTCAGCATATGTAAATTAGTTACATCACACAGAATGAAAGCAAAAAATTAGGTGATCATCTCAATAGATACAGAAAAATTTGAATTTGACAAAATTCAACATCCATTCATGATAAAACTCTTAATAAATTGGGCATAGGAGGAATACACCTCAACATAATAAAAGCCCTATATGACAGGTCCACAGTTAACATCATACTCAATGGTGAAAGGTTGAAAATTTTTCCTCTAACATCAGGAAGAAGACAAGGGTGCCCACTCTCACCACTCCTATTCACCATAGTACTGGAGGTCCTAGCCAGAGCAATCAAGAAAGCAAAACAAAAAGTAAAGGCATCAGAATTGGAAAGAAAGAAAATTGTCTCTGCAGCTGACATGACTTTATATATAGAAAATCCTAAATATTCCACCAAAAAATTACTAGATCTAATCAACGACATCAGTAAAGTTGCAGGATACAAAATTAACATGCAAAAATTGGTACTGTTTCTATTCATTAACAAAAAATTATCTGAAAAATTAATTTTTCTCATTTACAATTCATCTAAAACAATAAAATACCTGGGAACACATTTAACCGAGGAGGTGAAAGTTCTCTACACTGGAAAGTACAAAACACTGATGAAAGAAATTGAAGAAAAAACAAATGGAAAGGTGTCCTGTGTTCATGGATTAGAAGGATTTAATATTGTTAAAATGTTCAAACTACCCACAGGCATCTGTAGAAGCAACACAATCCCTATCAAGATTCCAATGGCGTTTTTTACAGAAGTAGAAAAAACAATCCTAAAATACATGGAACCACCAAAGACCCCAAATAGCCAAAGAAATTCTGAGAGAGAAGAAAGTAGGAGGCATCACACTTTCTGATTTTAAACTGCTTATAAAGCTATAGTAATTGAAACAGTACAGTACAGGCATTAAAACAAACACATAGAACAATGGAACAGAATTGAGAACCCAGAAATAAACCCAAGCATATATGGTCAACTAAAATTGACCAGGGACCCAAGAACGCTCAGTGGAGAAATTGAAGAATGCTTGAATAAACGGTGCTGGGAAAAAAGCACCTATAAACAAAAAATGAAGCTATACTCCTATCTTCTACCCTTCACAAAAAATCAACTCAAAATGAATTAAAGACTTAAATGAAAGACCTGAAACCATAAAACTAGAAGATAGGAAAAAACCTCCTTGAGATGGGTCTTAGCAATGATTTTTTTTAGATATTTAAAAATAAACAAGTGGGATTACATCAGACTACCAAGCTTCTACACAACAAAAGAATCAACAAAATGGAAAACAACTATAGAATGGGAAGCAATATTTGCAAATCATATATCTGATAAGGAGTTAATATCCAAAGTCTCTTTAAAAATTCATACAACTATGTAGCAAAAAATAATTCAGTTAAAAAATGGGCAGGTAGTTCCCTGGTGGCGCAGTGATTAAGAATCTGCCTACCAATGCAGGGGACACGGGTTCGAGCCCTGCTCCGGGAAGATCCCACATGCCGTGGATCAGCTAAGCCCGTGCGCCACAACTACAGAGCCTGCGCTCTACAGCCCACAAGCCACAACCACTGAAGCCCGCGTGTCTAGGGCCCGTAGTCCACAACGAGAGAAGCCACCACAATGAGAAGCCCGCGCACCACAATGAAAAGTAGCCTCCACTCGCCGCAACTAGAGAAAGCCCGTGGGCAGCAACGAAGACCCAATGCAGCCAAAAGTAATAAATTAATTAATTTTTTTAAAATGGGCAAAGGACCTGAATAGACACTTTTCCAAAGAAGATAGTTGATTCAAATGGCTAACAGGTACATGAAATGGTGCTTAGCATCACTAGTCACTGGGGAAATGCAAATCGAAGCCACATGAGATACCTTCTCACATCTGTTAGAATGGCTCTTATGAAAAAGATAAGAGAACAAATGCTGGCAAGGATATGGAGAAAAGGGAATCCTAGTACACTGTTGGTGGGAATGTAAACTGGCAAAGCCACTATGGAAAACAGTATGGAGGTTCCACCAAAATTTAAAAACAGAACTACCAAAAGATCCAGCAATCTCAGTTCTTGGCGTATTTCCAAAGGAAATGAAAACACATGTTGAAGAGATATCTCCACCCCCCTGTTTACTATAGCATTATTTATAAGCGCCAAGACATGGAAACAACCTAAGTGTTCATCGATGGACGAATGGATAAAGAAATTATGATATAATATCTTTAGATAAGTACTATATATACATATAAATATAGATATACAATGAAATATTATTCAACCATTAAAAAAGGAAATCCTGCCACTTGCGACAACATGAATGGACCTTGAGAGCGTTATGCTGAGGAGAATTAGGAAGACAATACTGTATGATCTCACATTTGGAATCTTAAAAATTCATAGATATCTACAAAACAGAAATAAAGATGTAGAAAACAAACACGGTTACCGGGGGTGAGGGGTGGGGGATAAACTGGGATTGGCATACACACACTACTATATATAAAATAGATAACTAATAAGGACCTACTGTATAGCACAGGGAACTCTACTCAGTACTCTGTAATGGCCTATATGGGAAAAGCGTCTAAAAAAGAGTGGATGTACGTATATGTACTGATATGTACTGATTCACTCTGCTGTACACCTGAAACTAACACAACATTGTAAATCAACTACATTCCAATAAAAATTTAAAAAGAAAAGAAAAATTCATAGAAAAAGAGATCAGATTTGTGGTTGCCAGATATGGGGTGGGCAGTGGGGGGCATTGGATGAATGAAGGTAGTCAAAGGTACAAACTTGCAGTTATAAGATAAATAAGTACGGGGGACGTAACATACAACGTGTTTCCTCTAACGAACACTGCTGGATGGTATATTTGGAAGTTGCTAAGAGAGTACATCCTAAGAGTTCTCATCACAAGTGAAAAAACCCTCTTTTTGTGTGTGTGCATGTCTATATGAGATGATGGATGTTAACTTACTGTGGTAATCGCTTCACAGTATATCTAAGTCAGGTCCGTATGCTGCACACCTTCAACTTACACAGTGCTGTATGTCGATTGTATCTCAATAACTGGAAAAATTGTGGAATGCACAACTGGGAGCTACTACAAAGACTAAAGCAGTCCAGGAAGGATACCATTAGAGGTGGGGTATCAAGGAGGCATTATAGGGGGAGTAGGGCTGGAATAAGAGGCCCTATATAAATATATATGAATGAACCATATAATTTTATCTGTTTGTTTTATTGAAGAGCTACGTGCATGAAGTCTGAAGATGATACTACCAAACGAACTTTAAACACCTTGTCTTCAGAGTTTACAGGCCTCATCGTTCTGCAAAATACCTTCATTCCTTATTTCCCTCCCTGACTTCCCTTCTGGGAAGCACAGAGCCAAAATTAATACCCACTTAGAGAAAACGTATTTGCATACGTTGTATATTAATGATTTGCCTCTTTCATCCACAGCCTTAATATTATATAATAATAATATTTTAAAAATTACCCGAAGTGGGAATTTCTTTTTTTTTTTTTTTTTTTTTTTTTTGTGGTACGCGGGCCTCTCACTGTTGTGGCCTCTCCCGCTGCGGAGCACAGGCTCCGGACGCGCAGGCCCAGCGGCCACGGCCCACGGGCCCAGCCGCTCCGCGGCACGTGGGATCCTCCCGGAGCGGGGCACGAACCCGCGCCCCCTGCATCGGCAGGCGGACTCTCAACCACTGCGCCACCAGGGAAGCCCCCGAAGTGGGAATTTCTTGACCTTGGGTTCAAGCAGATCTGGATTTGAAAGTTCCAGTAATTTTTAGCTTTGAAGGAATAAGTAAGTCTTAAGGTCACTGAACATCTATTTCTTCATATAAAATGGAAATTTTTAAGTCACTATTTACTGAGTTTGTTGTATCATTCTAGAAAAAGCAGTATGTAGAAGCAAAAAGGGTTAGTTCATGGTATATGGTAGGTGCTCTGTAAGTGCCATTTCCCTTTACTCCTGCATTATGTGAGTTGCCATCTCTCTTTTCTGCCCTGGTCTGAACAACACAGAGTCGTCCT
Source organism: Phocoena sinus (assembly GCF_008692025.1). Lineage (NCBI taxonomy): Eukaryota > Metazoa > Chordata > Mammalia > Artiodactyla > Phocoenidae > Phocoena > Phocoena sinus. The sequence goes on from NC_045781.1 coordinate 38,701,098, forward strand.
ATGTTTGATCAGAAAATATTCCCATATGCTTAGGCCTAACTGATGTTCCACCTCCAGCTCCCTTCCATCCCAGCCCTAGTTAAATGCTGCATAAATGATCCCCAGCTCACCCACATTTTCCCCCCTGACTGCCCCCTAGGTAAATACCAGAAGCCATTGTCTTCTGTTAGGCTCATTAGAGATGTTTAATCATCCGAGCCTCTATGGTTGCACAGCCATAAAGGAGATAGCCTTACCAGGGTGTGGGGAGTGACAGAGCTTCACTTTTGTGAGTCCTAAAATTGATGAGGGAGTTGGCAGTGCCTCTGAGTCCCATAGCCTAACGTCAGGGGAATCCCCCTTCCTGATTTGGATGTTCTGTTACTTACTATATTTGAAAGGTCAGGGGGGACCTTGAAGATGGCGGAAGAGTAAGACGCGGAGATCGCCTTCCTCCCCACGGATACACCAGAAATACATCCACACGTGGAACAACTCCTACAGAACTCCTACTGAAGGCTGGCAGAAGACCTCAGACCTCCCAAAAGGCAAGAAACTCCCCACGTAACTGGGTAGGGCAAAAGAAAAAACAGAGACAAAAGAATAAGGACGGCACCTGCACCAGTGGGAGGGAGCTGTGAAGGAGGAAAAGTTTCCACACACTAGGAAGCCCCTCCGCGGGCGGAGACTGCGGGAGGCAGAGGGGGGAGTTTCGGGACCGCGGAGTAGTGCACAGCGACGGGTGCGGAGGGCAAAGCGGGGAGATTCCTGCACAGACGATCGGTGCCGACCGGCACTCACCAGCCCGAGTGGCTTGTCTGCTCACCCGCCGGGGCGGGCGGGGCTGCGAGCTGAGGCTCGGGTTTCGGTTTTGGACGGAGCTCAGGGAGAGGACTGGGGTTGGCGGCTTGAACATAGCCTGAAGGGGTTAGTGCACCACGACTAGCCGGGAGGGAGTTCGGGGAAAAGCCTGCACCGGCCGAAGAGGCAAGAGACTTTTTCTTCCCTCTTTGTCTCCTGGTGCGCGAGGAGAGGGGTTTAAGAGCGCTGCTTAAAGGAACTCCAGAGACGGGCGCGAGCCGCGGCTAAAAGCGCGAACCCCAGAGACGGGCGCGAGCCGCGGCTGAGGGCGCGAGCCCCCGAGACGGGCGCGAGCCGCGGCTGAAAGCGCGGACCCCAGAGACGGGCGCGAGCCGCGGCTGAAACCGCGGGCCCCAGAGACGGGCGGGAGACGCTAAGGCTGCTGCTGCCGCCACCAAGGGGCCTGTGTGCGAGCACAGGTCACTCTCCACACCCCTCTTCCGCGGAGCCTGTGCAGCCCGCCACTGCCAGGTTCCCGGGATCCAGGGACAACTTCCCCGGGAGTACGCACGGCGGGTCTCAGGCTGGTGCAACATCACGCCGGCCTCTGCCGCAACGTCACGCTGCCTCTGCCGCCGCAGGCCCGCCCCGCACGTAGTGCCCCTCCTACCCCCATTCCCCCAACCCCCGGCCTGAGTGAGCCGGAGGCCCCGAATCAGCGGCTCCTTTGACCCCGTCCTGTCTGAGCGAAAAAACAGACGCCCTCCAGCGACCTACACGCAGAGGCAGGGCCAAATCCAAAGCTGAGCTCCTGTGAGCTGTGAGAACAAAGAAGAGAAAGGGAAATCTCCCCCAGCAGCCACAGAAGCAGCGGATTAAAGCTCCACAATCAACTTGATATACCCTGCATCTGTGGAATACCTGAATAGACAAGGAATGATCCCAAATTGAAGAGGTGGAATTTAGGAGCGAGATCTATGATTTTTTTTTTTCCCTTTTCCTCTTTTTGTGAATGTGTACGTGTATGCTTCTGTGTGAGATCCTGTCTGTATACTCCTGCTTCCACCATTTGTCCTAGGGCTCTATCCGTCCATGACTTTTTTTTAAAAATTCTTTTTCTTAATAATTAAGTTTAATTGTAATAACTTTATTATACTTTACCTTCGTTCTTTCTTTCTTTCCTTCCTTCCTTCCCTCCTTTAGACAACGAATCACCCCAAACTGAGGAGGTGGTCTCAGGGAGCAGGATTTATGATTTTTCCCCCTTTACCTCTTTTTGTGAAGGTGTATGTGTATGCTTCTGTGTAAGATTTTCTCTGTATAGCTTTGCTTCTAACATTTGTCCTAAGGTTCTATCCGTCCCTTTTTTTTTTTTCTAAATATTTTTTAATTCAATAACTATATTATACTTTATTTTATTTTTACTGTATCATCTTTCTTTCTGTCTTTTTTCCTTCTTTCCCTCCTTCCTTCCTTCCTCCCTCCCTCCCTCCCTCCCTCCTTTCTTTCCTTCTTTGCTTCTTTCTTCCTTCCTTCCTTTCCTCCTTTCCTTCTTTCTTTACTCATACTTCTACTAATTCTCCCTACTTTTTCTCCCTTTTATTCTGAGCCGTGTGGATGAAAGGCTCTTGGTGCTCCAGCCAGGAGTCAGGGCTCTGCCTCTGAGGTAGGAGAGCCAACTTCAGGACACTGGTCAACAAGAGACCTCCCAGCTCCACATAATATTAAACGGTGGAAATATCCCAGAGACCTCCATCTTAACACCAGCACCCAGCTTCACTCAACGACCAGCAAGCCACAGTGCTGGACAACCTATGCCAAACAACTAGCAAAACAGGAACACAACCCCACCCTTTAGCAGAGAGGCTGCCTAAAATCATAATAAGGCCACAGACACCCCAAAACACACCACCAGACGTGAACCTGCCCACTAGAGAGACAAGATCCAGCCTCATCCAGCACAACACAGGCACTAGTCCCCTCCACCAGGAAGCCTACACAACCCACTGAAACAACCTTAGCCACTGGAGACAGACATCAAAAACAACGGGAACTACGAACGTGCAGCCTGCAAAAAGGAGACCCCAAACACAGTAAGATAAGCAAAATGAGAAGACAGAAAAACACACAGCAGATGAAGGAGCAAGATAAAAACCCACCAGACCTAACAAATGAAGAGGAAATAGGCAATCTACCTGAAAAAGAATTCAGAATAATGGTAGTAAGGATGATCCGAAATCTTGGAAGTAGAATGGACAAAATGCAAGAAACAGTTAACAAGGACCTACAAGAACTAAAGATGAAACAAGCAACGATGAACAATGCAATAAATGAAATTAAAATCACTCTAGATAGGATCAATAGCAGAATAACTGAGGCAGAAGAACGGATAAGTGACCTGGAAGATAAAGTAGTGGAAATAACTACTGCAGAGCAGAATAAAGAAAAAAGAACGAAAAGAACTGAGGACAGTCTCAGAGACCTCCGGGACAACATGAAACGCACCAACATTCGAATTATAGGGGTTCCAGAAGAAGAAGAAAGAAAGAAAGGGACTGAGAAAATATTTGAAGAGATCATAGTTGAAAACTTCCCTAATATGGGAAAGGAAATAGTTAATCAAGTCCAGGAAGCACAGAGGGTCCCATACAGGATAAATACAAGGAGAAACACGCCAAGACACATATTAATCAAACTGTCAAAAATTAAATACAAAGAAAGCATATTAAAAGCAGCAAGGGAAAAACAACAAATAACACACAAGGGAATCCCCATAAGGTTAACAGCTGACCTCTCAGCAGAAACCCTACAAGCCAGAAGGGAGTGGCAGGACATACTGAAAGTGATGAAGGAGAATAGCCTGCAACCAAGACTACTCTACCCAGCAAGGATCTCATTCACATTTGATGGAGAAATTAAAACCTTTACAGACAAGCAAAAGCTGAGAGAGAGTTCAGCACCACCAAACCAGCTTTACAACAAATGCTAAAGGAACTTCTCTAGACACGAAACACAAGAGAAGGAAATGACCTATAGTAGCGAACCCAAAACAACATATAAAATGGAAATAGGAACATACATATCGATAATTACCTTAAATGTAAATGGACTAAATGCTCCCACCAAAAGACACAGATTGGCTGAATGGATACAAAAACAAGACCCTTATATATGCTGTCTACAAGAGACCCACTTCAGAACTAGAGACACATACAGACTGAAAGTAAGGGGATGGAAAAAGATATTCCATGCAAATGGAAACCAAAAGAAAGCTGGAGTAGCAATTCTCATATCAGACAAAATAGACTTTAAAATAAGGACTATTAAAAGGGACAAAGAAGGACACTACATAATGATCAAGGGATCGAGCCAAGAAGAAGATATAACAATTGTAAATATTTATGCACCCAACATAGGAGCACCTCAATACATAAGGCAAATACTAACAACCATAAAGGGGGAGATCAACAGTAACACATTCATAGTAGGGGACTTTAACACCCCACTTTCACCCATGGACAGATCATCCAAAATGAAAATAAATAAGGAAACACAAGCTTTAAATGATACATTAAACAAGATGGACTTAATTGATATTTATAGGACACTCCATCCAAAGACAACAGAATACACATTTTTCTCAAGTGCTCATGGAACATTCTCCAGGATAGATCATATCTTGGGGCACAAATCAAGCCTTGGTAAATTTAAGAAAACTGAAATTGTATCAAGTATCTTTTCCGACCACAACGCCATGAGACTAGATATCAATTACAGGAAAAGATCCGTAAAAAATACAAACACATGGAGGCTAAACAATACACTACTTAATAATGAAGTGATCACTGAAGAAATCAAAGAGGAAATAAAAAAATACCTAGAAACAAATGACAATGGAGACTCAACGACCCAAAACCTATGGGATGCAGCAAAAGCAGTTCTAAGGGGGAAGTTTATAGCAATACAAGCCCACCTTAAGAAGCAGGAAACATCTCGAATAAACAACCTAACCTTGCACCTCAAGCAATTAGAGAAAGAAGAACAAAAAAACCCCAAAGCTAGCAGAAGGAAAGAAATCATAAAAATCAGATCAGAAATAAATGAAAAAGAAATGAAGGAAACAATAGCAAAGATCAATAAAACTAAAAGCTGGTTCTTTGAGAAGATAAACAAAATAGATAAACCACTAGCCAGACTCATCAAGAAAAAAAGGGAGAAGACTCAAATCAATAGAATTAGAAATGAAAAAGGAGAAGTAACAACTGACACTGCAGAAATAAAAAAAATCATGAGAGATTACTACAAGCAACTCTATGCCAATAAAATGGACAATCTGGAAGAAATGGACAAATTCTTAGAAATGCACAACCTGCCAGGACTGAATCAGGAAGAAATAGAAAATATGAACAGACCAATCACAAGCACTGAAATTGAAACTGTGATTAAAAACCTTCCAACAAACAAAAGCCCAGGACCAGATGGCTTCACAGGTGAATTCTATCAAACGTTTAGAGAAGAGCTAACACCTATCCTTCTCAAACTCTTCCAAAGTATAGCAGAGGGAGGAACACTCCCAAATTCCTTCTACGAAGCCACCATCACCTTGATACCAAAACCAGACAAGGATGTCACAAAGAAAGAAAACTACAGGCCAATATCACTGATGAACATAGATGCAAAAATCCTCAACAAAATACTAGCAAACAGAATCCAACAGCACATTAAAAGGATCATACACCATGATCAAGTGGGGTTTATTCCAGGAATGCAAGGATTCTTCGATATACGCAAATCTATCAATGTGATAAACCATATTAACAAATTGAAGGAGAAAAACCATATGATCATCTCAATAGATGCAGAGAAAGCTTTCGACAAAATTCAACACCCATTTATGATAGAAACCCTCCAGAAAGTAGGCATAGAGGGAACTTTCCTAAACATAATAAAAGCCATATATGACAAGCCCACAGCAAACATCATCCTCAGTGGTGAAAATCTGAAAGCATTTCCACTAAGATCAGGAACAAGACAAGGTTGCCCCCTCTCACCACTCTTATTCAACATAGTTTTGGAAGTTTTAGCCACAGCAATCAGAGAAGAAAAGGAAATAAAAGGAATCCAAATCGGAAAAGAAGAAGTAAAGCTGTCACTGTTTGCAGATGACATGATACTATACATAGAGAATCCTAAAGATGCTACCAGAAAACTACTAGAGCTAATCAATGAATTTGGTAAAGTAGCAGGATACAAAATTAATGCACAGAAATCTCTGGCATTCCTATATACTAATGATGAAAAATCCGAAAGTGAAATCAAGAAAACACTCCCATTTACCATTGCAACAAAAAGAATAAAATATCTAGGAATAAACCTACCTAAGGAGACGAAAGACCTGTATGCAGAAAATTATAAGACACTGATGAAAGAAATTAAAGATGATACAAATAGATGGAGAGATATACCATGTTCTTGGATGGGAAGAATCAACATTGTGAAAATGACTCTACTACCCAAAGCAATCTACAGATTCAATGCAATCCCTATCAAACTACCACTGGCATTTTTCACAGAACTAGAACAGAAAATTTCGCAATTTGTATGGAAACACAAAAGACCCCGAATAGCCAAAGCAATCTTGAGAACGAAAAAAGGAGCTGGAGGAATAAGGCTCCCTGACTTCAGACTATATTACAAAGCAACAGTAATCAAGACAGTATGGTACTGGCACAAAAACAGAAAGATAGATCAGTGGAACAGGATAGAAAGCCCAGAGATAAACCCACGCACATATGGACACCTTATCTTTGATAAAGGAGGCAGGAATGTACAGTGGAGAAAGGACAGCCTCTTCAATAAATGGTGCTGGGAAAACTGGACAGGTACATGTAAAAGTATGAGATTAGATCACTCCCTAACACCATACACAAAAATAAGCTCAAAATGGATTAAAGACCTAAATGTAAGGCCAGAAACTATCAAACTCTTAGAAGAAAACATAGGAAGAACACTCTATGACATAAATCACAGCAAGATCCTTTCTGACCCACCTCCTAGAGTAATGGAAATAAAAACAAAAATAAACAAATGGGACCTAATGAAACTTCAAAGCTTTTGCACAGCAAAGGAAACCATAACCAAGACCAAAAGACAACCCTCAGAATGGGAGAAAACATTTGCAAGTGAAGCAACTGACAAAGGATTAATCTCCAAAATTTACAAGCAGCTCATGCAGCTCAATAACAAAAAAACAAACAACCCCATCCAAAAATGGGCAGAAGACCTAAGTAGACATTTCTCCAAAGAAGATACACAGAATGCCAACAAACACATGAAAGAATGCTCAACATCATTAATCATTAGAGAAATGCAAATCAAAACTACAATGAGATATCATCTCACACCAGTCAGAATGGCCATCATCAAAAAATCTAGAAACAAGAAATGCTGGAGAGGGTGTGGAGAAAAGGGGACACTCTTGCACTGCTGGTGGGAATGTGAATTGGTTCAGCCGCTGTGGAGAACAGTATGGAGGTTCCTTAAAAAACTACAAATAGAATTACCATATGACCCAGCAATCCCACTACTTGGCATATACCCTGAGAAAACCAAAATTCAAAAAGAGTCATGTACCAAAATGTTCATTGCAGCTCTATTTACAATAGCCAGGACATGGAAACAACCTAAGCGCCCATCATCGGATGAATGGATAAAGAAGATGTGGCACATATACACAATGGAATATTACTCAGCCTTAAAAAGAAATGAAATTGAGCTATTTGTAATGAGATGGATAGACCTAGAGTCTGTCATACAGAGTGAAGTATGTCAGAAAGAAAAAGACAAATACTGTATGCTAACACATATATATGGAATTTAAGGGGAAAAAATGTCATGAAGAACCTAGGGGTAAGATAGGAATAAAGACGCAGACCTACTGGAGAACGGACTTGAGGGTATGGGGAGGGGGAGGGGTGAGTTTTGACAGGGCGAGAGAGAGTCATGGACATATACACACTAACAAACGTAGTAAGGTAGATAGCTGGGGGGAAGCAGCCGCAAGGCACAGGGATATTAGCTCGGTGCTTTGTGACAGCCTGGAAGGGTGGGATGGGGAGAGTGGGAGGGAGGGAGACGCAAGAGGGAAGACACATGGGAACATATGTATGTGTATAGCTGATTCACTTTGTTATAAAGCAGAAACTAACACACCATTGTAAAGCAATTATACCCCAATAAAGATGTTTAAAAAAAAAGAAAGGTCAAAGAATATTTCACAACTGTACTTCTCCTTCTTTAACCCTCTCTGATGCCAAAAGAGACCTCTCTGGTCAACAGCTGGTTCGTAAGGGACGAATGAAAAAAGATGCATTTAGAATGTTCCTTTAACAGCCTAAGCGAAAAGCTAGGCAGCCTTGAAGCTGGGCTTAGTTTGGAACCTTGGCCAGTTAGCCAAGTGCATAGGAATGAGGGTTATTTCAGTCCAATTCTATGAGGATTTCTGAGTATGTGGAGTCCACCACCACCCATGCCCAAGCTCCATCTCCAGCTCCCAAGCTGACCAAGTTGACCTCACAGGTAGAAGCCAGTGCACATTCAGGAGACTCCGTGACACGGGCGCAGACACCAAATTGACACTCAGGTGCTTCTCTTCATTAAGTCTGAAGACTTTGAAGCATCTGTATCTGGCTTTCGTGGTGTCTACTTCTGAGCATCTGTTCATGGGTCTATTTCAGGGACATGTCTACGGATTCCTGGTGCACCCGGTAGTTAACATTCATGTCTGGCCGCTCTGGGTGCCAGACATAATCTTCTCCTCACTCTCCTCCGTGTCCTAATACAGCGGATGCTTTCGGCGCCCAGAGTAACATCCCTTTGACCCGCATCTGATTTCAGCCACAGCTGTGGTTGACAGCTCAATTCACCCTGAGAGCTCCCCAGCTTAGTTAATGCACAGGGCAAGGGGTCCTGGCTGATGGGTAAGAATAGCCCATCACAGCCCCAGCATCTTAGAACAACTTGGTTCATTCTCTCCTGCCTTCGCTCTTTTCCCTCCCCCCATATATAGATAAGAAGGTATGTCACAGATACAGAGATCTGAAAGTGGGGTTCATGGGTTAGCAACATCATAAGGTCTACCTGAGAGACTGATAGAAATGCAGGATCTCCGGTAGGTCCCCTCTCAAACTACTGTATCCTACTCTGCATTTAAAAAAGATCTTCAGATCATTCTAATGAACACTAAAATCTGACAAGTGCTAGTCTGGATTGTTTTAGCCGTTCCCATGTTATATTTCATTGTCAAACGTCAAGAATCATTCACTTAATTAACTTGGAAAACAGTTACTTTAGATTACTGAATGCAGGTTAATTCTGGTGCTTAAACACCAGCAGTGCCAGAAAGAATAATTTCCTGAAACCCTCCTATTGCCACACAAAGGAAGTCATTCTTGAAAAAAATAACAGTCCTAATAAAATCGCTTTTCATTTGCACTCATGCAGGAAGTTGCCAAATGTTTGCACTCACCCGTTCTATCAAAAAGTTGCTTTCTTGCCATAATTAAAAGATACGTTGGCTGCCCCACTAGCCATGTCATGACACTGGCCCAGGTATTGAGAATTTCTCAGCTAAACCTCCCTGTTATGAGTAGAGCTTAGGCTGTTGAAGCTGGGATAGGCTTTATGCATGAATCTGGACCAACTCCTTTGTTTTATAGGACACGCCATGTGCACAAGTAGGCGTGAGCTCACACATGGGGGCTTCAAGGAATTGTCATAGCTGGAATTCTATTATAGACCCCTCAACTCTGAACACGAGTCTCTCCCTATGTCTTTTCAATGTATGAGCATTTCTTTCATCAAAAGAAAGATTGGAAGTTGAGAAAAACTAGTTCACTCTAGCTGTATCTATATTTACCTACGTATCCCCTATTCCCTCCCTCCCTCGCTTCCTTTTCTTTCATCTACCTACCTACCGACGTTATCAGCAACTGTTTAAAGCTAAATAACATTAATTTGAGCAAACTCAGAGACACCCAGCATGGAACATATCTATCCCTATAATTTTTCATGTAAATTCTGTCAGTGGTAGCTGGTGTTTGGCTCTGCACGTCATGACATGAAGAAGCATTCATTCCTTTGAGTTTGGGCTAGATTTGCTCCTTTGGGTCACCTATAATCACATTCTAAAGACAGCTGGCTGGGCGTAACTTAGTAGCTTTACTCTGTAAATGGCCACTACTTCTGACTCCTGAGTGACTTATGGTTCCTGCCCATATTTCCTTTGGGTTCAGCAAGGGGAGAATTTCTAGTTCAGTCTTCAGAGGCCCCAGGAAACACCCTGTCCGCTTCTGGAGTTGGCATACTCCAGCTCTTGTAAATAATCGGGTTTTTTTGTTGTTGTTTTTCTTAAAAACAGAAACCTACCTCTTGCCGTTCACCAAGCTACAAGGGGAAAAGGAATGCCTAGAATCACACACAGGCAGACCCCACAAATTAAAGGAATGAAGTCACATCTTTTCATACAAGTGACACTTCCTTATATCAGCCCAAATGCTCATTTTTTTTACATCGCATGCATCACCCAATTTGACCATCATCATCACAACCCCATAAGATGGGCAGGTCCTACACCTTTAGTTCCATTTTACAGAAAAACAAAAGCTTGAGGCTCAGAGAGAAAGACTTGTTGCTCACGAGGTCACCTCCTCGGTTCTAAGAAGCCCTGGTCTGAATGTTCCCATGGCTAGGAAAATGCCTGGCCTCAAGAGGCACATCAAACCTCTCTCAGCCCTCATTACAGATTATCCTGGGCCAGTTTTGCTAAAGAAACGGAATGGTGTACAAATGCAAAGGGGCCTGGAAGGCATGCCTTCAGGAAACGGTGTTTCTTGGGATGTAGACACCATGTACGGCTCACGCTTACTTATAGTGTTAAACTTTAACTTCTTGGCCGTGGGTTTCCTCTCTCACCTTTTTTTTTTTTTTTTTTTTTTTAACATCTTTATTGGAGTATAATTGCTTTACAATGGTGTGTTAGTTTCTGCTTTATAAGAAAGTGAATCAGCTATACATATACATATGAAAAAACCCAAACAACCCAATCCAAAAATGGGCAAAGACTTAAATAGACATTTCTCCAAAGAAGATATACAGACTGCCAACCAACACACGAAAGGATGCTCAACATCACTAATCGTTAGAGAAATGCACGTCAAAACTACAATGAGTTATCACCTCACACCGGTCAGAATGGCCATCATCAGAAAATCTACAAACAACAAATGCTGGAGAGGGTGTGGAGAAGAGGGAACCCTCTTGCACTGTTGGCGGGAATGTAAATTGATACAGCCACTATGGAGAACAGTATGGAGGTTCCTTAAAAAACTAGAAATAGAACTACCATACGACCCAGCAATCCCCCTCTCACCTTTTAAACTCTTACACGTGAAGCCTACTTGACCACTGATACATTGTGATGGCTTCCAAGTAAGTCCCCACAAATGGAAGCTGCTCTTTAATTATTCAGAAATATGACAACACGTGTATCATCAGTCCCCAGGTCTGAGTCACCGTGGGACCCCAGCAGCAGTTCAGGCATTCTGAACTGCCCTGTCCACAGCCACCTGGACAAGAATAACAGCAGATGCTCAGGCTTCCTCAGCAACTGACCCAGGGATAAACCCCACCCCTTGGGGATCTGTCCCCTGGCTGTTGCCTGCCAGGACGACAAGGGTTTTCAATCGGTGCTATGAGGCCAGGAAACCACCCTCCCCCGATACATACACAGTCACATTCACACACTCGTGTTCATAACGTAAATCAGTCTAAGAAGCAGACTAAGAATGAAAGATCCGTAAACTATCATTCATACCACTATTATTTTTGTCTTTTTAAGCAAACCTGTTTGCCCCACTGCTTTCAACCAATTACTGTAATTTTCATAGTGATGGTTAGATACGCTATGCATCTCCTTACTATATCCTTCTTTATCCGTTCCCTTTGTTCTGAGCACTTAGTTTCTGCTAAGCCCTGTACTGGGCACTGGAGTGTTAACAAGGGACAAGCATCACCAGCCCCTTCACCGAAAGACAAACCACACCAACACTATATGAGACACCACAAAGAGTAGCTGGGGGTGGTCCAGCTTACTGTAGGCTGGGAGCCATGCCAAGCCCATCCATCATTCATGTGCATCATCTAATCGAGGCCATGCCCTAACCTATGACAGAGGATCTGCTGTCATTCTGTTTGTTTCACAGATGAGGAAACTGAGGCCTGGTGATGCTTATGGACTTTGCTCAGGCATAGCTGGAGTGGCTGCTGTGGGCTGAATGTCTGTGTCCCTGTAAAGTTCCTGTGTTGAAATCCTAATGCCCAATGTGATGGTATTAGAAGGTGAGGCCTTTGGGAGGTGCTTAGGTCATGAGGGTGGAGCCCACATGAATGGGATTAGTGCCCTTATAAAAGAAGCTCCAGAGAGAACCCTAGCCCCATCTACCATATGAATACACAGCGGAAGGCATGAGTTATAAACCAGGAAGAGGGCCCTCACCAGAAGGCAACCATGCTGGCACCTTGATCTTGGACTTCTCAGCCTCTAGAACTGTGAGCAAGAAACTTCTGTGGTTTATAAGCCACCCAGTCAGTGGTATTTTGTTACAGTAGTCAGGACAGGCTAAGACAGTGGCCCATGCTCTGGCCATTCCAACATCCCACTATAGAGATACACAGATTTTTAGATGGAGTATTATAGGACACAGAAGAGGGCCCAAACTGAGATGGACAGAGGTGAAGCAGAGCCTGGGTAGGCTCTCCCCAAAAGGTGACCCCTGAGGTCAGTGCTGAAAATGAGCAGGAATTATTCAAGGAACGGACAGTGGAAACAGCATCCCAGCAGGGACAGTAGCACAGCATGGGCACAGACGTGGCACCACAGAGCAGCGATAAGTCTCCAGGATGCTCACCGTGGCTGCAGGAGAGTGGATGCAGAGGGAAGGGGAGCGAGAAAAGGCAGAACAGTCTCGGGACAGGATGTGCTCAGCCGCAGACAGCAGTGCTGTGCTGGGGGTGGGGGCAGAGTCCCACAGGAGAGAATCATGGGGCCACTTCTGGTATCCTGATGTAATGTGACCCTACCTCCCTGCCATGCTCACAGCACACACCCTGAGCAGGCAGTCCTGGGGGGCTGGAGACCCAAGCAGAGCCACATGGGCCCAGGAAAGACAACCAGATGGCATGGTTGGGGTGCAGGGCATAGTTTCAAGGGGAACTACCCAGGGTGGGAGGATATCTTTTGTTCCAGTTTTAAAGGAGCTATAAGGGCTCAGAAAGAACAATCGTGGGGGCATGTGGACCAAGAGATGGAGACTTCTCTGCAGCATCAGACTGCCCTGTGGCCAGGTGGGCATGGGGCGTGGATGACCAGCAGGGGTGCTGAGCAGGAAGGCCCTACCACCTGCCCCTGCAGTCACGGGAGGGGCCTGCACCTCTTGGGCCTCAGCCCCCAGCCCACTCTCAGGCTGGAGGCGACGTGTAGCCCTCCTTTTCCGGTCAGTAAAAGACAGGAGTGCACTTGTCCTTCACAGCCCCAAAACTGCACACTGATGCTTCTGTAAATGGAAGCTCTTTGCACAATATGTCTGTAATGTGCTGTAGGTGAGCGTGAAAGAGTGAGCTGACAGTTTTGGGTCACAGTCGCCATCCCCGGGGGTAGATGCAGGCAGTGTGACATGGGAAGGCTGAAGAGGAGGTGGGAGAATGAGGCGTGGTGTGTGTGTGTGTGTGTGTGTGTGTTTCATGCCACCAGGATGAAGGCCAGATCGTTCCCTTCCGGATGCGGGGAAGATGGCGGCAGGAGAGTGGGACAACGATGGGACAGAAGGGAACCCAGCCTCCTCCTCTGCACCGGGAAGGCTTTGGGAGAGTGAGCGCGCACGCTGATGTACAGCTGAGGGTGGACCTGCCGGGTTCCGAAGGAAATGAGATAAAATCACAAACTGAGCAGCCGAGTCACCCGCAGCCTTTCTGATGGAAATACAGAGAGTCCAGGACGTGGGGACGTGGAGCCTACAGAGTCCACCACCTGCCATGAGTCACCTAGTGGGTCATTTCCTCAAGGCCAGGGCCCAGAGCACCTGGAGTGAGCTTCCTTCTCCTACTACTGGGGGGCCCCCCACACTCACGCCTTCTCTGTTGAACCCTCCAGCTCCACGGGGCAACCTGGAGCCCAGAAGTAGGCTCTGACAATACAGAACTTTGCCAACCCCAGCTCCCCCAATAGGGCAGGACGATACCCTGCACCCCGATACTCCAGGTTCTGTGCTGGTCCAGGCTCAGAGGGTAAAGGGACCACGATGGGGCAATAATGCCAATGTGTGCCTGAAGCCATGCTGATGCCGACCCAAACCCCGATGCTGAGCCTGCCCTGTGTGTGGATGCCGGTTTAGAGGTAGCCAATCTCCCCCCGGGACAGCGGGATTTATTCCTACCTGGGACCCCAACCTGACACCCAATTGTACCAGTAGATGGGCTCCCCAGGTCCTGATCCCAACTCAGCCTCCCTCACCTGCCAGGCCTCCCAATGATGCACAGGTGTGGGTCCAAATCGGTTCCACCTCCCTGCTTTGACTCCCACGTCTATCACGTGGCATGTCATCCTCCCTGCCAGGTTGTGTCACTCATAGAGCTTCTGGGCCCTCATATCCTCATCACTGTTAGAACTACTGATCCGACGGTGCTAAGAGGGGTCAGGTTCACTCTATGTGAGCAATTTCCGAGATCACCTCCACCTTGTACATTGGGAGGTCTCCCCCACAGGAGGTCAGTTCATGAGACACAGGGACCATGGCTGTGCAGCTGCCAAGCTTGGTGAGGAGAGAGGGAGCTAACAGGAGGGAGGCCGAATAGGACAGTGGTAAGGACTCCCCTTCAGAGGGAGGCATGTTTGCTGGAATGCTGCCTCTAACATGGACAGCTGTAAGACGCTTGAACAGTTCTCTTAGGGATGAGAACAACTTCTTGAGAGCTATTTAAATAAGTTCTTATCAGGATACAGTGTGACCCACCATGCACGCAGCCTGACTGAGCACAGTGTAGAGGTGACTCCCCCTTGGTCCTCTGTGTCATCCCTGGGAACTAGGGATTATTCCCATTTTACAGATGGGGGGAGTTGGGCTCAGAGAGAGGAGATGTGAACAAGATCCCATGATGACGCAATACTGAAGCCAGTATTCGGACCTTGGTCTGGACATCTCCAAAGCCTACGTTTCTTTCCCCACCACACACAGCCTTCCTCTTTGTCTCTCGTGACCATATTAGGAGGAAACGTCAAGTATAATTCCTGAATCTTGAGCTTGAGAAAGCTTGAGAAAGTGAGGCCAAGAAGTGCAGCAAATATAGTACGCATGACAGATCTGGTGGGAAGATAAAAAATGTCAAGTTTTGAAACCATGAATTATTTTCCTTCTGTTTCCTCAAATCAGAACAAGCCCATCTGTGTGTGGTTTTCCTAAGGCAATATGCTAAGAACAAGGTTCGTCCAGGTCTGCCCCACTTCCTTAAGCCTCCCATGACACTATCTGAATATGCACAGAAAGCACAAGGGTTAGAAGAACGGTGACTGCCTTGTAGTAGATTTCATAAGCCCAGGCAAGACCTTGAACCCTATTCCTAAATACCCAGCCTGGCTGCAGATACCTCCCCTTATATTTCTTTTCTTAATTGTTAAATGATAAGAAAACATGCCTTCATTCCTCAATCAGAAAAATGGAGCTTGTTAAGAAATTCCCCAGGACAACATGTTCTAAATTTCTTACTAAGGTGTGCATGACTGATACTAGGGAGAGGAAGAAGATGCAGTTTCAGTACTTTATATACATTTTCCCATTCATCTTTATACTAACCATGCAGGGTCTGTGCTGTTATCATTGCTCCCATCTTACAGACGAGGCTCAACCTGATGGAATACGTTTTTGTAATCAGTGACTACTAAAATCCAAAGAACATTCCTCTGGGCAAACACAGACACATTCGTGGAAGAGCTAGAGTTTGAACTAAGGCAGATGAACTCCAGAGACTGCAAATACTGGAGCAATGATAGACTCCTTAGAGAAAATGTGACCCACTGTTCCCATTTCATAGATACAGAATGTGAGTCCCAGACAAAAAGACGTGCCTTGAAAGTGTTTACGTAATACGTTAGAGTCTTTGTTCTCTAACGTATTATGCAGGGTCTGCTTAGGCTCTTATTTACTCACACTTCCAATGACACACCTTTTCTTAAGTGCTCTGAGAACTAGCTACCTGAAGTGAACACCTTTAGCTATTCCGCCTAGATCCTCTTTTCCAGGTGGGGGCACCCATCTCCCAAGTGCTGTGAATGCCGGTTGCTAATGGCTCACAGCTGCAACCCTCTCGGGTGAATTGCCCTTGACTGATGGGAGCCACGTGACCACAGTGGACTGAGAGGCGATTCCCAGGCTGTGGCCCCCACAGGGGCATTGCATAGCCAATGAATGGCTCATGTGAGAGTATATAAGCCCAGGCCCCTTACTTTATGATGGGACCATAACTCTCCAGAGCTCCTCGTGAGATCAGGCTAAAAACAGGTCTCCAGCTAAAAACAAAACATCCTTTCTTAGCTTATTTTCCTTTACCCTATTTTTACTTCTCTCAGTTTCCTCTCCCTTAATACACTCCTTCCATAAGTCACGTGCACAAGAAGCATCCCTGCCTCAGGCTCTGCTGCGAGGGAGCCCATCCTAAGACACTGTCTAAGGAAGAAGGGGGGACGTCGCACAGGCAGGTCATCGCGAGTGGACACCGAAGTCTCTGCCTCGAAACTGTGCTCTGGGTATTATACTACAATGTGTCCTAGGGCCTCAAAATAAGACCTCCATGTTGTTTAAACTCAGAGCGGCCTTAAAGACATCTGGTCAAGCCTTTCATTTCAGAGACGGGATGGCCAGCACCCAGTGAGGAGAAGCAACTTACCCAGCTCACACAGACTTGGAACTCCGATCAATGCCCACAAACAATAGTACAGTCAGACCAAAGGCAAGCCACATTCCTATTCTACTATGGAATGTGTATCACCAGCTCCAGTGGAGCTGGGAGAACGTCTCTGTGGTGGAAGAAGGTGGGGTTGGTGCTCAGAGGTTTGACCAGATCTGATCTGGCTATTCCCTCTCTCTTTTTTTTTTAAATAAATTATATTTATTTGGCTGCAACGGGTCTCCGTTGCTGCATGCGGGCTTTCTCTAGTTGTGGCGAGTGGGGGCTACTCTTTGTTGTGGTGCCCGGGCTTCTCACTGTGGTGGCTTCTCATGTTGAGGAGCACAGGCTCTAGGTACGTGGGCCCAGTAGTTGTGGCACGGGCTCTAGGGAGCATGGGCTTTAGTAGTTGTGGCACGCGGGCTCAGCAGCTGTGGCTCACGGACTCCAGAGCACAGGCTCAGTAGTTGCGGCGCACGGGCTTAGTTGCTCCGTGGCACGTGGGAGCTTCCTGGACCAGGGATCGAACCCGTGTCCCCTGCATTGGCAGGTGTATTCTTAACCACTGCACCACCAGGGAAATCCCTGGCTATTCTCTTGTCTATAAACCATCGCTCATAGAATGAAAGCCATGCTCCTTGGCCCAACATTTAGGTACAGTAAGTCCCCTAAATACGAACAAGTTCTGTTCCAAGAGTGCAACTGGAAGTCCAATTTGTTCGTAAGTCCAACAAAGTTAGCCTAGGTACCCAACTAACACAATCAGCTATATAGTACTGTACTGTAATAGGTTTACAATACTTCTCACACAAATAATACATAAAAAATAAATGCAAAAAATTGAAGAACACATTTTTAATCTTACAGTACCTTGAAAAGTACAGTAGTACCACCTACATCACCGCTTCTTTTATGCTTTGCTTCTGGACATCCTGGGCTGGAAATAAAGATACTGTACTACTGTACCCGATGCAGTTCTGTACCGAACACAAAAGCACAGCCACTTGTAGAGGACGCACACACGTGACAATGTACATCAGACGCGTGAACTAACGTACGTGACTGGACATGCAAACGCACGTCTGCATCTTTGAAAGTTTGCAACTTGAAGGTTTGTATGTAGGTGACTTACTGTGCTTTCACACAGCAATGCCCTTGAGCCTTTGTGCTTGACATCCCGTGCTCCCCAAGACACTCTGAGTTACATGTGCCCCTCATCTTTCCCTAAGCCCAAGCATGTTGTGCTATGCTGGTCCATACTAGAATATATGTAGAATTACAAGATAAAATACAAATGCCCAGTAAAATATGAATTTCAGTTAAACAACAAATATGTTCTGGGATAAGTATATCCCAGATACTGCATGGGACATACTCATACAAAAAAAAGTATCCATCTAATCTGGCATATTGTTTACTCCTTTTGCCTGAAATCCTCTACCCTACAGAGTCTTGGGAAGGGGGGAACCTCCTCATCCTCCAAAACCAGATCAAAATGAACTTTTTACGGATGGCTTTCTCTAATTACGCAAATAGTCACTGTCTCCTCAGGGGCACAGTGCCCTGGGTTCTGCTCAGTTAGAGTACCACTGTTAGCGGTATAATATGTTAGCAGGAATGGCTTCAATGATGGGATCACCAGGAACCACATGGAAAGGAGGGGTCTGTACTTTCCTTCACACATTTACTCATGCACACGTTCATTCATTCCATAACATGTACTCAGCACCTTCTCCATGTCCAGCACATGTTGGGTGCAGGGTTCACACATCAGTAAATAAGACAGTTATATTGTCTGGCATAGTAGGGCTTACAGCCCCATGGATCAGGAAGGTATTGGAAAATAAATGAAAAATTGATTTTAAGTTATGATCAGTCCTACAGAGGAACAAACTAGGCACTTCAATAAGGACATGGGCATTCATCCCAGAGTCACAGGATGGTTCAACATATGCAAATCAATCAATGTGATATACCACATCAACAAAAGAAAAGATAAAAATAACATGATCATCTCAACAGATGTAGAAAAAGCATTTGATAAAATTCAACATCCATTTATGATAAAAACACAAAAGTGGGTAGAGGGAACATATCTCAACATAATAAAAGCTATTTATGACAAACCCACAGCCAATGTAATACTCAACAATGTAAAGATGAAAGCCTTCCCACTAAAATCTGGAACAAGACAAGGATGCCTCCTCTCACCATTTCTCCTCAACATAGTATTGGAAGTCCTAGCCACAGCAATCAGACAAGAAAAAGAAAAGGTACCCAAATTGGAAGGAAAGAGGTAAAATTGTTACTATATGCAGATTATATAGAAAACCCTGAGGACTCCACACAAAAACTACTAGAACTGATAAATGAATTCAGCAAGGTAGCAGGATACAAGATTAACATACAGAAATCATCGGTTGCATTTCTTTACACTAACAAAGACATATCAGAAAGGGAATGTAAACAAACAATCCCTTTTTTAAAATCTTTACTGGAGTCTAATTGCTTCACAATACTGTGTTAGTTTCTGTTGTACACCAAAGTGAATCAGCCATAGGCATACATATGTCCCCATATCCCCTCCCTCTTGAGCCTCCCTCCCAGCCTCCCTGTCCCACCTGTCTAGGTCATTGCAAAACACTGAGCTGATCTCCCTGTGCTATACTGCTGCTTCCCACTAGCTATTTTACATTCGGTAGTGTATAAATGTTGATGCTACTCTCACTTCACCCCAGCTTCCCCCTCCCACCCCATGTCCTCAAGTCCATTCTCTATGTCTACATCTTTATTCCTGTTTGCAAGTAGGTTCATCAGTACCATTTTTTTTTTTTTTTTTTAGATTCCATACATATGTGTCAGCATACAGTATTTGTTTTTCTCTTTCTGACTTACTTCACTCTGTATGACAGGCTCTAGGTCCATCCACCTCACTGCAAACAACTCAATTTCATTTCTTCTTATGGCTGAGTAATATTCCATTGCATGTATGTGCCACATCTTCTTTGTCCATTCATCTGTCGATGGACATTTAGGTTGGTTCCATGTCCTGGCTATTGTAAATACTGTTGCAATGAACATTGTGGTACATGTCTCTTTTTGAATTATGGTTTTCTCAGGGTATATGCCCAGTAGTGGGATTGCCAAGTCATATGGTAGTTCTATTTTTAGTTTTTTGAGGAACCTCCATACTGTTTTCCATAGTGGTTGTATCAATTTACATTCCCACCAACATCGCAGGAGAGTTCCCTTTTCACCACCTCCTTTCCAGCGTTTATTGTTTCTAGATATTTTGTTAATGGCCATTCTGACTGGCATGAGGTGATACCTCATTGTAGTTTTGATCTGCATTTCTCTGTTGAGCATCTTTTCACGTGCCTCTTGGCCATCTGTATGTCTTCTTTGGTGAAAAGTCTATTTAGGTCTTCTGCCCATTTTTTAATTGGATTTTTTTTTTGATATTGTGCTCCATGAGCTGTCTGTATATTTTGGAGATTAATCCTTTGTTGTTTCATCTGCAAATATTTTCTCCCATTCTGAGGGTTGTCTTTTTGTCTTGTTTATGGATTCCTTTGCTGTGCAAAAGCTTTTAAGTTTAATTAAGCCCCATTTATTTATTTTTGTTTTTATCTTCATTACTTCAGGAGGTGGGTCAAAAAAGGTCTTGCTGTGGTTTATGTCAAAGAGTGTTATTCCTATGTTTTCCTCTAAGAGTTTTATAGTGTCTGATCTTACATTTAGGTCTTTAATCCATTTGGAGTTTATTTTTGTATATGGTGTTAGGTAGTGTTCTAATTTCATTCATTTACATGTAGCTGTCCAGTTTTCCCAGCACCACTAAAGAGGTTGTCTTTTCTGCATTATATGTTCTTGCCTCCTTTGTCATAAATAAGGTGACCATATGTGTGTAGGTTTATCTCTGGGCATTCTATCCTGTACCATTTATCTATATTTCTGTTTTTGTGCCAGTACCATATTGTGTTGATTACTGTAGCTTTGTAGTATAGTTTGAAGTCAGGGAGCCTGATTCCTCCAACTCCGTTGTTCTTTCTCAGGATCTCTTGGCTATTCTGGGTCTTTTGTGTTGCCATATAAACTGTAAAATTTTTTGTTCTAATTCTGTGAAGAATGCCACTGGTAGTTTGATAGGGATTGCACTGAATCTGTAAATTGCTTTGGGTAGTATAGTCATTTTCACAATATTGATTCTTCCAATCCAAGAACATAGTATATTTCTCCATCTGTTTATGTCATCTTTGATTTCCTTCATCAGTGTTTTATGGTTTTTTGAGTACAAGTCTTTCACCTCCTTAGGGAGGTTTATTCCTAGGTATTTTATTCTTTTTGTTGCAGTGGTGAATGGGAGTGTTTCCTTAATTTGTCTTTCTGATTTTTCGTTGTTGGTGTATAGGAATGCCAGAGACTTCTGTGCGTTAATTTTGTATCCTGCAACCTTACCAAATTCATTGATTAGTTCTACTAGTTTTCTGGTGGCACCTTTAGGATTTTCTACGTATAGTATGTCATCTGCAAACGGTGACAGTTTTACTTCTTTTCCAATTTGTATTCCTTTTATTTCTTTTTCTTCTGTGATTGCTGTGGCTAGGACTTCCAAAACTATGTTGAATAAGAGTGGCAAGAGTGGACATCCTTGTCTTTTTCCTGATCTTACCGGAAATGCTTTCAGTTTTTCACCATTGAGTATGATGCTTGCTGTGGGTTTGTCATATATGGCCTTTATTATGTTGAGGTGGGTTCCCTCTATGCCCATTTTCTGGAGAGGGATGGGTGTTCTCATCAAAAAAATTTAGGAATAAACCTCACCAAGGAGGTGGAAGACTTACATGCAGAGAGCTACAAAACATTAATAAGGGAAACTGAAGATGATTCAAAGAAATGTAAAGATATCCCATGCTCTTGGACTGGAAGAATTAATAGTGTTGAAATGGCCATACTACCCAAAGCAATCTACAGATTTAATGCAATCCCTATCAAATTACCCATGACATTTTTTATAGAACTAGAACAAATAATCCTAAAATTTATATGGAACCATAAAAGACCCAGAATTGCCAAAGCAATCCTGAGGTGGGTGGGGGGGGGGGGGGGAGGCAGGGCACATAACCCTCCCAGACTTCAGACAATACTACAAAGCTACAGTAATCAAAACAGCATGGTATTGGCACAAAAACAGACAAACGGATCAATGGAACAGAATACAGTGCCCAGAAATAAACCTACACACCTATGGACCATTAATCTTCAACAAAAGGGGCAAGAATATACAATGGGGAAAAGACAATCTCTTAAGCAAGTGGTATTGGACAACTGCATGTAAATCAATGCAGTTAGAACACACGATCACACCGTGCCAAAAATAAAGTCAAAATGGCTTAAAGACTTAAATATAAGACAAGACACCATAAAACTCCTAGAAGAGAACATAGGCAAAACATCCTCTGACCTAAATCATACCAATGTTTTCTTAGGTCTGACTCCAAAGGCAATAGAAATAAAAGCAAAAATAAACAAATGGGACTTATTTGACCCTTGCTTTCCCTATCTGTAACACGACCTTTGGACTTCCATCTGACACTTTTCCATCCAGGAAGAATGGTGTCCCACTGTTTACATGCCCCCACTGTAAAGAAAGTTATCAGAGAGGTATTTTAAATTCTCAGAACCCCCATCCTCACTGGAAGGGGCTTTGGTCTAAAGAAGAGCGGAAATATAACTTAGCAAACTTTACCAAGTAGTATTTTGGCTTTTAAATTAAATATCAGCACTAGATTTCCACTGGTAATCTGGCCCAGGCTTCTGGAGAGCAAGATCTGATCAACAACACAGGTCAGACCCCCAGGATGGGGCACAAGAGAAACTACCTTCAGGACCTGGGAGGAAGGCTTTGCATCATCATAAAGGAGAAAGTGATGGAGGAAAGAATGATGCTGTCCACACTCCCTTCCCCACCGTCTACCCTCTTCATCCAGGGAAGACCCAGCACTGAGGATCTTACAGGCATCTTCTGTTGAGGACCTAACCCACAGGCACCAAGATATTAACTCCCAAAGCTGGGGGAGGAAAAGAAGGAAGGGTTTGGGAGGATCTCCTTTCCTGCTTTTTTCTTCTTGGCTGGGATTTTTTGAACCTCAAATAAAGTCCATATGCCTTATCTCAGGACGCTATGGTCTCCAAAATTTCCCCTAATGTATTTAAAGTCTGAAAGCCTATTGCTCCTCTTCTCTTTCGCAGCCCACCCCACCCCCAACATACCTTACACTGCAATCAAACCTAAATACCCTTTGCTCAAAAACTCTCTCCCCATTTTTATTTTCAGCTCCCAAATGGCAAAATTCTTAGCACCCATCCTAGGCCTCAAGGTCTTCTGGCCTACCCTACTCTTCCTCTGCACTAGTGGGAAGGTCCATACCCTGCCCTGAGCATCCGCTGCCCTGCATCTGGACCTTTCTCACATCCTGGCTGTTGTCCACCACATGCTAAGGTCAATTACATCCCACCATAGCGATCAGCTCCTTTAAAAGCCAGGAATACCAGTTCTCCCTCTTTGAATGCCCCGCAGGGTCAACCTCCGTTGTTGGACGAAGGAGAGAAAAGAGGCAGAGAGCAATACTAACTAGCATCTCATCTCATTTTAATTTTTATTTATTTGTTTTCATAAATTTATTTATTGGCTGCATTGGGTCTTCATTGCCGCACACAGACTTTCTCTAGTTGTGGTGAGCGGGGGCTGCTCTTCGTTGCGGTGCACGGGCTTCTCACTGCAGTGGCTTCTCTTGTTGCAGAGCACTGGCTCTAGGCACGCAGGCTCTAGAGCGCAGGCTCAGTAGTTGTGGCGCACAGGCTTAGTTGCTCCACGGCATGTGGGACCTACCCGGACCAGGGCTCGAACCTGTGTCCCCTGCATTGGCTCGCAGATTCTTAACCACTGCGCCACCAGGGAAGTCCCTCGTCTCATTTTTACAACCCTGCATGATAATTCTACTACCCACAATTTTCAGATGAGAAAACCGAGGCTCACAGAGGTTAAGCAAAAACCCCAATCCCCTAAGTCCTAAGCACCCAAGCCCATCTAATTCTAAAACTGGTGTCTCCCCAGCCCCCATTCAAGGCCACCCAAACAAAGCTACTTCGCTTTTTAAGACTATCTGCCTCCTTTTCCCATCTGTTACACACTCTTCTCCTGCACTTACTGCAAAGATCATCTGTACCACATCTCACAGCTCTCCCCCAGCCCTTCCCTGAAATCTGGCGTTTAATGGGAGTGAGCTAGCTAAGCCTCCTGCAAACACTACAGGACTGTACGGACTGTTTGGTTTCCAAGGGACCAGCTTGGACCAGAAGCACCAGAGTGTCGTACATCTGCCACAAGAGCGATGAGACATTTTGGTCTTCACTTGTTTGCAGATCTCATCTGTAACGTTTCTCAGAGAAAGCAAATGTTATAGTCACCAAAAAAAAAAAAAAAAAAAAAAAATCATTTTACCCCGCTCTGCTGGTCAGAAGTGGTTACCAAGAGTAAGAAGTCTCCTTCTAGTTGACTACTGCCAAAAAATAAAGTCTCCTTTGCAAAGGCTGAGAGACTTTTTGTGATCAGGCCCCTGGTCTCTTCTCTCTGCTGTTCCAGTCCACCCACAGCTGGGCTCTGACGACACAGAGGGCTGAGACTGCCCCCATCCCAGGACCTTAACATGAAATTAAGGTTACACTCCTGGTGGTGTTCCTTCCTCTACCTAGAATCTATTCCTGTCTATGTTTCCTTGTGAGCTTCTTCTCAACCTCTAAAATGTATCTCACCAACAACCCTCTCCTGCACCTTCTCTGAATCCTTGTGACTTTGTTAGCAGAATGAATCACTTTCAAAAGTGATGAGAACACAGCACCTTGTACAAGCCTCTAACCATCATTCATACAACAGCTATATATGCATCACCTGCTTTGTACCAGGCGCTGTGTCCGGCCCTGGGGATACAGCAATGGATCAAAGAAATTAAACCCCTTTCTTCATGGGATTTACGATTGCCTCACCATACGAGGCTCCTCCAGTGCACTGTCGGTGTCTGCAGTAAAGAACACTTAATTCCCATCTTTATTTCTCCAGGACAAAGCACGGTGCCCAACACTTGGTAAACATTCAACCATTGTCTTTATGTTCAACTGGGGAAGACACATGTCATGACTAACGCTCGCCAGGAAGTCAGGATGCCTGGCTCTGCCCCCAAACAACCTGCATGATCTGAAACCAAAACCAGTTCCCATTCTCAGAAATACTTCCCTTGCTGAAATTGAGAGCCAGGGAGGAGACGCTCTTAGGGGTTACTCGGGGCAATACACTTCCAACGAACTACATAATCCACAGTGTGTTTTTCATAGGAGAGAAAAATAAAATACAAAGCTCTGGGCAGATCCTAACTGGATTTGGAGTCAGCATTACCAGGAAGTCTCAAGATCTTAGTTCCTTCTGATCCTAAGCCCAGGGCCTGCTGGCAACCTGATAGCCCATCTTCAAATCAATCCCATTGATGTTGCTCTGAAACAAAGCCACTTGCCAACAGACCACAGCTCGGAGGTGCTTATTGGGGTTTCCTGCCATCCTGTGTGGCAGATACAGACACAGGTCTGTATCTCTATGCAGAGACAGAGGGTGTATGAGGCATGTCCAGAAGGGTTGACCCTTTCTGTGTTAATAGTGTGACAGCGGCCTTTCTTCCTGACACAAAACAGTTCTACATGTGGTGTGAAGGAGAACTTGAAGCCTCACCAATCCATCCTCCAGATGCAGACAGTTTCTCTCACAAAATAGGGGAGACAAAGGCATTTTGGTGGATTTTATGAGCAGAATGGGGAAAACCCCTTAGGTTCTTTTTTCATCACCTAGAAATGTCAGTCATTGTGACCTAAAGATGGTTAATGACCGGAGGAATAGAACCATTTCATCACTATGTCTTAGGTCTTCGTATGGAAAGCCTCCCTTCAAGGTTGAAAAGAGGAAGAATGTCCAAGTGGGGAGGAGTGACTGGACCTCCCAGTGTGAAACCCATCCCCTGATAATCACCCCCAAGAGACTTCTCACCACCTCCTGCTGCCAAGTCTACACTGGCCTCTGGGGGCGCTGTTTCCCCTGTAAACTTGCTAGCCCCAGTATGGGCGCAGGACCCTGCCCTTAATTCTTTGTGCCACAACTGAAACAAGAGCTGGAACCTCCAACTCAGATTGATTAAAGACCTAGGAAAAACAAAAGGGAAATCAACTCAGAGGCTCGTGTAAAAGTTGAAAATCACATCACTCGACTTAGCAGATTTGACTTGACCTCTGGACGCTGGGGCATCTCCATTCTAGCCGTGGACTGGCCTCCATGAAATCACACCACCTGGGAGCCCACAGCCTGAGGTTTGTCCTCTCGGCATTCCAGGCACAAGAGAATGAACCTCAGAAAAAAAAGGCAAGAAAGCGTTCCCCTGTGCTGTTAAAGTCTTGCTCAGCAAGATCCAGTTTTCTAAGGAACAGAATCTCCGGCTGGGGGCCTGCCTCCTGTAGAAGGGACCTCAGTTCTACTTTATGGCCTCAGGGTTGATCAGGTGAAAATTTAGCTCAATAAGGCCAACATCCTCCTTCCTGACAAGTGATAGATTCGTGTGGTTTCAGAAGAGTTGGAGTTTGCTGTTTGTACATCCAACTGCTTGTTGGACGTTTCTTCCAGCTCCTCAAAGGCAACTCAGGATCACCTTCCTCCTGGACCCCCAGACTGCCCCTCTTCTCACACCCCCCATTTCAGACCAGCACCAGACACCCCGCAGGCAAACATATAAGCTCTCTGCATTCTTTCCCTCAACCTTTCCATGTCCCCTCTTCACCAAGCCCTGGTGACATTATCCTGATAAGTCCCAGCTGTCCTTACTGTCCACCTCCACAGTTTTGTCCTCTTTCAGACCACTGTCTCCTCTTCCCCGAATAGCTGGAACATCCTCCTAACTGGTCCTCTTTACCCTGGATCCCTCCTTTACCAAGCACATGGCTCTTGGGATACAGTTCCCTGAAAACAGCTCAAGTCTTATTATTCCTCTGCCTCAAAACCTCCAGAAGCTTCCCATTGCCATAAAAACAAGGATTTTATTCTCAAGGGTTTTAGCGAGTGTTCCACAGGCTAAGTATAATACAAAAAGAGATTTTCTGAAAAAGACATCTGGGAAACTAGGTTAATACACTTGAAAAATGTGTTTAAATGCGGGACTTCTCAGTGCTTTTGATAAGATATTGATAAGTAAATTGATAAGTGTATTGAAGTTCCATGGGTGTAATATATTGGGCAAATTCCAAAAATTATTTTATCAACAAGTATTTTAGCAGTATTCCGTGGTACTGTATTTAAAAATTCTTGTGTGTAATATGAAGCACAAAGCCTATATTCTGGCATTTAATGTACTGTGTAATTTAACTCCATTTTTGTTTCTTCAATTTCATCCACGAACAATGCTTAGCTTATTGGGTTGTTTTTTCTTTTTTTTTTAAACATCTTTATTGGAGTATAATTGCTTTACAATGGTGTGTTAGTTTCTGCTTTATAACAAAGTGAATCAGTTATACATATACATATGTTCCCATATCTCTTCCCTCTTGCGTCTCCCCCCCTCCCCCCTCCCTATCCCACCCCTCTAGGTGGTCACAAAGCACCGAGCTGATCTCCCTGTGCTATGCGGCTGTTTCCCACTAGCTATCTGTTTTACGTTTGGTAGTGTATATATGTCCATGCCACTCTCTCACTTTGTCACAGCTTACCCTTCCCCCTCCCCATATCCTCAAGTCCATTCTCTAGTAGGTCTGTGTCTTCATTCCCATCTTACCCCTAGGTTCTTCATGACCTTTTTTTTTTGGGGGGGGGGGGGGCGGTTAATTATAAAATAAATGCATTTTTTTATGAAGTTAAATAAGAAACTTTGTAAAGAATTTTAAATTGCTTTTTTCTTCAAACTAGTGCCTTAAGATAACAAAACGATATCATTTTTATCATTCTGTTTCTCTTTTGCTATGCTTATAGACACAGAGACAAAGATATACAGGCTTCCTTATTCTTCTTCCTTCTTTTTTCTTTTCACTAAAATAATCATAATATTTCATACATTATTCTGCAGCTTCTTTTTATGTCATTGACAGTGTTTTCCTGGACATCTTTCCAGATTAATGCACGTTGATCTTTATCATTCACTGAAGTAGCTTTGTGATCCACTACAGTACAAATGCACCAAAACACCACAGTTTCTTCAATCATTCCCCTATTAATGGACTGCTAGCATTCTAGTTGTTTCCAGGATATTTATTTTTATTTTTTGTTTGTTTAACACATGCAATGCTACAATAAACATTCATAATTAAATACTTTCATTTTACTTCTGAAGGATTAGTGCCCCAAAAGTTGACCAAACTCATTTTTTTTTTAAACCAAAAACTCATATCATTCACTTTTAGTAGCTCTTGGGTGTGATGAAAACCTACTGAAATGGTCAAGGGGAGATTCTAACCCCCTGGCTGGTGCCCATTATTCTAAATGCCAGATAAAATGACCTTCTGCCCTTTTGAAGTCAACTCTTAGGATGCCTTTCTGGACACGGTGGGCAGATGGTCAGCCTCCTGGTTCATCCCAGGACACTGGTCCCCAGCCGCCTCCTTCCTGCCTTTATTCACGGTCCACGATGATCCCTCCTGAGCTGGGTCTCAGTGACGCCTTCATTTAGAGACGAACCGAAAGACATCGACCATGTGACCACAGCAGGAGATGATGCACGAGAGCACGTGACTCAGAGACTGCGGTGCCCACAAAGTCACGAGAAGGACTCAGGAGGGAGCAGAGCTGACATGGGGACGGGGGTGCTCCCAACCTCTAGAGAGGCTGTGCATCGCACGCGTGAACTCCGCCTGGAAACTGAATTCCAGTGGACCCCGTTCAGGGGAGTCAGTTCTGGGAGACTTCAACCTTCCTTCGTCTCCTCCTCACCGTCTCTCCCCTTTGAAACCCATCCTGCTGACCAAGCTGCAAGTGATCCTACAAGTTACTCACACATTTTGTTCTCTTGGCCTCAGTTTCATCAACCATAAACTGGGAAGCATAGTAACATAGGGATGTGAAGATTTAATAAGTATAATTTATTTCCTTTTAAATCAATGTCCAGATGTAGACAGATATACATATAAACATAAATATCATACATATAAAGTGCTTAAAACAGTGGCCCATGGCAATCTCCCAGGAAGCCTCAGCTCTTACTATTGGCTACATGCTCATCACCAGGCCAGGTCTCCCTGGAATACTCCAGCCCAAGACACCATGGACCACTCTTTGTTCCCTACACATGGCATGATGCCAAACCCCTGCACCTTTGCCCATGTCCCTGCCTCCCCTCAGACTAACCCTCCCCCAGTCCAATGCCTGCTTGCCCAAGTCCTTCTCCTCTTCAAAAGCTCACTTCAAATCAGCTCACTTCTGAAGCTAGAGCCCTCCTATGGGCACGTGTCCACACACCTCACCAATTCGTCATCACCTGTGCCAGAGCCCACATTTTAATCTGAAATGCAGTGTCTGATCCAACTGAAATGGAATACAGGGAAGGTGGAATCCTATTAAGTCATCAGACCATAAAGCAGAAAGGTATAAAGTTGACAAATTGCTTCTCCCAGAGGCAGCAGCTGTGAGACACTCAGCAAGGCTGGGCTCTGACCCAGGAAAGGGCCAACAGATGGTCACTCCTTTTTCCCAGAGCCTGGTCTCAAGGTGCAACATCCTTTCCCAGTCGAGGGGGCTTAAGTGTTTAATGAGTAAGTGTTTAGCACGGTTCCTTGTATTTTATTCAAATAGAACCTGGGTGTACCAGGTCAGGTCCAGATAGTAAGTCCACAGTAACTCCTTAAAAAAGGATTTCTGCTGGTGTGCACCAAGTTACAATTGTACAAGTCTCACCATCCTGCCCTTTCCCTCCCAGACAGTCCTGGGAGGAGCTGAGGGTGTCAGTCATATGTTCCTGAGTTCTCGCGGCTCCACTGCAGTATGCACCCTACTCCTTCTTTTATGCTCTGTCAGCCACCAAGGTGACTGTGTCCAGGAGGGGGGGAGGTTAAGGAGGGAGGAAAATAGTGCGTACATTTTATCTACATTATCCCCCAGAATTCTCCCTACAACCATGTAATGTCCGTATTATGGCCCCCATTGTAAAAATGAACAAAGAGAGGTCCAGCGAGGATAGTTGCTTATCCAAGGTCAAGCAGGTCAAGCAGCTAGTAAAAAGTTAAGTTGGATTCAAGGTTGAATCTTCCTGATTAAAGATAACTTTTAGTCCATCACATAACACACTTCTCTTGCTTCCTCCAAAGCCCCTACTCTAGTCCACAACGGCCTTCCTGAAATATAAAAAGCAGCAACCTCCCTCTAAAAAGTGTGCTTTACTTGTTCCTAAGTTTCCGTTCCATTCTAGGACCTTTCAATGGACTTTACAACTTTCTACAAACAGCCTGCTAAGAGTTCTGTAAACAAAGCTATGCTGCTGGCCTCCGGCCTCAGTATTTCTCCAGGGCACCTGCCCATTCGACCCAGACAGTTCGTGCTCTTAGACTCCCTGCTATGCTGATGCCCACCCCCCTACCCACCTCAGCTCTTAAATGTGGTTCCCAGTTCTCAATTCAGACCCCTTGGTCTGATGGGCTATTAGGAAAAAAGCTTTAAAAAAAGCTTAGAAAAAGCTCTGAACTGCAACTGTTCTTTGCTCAAACAGAATTTTGAAATGGGACTCACAGACCGTAGGTAAGGGACCCTTTTTCCTTCTACTTAAGCATGCTAGTGAACCTCTGTAAGTCTCAGTTTCCTCACCTGTCAAAGGGATAGTAGTAATTGTTCCTCTTTCCTTGGACATAAAAGGTCAGTCCTGTCCTATGCATATAAAGTGCTCAGAGTAGTAACTAGCACAGAATGAAAGCTCAGTAGACGTTAGCCCCATCCTTCTCCTCGTCAGCCACTCTGCCACTGGGGTTCAGATCTTTCTAGGGAGTCTATATTCCTCACGCGAAGGCTCTCATGGCAACACATCCCGCTAGCTCTCCAAACACTGGAGTCCGCTGGGTTGGGAAAACTTTTTTTTTTCCCCCCCTCAAATAACGTAGAGACAGAATTAGGGCCACCACTCTACTGACTGGGTCTTCCCCCCTTCCTCCTTCCTCAGCTGCAGTTAGTTATAACCATTGGCAACTGCATCCATCCTTAACATCCGTACTCATTAACTGGTTATTTGAATAGATTGTTTAACTCCACCCAGGAGATTCCAAATCCTGACTTCTTTCAGGAGCATATTTTAATTTTCAAAGCATAAACTTAATAATAAAGAATAGTATTATAAGTATTACAAATAAATCCAAAACAGATCCCAGAATTACAATGGAAGTATTTGCATAGTGCCGTGGAAGCACAGGGGAGCGTTAGCGCCGTTCTCTCTGAAAAAAGACTAACCTGATGCCGTTCTACTCTCGGAACACGCCTCCCTCCTTCAAGTTGTGGCTCAAACTTCAGCTCCTTTGGGAAGCCATTCCAATGAACAATTTAAAATTTCAGGAAAATATAGCAAATTCCCAGGACTGAAACCAGGGTTACCGGGTTCCATCTAAACTTCCTCCTGACAGGTTGGGGAATACAGTTTGATCTGGGAAGTAACTAGATTTGGAATCTGCTGAGCCACGCAAAAATAGGTGTTTCCCGGAAGTTCTCTTGAGCACGAGGAAGAGGAGGAATCTAGGAAACTCTTCCACCTTTTTGGCTGAAGCTTCTCAACATTTGGGAGGTTCTTACCCCAATCAGTGGTCTTGGGAATTTCCAAGCAGACCACACTGTGATGCACCCCTCCTTCCACTGCAGGTCTTTTCATTTTGTATGTGGAGGGTGGAGAGTGGGGAGTGGCTTTTTTTTCTGGGGAAAGCTCTAAGAAAGGCTTGTCATTTGTAATCTGTTAAGTCAATTATCACATTCAACTAATGATTAGATACAAGAATAATTAGCAACCATTTCACCCAAGGGGCTGCTTAATTTTCCTAAATGTTTTGCTACTACTGCTTCATTTAGCCAGAAGGCATCAAGAACAATCCCATTCCCCTTCTCACCTACACCATTCCCATGACTGCACAGGCACGAGAATTCAGTGACAGAGATGGGGGAAGGCACTGATCTGTGCTTAGTCAAACCTTCAACTTTCCTAATTGGATTTAGGAAGACATGATTATTTTCATTCATTGTTCTCTCTACCGAAGAGGGAGTCAGGACTCATGTCAGAGTTCCAGCTTTTCACACGATGGATCCAAACAACATTGCCTCTTATGAGCAAGTCTGGTTCTGTAGCACAAGCTCTGGTTATGAATGAATGATGACTCCTTCCCCCAGTCAGACAGTGACTCCAAGATTTGCATATCCAACCAAAATCTGTATCCTGAGAATCAGTTATCACTGAACACCCCAGTGCACCAAGGCGTAAGTTCATCATCTCCCTCCCCATATCTTCTTCCCTCTGTGCTCTCATACTGGTGAAGAAGCCACCCAGCCTTGCACTTCAGGAACCTGTGCACCATCTTGCAATTCTCCTCCCCCTCACCTCCAAGTCTTACTGAGTCTATCTTCTTATAATCAATAATACCATCTTTTCTCCGCCTCGACCTCTATGACACGGCTCAGCTTCTTATCACTTCATGTATGAATTTCTTGAATATCTCCTGCATGTGCCCCACCCCCAAGCTTGACCTGCCCCCTAAACTTTCCCTACCGCCCTAGTAATCTTTCTCCAATGTAAATCTCATTAAGTCACTAGTTCTTTCCCTTATCGCTCATTTCCCTTCAGGATTGATTTCAAGTTTCTTACACTTCCTGAAGAGCCTCCATCCTCTGTAGCTGGTCCTCCTCCTGGCCCCTGCCCTAAATGCACTCTATAATCTGTGGAAATATTTACATCCCTTCATCATGAACATTCTTTTATGACTGTGATTTAGTGTCCCTGTGGCACACGGCATAGAGAATGATTGGGTTTTATCTCTCAATCTGAGAATCACTGTCTTTTAGCAAGTGACATTCACTCGTTCATAGAATTGGACATAAGTGTCCAAGTGTATATTAGTAATTACAATGCTGTGAGTGAGTTAACTCAGTCTCTGTTTGCTGCTCCTTCTGGTTATTTCCTTATTCTTTGTTTCTTCTCTGACTTCTCTTGAATTGACTGAGGTTCTTCTGCCCTGCTTCCGCGACCTGAATATTTAGTGGCTTAGGGATTGTACTCTAGGTCTATTTTTATAATTGTTACTTTACTCTTTTCATAGACGTACTTGAACATGGATTATTCAGGACAATTTTAAGGACAATCAGCATGTATATTCTCCCTATAACAAGAGTCTCAGCTTTAAATTCCATCTGCCCCTTTATGCAGCACAAGCATGTGGCATTTGGAATCAGCTGAAGTATTTTAGTTAGAAAATTAAGTTTTTTAAACATCAAAATAAGGTTTTTCCTGGTTTATTTGTTCACAGCTGTTTTTTTTTTTTTTTTTTCTTTTTTTCTTTTTGCGGTACGCGGGCCTCTCACTGCTGTGGCCTCTCCTGTTGCGGAGCACAGGCTCCGGACGCGCAGGCTCAGCGGCCATGGCTCACGGGCCCAGCCGCTCCGCGGCACGTGGGACCTTCCCGGACGGGGCCACGAACCCGTGTCCCCTGCATCGGCAGGCGGACTCTCAACCACTGTGCCACCAGGGAAGCCCCACAATTGTTTCTTTTATCCTACTTCTTCTTCTTGGATGTTTTCCCCCCCCCCGGCTCATAATTCTTTTCAAGGGATCTGCACATGGCAAATTTTCTAAATCTTTGCATATCAGAAAATCTGTGGATTTTACCCTTCAGCTTGAATAAACTTGATTAGATATAGCAATCCAGATTCAAAGTTAATTGTCTTCCTGACGTTTGAAAATATTGCCCTATTATCTGGTGTATCAATAGCTGCTGCTGAGAAGTCTGGTGTCAACCTGATTCACATCCCTTTATAGGTAATCAGCCCGCCCAGCCCACTGTACCTCACTCCAGAAGCTTTTGGAATTTCCTTTAATGACCTAAAATTTCACCATATAGTGTCTTATATGGATTTAATTTTTCATTTATTTGTTCTGCTTGACATCTAAGATTTGCCTTTCTGTCTAAGAAATTATTAGATTCTTAAATCCTATGAAATCACCTTCTATTATGTGTTTTACATATCGCTGGGTACATTCTGCTCTTCAACTCATGTGCTGCTGTTTCTTCTTTCAACAATGTACTTTTTAATATCTTGCATCTCTAGTTATTCTGTCTGGGATTATTAAGAGCTGCCAAATTGAGTTCTAAAAAGTGTTCTTATTAAGTGGAAAAATCATGCTAAAATGAGTTATTATCTGGATTGAATAGCTTTGAAACAAATGTGCCCAATTTCATAAATCTAGTTTTCACTCTAGAAGTTTGTGACAGACCTGAGAAATTCAGGATTTTAAATCCTCAGATGGAGTAAGAGAAGGCAAGGAAAGCATAGCTCTAGACAAATAACTGGCCACATACTTCTGTGGTGGTCTTCCAAAGACCAATCACACCCTTGAAATCAAGGTACCTCTGGTGGTAGTGAAACTGCAGGACCCTGTGGGGCTCCTGGGCACAAAAGCCTTTCTGTGTCCCCCATTTCTTGTTTGTAGGGAATAGGCTCCAGCCTCCATGACCTTCCCTGAGTTCCAAAGGGCAGGTTCACACAGTTGCTAATCAGGGAAGGAAGGGACTCCAAGACAAGGGAGGACCAGTCAAAAAACAACAGTGCAGCCTTGGGACAGGGTCCTGGTTCCACCTCAAGGGATACACATAACAATATCTTTGCGCTCTTCTACAGAACTAAAACCCTCAAGAAATGGAAGACGTTAACTACTTGATGAAGCATTCTTCATTCCAGAGAAAAAGTCACGGTTTGATAACCCTGAGAACCTCAGAAGCTCATCAGGACACCATCTGAGGCCAGATTAAAGGAATGCAGGCCCTGCACACACCCCGATCTTTATTAGCAACTCCACCCTTGAACCATCGCTATAAAACCCCTCACCAAATCTCCCCAGGGTGGGACACACACTTTTGAGGGGCACAAGCCCTCTGTGTCCCCCTTTGCCTGGCAAAGCAATAATACTATCCTTTTCTACTTCACCCAGAACTCTGTCTCCAAGATTTGATTTGGTACTGGTGCACAGAGGCAGTCTGAGCATCAGTGGGTGTACAAAAGTAAACGACTTAAACACACCGTAACAAAACAAAAAAGACAGTGTCCCCATGGCATCTTTAATGCATCCACACCACATCCACTTAAGTTGAATTAGTGCTTCCCAGTGCCACGTGATGCATATGAGCCAGGGAGAGCACGAATCCGTCTTCGCTTGTGGTATTCTGAGACCCTGGGGTACTTATATTCTCAGCGAAACTGTTTTATTGGCCTACTGTATGCATTTAACACCTAGTTTCATACCGAAAACATGTAGACGGTGAATGACTTTGAGCTCCTTGAAAAAGCCATGAGCTCCAAATAACAAAGGCAGTGTGTTAGAAGATGTTGTTATCAACTCCCTAGACATCCTTCAGAGTGTCAAAGGCATCTTCCCAAGGAGCAGGGAGTCTAATATGGGTACAGATTCCCCAGATCTTGACATTCAATTTCAGGGTTTTAATTTACTCCAGACTCACACATCCTGTGTCCCATGAAAGACAACAGTCAACTGCAAGATCTCATCACCACCCTCCCCGCAGACTGTCTGAAACTCTGGGGACTCCAAGGGAAAGATGGAGAGATTCTGTCAGATCATTAGCACCCTATTTTCAGAGGTCTTCCGCAAGGCGGAAGTGGAAATACTTAACCTGAGTCTGTGATCAGGTCCCTCAGCTATCAAAGACATGCATCTGGAAAGTTTATTACCTATTAAAAAAAAAATCCACCTGTTATAGTACTGGCCTTCATAACCCTTTCTGGTCAAGGCATTACCCTTACCCTGATGAAACAGGAAAAGGTATAAACAAAGGCCCATGCTAGTTTTCTAACATAAAAGAAAGAGAAGGGAACTGATTAACTTAGTAAATCTAATGTTTACCACTTGGCTTCACTCTCTCTCTCTCTCTCTCTCTCACACACACACACACACACACACACACACACACACACACACACACACAATTATAGAGATAGTCACAGACACAGATATGGATGTTCATTTCCCCCAATATAATCCTTTGAGGTTGATGGATTATCTCATTATTGGATGCGCAAACTGAGGCACAGAGCAATAAAACCCCCTCGGGTAAGTGATGATGTATTCTCAGTTGTTATTTTTCCCAGTTGCTACTCAGGAACTAAATCTGTTGCATTCATCCCAGGATCCTTCTGCCTAGCAGAGAGTTTGGAACATAGTGGGTGGTCAGTGAAATGTGAACCCCTGTCTCTAAAGCCTGTCATTCTTCATTACAACTTGTATTACTGCCACATCAACACCAGCTCATTTACTCAGTGAAATTTCACTGACTACCTCCTATGTGCCAGACCCTCTGTTAGGCAGAGTGATACAGGAATGAATGAAACAGGAATAGTCTCTGACCATCTAATGGGATAAATAATAAGAATTCACTATGAGCTGAGCGCTAAAAAAAAAAAAAAAAAAAAAAAAAAGGAAAAGGTTCCTGCAAAGGAGATGACCTTCAGAAGTGGGAGAGGAGTGGGTGGGTGATATCCCACCTTACATTAGATATCAGGGCTAGGGAAATCCTATCTCTCAGGAGGTCATCATGACCGTTTGTCATAGCCACACACCTCAAACCACATGGTCAAGATTTGTTGCCTTTGGAGCACACACACACCAAATACTGCATTTCCTAGAATCTGGCATTGCCAGATTTAGCAAATTAAAACACGGGATTCCCAGTTAAGTTTGATTTTTCAGATAAGGAATGACTTTTTACTGTAAGTATATCTCAAATATTACATGGGGTATACTTACACTAAAATATTTTTGTTATCTGAAATTCAGAATTAACTAGGTGTCTTGCACTTTCTCAAACTTACTAGAGAATCATTCAATCATTTTAAAGGTAAATGGAATAAAATGTAGAAATAGAGGTTGGAGACCTCAATTTGATTGAGTGTTAATTACATATTTTAATTACTGAGAAGAGTTAACTTTCAAAGAAGAAAGCAATGTCTGCATAAGCTCTTTATCTGTCATGATTAATGCAGCCAATGAAGACAACAGGACACCAAGCCTTGTACACAACAAACACCCCCTATCAACTGTGGTTGTTTCTTTTCATTATTGCTGGGGGTGTGCTCATCAATCCATTATGCTAAAATCAAATGAAACTTATTATTTTCCAGGCGCTGTATGTACACGATCTCTCTCAATCCTTCCAGCACCCTTACGAGAAAAATATTAACATCCTGAGTTTACAGATGAGGAAACTGAGGCTGAGTGGTGAGAGAATCTGTGTTTTAACCTAATTCACCCCTCATTCCAAGTCCTGTGGCTTCTCCATCATAATAAGTGCAAGCACAGGGTGTTTGGGTTTTAATTTAAAACCTTACCATAAAGGAAGGAAAATGAATTCAAGATAGATAATTCTAATTAAGCAGTGCTAAATATATCTAGCATATTTTTGCAGTAAGATTCTCTTTGCTGTATGTGGTTACTTGTGACAGGTCACCCACCCATCTTCTTTGCAGGCATAAATAACTCCAAGCATTTGCAAGGAGGTATGGAAAGCTGCAGAAAAAACAAAGGAACTTTGGTATAGAAATGCCACATCTGCTAGAATAAACAGGAGCCAAAAACAGCAATGGATTGCGGGCCTTAAGACTCTGCCCTATTGACCCAAAACAAAGAAGGGATGGGACGGAGGGAATGAACCCAATACCGCTGCCCTTAAGTGTAGTGAGTGGGTACCACTGCGAGGTGGAAAGGGACTCAAGTTGTCTGGGACACTCCTTAAGCTCCTTGCCCTCCAGTATAATGCTGGTCCATCAGCTAAACATTAAGGGTGACAAAGCCTGTGAATTCCTGGGTTGTCCATCCAGTAACCGGAAGTCCCCTGACAGGGAGAAGGTGTTGCACAGAGTGAGGGACAGAGTCGCAACAGCCTGCAAAGCTCTTCTTCTGGGTAAATGTGAGTAATAAAAATAACAACAAAACTGACATCCCCAGCGTATAATTTCCAGAGCTCCCTGTAGTGTAAGTATGATAGTCATAATTAATGCTCATTTTGCAGCTGAGGTCCCAGAAGACCTGAGAGGTTGGTTAAGCGATTCTCCCAGTTTCAGAGCACACCGCAGGAGAGCTGGAAACAGAAGGTGAGTCCAGGGCACGCACCAGAGGTGCTGGATCTCATGCTATTAAAGGCGTCTCATTCATCCGACTGTCCATGTTTTCTACCTTCTCTTTCATTGCTAGAGATGAACCTATCTGAGGCCAATTTCCCCACTTGCACAAAAGCCCATGCTCCTTTTCCCACCGAGAGACATCATTCCAAACATTAAGTCCTCCAGTCGTGCCTTTGCTCCTTGATCATCCTCATGCTGTCTATGTACAACCATGCCTGCACATACACACGTAGATACATACACACAAACAGAGAGGTCTTCTCTCTCCCCATCGCACCCCAGTGCTGCCCCATTTCTCTATTCCTTTAACATAAAAAAGGACGGATTGCTAAGTGGATATACAATTGGATAAACAGACATGAGAAGGCAAATCTATTAAAAGGTTAAGTATAGAATCTAGGTGGGGGAGCATATGGGTATTTACTGTACTCTTCTTTCAACCTTTCTGCATATTTGAAAATTTTCGAAGTAAAATATGGGGGAGGGGGAAACTGTCTCTATTTTCTTTCAACTCCTTTCCTCCTATTATCTTCTGAAACCACCCCAGTAAGACTTTCACCACCACTATCCACCAGTGCCTATCAAAGTCACCCATGACCTTCACATTGCTGAACGCAGTGGTCACTCCCCAACCCTCTTACTTGACCTGCTGGCAGTGTTTGACTCTCTCCGTCTTCTACCACTTTCTCCCCACCCCCACTCAGTTTCCGGGATGTCACTACTTTCCTTATAGGTCATTGGCTTCTCCTTGTTAGTCTCTTTACCTGTTTTTTTCCTCACCTTCCCAACAGCTCAACAGTAGTGAGCCTTAGGACTTATTCCTTAGACTTCTCTTCATACTCCTATGCTGAGTTCGCCCGGTCTCATGGCTCTAAGTGATATCTTTGTAGATGACTTCCAAATATATGTCTTTAACCCAGACCTTGCTCCTGAACTCTGGACTCCTATGTCCAGCTGCCTATTCTATATCTGCCTATTCTATATCCGTATCATCCCAATCTTAAAACGTCCAAAGTCAAACTCCTGGTTTTATACCAGCACTCCCAGTCTCACCCAAATCTGCTTATCACCCTGTGAACAAGCCCAACTTAGCCACCTGGAGGACGAGAGGCCATGTAGAACCAAGGCATTCTGTCAACTGCCAGACATCTGAGTGAGGCCATCCCAGATCAGCAAGTCACCAGCCAAGAAACCAGCCATGGTAGATGTATGTGTGGTCTCAAGAGAGATGAGCTGAGTCAGCCAAGCCAACTCACAGAATTATGAGACTAATAAAAGGCTGCTTTTTTTTTTTTTTTTTGCGGTACGCGGGCCTCTCACTGTTGTGGCCTCTCCTGTTGCGGAGCACGGGCTCTGGACGCGCAGGCTCAGCGGCCATGGCTCACGGGCCCAGCTGCTCCGCGGCATGTGGGACCTTCCCGCACCGGGGCACGAACCCGCGTCCCCTGCATCGGCAAGCGGACTCTCAACCACTGCGCCACCAGGGAAGCCCAAGCCTGCTTTTTTAAGCCATTAAGACTTGCGATGGTTTGTTCTTGATGAAAAATTCCAGAATACCTAAATTATTCTAGAAAGTACGTGTCATTTTAAGCAGAAAGAGTCACTCTTGAAGAAAATTACCTAATTCTTTAAATGCATGAATTGGGAGCTGGTCTTGTCTTCTGCCCTTATTTTCTTGAATAGGGTCCCTTAAACTGCCCCAATTTTCTCACCTTGGAAAGTTTTCATGCTAGGACAGCTTCTTTCAACTATCTTTGAGATTCTTGGGTGGAGCCTTATGCATGCTTCCTCTAGGATGTGAAGACACCTGAGGTGATACACTACCTTCTCGGTGAACCTGCAGACAGGTCTGTACAAAAGCGTCCTCTGTTTTTTAGTTTAACGCCACGTGACAGTCCCTGGATTTTAAAGCTGATTAGTACGGTCTCCATGGCAAACACTCCTCCCTTTTGTATTGATTAACTTTTGAGATCGAATCGAAACATGCTGAATTATTAAAAAATTAATTTGTGACTCTGGACTGAATGCCGATCTGCTTTCACAATTTATTATATTTCTAAAATTTTTCCTTTAAATTGTATTAGGAAGCCATTGAGATGTACCAGTTTTGCCCTTGATCTGTTAGAACGGTCCAAGGACTTCACAACCACATAGGCCCCAAATCTGACCCAGAGCAGTTACATTTGACTTAACAAAATATTGCTCATGAACCAGCAGCCTGAGTGGATTGCTGGAGGAAAACAAAGATACTCAAGGGCCTACTAAACCCTAAAGATCACTACTGCCAAACCTTTTCTTCTTCTCATTTGCTTGGCTCCCTGCCATATTCGATCACATGGAGGGATCTAGGCCCACAGACCCCCTGCCTGAACCCCTCCCACCTAGCCTCGTTTACAGGATTCCCCTCTGTGCCCTCACACCTCACTTTCGGACATCCGGCTAGCTCGAAGTGTACGGCATCGCCACCATGAGTTTATCAGCCTTCTGCCCTACTAGACTGATATTCCTTGAGGTCAAGCACTAAGTCTTATTTATATCTGCATGTCTTATACCCAGCGCAGGATCTGACATAATGCTGGTGCTCCAAATAGGGCTGTTGATCGAATGAAATAAATAGCCTTATGTCTCCTTATCAAGTATAAACCTCCCCCAAGAAGCTTCAGGACTGAGGACATCTGTACAAGTGTTTGTTACCATCATCATCATCACTCATTTCATTTCGATAGCTGTGCTTCCTGGATTTCATTTGTTTCCCCAATCTTTATTATCTCGGAAGCAGTGGGAGGCTGGGCAGGAATCCAGGCCTCCTGGCTCTGAGTCAGTTAATCCTTCTGCACGACATTATTACCGTTAGCCTGATGGAAACCCAGAGAGGTCATCAAAGCAAAAGTGGCAGAGACAAGTCTAGAACAGCACATCGGAGCCACTGCCCCCATGAATGAGCGGCAAGAACGTTACCATTCAGAAAACAATAACTCCATCCTATCCTTGTGCTCGTCGCTGTTTCACCCCTTAAAAAAAAAAACCCAGACTTTAATTTTTCAAGCAGTTTTAAGTACATGGAAAAATTAAGAGGAAGGTGCAAGAGATTTCCACATATCCCCTGGCCCCACACACACCTAGCCTCCCCCCATCACCAACATCCCCACCAGAGTGATACGCTTGTTACAACTGATGAAACTACACTGACACGTCACTATCTCCCAAAGTCCATAATTCACATCAGGGTTTACTCTTGGTGTTGTACATTCTATGGGTTTAAACTATGTTGAATGACACGTATTCATCATTGTAGAATCAGAGAGAGTAGTTTCGCTGCCCTAAAACTGCTCTGCACTTCGCCTATTCATCTCCCTCCCCAGCCCCTGGCAACCGCTAATCCTCTTCCTGTCTCCATAGTTTTGCCTTTTCCAGAATGGCATATAGTTGAAATCATACAGTATGTAGCCTTTTCAGATTTGATTCTTTCATTTAATAACATGCATTTAAGTTTCCTCCATTCCTACTCATGGCTTAATAGCTCATTTCTTTTTAGTACTGGATAATACGCCATCGACTGGATCTACCACAGATTAGTTATCTATACATACTGAAGGACATCTTGGTTGCTTCCAAGTTTTGGCAATTATGAATAAAGCTGCTATAAACATCCGTGTGCAGGGCTCTGTGTAGATAAAACTTCTTTACTCCTTTATCAAGGAGTGTAACTGCTGGATCATAGAAGAGTATGTGTAGTTTTGTAAGAAACTGCTGAATTGTCTTCCAGAGTGGCTGCACCGATTTGCACGTTTCACCTCTTTTTAATTCTTACATTTCACCTCTTTTTAATTCTTACATTTCAAACACTATGAGATCAGGAATACTTTTACAGATGAGAAAATGGAGCTGCAGGGAATTCTCTAGGCAAGGCAGTGAAGATGTGACTCACCACTCACCACCCTTCAAACCAACTTGCCATCCTAGATGCTCTACAGATGTTCCTACATAGCTTTAAAAAGTTGCCCACAGCCCTATCTCCAGGTAAAAGAGAAAATCTATGACCTCCGTTAACACGGTCAACTTTATCGGAGGCTGGGTAAAGAGGAGAATGCTGTTAGGAAAAGCAAACAGAAAACTATGCCTCTTGAGGACCGAACGGCCCTTTAAGTCGGAAGGAGGACTTCAGCAAGCATGCTTTGTGAATATGAAACTGTCCTTATCCAAAGTGTCTGAGCCCTGGAAAGTTTAAATATGTGTGTGTGACGCTCCCAGCCCATGGGTTTCACAGGCATTCTGAGAGCTTGGAGGATCTTGGAGGAGGATACCTCAGAGGTGTTGCATGGGGCACCGAGATAGCGCACGGAACACACTTAAACTAAAACATGTCCTTTATCTGAAATTCAAATTTAACTGGGTGTCTGGTTTTTGTTTTTGTTTTTTTTTTTTACTATATCTGGCAACCTTACAAAGGTCTCATTTTGACATTGAGGAAGACTGGTCCTCCAGTGTCATTGACCAGAACTGTGACCCGTGTTCATGCCTGTATCCACCCTTAGCAAGGGGGGTAGAACTTCCATGCATGACTTGAATCACTGTGGATAATCTCTCTGAGCCTCCTGAAGCACAGGGTCATGGGTATAAAGTAGGACTTGTGAGCCACAGGGACG
The DNA here is from genome assembly GCF_008692025.1 of Phocoena sinus. Taxonomy (NCBI): domain Eukaryota; kingdom Metazoa; phylum Chordata; class Mammalia; order Artiodactyla; family Phocoenidae; genus Phocoena; species Phocoena sinus. The sequence goes on from NC_045781.1 coordinate 38,743,950, forward strand.
GGAGATGGGATCTAGAAAGGCAACCATCAGTGTCAGCCCCATGACCATCATCGTTCCACGGTTCCATGGCTCACACCCTCTTTTCCAGTCCCAGCCGAGCACACAAGTTCTTAGGATTTAGGCTGAAGCACCTATAGAAGGACTTGGATACATGAAGCGAGGAAACGTCTAGTCTGCTTTATTCTTTACTTATTTTCGGCACATCCTTCAGTAGCCACTTCCTGTCCCGCACTTCCTTCGAGACAATGCCTAAGAGGTCTTGCTGTAGAAAGTGAGCTGCCCTGCCTTGCTGAGTGATGGCTCCAGCTCTGCATCACGTGTACCTTTGGGCAAGAAGCCTCCTCTTCCCAGGCCTCCGTCTACTCCCTTGTGAAAGGGGAGTGTTACTATAAAGGAGGAAAGTCCCTTCTCCCTCTGTCTTTTAGCGTAGTCGCCTTCCGGCCCCTCCCACCTACACCAGCTTTGGCATCTCTTAATAGTCACTCTTTCATTCTTTTCTCTCTTCTTCTTCTTCAGAGTTCTAAGAAGTGGCAGCTATATCCTGGGCACTATTCGGCAGGTGCTGCCGATAAAAGATAAACGTGTTCCCCGCAGCCATCCCTGAGCTCGCAGTGCAAGAGAAGAGACAGACATGCGCACACCTAAGTGCCGTTCACGGTGGGAGTGCCGCTGCAGTTACAAAGAAAGTATCAGAGGATGCCAGAGGACGGAGGGAGCAAGCACCCCTGTGTAAGGGCATCTGGGAAGAGTTTAGAGATGAACTGGGTCTGGAAAGGTAAGTAGGGCTTTACCATTCAGGTGAGGCGCCCGGTGTGTTCAGGGAGCAGTTGGCGCTTCATTTGGATGAGAGAAGTTTCCGTGATAATGACTGATGATGAAAAGAGGGGGAGGGACTGCTTCCATAGCAATGGGGATAAAAGAGCAGAATGAATCCATCAGCCGAGGTGAGCATCTAGAAGAGAATTATTCCTAATGCATCAATTCTTAAAATGCCTTTCCTGGCAACATAAATTCACTTTAGGTGATATTGAAGCCTCTGAGAAAAATAGGGCTGCCAGCCATGCATCTCCTGGCGACGTGGTGCAAGATCCTGGAGCAGTGCTTAAATGCAGCGAGAACGCGGCATACTTCGAGGCATCTGCCTCATTTGTAACATGGATCCCAGCAGAGTGGACATGTTCCACAAGCAGTTCCTGTCTTTCCATCTCGTGGTGTTTTATCACGTCCTCAACATAAATGAGGCGCCTGGAAGGATGAGGGGTGGCTTTCAGGTTGAAAATCAGTGTCTATTCCTTTTAGGGGGAAGCTGGTATCTCAGTTTTTAAAGGTGACATGCCATTACAGAGATGCATTGAAAGGTTAAAATTCGAGCACACTTTTGAACATTCTAAGTGGCACACGAGCTAGAAAGGAGCTCTCATTAGTTGTAATGGCTCTTCTACCTTGAAATGCGGGAGAAGGACACACACTGAGAGAAAATATAACAACACGTGTTGGGTAAATAAACACACTCGCAAGGAAATCGAACAGACTGGGTTTCATTCAAAATGGCGCAGCCCTGTGCATCTCTGGAAAAAGGGAGCCGAGCCATAGGCAGACGGAGCTCGGATTTGTTAGACGTCTCCTTTCAAAAATGGCCATGGCCAAAATGCTGGTGTATGAGCTAACATAGCAATTACTGATGAACACTTCAACAGCCCAGGATTAAGAGATTTAGTCTGGTGACTCTTATATACCTCAGATGATATATTATCACAATGATTCTCTTATTAACAGGAAGAAGTTGATGACTAAGTAGGTTGCTATGAAACGGGTCCAGGGATTTACACAGTTTAGTGAATGAACAGTTTTGCAGGGGGAAAAAATGAAGAAACTGGTAAGAAGAAAAATCAAAACATTAGAAGATCACTTTTAGTAAGTCAATAACTCTAAAATAATGTCTGGGTGTGTAACATACATTTTTGTTGTGTTGGTATTTGAGAGGGAGCAAATATTTGATCCTTAGCTTTTGCTATTCTGAGTATAAGTGGATATATGTACTCTTTGGAAAGTAAAGAAAGGAGATATGAAAAAAAAAATGGCCATGGCACTATGCAAGAGCACTGGGAGGACAGTTGGATTTTCAGCAAGGGCCATTTAGTTATCTTTACCATCATCCTATAACAGTATCTGGGAATGACATTCACCGAGCTTGAGTGATCTAAGAGTCTTCCTTGCAAAAGCCTCCCCAAATGAATGGACATTATAATCTCCACTTTGAGATAAGGACACAGGGAGATGGCTAAACATCACCTAGAGAGTGATAGTACCACAGTAAATCCAGGTTTTCATGAAACCAAATGGAACATCTTTCTGCTGAAGCCCAGAGAAAGTAAATGATTTACTCAAGTTCACTAGACCCTGAAGGGGGTTGGAATTTGAACCAAGAACCTCGTTTTTCTCGCTAAATTCAGATTATGCCCTTTCAATATGCTGAGAAGAGCTTCCTCTCTCCAACCTCTTGACCCACTTTAAACTTTGTCAACTTTCCTTCAACAACCATCGTCTCTGGTATTGCTGCTCTGTCTGAAAGGGAGTAACTTGATAACCTTTAAAAGCTTTCTTTAGAGGGGAAAAAAAAAAAAAAACCCAGCTATACTCCTGCTATACTCCTCAAGGCTCTACTTGCCTCTGAGCTGGCTTCCTTGGCCTCCCTTGTACCTTGGGCTTTGGTAACAAACTCTCTTTGAGGGCAGGGTGAGAAATGGTAATTCAGCCACTCACAGGGGCGACAGAAGGCAAGCCTGTAAGGTTTCCAGACAGCCAGCCGGCACAGGCCACATTTTCAATGGATAAGAACAAAAGAGTCAAGAGTCATTTTCCCCATGTAGCCCTTATGTGAGCCTGCATGAGACAGAAAGGGAGGAGGACAGGGCAAGAGAAGGGGAGATAGAAGGAGAGATTAAACCAGGAGCAGGGAATCGTCAGTTTAGGCTTTTTCAAAATAAATTTAACTTTTGGGCAGAATCTTGGTTTCTAAGTAGGCTTACAGAATCTCCATTTTTCTCATTCCAAAGCTTCCTGTTGCATCCAGCATTTCTACAAATACTTCTTTGTAGAAAAGTAGCAGTGTAAGAACAAAGAGGCACCATAAAATAGAAATTGGGACACAACACATTCTCTTCCAAACAGCAATATATCAAAGGCGTGGTTCTGACCCGAGGAGGGGAAGAATTCCCAAGGTGAGGTGTGGTTTGAGTTCTTCCTGCCCACTTGCATGCCACAAGCTGAGAAAATATGAAAACACAGCATAGCCTTCAACACTCTGTATGTACAAGGAAGAACTGGCCAAAACTACAAGAGTCACCCCCGTGGATGGGTGGGATGTCAGGACCCAGTGGCCCAAAGCTCTGACCCCATTTTGCCATTTCCCTGCAGGTAACTCAGTTTGCTACCCACTGACCTCATTACAACACGCTCTGGGGCGTGGTGTCCTGCTTCCCACCTAACACCTGAGTCTGGGCCTCCATGTTTTCCTTTGTTTCCTTTAGCATAATTAGAGGAAAAGATTTTACTGAAGTCTAAGGGAGAAAGGATTGAAAATAAACTCAGTGAACATAAAGGCCATAAAGATGGGTGTAGCTGGGGGGAGGGGGAATCTACTTTTCAATCTTCATGTTTCTTTCCTGTAAAACTCCTTTGAGCTATAAGACTCATATTTAGACACAAAAGAAGACCTCAAACCAGCTTCCAACTTGAAGCTCATCAGTTAAAACCTGGGTGCAGAGGACATGGGGAGGGGGAAGGGTAAGCTGGGACGAAGTGAGAGTGGCATGGACATATATACACTACCAAATGTAAAATAGATAGCTAGTGGGAAGCAGCCGCATAACACAGGGAGATCAGCTCCGTGCTTTGTGTCCACCTAGAGGGGTGGGATAGGGAGGGTGGGAGAGAGACGCAAGAGGGAGGGGATATGGGGATATATGTATATGTATAACTGATTCACTTTGTTATACAGTAGAAACTAACACATCATTGTAAAGCAATTATACTCCAACAAAGATGTTAAAAAAAAAAAAAGAAAACCTGGGTGCATGCTTATATGTACCATGGAGTATTATTCAACCTTAAAAAAGAAGGAAATTCTGACACATGCTACAACACGGATGAAACTTGAGAGCATCGTGCTAAGTAAAATGAGCCATTTCATAAAAAGACAAAACTGCATGATTCCACTCACAGGAGCTACCTGGAGTAGTCAAGTTCACAGACACGGAAAGCACAACGGTGGTTACCACGGGCTAGGGAACAGGGGAAAAGGGATAGTTAGTTATTTAACGGGTAGAAAGTTTCAGTTTTGCAAGATCAAAAGACTTCTGGGGAAGAATGGTGGTGATGGTTGCACAGCAACGTGAATGTACTTATACCACTGAACTTTACACTCAAAAATGGTTAAGGTAGTAAATTTTATGTTATATGTATTTTACTACAGTAAAAAAATTTTTTTAAACCTGGGTTACAGCTAACATCATACTCAAAGGTAAAAAAGATGAAAGCTTTTCTTCTAAGGTCAGGAACAAGACAAGGATGCCCACTCTTGCCACTTTTATTCAATATAATATTGGAAGTCCCAGCCAGAGAAATTGGGCAAGAAAAAGAAATAAAAGGCACCCAAATTGGGAGAAAAGTAAAACTATCACTATTTGCAGATGACATGATATTATATACAGAAAACCCTAAATACTCCACCAAAAGGTGTTAGAACTAATAAACAAATTCAGTAAAGTTGTAGGGTATAAAACAAACATAAAAATCTGTGGCATTTCTATTCACTAACAACAAACTATCAGAAAGAGAAATGAAGAAAACAATCCCATTTACAATTGCATCAAAAAGAATACAATACCTAGGAATAAATTTAACCAAATAGGTGAAAGACCTGTACGTACAATGAAAACTATATAACATTGATGAAACAAATTGAAGATGACACAAATAAATGGAAAGATATTCCATGCCCCTGGATTGGAAAAATTAATATTGTTAAAATGTCCAGGACTTCCTTGGTGGCCCAGTGGTTAAGAATCTGCCTGATAATGCAGGGGACACAGGTTTGAGCCCTGGTATCGGAAGATCCCACATGCCACGGAGCCACTAAGCCCATACACCACAACTACTGAGCCTGCTCTCTAGGGCCCACGAGCCACAACTACTGAGCCCACGCACCACAACTGCTGAAGCCCGTGCACCTAGAGCCCGTGCTCCACAACAAGAGAAGCCACCGCGATGAGAATCCCACGCACCACAATGAAGAGTAGCTCCTGCTCGCCGCAACTAGAGAAAGCCCTCATGCAGCAACGAAGACCCAGCGCAGCCAAAAAATAAATTAATTAATTAAAAAAAAATGTCCATATGACCCAAAGCAATCTACAGAGTCCCATTAAAATTCCAATGGCATTTTTCATAGAAATAAACAATCTTAAAATTTATACGGCATCACAAAAGACCCCAAATAAGCCAAAGCAATGTTGAGAAAAAAGTACAAAGCTGGAGGCATTCCTCTCTCTTATTTCAAATTATATTACAAAGCTATTAAAATCAGAACAGTATGGCATTGGCATAGAAAACTGACACATAGATCAATGGAACAGAACAGAGAACCCAAAAATAAACCCATGCATGTATAGTCAACTAATTTATGACAAAGGTGCAGGCTAGAAAGTGGGCAAATAAAACTATGTGGCTATGAGTTTCTAATTGAATTCTGCTTCCTATCTAAATGGAATTAAAAGGCTATTGTTTTGCCTACATTCACAACAACTCACAACAACTTAGTCTATCTTTCTGAAACACCCACCCTGGCAGTCCCCAATCCTGGCTCATCAGGAGCAACACTCCGGCTCCCCTAGAGCCACACATCAATGTGAAGTTCCTAGTGGAGCTGAGGAGAAAGAGATTTTGGTGTCCTAAGTGTGTAGGTAGATGGTGGAAGAAGCCCGTAGGCTTCCAGAGGTTGTTCCAGCAAAAGCAGTGAGAACAGAGGAATGGGGACAAAAACCTGAAGACCATCAACACCCAAGGGAACGAGCAGAGACGTAGAAGGACCAGAAGAGGGACGGGTCACCAGATTCACAGGAGAAAGGGGCTGGGAGCAGAAACTCATAGTCAACAGCATCTAATGTAGGATAAGAAGTGGTGAGCCATTAGGATGTAACACTTAGGGGGTCCCCTGGTATTTTTAGAAAACCGTTTCCATAGAGTTGGGTGGTAAAAGTGATAGTGACACAAGAATAGAATATGATGGTGCAAATAAATGCGGACAGTTCTTTTAAGATGATTGACTGGGAAGTGAATGAGGCAAGGAGAGAAGTCTCAAAGGGAGGTAGGTGGATGAAAGGCTGGGAGGTTGCGAAGGTGCTCTCTGTTGTTGAACGTGGGTTGGAGTTGAGTACTTTTGTAGGTTGTGGTCAGAGTGATTTGGAGAGAGGGGGAGAGAGAGAGATTGAGATTCAAGATGCAAGAAGCAGAAGGGTGGCCAGAGGAGGGAAGATCCTAGGGTTGTGATAGATGGGAGCCAGAACCAGACAAGAGGGCATGCCCTACAAGGGAGGAAAAACCCTTTTACAAAGGAAATGCAGACCAAGCTCAATACCTCCTCTTCCACGGAGCCCCCACGCAGACCCAGCTTACCTAATGCCCGTCCCCTTCCTCCCCGTGGCAGGGCCTGGTGCAGAGCAATTATTTCTAGCCAATGGGATAGAGAGGCTATGTCTCACAAGGCTCAGCAGTGGACCCTGTGTGGAACCCTGAGTGCGGAGCCAGCTCCGTGTGGGCATGGCCAGCAGGGGCTCTGCCCAGGGATGGCTGCTGCTCTCTGATTCTCCGTCTTTGCCTCCCTCCTTCCCACTTAACCCCCATCCTCTGATGTCTTGTTCATTTCTCTTCCAGAGGACAGAGACCCTGCGGCGTTCTGTCAGGTGCTGGGAAAACCCAGAGCCCTTTGTGAAAAGGCAGCCCGAGCCTTTCTTCTTCACCACGGGAGACCTGAGCAGTGCTCAGCCAGGCGGTGGGAAGGGCTGCTCATCTTCCTCCTTCCCTCCCCTCCCCTGTCCCCCAACCGGCATTTTTCTGGAAGCACGAATGGTGCCTCTGTTCATGCGGTGCCCAGCCACGAAGTGAGGCCCACTCCCCGGAAGAAGCCAGCAGTCACCTGCTTCGCAGGAGACGGGAGAAATGGAACACTTAGCAGAGAGCTGGAGGATGGGGGCATCCTGTCTGCCGGCTGCCGCCCTGCCCACCCCTCTCCACCGCCCCACTCAGGGGCTGATGGACCCAACTGAGAGGCTCAGCCCAGCCCACGGAAGAAGGGCAGGCCCCCCACCTGGGGCTGACTTCCCCCCTTGTCCTCTCTCTGCAGGTGGGCTTCACTCCCTGCAGGGGAGGTGCAGACCCCAGGCCTCCTCCTGAGAACTAGGCTTCTGCCTCATTCCAAAGGCAGCCCCACCCGTGTCCCAGACTGAGTCTTGGGATAACCGCCTCCCTAGAGATAAAGCTGTCGCTACCCTCACCTTGACTGTCCCCACTGTGGGACATGCGCTCTGCTCCCAGGCATCAGTCTCGTTCATGAGTCCCCGCTCCAGTGCCTCAGTTCCAAAGCACAGACAGCAGTCGCCTCCCTCATTCGCCCTGCCACCGCCAGGACACCTGGAGGAGACCTTCCAGTGCTGATTCCTCACCTGAGCCCCGCCACCCTTGCCTCACTGACCAGCCTTTCTCATTCCACAGTGGCCTCAGTTTCCTCCACTGTCAAATGGGCACAATGACAGCACCCACTTTACAGGGTGGTGTGAGGCTTTGGTGAGATGGAGAGGTGGAGCGTGCCTCTGACGCCTGCACCTGAACACCGCCCATATCTTGCTCTGGTCTTTGAAAGCACCTCTGGCAGCCTCTGCTCCTAGCCAGCGGCTCCTACCTCAATCTCGGCGTGCACCATGTACCCCCAAGAAGGTGCCCAGCTGGGAAACAGGCAGACCAGCATAGATTCGAGTCCAGACAGACCCAAGTTTGAATCTAGACAATCTGTGTGACTGACAGTGACATCATTAGCCCCCTAGAGCTTCAGCTTGTTCATCTGTAAAGCGTCCCTAGTGGGTATTATGGGATAATGAAGTGAGGTGACGTAGGAACCCACCTGGCATCCGTAGGCATTGAATTCTGCACTTCTGGCCGTCATCCTCCCTTTGGAAGAAGCAGACAGGCCACCCGGGCTTTGAGCCGGACCACCTCAGGATTCCCTTGGAAAAGCTGTGGAGCCTCGCCCTGGAGGGAACTGTGATGCTGGTAGCACATGCGGTCGCCTCCTCCATGGGCCTGGGGACGCGTCTGATGTAATCAACAACTGCCCGTGTCTGCTGGCTGAATCCCGGCACACAGGCTTGCATCCGACGAGCCCGCTCCTGTTCCTCCAAATTAAAGGGGAGCCTGGGGAGAGAATGACTTGTCAGGATATGGGGTCAAGAACGGCCCTCCTGTTCTCCTACGATGGTTATTTCCAACTGTGTGCTTCTCCCTGGCCGAGTGTTAGCTGCTAACAGCAACCTTCTCAAGAAGGGCTGGAAGGTGTATGAACGGGGCCCCGCCAGCTCCTCTGCACCAAGCCGGCTCAGGAGGGCCTGGGACGGGGTCTGGGGAGGTGTTGAGGAGCGAGGGCTCTGGGATCACACTGCCAGGGCCAGGTTCCCAGCTTACTAGTTTGACTAGTTTGGGACTCTAGGAAAGTAACTCTACCTTTTTGAGCCCCTGTTTCCAAATCTGTCAAGTGGGCATTACAACATCGCCAGAGGGTGCAACGTGGCAAAGTGCGTGGCAAGGTGCTGACGTGCTGTAAGTGCTGGCATCGTGATTAGCTAGAGCTGAATGATCAGTACACGAGCTCTGGGTGTTCTGTTAATGGAAAGGAAGGGAAAGCAGCCGTGGTGTAAAGCACGTACTATGTGCTTTTGTATTTAATCCTCAAAACAAACCAAGGAAGTAGGTGCAGTATTCCCATTCTAAGGGAGAAGAAAGCCTCAGAGGTTAAGTGACAGACTGAAATCGGTATCAATAGCAAGAGACGTTCAGCCACGTGTGCCTGCCTTCTGGGCGCCCTGTGATACCAGGAGGCCTCGGGGGCCGCGGGGAGATTAGCAATTCACAGGTGGGCTGGGCTGCTGCCTGAACCATGTTCGGAGGAGGAGAGACGACATGAGACAATGGGGCTGACTCACTGAGGAGGACAACATCCCTCCAGGACACACCCTGAAGCCTCAGGAGCAGGTGTGCAGGGCACTGCCCATGGCTGGTCCCCGACCCCGAGAGCAAAGGGGCTTCCTCTGGCCTTTCGACACCAGACCAAGGGAAGGGAAGGCATCCAGAGGTGAAGTAGACACAGCTAGGTCTGCTGTAACCACCCAGATCAAAGCAGCCCACAGCCTCCAGCCTGGATACCCTCCAGAGTCACGCTGGGTCCCCAGCCCTTCCTGCATGTGCTCCCTCTGCTTGGAACCCTTCTGCATGCTTTTGGGCTGGAATTCCTGTCTCTGTATAAAAAGCCCTTCCCTGGGGATCCCTCCAGGAACTACCAGTGTGAGTGAGAGACTCTGTCCTGAGCTCCCATAGCATCCTGCATTCTGCCTGTCCTGGAACTCTGCTACCCCCGTACCCTGTGCAATTGGCCACCTCCACCCAGACTACATGCTCCGAGAGGACGAGGTCTGTGCCTGTCTCACTGCCCTGCTGCATGTAGTTCAAACTCCATCACACAGACTGGGGTACGCTAACATCGTTGCTAATGATATCATTGCTGAGTGAGATGCCGTAGGTGAAATTCTGTGTACACGGCACAGTGATGTACACATGGGCAAGGGGAGATGCTCCATGTGGGTTAGATACAGTCTTTACAGTGAAACAGGTTCTAGGCTGTCGGTGGAAGCGCTTCTCCATCAATTCACTCATGTGTTCATTCAGCATGTGTCTTTTTGGTGTCAGGTGAAACTGTACGTAGGAGATCCAAACGTTGGTAAGACATAAAGGATGGCGGCACCGGGCATAAAAAGGCATGAATGCCACAGTGCGTGGCAGGTGCTGTGCTGGAGGTCAAAGGCAGGGAGTGCATGATTCTACCTGGGAGCAGCAGAAAAGGCTAATTTGGCAAAAACAAGGAGAAGGCAGGACCTGCTGGGCCGCGGGGAATCATGACGGACGTGGGACAGAGGTGCAGCTAGTGGGGTTCAAAGTATTTCCGTCCAGAATGAGGGACTGTTGGGACATTTTATAAAATCCCCAAGAGCACTGACGTGCCAACCAGAGAGAGAGGGGAACGAGGACTCAAGTCTTCAGCACCGGTCCTATTTCCTTCTTGGGTGGGCGTCTAGGCTGGGCTGCATGGCAACCTCTGCCTAGCAGTTAAGTCCTGAGTCCTGGTGAGTGTCAGTGTCATTGACAAATGCTGAGACAGTCTGAGCTGCCGCTCTCAGTGTCCAGATGTGGCTGAAACATGACAAATTAGAGACCCTGGCTGGAAGGGGGTTGCTTTAGGGGTCTCCTTCCAGGCTGTGACTGTCTTCATCAAACCATCTCCCCCAAAAGGCTTTTCCTTCTCACTCAGGTATGATCAGAAAAATGACCAGGCTTTAAGCTAAAAATACGAATGCTTTATGTTCCTCCACAGGGGGAGAAAAATAAGACAAGAGAATCTATGAAAGTAACAAGGAATTTCATCCTTCAGTGGGCTCCAGAATGGATACTTTAGACTCAGCCATCCATAAACACTGTGTAATAGCATACTCTTGTAGTGCAGAATGGATTCCACAGAACGAGCCATAAATCTGCATTTGGCCCAGCAAGGCGCAGGTCTGAGGGGCAGGGGTGTCTCTATGAGCATTTAACAATCTAAGTGATGACTGGCATCCTCTGTGCCCAGGTAAACAGATGGCACAGTCAAGGGCCAATCAACCAAACAGCATCGTCTGCTGGGATGTGCAGAGGGGAGAGCCCAGGCAGCTCGAGTCTCCTGGGGACGGGGTTTTGAACTGAAGGAACCCCGATCTCATCCACCCCTTGCCTGTGACCTGTCTTGGGTCCTAGCAGATGCAGGGCTTGTAAGGTGCTGAGTGATTTGGCCCCAACTTCTGCCCGTGCATTATCTCTACCACCCCCTTCCATTCTCACCCTCGACTCAGGGCTGAAGGCGACAAGGCTGTCTGTCCCTCTAGCTGTCCTCCCTCCATCCTCTGCAAGCCCTGGGATTCTGTGCTTGCAAGTCTCCCCGCCTAGTTTAGCCATTCCCCAGGCCTTCAGCTTCCAGCTTAAGCATCACACCCTCTGGAAGGCCCCCTGATGGAGATTAGCTGCCTCTTCTGCAGTGACTTGTTGATTTGAGGCAGTAAATGCCAAGCCTGCCATACGCTCAGTGCCACCTCTCTCCCAGCCCCACCCGCGCCCGGGCTTCCTCCTTGTCTTGCTGCATTAACCAAGCTACACACACACACACACACACACACACACACACACACACACACACACCCCTCTCTCTCTCTCCCCCTCCCCCTCCTCCCCCCGTCTCTCTCTCTCCCCCTCCCCGTCTCCCCCTCTCCCCCCTCCCCCCCCCCCGCCAAACCTATGAGTCCCCCATTCCTGGAGCCAACGTCCTTCCCACATCTAAGTCTCCATCTGTGCAGTAATTCAGGGAACTTCCCATCTTTGTCAAATTGAATTAAAAACTCAGAACCTCCTCCTCTTCCTTCAACGATGAGCTCAAACGTCACCTCCCCGAAGCCCTTCCTAACCAGTATCCACAAAACTGCCCTCTCTCATTTGTGCCCCTCTGCCCCCGGTGCCCCTACATCCCCTCCACCTCCCAGCAGCAGTCTGTCCACATGGGAGTTCTAGTCAGCCGAGTTCAGACCATAACACCTGGTTCTAAGCCACCTTTAACATCCCTGGTTTCTGCACTGCTCCTGACACACAGGAACTTATGTCACTCCAACACCAGGAACAGGGAAACTAAAGGCGCTTCCTTCCCTCGTTTTATGAGCTTGTAACCTGGGGCCCACGAGGAAGGGGCTTGCAAAGACTGAGGGTCTCAGAGGGTTACACCCACTCCTCCGCTCAATGCAGGAGCACGTGTCTGAGATTACCAAATAGGGGGGCAAATTCTGCCCCAGGAAGACCGTGCTCTGTCCCTTCTGGGTTTGGGAAAAGAAGGTAACAGTGTGTTTAATAAAAGCCAGGATTACAGGTTGGGGTTATACAAAAAAAAGCCAGCAGTGTGGAGGGTTCGCGGTGTATCTACCCAGCCCCACGCTACACATCTTACATCCCTTCTCTCCTTTATCCTCAAAACAACCTGATGAGCTAAGTTCAACTACCCCGGCTTTACCGAACAGGAAATCAAGACAGCGAGTATCAGAGTATCTGCCTGGCCGGCCACACAGATATTAAGTGGTCAAGCTGCCTTTCAGGGTTCAAGCTCCAGTGACCTGGGTCCAGGACCGCAGCTCAGAACTGCCGTGCGAGCCCCACCTCTCTGCATTTGGATTTCTTCAGCACATATCTGGAGTCTGGCTGGCGCTCGGAGAGACCGAACAGCTTGCACACATTTAGATCAACTTGTCAACGGCAGGCTCGCTCACAACAGATCTTCCCCATCCATCCTCCCCTGACTCGGGAGGCTCACAAGAGTGGTATATTGGATTTCCAAAGGTGTGTTTCATTAGAAAAATACATTCTTTCGATCACCCTCTGTCTTCCCAAAGTCACAAAGGCTGAAAATCAAGTTGCCCAGCGGAACTCCATTCATCACAGACATAAACATCAACCGTCTACTCCCCCTACCGCCACCTTCAAAGAGCACATGTCATCTGGAGGTAGGACAAGACGACCTGGCCAGGGACTGGGGAGGCCTGGGTTTGAATCCAAGCTCTGCTGCTACCCTTGGGCAGGTGTGACCTTGGGCAAGTCACTTGTCCTCTCTTGGTTTTTGTTTCTCCATCTGTCCAGCAAGCCTGGCCTTTCTAAACTATGAAATGACTGAATGAACTGATGAATTAATGAATGATGTGATATACCCGCCATCTTCCTGCCCTGAGATACTATGACCCTGACGCACTGATCTAGTGAACAGCCCAGCCTGGTTACTAGCCACACCAGAACCCAGGCACGCAGACACGGAACCGGCATCATACACGTAGTCTCTTTACTTGAAAAGACTTAAAGCAACAAGGCTTTAAGCTAGACCCCAAGCAGGATGAGAGGTTCGTGAAGGTTGGGCCTCTCCTTTCCTGCTCACACTTGAACCCAGCTGCCACTCACAGGCTGCCAGCATGGGGCGAGGGGCTGCCCAGGGCTGGGGGCAGCTGAGTTGAACACAAGCTTGACCCCTCAAGGTCGCTCCAAGCTCCAGCTTCTCTGATTCAGTATAGTGGCTGTGAATAATAGATCTGGTCTCTGACACCGCACATGATAAAGTGACCTGGTACAAAGTCCTATTAAGATAAATCACATTTAAGTTTAGGAAATTATATGTTTGAATCCTGTCATTTAATGTCACTGTGGCGCAGGAGAGGAAGGCGAGGGAACTCAGTTAGAGGCTGATTAGACCACGTGGCTCAGCAGCGCTGGGTTGCCTCCCGCCTCTGCTGAAAAGAGTTAAGCATGGTAACCCCAGCCCTCATGCCTGTTTTCCCACCTGTAAAATGGGGCCAGTCCTAGTCAAAGAGAGGAAGTGCGGCCTTGAATCAAAGAGAGAAGCAAGGGCTCCAAGGAAAGGCCTGACGGTCCCCACTTAGGCACCGCCGCCCCCCCCAGCCCAGCACCTTCTTTCTTCCCTGACCCTGGCGGCTCCTCCTGGGGTCCCGGGTAAGCTTCAGAGTCTGTAAACTCTGCACCACAGGATATAAAATCTGTGTGGGGGTCAAGTTTGCAGGGAAGGTGGGTCTCTCAGAGCTTCCATCAGATCTTCAGAAGGTGGCAGAGCTCAAAACACCACGAACCGCCACACCTCTGCATCCTTTGCTTCAGCATCGGCTACTCTAAAATCTCTCCCTCTCTAACCAACACCCAGCTTCCTGCTGCGACCCATCTTGGCTAGAGTCACCATCCTACCTTCTCACTCTGTCCTGTCATTACTCCCATCTCCCCCTCCCGCTCCAACCGACACTGCTTGTTCCAGCGTCACCGCTGGTCTCCTAAGAGCCACCTCCATCAGTCTTCATCCATCTTGACATCTCTCCAGCATCAGCCACTCTTTGCCACTTCACTGAGTCCCCGCCCCCTTTTGGCATCTGTGAACCCAGACACAGTCCTTCCAGAATCATTGCCCAACAAGCTTCTCTTGTATTTCTCCTGCGTTCCAGCCTCTTCCCTTCTCCACTCATGCAGTGTGGTCTCCCTGGCCAGCCCTTCCAGCACCTCCAGGTTGAGGGGTTCCAGGTCAATGCCCACATAGACATCTTCTTGAAGGTTCAGACCCATCTAACCAACTACCTCCTGGATCCCACAGAGACCCCTGGCATTCAGCATTCAAGAACAAACTCATTCATTTCACAACCATCTCATGTAGCTGAGATCACTACAAACTCAGCGGCTACAAGCAGAAGATTTCCTCCCAAACTTCGTATCTCTTTTATCCCCAATATTCTGTTGGACATCAACAGATGTCCTTTGAGGGGAGGAATATTCCATCAGGGGAATGGAATGAGGGTTAAGGTTCCCATGAAGAGGTTAATGCCTTGAGGGAGGTTCTGTAATGGATGGAGCGGAGGTTCCAGAATGTGTGGGGTGGAAGTAAGTAGGTGGGAGAGGATGGGTGGAGGCTGAGCGGGGGTGTGGAGGCCATAAGGAAGGAGGTGAGAGTGTTCGGTCCAAGGAGACGTGTCCTTGACATGGAGACGGTGATGGGTAGAGTCAAGGGCAGAGTGGGATTTGGGGAAAGGATACACATGAGATGAGCTGACATCTACGTTCAAAATGGAACATGGGGGCTTCCTTGGTGGCGCGGTGGTTGAGAGTCCGCCTGCCGACGCAGGGGACACGGGTTCGTGCCCCGGTCGGGGAAGATCCCACATGCCACGGAGCGGCTGGGCCCGCGAGCCATGGCCGCTGAGCCTGTGCTCCGCAAGGGGAGAGGCCACAACAGTGAGAGGCCCGCGTACCACAAAAAAAAAAAAAAAAAAGGAACCTGGGTGCAAGTTTTCTGTAGCGCTGCCACAAACGTGCTGCCCCCCACCCCCTGCTTTCTGCCAGAGTCTGAGTCCACCTTGTCTTACGAAAGCTCAGTAGGTGAGCCAGTGAGGGGGTGAGAAGAAAGATCTTAGCAAGGGATGCAGGCCTATAACAGCACGGCAACCAAGCTCTATAAGATGGAGGTGGAAGGAAGCAGCATGGGAGTCCTGGGGGCCCGAGACCAGCACGAAAGGAGCGGCAGAAACAGGACACGGGTGCTCGGTCTCCAGTAATTAATATCAAAGAAGGATTCCCTTTACGACTGCTTCGACCGAATGATGATGGTGACTGTGACGACTCTGATAGAAATAATAAAAGAAGAGCTTCTCTTTCTGCAGCACTTCCTAAGTCTTAGCGACGTCTTAAGCTTTAATAGCTTCAGAGATAGAAATGCTATAAATACACAGAAAACTCATTTGAAAGTTGGTCTGCATTTCTTTTGCATTTATTCACGTTGGTGAATTTTTTAAAATAAGTCTTTAAATTTCCTTTTTTTCTTCCCAGCTCCTCTGGCTAAACACAGCGAATACTGACGGAAACAAAAATTTAAATTAAAAATGTATAAATTCACAAAACTAAACACTTAAAGAATGGAAAAGCTTCAACTTTCAAATAATTCATTTGGTAGGTTTACAGCATGTATGTTATTAAAGCTTAAAATTGCACTGAAGCTTTTGGGACACTTGGTATTGAAAAGGCATCATCACCGTATCCAGTTCTCACGACAATCCCCCAAAGGTAGGTACTGTGATCACCCCCATTTTAGAGACAAAGAACTGAGGGTCAGTGAGGTTAAGAGACTTGCCTGAGGTTACTCAGGGAGAAATTCTGGAACAGAGGCTACTGCCGCTCGCGATCAAAATGAAATTCCAACTAAGGAGAGTTTGGGGAAGGATGTCCCCCAGCTCAGGCAATGGCCTCTCTCAGAGGACCTGCCGAGCAAGTTGCCTCGTGAAATAGTAAGGAGTCATTTGAGCGGACCGCAGCATGGAAGGAAAAGCAGAGAGTGGGCCTGAGAGACTGTCTCAGGAGGAGCGCTCTAGGGTATAAGGGGAATCAGCCTTGGGCTGGGCTGGGCGGGGACAAGCTGAGGTGTTTCAGCGCTGTTTACACTGACTGCACGTGGCTCTTCAGTCCGTCCTGACTGGGGGTGTGTGGACTAGATGGGGAAGGACTAAGGGAGAGTAAAAGGAAACCCAAAGGGCGAGGCGCGAGTTGCAGGAGCGGAAATGGATGAGAAACGTGGGGCCTGGTGACATGCACGCCCTGCGTGGCTGCTCAAATATTAACCCACAATATATTTTAATGACACAGACACCAGTCAGCACGAGAAGGAACATGAAGGGCTTCGGATACCCTGAATGATGGTGTTGTCACTCCAGATGTTCATGGTCTCATCCTGAGCAGATCTTCAGCAAAACCCCAAGCAAATAATCAAGGTGCCGGACGCCGGCTTCCGTATGTGAGCCAGCGGCTCCCTTACGATCGCATTGCATCTGCATCCCCTAAAGCAACAGACCCCGCAGACCACATCTCAGATCCTACTGGGAAAGGGTCAGGCTTAGGGGCTGCTCAAAAAATGAGCCCCTGCGCGCCCTCGTGCACGTGATGGAACGTCTGATATTCAGTTCTGACGTCTGTGAAGTGGGAGGACGTTAGGCTTGGGGTGAATATTAGCGACACGGCGTGTGAGAGGACCTGCGTGGGCCCAGGCACGCAGTACGTGCGGAGACCAGCTCTGGACCCTTACGTTCCCAGGGCTCACCGGTTCCCAGCTCTTCCTCATTGGGGCTGCTTGGGGTTGGGGCTCCGAGCAGAGCAGCGAGTCACCCACCGTCACACCGTTTGTTGTAGAAGGACGGGGCCCTCGGCTCCCCCAGCTGCTGTGTGCTGACTCCTCCCAGAAGGGCCAGCCAGCCGTGGGGGAGCAGAGGAAACCTGGCTCACTCCCGTGTGATCTGGAGAGACCACCCCTCGTCTTCTAAAGATAAGAAGGGATGAAATGCCAGTTTTCTTAGACCCATGGTAGAGAGAGACTCTGAACATGGATATGAACAGAAACAGGACTTAGGGGCTGCCTCTGAAAGCCACGGGACCCTGCTTGTTCCTGAGGGGGACACAAGACAGCCAGCACATCCACGGTCAAGGGGAGGAAGAGAGACCTCATGCACTGGACACAGGCAGCCTGCCTGAGAGCATTCATCTACAACGCCTTCATCCTTCAAGGAGACAGAAGGGGCTCAGGAAGCACAAGTGCACGGCCCAGGGCCTCTCAGCTCCTCAGCGGCCACAGTGAGATGAGTGAGCCCAGAATCCAACGCTCCTGACTCCAAAGGCCCCATCCGTGCTCCGCGGGGCTACCTCTCCAAGGCTCAGGTCAGGTCAGGCAGAGTAAAAGACCCCAATCTGGGTCACCTGCAGGCCATTCACGTCCCAACCTTCCTGCCAGGACAAAGTGAGCGGGGTGCACACCTGGGAGGAAAGGGCTGGCATCAGGCGCGGGGAGGAGACCCTATGTGGGGATGTGATGCGGGGAAGGGCGGGCCTACGCGTGAGTCCTGGCTCCCCCTTCGGCTTCAGTTTTCCCAAGCAGAAGATGGGAGCAGCAGCAGTAATGCCCGTCTACCTCACAGCACGCTGAGGATCAAAATGCAGAAATGCCTCCGACGTGGCAAACACTACATAGGTGCTGTTTGCCTCTTCCCCTCCCTTACGCAACTACAGAATCATTCTTCCAAACGGACCTCCACGTGCCCCTCTCCTCACCAGCTGCTGGCCTCAGCTTATACATCAGAAAATCTGAGGCTGTGGAGCTGCCTTCCAGGCCGGGCTGCTGCAGACAGCTGCACAGGCTGTGCACCGTACAGATCCAGGGGGCGCCACATGTAAGGAGCACCCCTGGAGCTGAGCAGAGCTGTGATCTTTCATCCAGAGGGGTACTGTGAGAATTTCATTTGTTAGATCAGTTTGGAAAATGCCAAAAACTGAGAAGATCAGCCATCATCACAGTAGCTATCGAAAGAAGTCTCACAATTACCGCCTCCCCACTGATCCTCTATTGGCAGAGCCTTGAGCATCTGTAGTACTTACTCTCTACCGCACTGTCCAACCAGCAATGACAAACACACACACAAATGATCGAGACTCAGGTGTTAATCACAACCCCGAGGACTGCTCTCTCACAACGCAGTATTTTCCAAACTTGAATGTGGATCATTTGGAAAACGTTGTGAAAATGCGGATTCTAACTGCGGGGCGGGGGGAGGGGGGGAGGTTTAGGAGGAGGAGAAGGAGAGAGGGGAGGTGCTGAGACTCCGCATTCTGACCGTCTCCCCAGACCTGGTCACGTGAGGCTGATGCTGCGTTCCACTTAGTGGAGTGAATTCGTGAACTCCCGCACCACCGCGCCTCGGCGTAAGGGATGTACTTTATTTTCCTCTCGATTTGCTGAGGACCAGCTAGAAATGATGGGTCAGGAAACTGAGGCCCACGGGCCAAATCTAGCCTGCTGCCTCCTTTTGTAAATGCAGTTTTATCCACGCCCATGTATTTACATATTACCTGGGGCTGTATTTATTTTTGTATTTACGTCTTGTCTCTGGCTGTATTTATAACACGGTGGTGCTTATTTATTCACATATTGTCCACAGCCCTCTCTACGCAATGGCAGCAGGGCTGAGCAGCTGTGACAGAGGCCGTACGGCCTGCAAAGCTGAAAGTATGTACTCTCTGGTCCTTTAAGGAAAAGCTTGCTGACCCCCGAGTGAGACGACCAAGCCGTTAAAGGGAGACAAACTTGCATCGGGTGGGTGCAGGGGCCAGGGTGAGAGAGACAGGAGGGAGGAATGCTGAATTTAAAATCAAACACACTCCATTCCACTGTGTTTTTGGCCCCAGGGCCCGGCTAGCCCACTTGTTTCAGAGTTACTGTCAGTCCTTCTCCACAGCATGACGGTAGATGGGGTCTCCTCAGGTTTCCCTGTTGGTGGAGAAACCGGATACACCCCGGGCAGCCGAGGCGAGTCCATCCTGGCCTCCATCACAGAGGCCTAATG
The DNA here is from genome assembly GCF_008692025.1 of Phocoena sinus. Lineage (NCBI taxonomy): Eukaryota > Metazoa > Chordata > Mammalia > Artiodactyla > Phocoenidae > Phocoena > Phocoena sinus. The sequence continues at coordinate 38,763,248 of NC_045781.1, forward strand.
GAATTGGCAGAATCCGACCTGTACGCAGGGGAATGTGATCTGTTTATTGTGGTCCAAGGTGTTCTAGGAAACCCAGCTGGCCCCGGCTGTGTCCGGAGGCACGGCCAGCCACCCCTCAGAGAGCCAATTCATCCTGACACTAAGCCACCAAGCAAAGGATCCACTGTCGAGGGGCTGGCAATAAATAACCCTTTGGGGTGATTTCAGCATTGGTTCAGGAAACATGTATTTTATGGTTCTAGAGACTCTCCACGCCGGGCTGCTCTGATCCCTCCAGTGAGTCACAAAATTCTCTCAACCAGAGTTCTGACCAGGTGACTCCAGCTTCTGTTCGAACACTTCTGGTGATGGGGAGCTCACTACCACACACGCACGTGCCTGTGTAACTACTTGCAAGGAAGATACTCCGTGAACAGAGTTCACACTTGCTTCCACATGACTCCCATCCACTCTCCGAGTGCCGTGTTCCAGAGCCAGAGAGAAAGTCTCACCCGTGTCACCATCGCAGAGCTTCAAACCTCTTCTTGGAGGTGAACTTGGGTGGATACACTGCTTGACCCCTTGGAGCCTCCACTCCCTCACATTTGCATGAGGAAGGCCCTGAACGAACACGTGGAATGTGTGTGAGGGTCAGTTTAGCAGCACTTGTCCAGCTGTCCGCAGTATCACATGGCATGCTCACACCAACTCTGTGGAGTGGAAATCAGTGATTCGCATTCTACGAATAAGGAAACTGATGCTCAGATGGGTAAGTGACTCAGCTGGGGAGGGTTTCAAATCCAAGCACGCCTGATGCAGACTTCATGCTCTGTGGGTCTTCTCACCTCCCTGGAACGTAGGGGACCAATTTGGGAAGAAGGAAACCCTCAAGCCCACGAATTCCAGATCTGAGGGTTCCAAAATAAGCCCATGAAGGTTTGAAATGAATCAGGTCAATGAAAACCTCTCTGTTTAGAAAAAGGAAATGTTTTCTCAACTTCTCCAACAGGAAATCTGATTTCCGTCCTCGTCACCACTTTATCATTTCTTCCCAGCTGCTACCGAGATCACAGCTTCAGAGATAGTTAAATGTTTGTTACATTTAATACTATCATCCTCATTTTTCAAGTACGGGAAGCTGACTGACGCTTGAAATGCTGGGATTAAAACTCCACTGCCTTATACCGTGAGAAAACCATAATTCAAAAAGAGTCATGTACCACAATGTTCACTGCAGCTCTATTTACAATCGCCAGGACATGGAAGCAACCTAAGTGTCCACTGACAGATGAATGGATCAAGAAGATGTGGTACATATATACAATGGAATATTACTCAGCCAGAAAAAAAAAGAAGAAATTGAGTTGTTTGTAGTGAGGTGGATGGACCTAGAGATTGTCATACAGAATGAAGTAAGTCAGAAAGAGAAAAATACCGTATGCTAACATGGAATCTAATGGAATCTAAAAAAACAAAATGGTTCTAATGAACCTAGGGGCAGGACAGGAATAAAGATGCAGACATAGAGAATGGACTTGAGGACACGGGAAGGGAGAAGGGTAAGCTGGGGCGAAGTAAGAGAGTAGCACTGACATATATACACTACCAAATGTAAAATAGCTAGCTAGTGGGAAGCAGCTGCATCGCTTGGGGAGATCAGCTCGGTGCTTTGTGGCCACCTAGAGGGGTGGGATGGGGGGGTGGGAAGGAGACACAAGAGGGAGGGGATATGGGGATATATGTATACGTACAGCTGATTCACTTTGTTATAAAGCAGAAACTAATACAACATTGTAAAGCAATTATACTCCAAAAGAGATGTTAAAAAAATAAAAAATTAAATTTAAAAAGTTTAAAAAAACTCAGCTGCTTGTGCAACTGTGTGTGCAGGGCCAACGTGCACACTGCTGCCCAGATGTTTGTCATGGGGGTGGCATAGGATGGGGTCTTCTCTGACATGCAGGAGCGAGGCTGGGCAGCCAGAGACAGGGGCCGGCGGGGTGCTAAGTCCTTCTCTGCACCCATGTCCCTAACATTCCCCCCTTCTGTCTAGTTGTTCCCACCACCCCTGCCTTTTTTTTTTTTTTTTTCCCGGTACGCAGGCCTCTCACTGCTGTGGCCTCTCCCCTTGCGGAGCACAGGCTCCGGACGCGCAGGCTCAGCGGCCATGGCTCACGGGCGCAGCCGCTCCGCGGCATGTGGGATCTTCCCGGACCGGGGCACGAACCCGCGTCCCCTGCATCGGCAGGCGGACTCTCAACCGCTGCGCCACCAGGGAAGGCCCACCCCTGCCTTTTTGAAGGCATCCATCTCTCTCACCTGCATGACTTCAACCCCATCCTCCCTGCCAGTGTCACTGGCTCCCTCTGCAAACTTTTTCCCACATTCCCCACACGGCCACCAGAGTGATCCTCAACTACAAATCAGATCGTGTCACATCCCTGCTCAGAGTCCTTCAGTGCCTTCCTGTTGTCCCCAGGGCAAATCCCACACTCCATGGACACGTCCCAACAAGGTCTGCTCTGCTTGACCTCTGCCCGCTCTGAAGCCTGGTCCCTGACTGCGGCCCCTGCAGCCTCGGGTCCAGCCTCTGAGGGCTTGCTTCCAATCACCCCCACTGGGTCAGGCTCTCACCTCTGCACTCTGGCTGCTCTGCCTGGAACCCACTTTCCAGCTCTCCATGATGGCAGATTCCAGATGGCCACGGACGCCTTGGCCCGCCTCCATCAACCGGGGCGGCCTTTATCCTCTCCCCTTGAATCTGGGCAGGCTCCGTGGCTGCCTTGAGCAGCGGAGCTCGGGGAGGGAACGCCCTGCCACCTTGTGGCCCCAAACCTTAAGAGACTGGCAGCTGCCACCCCCTCTCCGTTGGACCTCTGCGTGGCCTGCAAGAAAGCTGCCTGCCTGCCGGAGAGGCCAGCCGCCAACTGCCCCCTCCGAGGCCCCGGGCGTGAGAGGGAAGCCCTCTAGGATCCACCAGACCAGACTAGCCTCCAGCTGAATACTGTCAAAGGACCTCAATTAATGCCACATGGTGCAGAATTCCCCAAATGAGCCCTATCCAAACTCCTGACTCACAGAATCGTGAGATACAGCAAAATGGTGGCTGTCTTAACCACTACGTTTTGGGGCAGCTAGTTACACAGTAACAGAGAACCCCACTCTCTCTCCCCCCGCCCCTGTTGACTAACAGGCATGCACCCGGTTCCTCGGGAAGCCTCTTCTGATGACACAAGTCCATCTTAGGTGTCTCCGCTCCACGTTCCCATAGAAATCCACAGCTCGCCCATCTGAATGTGCCCAACTTCTCTCCCAATGCCTTAAAGGTCATACAGAGTGAAGTAAGTCAGAAAGAGAAAAACAAATACCGTATGCTAACACATATATATGGAATCTAAAAAAAAAAAAATGGTCATGAAGAACCTAGAAGCAAGACGGGAATAAAGACGCAGACATAGAGAATGGAGTTGAGGACACGGGGAGGGGGAAGGGTAAGCTGGGACCAAGTGAGAGAGTGGCACGGATATGTATACACTACCAAACGTAAAATAGATAGCTAGTGGGAAGCAGCCGCATAGCACAGGGAGATCAGCTCGGTGCTCTGTGACCACCTAGAGGGGTGGGAGGGAGACGCAAGAGGGAAGAGATATGGGAACTGATTCACTTTGTTGTAAAGCAGAAACCAACAACACACCATTGTAAAGCAATCATACTCCAATAAAGATGTTTAAAGAAAACGAACAAAAAAAAGGTCTCCAGAGGCAAGGATCCCGTGTCTGTCTGCCTCAGCCCTGTGCCTCTAACAGGGAGCACAGTCGCTGTCCAGTAAATATGAATGAGGAATGCAACACCGGGATTTCTAAGGGGTTCCTGATTAGGGGTGAGAAGTGAGCTAAGGACACGACCAAATTCTTAAAGCCAGCAAGCAGGCTTAAATGACTCTCCATAAGGCTAGGAAGGAACTGATGCATAAATTATGTCCAGCTGAGGAGGCTGGGCGTACAGATATTCCAACACGTGACTATTAAACAGCTCTAAACGCTTCCATCTGTGATAAGCGATTCTTAACAATATTACTTGATAAGACAGGTGACAACTCCCCCGCCGCCAACACCCCCTCCAGACACTTGCACTCACCTGAACACTGGCCTGGTTTATTTGTCCATTCATTCCTCCATGCATTCATTTGTTCAAGAAGCGTCTATCAAGCATCTCCTGCATACCAGATGCTTTGCCAGTTGCTGGAGATGTAAAGCCAAAAAACCACGAGGTCACCAGGGCCATGACGGCCAGACCTGGAGCACCTCAGACAGGCTCAGTGCTAACCAGGGAAGGCTGCTCCCTTGCAGGGGACTTGGAGTGAGTTCTTGAGGAAGGAGCCCCAGGTAGAGAACTCCCTGCATGCCTCGCTCCTGAGTCATCAGGAAACTGATTCCTCCTGGCTGGTAATCATGAAATTCAAAGCAGCTGAGGACTGGGGCTAAAAAAGGGAGGTATCCTCAGTGGTGGGGCAGGAGCAGATGCTTCTCAGAAGAGAAAAATCCAACAGGCAATGCCCAAGGCTTTCAGTAATGGAGGAGGGCCGAGACCTGTTAAAGAGAGAGAGAGAAAAAAAGGAAAGCTTGAGGCAAAACCCAGAGTTAAAGCTTAATTAAGAAAGCAGGCATTTTAGGTTCACACAAATAAGCAAACAATCCCCTCAGCCCCTCCTAATCATCACCAAGTAATTGCTTTAAAGCTGTGGTTTGCTCTGCTTGGACGATCCTTAAATATAAGTTGATAAAAGTCATGGGCATACGAGTGAGTGGAGAAGACGCCCCTTGACACCTCACTTCCTAGCTTGACCTTGGCCATGTGTGACCCGGGCAGACCTCTCCCCAGTGGCGCCTCTGTTTCCCTCCACCCCAAACACCAGGGTGTGGGGGATGAAGTCAAATGGATCCTGCGTCTCCTCTTGTCCCGGAGCGTGTGACCTACTTTGATATTTGGCACAAACTCACTTTGAGTGAAATCCATTGGGGTTCACGCCTTACCTCCATCACTTATGACCTGTATGACCTTGGGCACAGCACGTTAGCACTTGGGACTTTGTTTTTTCTCACCTTCAGATTGGAGTCTTTAATGCCAACCCCCTACTTCTGTGAGAATTAGGGAAACCAAGGTCCAAAGCCTCAGGACACAGGGAAGTTCATCTTATTTATCCACAGGAGAGCTGTGGCTGTCTCTCACAGGGCACTGCTGAGCCAGTCACCATCAACAACTCCAGAAGGCTGAGTGGTGCACTCATGCAAAGGATGCTGGCAGCGGCATCACCAGGGGTTTGTACTGGCTCTCCCGCTGCGCGGAACAGTTCCTTCTCCCCGGAAGAGGAGCTCTTGCTTGACTAATAGTCCCTCCTTACTCTCCAGGCCATGACTTGGGAGCACCTTCCTCCTGGGTGCTACCCCAGAGCCCCAGGTTCAGGGCTGATTCTCTTGCTACCATCAGACCCTTCAGGACGTATACAATTACCCACCTCTTTGTCCCCCCAGTCCCTCCCTCTACTCCCAGGACTGGAAGCTCTGTGAGGGCAGGGACCGAACCTGTTTCCTTCACTGCTGGGTCTCCCGGACGTTGTCTGGCACTTCGTAGCAACGCCATGACTGTTATCTAAGTCAGTTTTTTGAGTCATTCCAACCCTGCTCCTGCATGGCCACTAGCTAACTGCCTCATCTTAGGGAAAACAAAACACATCTAGTTTCTAGTTTCACCTGTGAAATGCGCTCAGGAGTAACTAGTATATTACTACTCACCAGAAGACACCATCGATTGCAGGACACCTGTTTTCTTATAAAGCACTAAGAAAGAGAGAAGACTTCCAAAAACCTTTGACCTGATGTTTTTTATCTCTTGGAATTTTCATTTCATAATTAGCTTAAAGTCTCTTTGAGATTTAACTGGCGTAGATTTTATCCCATGTCACTCTTGGGCACACATAAAAAGGAAAACTGATAAATGAATCAAGTTGGTTGAAGTATTCCTAAACGTTCTTCATATTCAGAGTCACTCTGCCATCCAAAATCATCAGATAGGTAACTTTCCCCGGCCCTCCGTGTCATCAAGATTATTGGTGACGCAGCATCTCTTACAAGAATCCTTAAAAGAGCCCAAAGTCGTGTTTGCTGAGTGTTTAATCTGGCTTTGCCCCAACGTAGCACTGGTCTACTATCGATGTCTGCCCCCCAGACATTGCCAAATGGCTCTGATTGGCCAATTCTGCATCCCTTTCTCCACAATTGTTTGATTCCTGGGGTCTCAAAGAATGCTCCTAGAATGCTTCTAGGATTTTCATCCAACTTGCCGACACCCATTCTGTGGGTTTTGATGCTTGTACAAACACAGCCAATGACAAGTACGTCACGATGCTACAGGACCAACAGCAATTATAAGATGACAGCAGTGATAAGGCACAGCCCAATTTCCAGACATTAATGCATGAAAAAATATGCCTCTCGATATTGATGAATTACAGTACCTCGTGGGGGCTGCCCTTAGAATGAAAGCACTGTTTTGAAAAGCTTCTCACATAGGGCCTTGCACACGGTGGGAAATAACATCATGTTGCTTTCTTTCTTTCTTTTTTGCCAGCCTGGAGATGTTCCCTCTGATTACAAGTCTCCTGACTACGATGAGTGGTTGACGGAAGGGAAGGGAGGTTTCAACACACAGAACGAGCATCTGACGGGAAACAGGGAAAAGATGAGAGGCAATATAGGACACTGGGTTTCTAACCCTACATCTACAGTGACCATATCATTTATCATCCAAGCCAGGACACTTCTGAGAGTAACAAAGGTAGCTCTCAATAATTTCACTGGGCCCATAATCGAAAACTGAGGCTGGCCCAGAAGATCCTGGGTGTATGACAACCTACCATATCCCATCTTCCATCCAGAAAGTCAGGCTGAGATCACATGCAAAATTCACTCTGCTTGGAGTACCTTTTTGTCCAAAACGAGAAAGGCCATGAGATAACTGATGGGCATGCAGGTACTCTTGGTGCCCATCCCAAGAAGGCTTAACAATAAATTCCAAAATTGGTTAAAATACGAAGCCGCTGTATTGTGGGAGATGCTCCCCTTCCCCAGCTGTTACTTATGGTGCAGAGAAAAAGGAACTGCAATGATGATGGATCTGCTTTTATTGGATAAAAATGGGAGGGACAGTGAACGATCATGGTGAGATAACATGCAGAATTTCAGGAGGACACTTTAAAAACGTGTATTAGAGGAAATGACTTTTTCACTGGCTAAAATATATCCACTTACAGTCGGAACATCCCTATATTTATGAGTGTTTTTAGCTCTCAAAATAGTACCTCAGGACAGAATAACAAACAGTCTCTTAATAGCCCTAATTTATCAGACTCAGCAGTTTAAGAAGAATAAATAAAAGGAAATAGGAATGTGAGAGAGAGAAAGTAGGAATCCGAAATACTGGAAATGGTACCGCCCAAAAGTTTACTCCATGTCTCTCTTCTTAAGAAAATGAATCTTAGAGAGATTTTAGCTCAAAGAAAGCCAAGAGTGGCTTTACAAGCACCCAAGGTTGGGTGCTGATGGGGGTAGTGCAAGGTGGGGGTGAGGAAGGGAGCTTGGCCATGTTACTCCATCTCCCTTTTATGAATGAAGACCTTTGCCTTCACATCTTTGAACGTATTTCTTTGAGGACTCCAATTCTCGATCCCCTAATTGTTTTCTTCACTCTCCTGTCTCTTTCCTTGCCTGGTCTTTTCTGTGGGCTGCAACCAATTTATATCTGCAACATCACTTGGATCACCACCTCCCTCTGGGATGCCAAGATGCCACAGAGTGGAAAGTACACAGAAGTTGGAGACAGACAGACCTGCGTTCAAATAACATTTCTGATGCTTTGTGCTGTGTGACCTGTGGCAGTTACTGGACCTCTCTGAGTCTCAGTTTACCTCTCCATGAAATGAGATTAACACAGAACCACTAATCCCTTCTTTGCATAACTTTCCTTTGTCACTAGAATTGTCGTCTTCATCCATTCATGGCTCGACTGCACAGCAGAGATGGGCACAACGCTGTAAATCATCTACGCTTCAATAAAAAGAGGATAAAAACCCAACATGGCTCATAGTGTTCAACTCACTACGATTTCAACCTAAGGAAAAACATTATTTGCCACATAAATATTAGTTCCCTTAATATATAAAGATTCCTAAGATATTAATAAGAAAAGCATAGCCAAAGCAAAATAATCATAATTGTAATGAGAATCATAAGAAAGGACGTGAGCAGGAAGTTGGCAAAAGAAGAAATAAAAATGACTATTTGACAAGAGAAAATCATCCAAACTGGTAATTAAAGAAATCGAAATTAAAACAACGTGAACTTTTAAAAGTTCAAAAAGAATAATAGTAAGTGCAGAAAACTGGTGCTCATGGAGCTGTAAAATTGGTAAAACTTTTCAGGATGGCAATTTCAAATATCTATCCAAAGTCTTAAATATCTGGCAACACTTGGGCTTTAAAATTTCATTCAAGAAATTTATCTTGGGGCTTCCCCGGTGGCGCAGTGGTTGAGAGTCCGCCTGCTGATGCGGGGGACACGGGTTCGTGCCCCGGTCCGGGAAGATCCCACATGCCGCGGAATGGCTGGGCCCGTGAGCCATGGCCGCTGAGCCTGCGCATCCAGAGCCTGTGCTCCACAACGGGAGAGGCCACGACAGTGAGAGGCCCGCGTACCACAAAAAAAAAAAAAAAGAAGAAAAGTATCTCAAGGACAGTGTTTTTTTTTAAAGTTCACAAGGACTTAATGTATAATGATGTTTATCATGTTATTTAAATTATAGAAAAGGTGAAAACATTCTAAATGTCCGACAACAAAAGATGGGTAATGTTAAGTAAAATGAAATTCATTGCAGACATTTAAAATTATGCTTTTGAGAAAATTTAATAACAGGCAAAGGTGCATAAAACAATTACTAGATGCAAATAGTAGTCATCTCTAGATAGTGGGATTATGAATGACTGTTCTCTTTGCAAATTTCTGGATGTTGAAATTTTCATTTTAAAGGAAGGAAGGAGGAAAGAACAGAAGAGGGAAGGAGGAAAGAGTGGACACTGGCAAGGGACAAATTTGTTTCTACGATGTCCTCTACCGGACGGCAATGCAAATATTAGAATGAGTCAGGAAAGAGGAGGTGGAATTGGGCGATGGGTTTGCCACTGATGTACCGTGTGAGGTTTTGCTCTTTCCTTCACCTTGCGGCACCGCAGTTTTCTCCCCTGTCAGATGAGGACAAAAGTTGCCAGCCCAGCTTATGTGTTGGGTTGCTGTGAGGATCAAAAGGGGTGCCATGTGTGAAAGCACTCATAGAACTGCAAAGTGCTCTACAAGTCCTGGGAAGTGTACTGCCTTCGTTAGTGCGATCATTCTCTCTTGCTCCATTATCCTTTGCTGGAGAGCTGCTTGTCAGGCGATGAGGCGCACTCGGTATTTCCACATATGCAAAGTGAAGTGCATGGGGCTACCCAGGTCTATTTCAACAGATCTGCCATTGAGACATCACCAAGCAGGCACCAGAGACCTCTGTGACCGTGGGTGGGAGCACACGTGGACCTAAGAGAACAAACCTGGCACTGGGCGACCGGGCTTGGAGTTAAACTTGTCCATTGTAAGCTGTGTGGACTCAGACACCCTGCTCCACCTGCCTGTGTGCCATTCATTCATCTGCGAAATGGCGATAGTAACGCCAGTCCTAATTCTATCACATGATCATTTGGGAGGATGCACCCAAAGCATGTGTGTGATTCTTGATGACCACCAACATTGGATACAACATTGAGCATGCTGGGTAATCTTGGCCATATAGTTATATTGCATATAAAATACAAGCCCTACAGGATGGGGTTCCTCTTGAACTAACAAGCAATATTTGAAAGAGGCTGCATGAGCACATTTTGCAGAATCACTGGTCTTAAACAATAATAAGTATTATTATAATAAAACAAGTTTTTGTTAAGACTTCTCAAAGGCCTTAATATGCTTTTGTACATGTGAATCTCCAAGAGTAGGTTCAATTTCCCAAAGACCTTGGGCCATGGAACCCTGTTTTTATGAAGCATCTGCCTCACATTCCTTAGCACAAACCTGGTAAATGTTGACCTGAAACAAAACCAAGCCAAGGGCCCCGGCTGGGTTCTAACCTTGTTTCTCCAATGCATTGCTCTCCGGAGCCCTTCTATCCTGAACCAAAGATGGAGCATCTAGTTTTCTTAAAGGAAATATCACTCTTACCCATTTAGGCATGTTAGTGCCAACAGGTCTTATCCACTCACCCATCACCTTCCTATTAATTATTGGTTTTTAATTAATCCATCTATCTATCCATCTATCAATCTGTCCATCCATATGTTTATTCCTACTTAACAGACTGAAAAACCAAGGATCAAGAAGATGAAGTAATCTGCTTCAGGGTAAGTAGAGCTTAGGCTCAAATCTAGATACGTCTGATTCCAGGGTCTGCTGTCTTTTCATTGGATCACAGTGCCCCACCTCCCCACCGCCCCTGCCAGGCCCCAGACACCAGAGAGTCAGGAAGTCAAATACAGAACTAGGAGAGGAGAAGGAAGCCACAGCTAGACTATCATGCAGGAGCGGCTGTGAGCCCTGGAGTGGTAGGGAGCTAGCGAGGGCCGGACTGGAGAGAGACTGGAGCTCCCTCCGTCCTGTGGGTGTGAGCTGGGCCTGAGAAATAGGCTCATCCGGCCGCTGTACTGGGGCCCTCACCGAGCTCACTTTTCTTCTCAATCAACTGTGATGATAATACCTCTTGGTCAGAAGGCTCTGAGAATTCAGTGAGCTCATGTGTATAAAAGCCTTGGTGAAGCTCTTGTCCAAGGGCTCGGTAAACGGTACCATGCCCCATTTCATGCCAAGTCCATATGGCCCGGTCACATACCAGTTTCCACTGCTGGAGTCACCACTTACTGGATACCCACTATAGGTCAAGGGCGTTTTATGGACAAAAACCAAGTTCCTCCCCCGCGAGAGACCACAACCTATTTGACCTCATTCGCATCTCTGCTTTTCTTGGCAGGGAGGACTTGAGGTATCAAGAGACTTCTTTACAAGCTCTGGAAAATCAGCTGAAACATCCAAGGCTTGTCTGTATCTGATGAAAAGATTGTCAGAGAGCAAATTCATGAACTCTGAGAACACCAAGTTCTAAGAGATTATACTACTACTATTATTAATAATAGTAATAACAGCAGCAGCAACCTTGACCAAAGTCACGCTATACGTTTCCTAACGTTATCTTTCCTCAACGGTGATTTTTGTTAACCGAAACCAAATAAGTAGCCTTTCTCATCCCTGAAAGACCCTGTATTTTCCTTTTCTCTTTTTGTTCATTAAAAGCAAAAGAAGAAGAGAGTGCTTCCTGTTAAAGATTGTCCCGTGCTGCAAAGGGCACTGGATACAAGGATTGTGTTTTAGTCGAGAACACAGAGAGCAGAAAAGCTTGACTAATTATGTTCCTAATCACTTAAAGCATCTTCCATTTGACAATATAATTATGCTGGAGTGAGTTGTCTCAGTTACTGAGGGGAAGGAAAGAAGCCCACTCCCCACCACCCTTCCCCTTGCTGTTACTTAGGCTGGATTTAAAAAACTTTTTGTCGGACTTCCCTGGTGGCACAGTGGTTAAGAATCCACCTGCCAATGTAGGTTACATGGGTTCGAGCCCTGGTCCGGGAAGATGCCACGTGCCGCGGAGCAACTAAGCCCGTGCACCACAACTACTGAGCTTGAGCTCTAGAGCCCACACGCCCCAACTACTGAGCCCGCGTGCCACAACTACTGAAGCCCACATGCCTAGAGCCCGTGCTCCGCAACAAGAGAAGCCATCACAGTGAGAAGTCCACGCACCGCAACAAAGAGTAGCCCCTACTCGCCGCAACTAGAGAAAGCCTGCGCGCAGAAACAAAGACCCAACGCGGCCAAAAAATAAATTAATTTTTAAAATAAATAAATAACTTTTTCTCAACTCAACTTGGTTATTTACCAAAAAATGAAGCCCCACTCCTCTCTCTTAAGCCATGACAGGCTATGTAGAGTCTGGTTAGTTTTTCCTCCAACAGCAGGAATTCCATGAATAAATAAGGTTTGCTCAAAGGAAATAGACCTCTCAGGGACTATCCACCTACTCTATTGTCCTCGGTTAAGGTTCAGTTCTCAGCAGGGTGTGACCTCCAGCAGAATCTTTAAGAATATTCCAGAAGGATTAAAAATGAGAAGGCAAATAATAATAGTTCTTTCTTGTAGTCAGGTTCTAAACACGCCAGAATTGAAGTGGACATCAGTTCAGAGATGCCTCCGGTTAAAAAGGTTGGTAGGTGCAAGCCAGGTGCAGGGGCAGAGAGACTGGGTAAAGGGAGCAGAATGAGACAGAGGCATGAGCAATTGTTAACGAAATCCTCGCACCAAGTGACTTGTCAAGTTGATGGTGAAGCAGCCCTGACTTCTTCCCTCATCCTCTTGGAACCACGGTTTCCTAAATGGTAAAACAGCTGGTCGGGTGAGCTTGTGTGGTCTACAGACCAGCTGCATCAGCATCACCTGGGGGTTTGTTAGAACTGCAGAATCTCAGGCCTCTCCCCAGACTTACTGCACTTCAGAAAGATCACCCAGGTAATTCATGTCCACATTAAAGTTTAAGAAGCTCCGGAATAGTGTACATTTCTGACATACTTCCTTTCACCCTTTCTCAAAAGACAATCTCAAAGTAACATATTCCCCCAGGCCCTTCCTTTCATACATCTCTAGAAAGCCTCTTGACAGATCAAGTCACCGGCAGATATGGAAAATACTTTTCATATCTAATTGATTAGTACTACCTACCTGGAGTGCTGTTTGGGTAAGGGATAATTAGGCAGCATCAAAACCCAGCAGGAAAGAACTCTGTGATCAATTAGTGATGTCTGCCATGGGCACAGGCTGGGGATTACAGGTGTGCTCAATTAGATCTCAAAGGGTTTGCTTCTTAAAAGAGGACTTGGAGGCAAGGGGTGGGTAATGGGCGAAGGCCCTGGGCACTAACCAACCTGGATTCCTGGGACTCCATTCTTGGTTTCAGACCTCAGATGAAGGTTTTGGACTCAGATCACAGAGGACCTCACTACCCTGATGTTCTTCAATCCCACCACCTTTGATCACATGCATATACAGTCATCATACCCGCTCGTGTTCTCACGAAAGCAGGTTTTGCTCCTACGTCACAACAGCCCCGGCTTCCCTTAAACCAGAGCCCTCGTCTTAAAAAATAGTCTGGCAGTGGAAAGGGGAAGCCGCCAAGCACACTGGTCTGAGGCAGAGCCCAGCCCGCTACCTCTGCTAGGCATCTGTTTCCAATGAAGCTAAGGAAATTCCTGACCCCACTCCTGCATTCTCTGATTGCTGCCCTGCCCTCGCCTCCACAGCAGCCCTTCCCCTCTGTGGGCTCTAAGCTAAGCCAAAACTCCCCATGGGCTCTCGGGGGCCAGGAAGCAGAACAAGGCCTGGCGCCCTGACTCCCCTGGCAGTAGTGAGCTGCCAGATTTGATTCCCAGAGGCTGCCTAAAGGTGCCTATGAGGAAAATCCACCTTCATAAGGTGTTTGAAGTCTGCCTTCGACATAGGAGAGTTCTAAACTGAACCCTCAGTGATGTGCCTTTTCTAGAGGTACCTGTCCACGTGTATCCAGAAATTACCTGCGACTACCCGACACTGCAAAACGGAAGCTGAAAGTGCACCTGGGAAGTCATAAGTGAGAGGCAGTGGTTCTCAACTGGGGGAGATTTTACCCCTCTGGGCGCATTTGGCAATGTCGGGTGACATTTGGGGTTGTCACAAATGGAGGGGACAGTGTTACTGGCCAGGGATGCTGCTGAACATCCTATCATGCACAGGAAACCCTGCACAACAAAGAATTATCCAGACCAAGATGTCAAAGGTTGACCCAGCCCCCGGGTTTATAGCTTGGAAAACTGCTGTCCACACAGGAATCCAGACCTGCTCCAGTGAGCTGGCAGTAAGGCTAAGCTAGGTGCTCCAGCCCCATATCTACCCAGCTGCACAGTCAGGGAAGATGGAAGAAGAAGACCGGTCCTGAGGATGGCCCCGCCCAGGCTTGTAGCGAGAAGCTGAAGAGAAGGAATGGAACATGGGAATGAGGAGCTTTAAGGTACAGTCACCAGGCCCAACAGCGAGACACAACTCAGTGGCTCTCCTGGATCATTCAGGTTAACAACACCTTCCTGCTTACTGGTAATTAGAAAGGGGAGTGGAAAGAGAGGAAACACACGGAGGGAAGGAGCTGAGGAGACTACATTCCCCATATACATGCTATGAGCCACAAAGAAACCCAAACAGCAGGTAATTTGTTTTTGTTGTTGTTACTGTTATTTGCAGTTTTTCCTCTAGAAAGTAGTTCTTTGGACACTGTTTTGAGATTCATCCAAGTATATCACTGGCTAGTCTCAGGAAGTAAGTACCACCATCATCCAGTGCCTCTGATTTACAACCTCCATCATGAATCAGACAAGTGGAGAGATGGCCCACACCCATGATCCAGATTTAGGTCTGAAGTCTGAAGCTCTGGGTCAGAGCAACTTCTTTGCCATCTTGTTTCCAAGTTATTCTAATTACCCTGCTGTTGTGACATCGGTGCCTTCAGAAGTAGATGAAGCAGATGGAAACACTGACATGAGCCTCTGTCCCCTGATCTCCATCTGGTTAAGACCGTCCATAGTCACTGTGTCCAACCCAACCAACTACCCCATGTCATCCAAGGAGATCCTTTTACTACAACTACCCCACCATCTTACATACATACACAGACGTGTTTGAAATGTCCATTTACAAATGGCCCAAAGTGATGTTAAAGGTGGGGCTCATTCTGGAGGGTCTTTACAAAGCCTGTAGCCTCACAATCTCTCTGATGGCTCTGCCAACTGGCCCTCACCATTGTCATTCCTGCAGCATATCCAGAAGCCAGTCCCACTTTAAAAAATCAACGTATTTTCTGATTTTAAAAGCAATCCACATACGTTGCAAAATACATATGCAAAAGAAAATAAATGTCACCTGAAACAGCCCCAGCAAGAAATGATCACTGTTAAGTAGTAGTGCATATCCTTCTACATTTTTTCAGTAACTGTGTGTACCTGCATCTATATCTACCCCTACAGAGCATACACAAATACACATAAATATTTGAATTTAGTCTCATTGCCTAAAAACTTTCATCACCTGCTGTTTCATCAAACTATATGTCATGTGTCCTTTTCTGCATCATCACTGCATGGCATTCCATCATCTCAATCTACCCTAATTCAACGAATTCATACCTTACAATTAGATGATATTTTTCTTCTTTTACTGCTGTAAATAACACTGTAATGAACATACTTACAATACACCTTTGAGTGCATCTATAGCTTCCTAGGGTGAATTCCTTACAGAGAAACCGCTGGGACAAAGTCTATGTACCATTTTTATGACTTTTGAGGCACACCTTCAAACTGCGAGATCAAACTTTTGAAAATATTAGGAACCCCCTTGAAACATGCAGGTGTATAAATCCCCACATTGGAAAAATTAGTGGAATGACTCTTTTGTCCAATATTTGGGAAGTTGAGATCTAATTCTAGTCCTAAAAACGTTACAGCTCACTCCTCATTGGTTCTATACTTGCAATTCAGTAATTGACCACTAGTGGCCACTCTCTGGCTTTGAAGGATGAGGACAAGACTTACAGGAGTCACAGGGGTATCCAATACTGTAAACCCACCAACATTATAGCAAATACTATTCACAACTCTGTTTCTCCCTTCAGAAAGAGATCCTCAAGGGAAGGTGCCACATATATTTAATCTTAGAAAACCTAAAGATAAGCAAAGTGTCTGCCACAGAGTACCCGTTTATTTTATGGTTCGTAAGTTGCCTTCAACATCTAAACATAAGCCTTAATAAAATTTACATAGTAAAGGTGCCACTAAGGCCCCAGTGAATTTTGCCTAATCAAAAAGGTGATGCCATCTCCAGTGTGAATCTTAGTGCCAGTCCAGGAATAAGTGCATTTTTTTCCATTCTCCCAGAGAGAGGAATATGTTTAGATGAAGATATTTCTTAGAAGAGAATGATAATTTTAAATACGGGAAAAATAAGAAAATAAAAAGAAGGTGGTTTATGGTATTTTAGGGTAACCAGCCAAAGGATGACATTTCTTTCCTGGTTTTCAGTGCCTATTTCTGGGAACAGATTAGGCTATAAATGGAAATAAGAGTGCGCATCATTCCAGGTCCTAGAAAACAGACGGTGAGAGGCAAGTTGGTTCCTTTCAAAAACAGAGGGTCTGACTTTGAACTGCCTGATGGCGAATGAACCAACCTTCCCTGAAATGTCTGGCTAAGGCTTCTGTCTACACTGAGTGCCAAGGACATTTAAATGTGTGATATTTGATTTGCTGGGTGCAAAGCTCAGATGGGGCCTGGAAAATCCATCTGTACTCTCATAGCTTTTCAAAGGGAAACAAGGTTATTAACATTTATGTAGGCTTTAATATCATGGATCAGGCACCAGGAGTATAAGAACTCACCCAATGGTATGGATCCTACGATGAGCTCTCAAAACAGTAGAGAGGATGGCGAATTTTGGCCGGGCCTGGAAGACACATTAGGATCATACTCTTTAAGATGGAGAAAGTAAGCCCCACAGAAGGAAAATAACTCACCCAAGATGACCCAGCTAGCTAGAATCCTACCTAAATCAAACAAATAAACAAAAATTCCTGGTCTGTTAACTTGCAGATTAATTACTCTGTCCCTCTTCCCAATTCTGTTTTGATCTTCTGTCTCGTGTTTCATTTCATGGAAACATAAAAACTGGTGATAAATAAAAGCATTCATGCCTGACTAAGCATCGTTCTCTACAGGCTGAGTGACACGACAAGGGGTCTGAAAAGACCACTGATATTTGAGATCCGGTGGACAGTATTCCAAATGGTGGAATGTCATAATGGCAAGGGATACCTTTTGGGTCAAGGATACAAGGAATTTCAACTCTAGGTAGGATTTTGATTAAGGATATCTCCAAACCTTCTCCTCCCCTCCAGTCCTGGGGCAATACCCTTACTTAGACCTTCACATATTTTACATGTATGACTCCAATAGACAGCTGTCTCAGTCAAACAGATAAACAGAAACCGCTCTAAGTATTTAAACAGGAGGAACTGAATACAGGAATGTGGTTATACCAGTGTTAGAAGAGCTGAGAACCCAAATAGGTGAGGTAAAGTAGAGAATCTAAGAAGCTGCTGTCTTCTTAGATTTCAGGGGCAGAGGGGTGAGGGGACATTATTGGAATCCAGGGTCTGGAATCATGTGGGGAAAGTTGAAACCACGGCAGGCCTGTTTAGCAAAGAGATAGGGTGAGGGAGAGGGAAGAGGGAGGGAGAAAGAAAAGAAGATATAGTATCCTGGCTTCCTCCTGAAGCTAGAAAGCAGAAACAAGGAGAAAGCTAAGGGATGAGTCTAAGTGTCAACAGCTCCAAACCTAAATTTTGATCCAACTCCTAATTTATTTCATTGCCTCTCATCTCTCCCTTGCAGAATCTGTCCTGAGTGATCTAACATACAAGTCTGACACTGTCATCTCCTGCTTGACATTCTTCTTGGGCTTCTCCTGCATTTTGGGGAAATGACCCTCACCTCTAGCCTAACATACAAGGTTCCTCTCCATCTGGATGAATGTAAGGCAGACCAAAGCTACTGAAGTTTTCACTCTGGAGCGGCAAATCCACTGGGCTTCAGGAAGGAGGTGGCCTGTTGTGAGCTGCACCAGGCTGGCAAGTGAGGAAGAAGGGCGTGAACGGAGGTCCTTCCAAGTGGAGGAGGACGATCCTGGGCGGAGGAGGGAGAGCACACGAGGTGGGGGCCCAGGGAAGGCTAGTGCTGGGCTTCAAACCGCGGTTCCCCTGGTTCCAAAGCCCACCAATGAGAAAAGGGATGAGTTGGGTCTTTGTAAGAGAAAATTCCTTCTTCACCCCGTGTGAGTCTCCCATGTGAATGGGTCAAGAATGTGGGAGACATTCCAGGCATGTGAAAGATAACAGTTTGAGGATAAAGATGAAAGTACGACTTAGGCCAAAGAACTAGGCCCTTGAATGCCCTCCCAATGAGCACAGACTTCACTCAGCGGGGAGGTGACGTAAGCCCACTCTCACCCCACTGTGTGGCATGGCCTGGCCGGGGAGGAAGCTGGGAGGAAGAGCCTCCTGTGGTGCTGGCTGCTGCCCTCTGCCCAGAGGATGGAGTGGGGGGCCTCTGCAGCCCCGACTCAGGCCCACACCCCTTGCACCAAGAGCTGTACCTCGTGTTCTTCCAAGGCAGAGAAGTCAATCAACTCATCTTCTCGCAGAAAGAGGATGTCTTTGGAAGGCCCTGGGGAGTTTGTCTGCAGAGCTGAATTTCTGTTGAAGGCTCCTGAGTAGGCAAAAATAGGGAAGGAGGGGCGCGCAGGAGGAGAAACCGAAAGCACCGCCATCTGTCTGCTGGGAACTTGACTTCACCAGGGCTTTTAGGTACATGATCTCATGCGATGCTTGCCACAGCCTTGTGAGGGGGAGACCGTGAGGGCAGGGGTAGAACCTGGGAGGGGTCAGGGAGGTCGTCTGATCTCTAATACGACAGAGAATTATCAAGGGACTCTGGGAGCCGGGCATCCAGCCAGGTGCTGGGGACCCAGCAATGGACGTGGCATCATCCCTCTCCCCAAAGATCTTTCAGTCTTGTGTTGGAAAATGACACGTTGAGAGGCCTTTAGAGCCCGTTTCCGGTGCATTAACCTCCATTCACGTTTCCGCCTGATCACCTCTGGGAACCAAGAATGGTCACCTCTCAAGAAATTTACCAAACATCTGTAAGTATATGACAGACATTTCTCTTCTATCTGCATTAGCTTTCAAACACCTGGATGCATCTGAAAATTGATACAGGAATTGAATGTAGTTGATGTTTTCCTTAAGAAAATATGTATACATATATACATATGTATGTATGTAGTGTTATTGAATCAATGGTGTGGATCGATAGCGTCTTCAATCTGAGCAAGCATGGAAAATGTTTATAATCGAGACGTTATGACCCCTCATTTGGGAGGCATAATGTAGAGTGGGGGGAGGCGATGGGGGATACAGTTTATATCCCTTCTCTCTGGTGATGCATGTCCATTTCATAAACATGATTTTAACTAATGTCCCATGTGAGTCAATTAATGTCACCATGAAAAACAAGCCAAAAAGGAGATGTGCTCCCTAATGTTACTTTACATGAAAATGCAGCTCTTGGAGGAGGACGAGTGTGGATCAGTTCAAGCTCCAGCCCCTGACCAATGGCTCAGTCAAGATGGGAACTTGGATGCACGTGAGGAACTGTGTTGACAGCATTCTTGACAAGGGAGCAACACGGACCATCACAAAACATCCTGTCTTTCCGTTTGTTAAGCCACAATCACACGTGCAAACATTTCAACTTATCTGTGGACCCCAAACTCAATTCCATCTGACTTACAAATTCCCCAAACTTCCTAGAGTCTGAAGATTGAGAATAATATGTAGGTTTAAAAAGGATGCAGGATGCATTCCAGTTCCCCTCTGGAGTGGTCCTAAATTCAGTGCAGTGGAAGGAAATGGAGGTGAGACATCTTGGGTGCATTTGCAAAAGGTCACACACAGGGCTGGATGTGTGTTTGGAAATGAGGTGGCTTCAGAAACACACTGGGTCCATCAGAAAGTGGGGTCACCCAGGCCAGGGGAGCGGGAGACACGTGAGATAAGCAGGATCATTACGGGCTCCTTCTCTCCTCTTCCAAATGGGATACGAGATAATGTGATTAAAAAATATATCTCCTCAGCTCTGGGGATCTCCAGGGAACATTTGTTCTGAGGAGATTTCAGGCCTGATTTTCAGGAAAAAGGAGGTGCCAAGCTCCTCAAACAGCATGATCTCTGGCCCTTAGGAGATATATCTTTTATTTATACGGAGTATTTTTAAAAGCCTGTTACTGTAACAAAGAAATAACTGAGAGGCTTCATGTAAAAGGCAACACAAACATGTTTGTAGAGGCTGCGTTTAAAGAAAATATGTGCATAATATTATAAAACAACTAAGTTGAAGGATAGGTAGAAGATTTCAGTCATTCACTTAAACCCACTTTTAATTTGGCACTGGTAGGCACAGGGGAGGTGAATCTGAACACAAGACATTGTCCCTGAGGAATGAACGATCTGGAGGAGGGCACTGATTTGTAAAAATACTAATTTCAGCTTTGAGAGACACAAGGTAGAATAAAGAAGCCACAACACAGAGAAAGAAGAGTAACTACTTCCCTGATGGAATCAGTTAAGGTTTTCCTGAGGCGGTGGCTTGTGTTTTGTCTAGAAAAAGTACATCCTCTTAACCTAGCATCGATGCTAACGTATTAGTTATCTGTAGCTACGTGACAAATGACCGTAAAATCTAGTGGCATATAATAAAAATAAACATTTATTATTTCACATAGTTTCTGTATGGCAGGGATTTGGGTACTTCCTTGCTGATTAATTCTGTTTCAGGAATGAAACAGTTAAGGAATTCTGATGTGATGTTACAGTCAAGATTGGTTCAGAACTACGGTTCTCTGAAGGCTGACTGAGACTGGAGGATTTGCTTCCGAGGCAGCTCACTCGCATGGCTGGCTAGTTGGTGCTGGTGGGAGCCTCAGTTCCCTACTATGGGCACCTCTCCACAAGGCTGCTTGAGTGTCCTCACAACATGGCAGCTGGCTTCCCCAGAGCTAGTGATCCCAGGAAGAGCTAAGCACAAACTGCTATGTCTTTTGGGATTCGGCCTCCTCAAAAGGCATTCTTTATCCTATCCATAATATCCCATTGACTACACAAATCAGCTCTGTTCAGTGTGGGAGGGAATTACACGAGGGTCTGACTACCAAGAGGTAAGAAGCATCCGAAGCCCCCTTGGAAGCTGGCTACCACAGCTAGTGATGCTGCCTGAGGTGGTGGTAGTTTGTTATTATATTTGGTCTGGAGTGATTGGGGGAAGAGTGATGGGGGAAATTTATTCAGTGCATAGCAATGTCAGACTTGTGAGCCACATAAGTCTCGGTTCAAATCTGGGCCCATCTGGCTTCTCTGCTGGTGGGGAGATGATAAAAGCTGGAAAAGCCACATTAGATGCAGGATGGAAGCCATATGTTGAAACAAGCCAGCCACACCCAGCAGTCCTGGGTCACCCTCCTGTGGACTATTATGGGAGAAAAAAGTAAACTTCTACCGTATTTAAGACATTGTGTTTTAGGGTCTCTTTGTTATAAGAGCTTCACCTGTATGTACCCTGATATATTTTAGTTGGTACAAAAAAGTTTAACCTCTGAATCTAATGTTCCTCATCTGTAAAGTAGGGATAGAAAAACAAACCTCACATTTTTCTTGTGAAGGAAAATGAAATAAGGAACGAAAGTATTTGTCCAGTGTCTGGCCCAGAATTCACACACTCATCTTTGTCACTCTTGTCCTGTTTGAATTTATGATCAGTGTCAACACACTGGAGGCAATAGAAATATTCAGTGAATTCAGCAAATGTGTGTGTCCATCCACCAACAGTGTCACTCCCAGGGAGTTTAAAACAATCTGCTTTGGGGACTTGTGGGGTTTAAATAAACACGGCATTGGTTTCACAAAAAGATCTTTCAGTGACTGGTTTGGGGCCAAGATCTGCCATAAACATCTTGTCCGCTCGAGTCCTCAGTTTCCAACTCTGGAAAATGAAAGAGAGAGAAAAAAGAGAAGGAATGAAGGAGGGAGGGAAGAAAGAAAGGGACAAGATCAATGTTTCTCAAATCCCCGAAGTTCCAGAAAGCAACCACAGCACATAGTTCTGCTGTTTCCCGAGTTACAGCATCGGCTCTGAATAGCATTTTGCTGAGGAAAGTGTTCTATTCTATAAACAAGCTTGCAAACCACAAGATGGACAAGATGATCCACAAGGCACCGTCTGGTTCTGTGAATGTTTCCTAAGACACTTGATCTCCAGTGATAACTCTCGCTTCAAGTCAAAGAAACCCCCTACTTCTTCCACTCTCAGGGGTGCGCCGTTTGTCCCAAAGGAACTTGACAAAAGACAGACACAAGTCCACAGAGGACTTCCTTAGCTGTGGCTAAATCTCTGCAACTCAGCCAGTCTGAGCCATGCCATCTAGTGAACAAACTGGGCAGTGAAGCATCCCCCAAAGATGGGCTAAGAATTCTCCTTGCGGTTGCAATGGCCACTTAAATACAGAATTAAAATGAGGAAATGAGTGATCCTGCTGAAATCTCAGCTCTAGCCAATGCCCGGGGCCTGAAATGATCAAAACTGTCATTTTATTTTCTCCTCTCTTAAAATGACTACTTTTAATTTGCCTTCTGAAGTTTCTCTGGCCAACTCATCCAATTTTCCATCAAAGTTACCCACAGAATTAATTGGTATGCATTGGCACAAAAGAATGGGCTGACAGGATGGGCCACATCCAAGTGAAGTTAAAAAAAATAAATAAATAAAAACAAAAAATGCTCCCCACCCACCAAAGGAATACAGTAGACGGAAGAGTGGGGTAACTGGTGCAATGGCCAGAAAGTACTGCCCACTGAATTCTTGCCTCCCCTCCTGAGGCTTAGTGTCTCACATCCACAGCTGCAGAAGCTTTTCCTCACAGGACCAAAGTCTGATGCCAACAGTTCTGTGTCCCCTGGACCCTCCTCTGCAGGTAGAATCTGAGTTATGAATGAACACCTGGGGCAGCTTTGGCTGGATCCGGAAGTCCCAGAGGGCATGTTGACAAGAAGAAGGGAGACATAAAAAATAAAGTCGAGCCGGATGATGCCAAGTCAGTAATGACAATAAATGTATGGTCACACATCCCTTTGGTTAATTAAATATATTTATTTATTATCGGGCATTCTGCTTGAGGATGGGGAGAGAGGGATGAAGACAAGATGGTCAGGGCCCAGTAGGTTAAGGCTAGGCTTCAAGGCAGAGCCCCCGGTTGGTTCTAATGATTTCTAGATATACAGATAGCAGATGAATGACCTTGGGCCAAATGACAACTTCTTTAAGCCTCCATTTCTTCATCTGTGAAACAGAACGTACACCACTCTCCTCAGTGTGGTTATGAGGATACATTATGCTCGGCCTCTTTTAATCCTTTCTGGAACAGTGTGAGGTATTAAGAAACAAGATGACTGAGGCCAGGGGCTTGGGTTGCATTAACTGTATAATAAGTGCTGGTCTCCTTGCCCCTGGGGCTGAGCTATCCACCCTGTGAAATCTTTCTCTCACTGCCTCTCTGGGCCCGATCAGGAGTCAGGAAACAGCTGAGAAAAGCATCAGGGAGCTGGTGAGTCCCGGTCACGGCAGCGTCAATAACGCTGTTACAGTGACACAAGATATCAGCCCAGTCTGGGCTCTGATGCCCAAAGGTGCCCCACAAGGTCTAGACGCATAGACACTCAGATGCTCGTAGATTTCATCAGCAATTGCTGTTTTTTTGTAAACTTGATCTTTGTTTAGTTTTGCAACTATTTAATAAGTGCTCCCATTCAGTCAGAAAGCATTTATTTTGCATTTACTCCGCCAGGCATTGGGCAAGGAGTGTGAGAAACAGAGAAGCACCAGTCATTTGCATCACGCCCTCCAAAGGCTTGCAGCCTACTGGAGAAGACACGACCATAAAAGCAAAGTCCTGGGAGTTGCCTGGTGGTCCAGTGGTAAAGAATCCGCCTTACAATGCAGGGGACTAGGGTTCAATCCCTGGACAGAGAACTGAGGTCCCACATGCCGCGGGGCAACTAAGCCCGCGCAGCGCAACTACTGAGCCGGCGAGCCTCAACGAGAGAGCCCACGCACTCTGGAGCCCACGTACCACAACTAGAGAGAAGCCCGTGCACTGCCACGAAGATCCCACATGGCTCAACGAAGATCCCGCATGCCACAACGAAGACCCGATGCAGCCAAATAAAAAAAAAAAAAAAAAAAGCCAAGTCCCCTTACAATGGCTTATAAGTGAGAACAGCGCAGAGGTGGGGATACTTCTACCTGCAACAACAGAGAAGGCTTTCCAGGGAGCGAGCCCTCTGATGAACTGGCAGGGGTAGGGGGGGAGGGCGGATGGGAACATCTCTCAGCCAGAGGGCACAGAGTCTGCAAAGAAAGGGAGGGAGCGCTTGCCCAGCCCGCTTGGGGAAGAGCTACGATATCAGAGTGGCTGGAATCAACTTTGCGAGAAGAGATTTTGTGGTGAACAAGGTCAGGAAGTTAGTAAGTCGGGGGTGAATGAAGGCCGTTGGGAGCCAGGATCAGTAGGGGAATCCAGGTGAGCTGGTCTCTTTCACAGCTTCCAGGCAGAGAAGGCTGTGTGCTCTGCTTGGAGGTTTAGTTTGAACAATGCTCTGCATACGCTGTCTGCAAATGACCGTCTGGCTGGGTGCACAGCGGACGCTCAGTAAATGGCTCAGGCGGTCAGATGAAGAGTCCATGGAGTCATAGGAAATCTTTGTCAATGAATTTGCACAGACTTACACGAATATGTTTATGTGCTTTAGCTGAGCGACACACAAAACAAAAATGGGAGTTCCTGGGACATTTTCTCATGCTGTACAAAAAAATTACCTGAAAGCTTATTTTCAGAGAAACCAAATATGGGACCCAGGGGTCTGCATTTCTGGGTCTTAGAGAATGACGGAAACTTGAGGATTTGTAGCCCTCTCCTTGACTCCTGAGAGCCACAGGCGCCCGGACCCCAGGCCCAGTGATGGATAGAGGGTTACCCTTCACGGCCAGCTGCAGACATCCGTCCCAGGCAAGAGGCCGAGCTGTTGCCTAGATTCTGTCCATTTTCTACCATGTTAGGAAATTTATCTTGAGAAAGCACATTCCTTCTGAGTTCACCCCATAATTAGCATTTTGTACAAAAAAAAAAAAAAAAAAAAAAACCTCGGAGCTGAAATTTCTTCTCCTGCCTCCGCCTAGCTCAAGTCCAGTTGGTTTTCATTTATTTCACTGTGTACTTTGGAATCGGAGCCCTGCGCTTTCCTTAACTCCCACCACCTGGGGGATGTTATTTTGTGGGGGGCAGGGACTCTGGCTCGTCCCCTGCACCCACCTCTTTCTCCACGTGGCCTCCCTCTACACAGAGGGAGAGAGAGAGGGAGAGGGAAAGGGAGAGGGAGCGGGCCTGGATCCTTCCTGCATTCGGGGTAGTGACTGCCTTCAGCCAGAAACTGCAAAGCCGGAGCCAGCAGGGGCATGGTTCTCCGAAGCGACCCCCTGTGCTTGGATCACATACTGGGGGGAGGCTAATCAAGATGGGATGTGTGACTTCAAAACAGCTGGGAAGCATTACAGGTCAAAAGTTGAAATCAAGTTAAGAGCCATCGGAATGCACAAGCCCCGTTGTTTCCAATCTGTCTCCCCCTCTAGTCTGCACCATGCTCCTTGTGGACAAGACGTCTCAGGCAGGGCTGGTGTTGACACAGGGGCCCAGGAAGGTACATTCGTGAAGGCGGGGCCGCAGAGGCTGTCTGAGGCTGCAGAGGCTGTCTGAGCTTATTTCTTGGCAAAATAAAGAAGGGGTCAACCCCAGGGGAAAATATAAACGAGGGACATGTAGAGTCAGAATACGAAAGCTGAAAAGATGAATCATTCAAACCCCTTCACTGCAAGTGTGAAAACAGGCCCAGAGAGGCGAACATATTTAAGTCACACCACACGCCTGTCCAAAACCCGGTGGCTTATGCTTGCCATTAAGATGAAGTGAAATTTCTCTGGGCTATGAGGCCTTGGGTGATCTGGTTCCCCCGACTGCTCTGTTTGCTGGGGTTACACCGCACCTTTTCCACCATCCTCCTGGCATCTTAGCATCTTCTCCACTCTGGAGATTCATGAAGTCCTTTCCCACTTCTGAGTTTGAGGACTCGTTATTTCTCCTTTCTAGAAGATGTATTTTCCCCTCAGTTCCTCTCTCAGCCAGCAGGTAAAACACTACTTCCTCAGCCTGGCCTCTGATGAAACTGTCCGGAGTCCCTCCACAGGAGCCCTCTCTCTTGTAAATTAGCTCAGGTCCTTCCTCGCACTTGTTCCTTGGTTACAATTGCCCCTCCCATTCCAGCAGTAGAAGCTGCTGAGGAGGAAATTATCTGTATTCTGTTTTGCTGTTATAGCCTGGTGTCCAACACATGACAATTGTTCAATACGTATTTGATTAACAGGTTAATCAATCAACCAGTTAGACAATCAATGAATTCAACGATAGCCTCTTATTGTCTCAGGGATTAAGCGCTGGGATGTGTGGAGATTAAAGATGGCCAAAAATTACTTCGGGAGGGGGCCTATGACCCTCCCCTGGAGTCTAGGCGGATCCTGCGATGTTTTAGTTAATAGAAAAATGTCAGAAGTGGCCTGTGCCACTTTCTCAGCTTTAAGAGACCGACAGCTTCCACCTGCAACTGTCTCTGGGAGCCCTGAGGGGCTACCCTGAGATGACCACCAACCTAGAGAGACCACATCAAGTTGCTTCAGTCACTAGCCCCAGCAAAGCCCCCTGCCCAGCCATCCCTGACAAGTTACCAAGTGGAAGGAGTCACTTTGGACCCCCATCTCCCAAACATCTCAGCCACCAACTGAATCCCACCAAGTGACCTCAGCCAATACCACAAGGAGCAGAAGAAACACCCAGCAGAGCCCTGCCCGAATTCGGTGACTGTAATTGAGGGGGATTGGCTTCAGCTGCTACATTTCAGCTTGTTATGCAACAATAGATAACGACCACAGGGCTCTACAGCCAGATGGTTTGGATTCAAATCCTAGTCCCACCATTTCTTTAGTATCTGGGTGACCTCCTACATGGCGATCTTCCTTAACCATCAATAGCTGGATCATCTGCAAAAGGGGCACGGCGGGATTCCCCACCCGAAGAGTTGTTAGGAGACTAAATGAAATCCATGTCAAGCGCTTAGCAAGGTGCCTAGCTAGTGATGCCAACTGATCATTAGGCTTTTAGCTAACATTATCCGTATGCTCTTTGACATATCCTTCCAGCTAAGTAGAGCTCTTCTTTCATATATGAGTCAGGAGAGAAGAGATTCCACGCACTCAGATCACACCATTCACTTGCCATTAATTCATCTATAGGTCCCATCACCAAAGGGAAAAGTCCAAAACTCATTATGATTTGCAAAGCTCTTGCCTTGCCTATACTCAGAGCACCGTCCCGGCCCCTCCTCCTCTCAAATCCTGTTCTTAGCCCTACCTGCCCACCCCCACACTCCCAACAGCAACAGGAAGGAAACGGATAAATATTTCCACAGTGAATTCTTCTGAGTAGAAGGATTATAGGCTTATTTGCTTCCTTCCTTGTGATTCATTTTTGTATTTTCTAAACCTTCTACAGCAGACACTTTATTTTCATAAAATATAATAAAGCTTACAAACAACAGGAAGTGACGACTTCTTCTACTAGAAGACAAAGACGCTATTTTACTCCTGTCTTCCTCATAGGATCCACCTGAACGTCTCTTGTACTGTTGAATAAATGAACGAATGAGCTAAGAGGGGTGCACGGCTCATTGTGTGTACATGGGCAGAGTAGCCTCAGTTTATACACTAAATATATTTGTAAAAATATAAACTTTAAAAGTTCTTTTTTTTGATTATCAGTTTTTGCTGTTTTTTTTTGTTTTGTTTGTTTTTTAAGATACTTATGGTGAAGCCTTTTTTTAAATGAAAAAACCCTTTGGTGAAGTGACTCATCATTCTGCAATTCATTTTTCTGAAACCAGAAAGCCAGAGTTTCTTAACGTGAGTTTCTCCTCCTGCATCTAGGTTTATAGACTAATGACAGGCTCTTAAACATTCACTTAGCAATGAGAAAGTTCCAAGACCGTGCGCTATATTCTGCTTAGGAGAATTCAGTTTAACCAAATATATATAAACGGCGCATACCCCAACAGAGATGAGGTCTCCGGGAACAGTCAACTCCAGGGTACAGATTTGTAGCCACAAACAAGTCTTCTCTTGGGGCAGCACGTGAGCAGACTGGATGTGGCACAGCCTTGGGGGCCCTGCCCAGGCACAGTGGATAAGCTTCTACAAGTCCTTTTCTTCCCCCGTGTTTCTTTCTGCTGCCTAGCTTGCTGGATTCAAAGACCTTGCATCTCCAATTCTTTCACAAGTTTCCTGAATAGGTTACTAGTTCATGTGCTGGAGTTCTGGGCTCTTGTCAATTCACCAGCTCAGTGTAACCCAAATCAGTCCAGCCTGTGTGAGATGAATTCAGTGAACATGGAAAGTGCCTCCAAGTTCTTCACGCCTCCAACGCAGACACAGGCTCTCCCCGAGCTCCCGTTTTGGATTCCTTTTGCATTAGCAGGAAAGCCAACCTCTTCGAACATGCTAGCACTCCCGCCTTCCCCCTCCTCGTCTGTATTATCTCAGGAGAGTTTTGACTCTACGTCAGCCCAACAGCCTTCTCCATTTCTCATCACTTAGATCTATAAATATTAATTACAGGCCTCATATTTTAAAACCCCTTTGAGCATACTAACTATGCAGCCACATAAATCAATCCTAAATTAATCTTAGTGGTTCATGATACTTTTGCAAGTTCCAGAACTTTCTATTTTAGCTCCCACGCTTCACTGTTTTTGCTACCTAAGTTATTTAATACCTTTTCAATCTACTAGGCCTTCTTTAGATAAAAGGAACAGAAAGGGAAGGGTGGAGCAAGGGAGGGAGAGAGAGAGAGAAGTGGGGAGAAGAAAAGGAGGGAAGAGGAGGAGGTGGTTAAGAAAAAGGAGACATGAAGGAAACACAGGTGAGAGGGATAAACACTGCGGGGACCTGAAGATCAGGGACCTACTTCTGATTCTCTAACTGGCCCTGGGAGTCCTGAGAAAGTCACTTAGCCTCTCTGGGCTTGGCTTGGTTTAGAAGCTGGCTCTAGCATTTTCTTACTGGCAAATTATCCTCCTACCGTAAGATCTAGCGTTTTCTCTCTTTGTTACCAGACCACCCTTCTAAAAGGATCCCAAGGTAGCACAGAGGTACCTCTTTTCTCAGTACTCACCTGAGCAGGTCAAGGAATCCAAGATTACTGACCAATAGGGGTCCCCAACCCCTGCTTCAAGATTCACTGGAGGACACAGGCTCGGTGGGTGGGTATTTCTACACAGCCTGTATTCAGGTCAATTAGCTTTCAGGGTGCATATGAAAACCACTCAGCTACCCTAGGAATACCTGGGGAAATCCTAATAGCACTGATTGCTTTGCAGCAGCTATCTTAAGAAGGATCGGGGCAGGGGGTTGGAGAAGTGGGGAGTCAGAGTAACAGAGAGCAGAGTCAGACTGGCCAGGGCTCGAATACCGCCCCCGCGACGTGTTCAACAGTACACCAGGCACCTCACCTCCCAGAGACGCATTTCCCCCACCTGAAAAGTAGGGAAGCTTCTACGTGCTTCATCTGGGTGTTAACCAGTACAGAAGAGACACTGCTCCAATGCACACCACTCGACACCTGACTCAGTTAGCGTTCAATAAATGTGAGCTTTTATTATTACCGTATTTCCTCTATGCTGAGACATCATCGATCGGAAGTCGAAGCATCAATTTCATAACTTCTCGGGTGGGGGGGAAACATGTTCCCATATTAAGACATCACAATTGCAACAATATTAAAAGGTGAAAAGAAATGTGTCTTAAAAATCAATGAATTATGGTCTCATTACTGTCACATTTTGGAACCATTTTAAGTCATTTGCTTGTGTACTTGCCTTTTTCCTGTTTTGTCTGGCTTACCCCAGGAAGACACATAGGTTCCATGAGAATAAAGAGACAGTTGTTCATCACGGGGCTCCCAGTGCCTAGGACAGGTGGCAAATAAATATTTGCTTGATAAGATGGTTCTGTGTCATCTTTTCTTTTTAATAAATTTATTTGTTTGTTTGTTGGCTGTGTTGGATCTTCGTTGTTGCGCGCGGGTTTTCTCTAGTTGCAGCGAACAGGGGCTGCTCTTCATTGCGGTGCACAGGCTTCTCACTGCGGTGGCTTCTCTTGTTGCGGAGCATGGCCTCTAGGCGCACAGGCTTCTAAAGCTTGGGCTCAGTAGTTGTGGCGCACAGGCTCAGTTGCTCCGCGGCATGTGGGATCTTCCCAGACCAGGGCTCAAACCCGTGTCCCCTGCATTGGCAGGCGGATTCTTAACCACTGTGCCACCAGGGAAGCCCCTCTGTGTCATCTTAATATGAGGGCATCACTGATTAAAAAACCCCACTAATGTTGCCATTGGTTCGTATAATGAAATTTTACCACGTCTTTCTCAATCCATTTCAACTTAGTTCCTTACCAGCCTTGGAAGAGAGGTTTGTTTGTTTGAATGTGTATTTGTTGAGAATTGGTATTTTCCTTGAACTATACACACAAGAAATGAGGATGAGAGCAGATAACAACTGCAGAGCATCTACCGTAACCCCTGACACAGAGGTAACAGTCATAAATCACACTTGAAATTGAATGCAAAGCAAGGGTGGGGTACGGGTCCTAGTTGGCTTAAAAAATATGCTGTCAATTTGCATGCCCTTAGGATCTGTAGATATGCATCAGACATTAATAAATATCTATTTATGGAATCAACTAAAATTTCAACTTACAAACCAAAAAAATAAACATTAACATAATCTCCCCAGTGCAAATGACTTTTACTTGCCCATTTATAAACCAAACATTCATTCTTTCAATCAGCAAGTATTTACTGAGGGCCTACAATGCTGGGCGTGTGCCAGGTGCTGGGGGTAAGAAGACAGCTAGGATGGCCTGGAGGACAGGGAAGATGAATGAGGAAAACTTCTGTATATACAGATCATTGCTCCATCTCAGGTAGAAACAGGCACTGGCTCATGGCGGTGGAGCCCCAAGGTAGGGAGCCGGAATGATTTCAAAGAAGAGAGAGTGTTATCCCCAACAAAATGACTGGTGGGGGGAATCTCTGACTTTCCATCACTCCAGCCCTTTCAGAAGATTTCCTATAGCATTAACCAAATCCCAGGCCAGGACACCTGTCAGACTCCAAGTGATGATCTAGGGTCTTGTTGAAATTGAAATGGCTTCTTAGGAGAGGAATGCAAATTTTACTTATTCACTTGCCTTGCAGGGGAGGGGGAGGTAATCACACAAATAAAAGTGACTTTTAACTTATCATGAAATAGTAATTTTCAAATAATTAACATAAACAAGCAATTGGGTCCCCTTACGGCAATCACGAGGAATGTGTTTGACAAGAGCCTGTGCCAGGGTGTCCTCTTCCTTAATGACGATGAGGAAGATTCATTAGAGGGGTAACAAGGACTCTCCATGTGAACAAGGGCTTAAGAGGAACTGAGCAGTAGAGAGAGCTGTGAGCCTAGCTCTCAGGCCCAGCTCTCAATAGGTCATAGCTGGACTGACCGGATGGACAACACGAGAAGTCCCAGGATGTCAGACTCGGCTTCACAGAGATGGGGGCAGGAAGTGTTGTTGGAACAGGATGGCCCTTGGCTGGTTTTCAACCACAAGAAGAAATTCACTATTAGCAGGAAGGAAGGAATGTCACCATTGGCTGAGAGAGCATTGGAGCCGCCAAGGGGCTAATCCAACATGGCGCCAGTATACAGAGAGGAAGTTGGTGATGAAGAGGGAAGTGTGGGCAGCAGCTCATTCAAGATGGATCCCCATCATACAAGGAGCTCAGAGCTGTGTTATTTCAATTTGCTTCAGTTGGCATTGAGGATACAAGTTTTGAGCAGGAAAGTGATACCATCGGATGTGTGTTTCAGGAAGATAATCCTGGCGGTGCTGAAGTTCAGCTGGGAGAGATGAGAAACACAGGAATGGAAAACAGTTACTGCAATAGTTCGGGTGACGGATGGCAGGGTCAGAGCTCATACACTGAGGAGGTGGATGGATGAGGCTTGGAGATCAATTAGCTGAAAAGGAAGCGGGTGAGGAAAAACACCCTGCCTTCTACATTATTAGAATGACGATGGTTAGCCCCTTATGTTCTCCTAAAGGAATATACTGGAACACTTACAGCAGCACTCTCCCTAATGGCCACATGGAAGTTACCCAACGTCCATACAGGTATGAGAGAAAAGCTCTCCAACAGAACGGTCAACATGGGTGAAATGCACACACCAGACCCTCCATACACCCACCAAAAAACTCAACCAACCAACCGCTAAACAACAACAACAAAACAGAGTGTATACTGTATGATCCCATTTATGGTAAGCTCAAAGCCAGTCAAAATGAACTTACGGTGTCAGAAATTATGAGTTTACACTTTGGTGGCGGTTCATACCAGGTCATGATCCTGGGAACACGGGCACCCATAGGGTGAGTTCTGGGGTTCCGGTTCCGAGTTCTGGTTACTTAGGTGTGTTCACCGCGTGAAAAATCCATCTAGCTGTATACACGTGATCTATGTGTACTTTCACGCAAATATATTATACTCGGAAATTACAAAAAATAAAAGTATCCTTATTTGCAGTGCCTGCTGTGCAACATTAAAGCAATGTCAATAATCACAGCAACAGCAACGATGCCTTCCACTCAGGGCAGCCTAATCCTATGTGCTGGAAACCGGTAGGTGCTGGCTGACAGCCCTCTGTGAGATCAATTTTAACTCCCATTGTACAGATGAGAACGCGGAGGCTCTGAGATGTTAAGTAACACCTAAAACCACCACATCCTTTGGAAACAGAGCGGGCATTGGAACCCAAGAAGCCCTACGCTGGGCTGCCTCGTGATTCTACAAGAGCGTTTCAAGAAATCTGGCTGTGATTTTTCTACTTTAGGCATTGACACTGCTGTGTCTATACGACCCTACTTTTCCACTATAAGCCGGATCTGTCACCCACGTATTTCCAAACATCTGGGTTATCGATGTACTATTGTACCACTCCACAACGTGCTTATTCCATCCACAATCCGAGACCTCTCCCACACACGTCTTCCTTATGAAATTTTCAAGCAAACAAATGAATTCAACCCAGAAAAGCAAACGCATTTTGGATAGAACACTTGTCTTTTTTAATCAGTTTTTGTGTTTCCTATATAAACCTGCAGCCCAGAGGT
Source organism: Phocoena sinus (assembly GCF_008692025.1). Lineage (NCBI taxonomy): Eukaryota > Metazoa > Chordata > Mammalia > Artiodactyla > Phocoenidae > Phocoena > Phocoena sinus. The sequence continues at coordinate 38,796,468 of NC_045781.1, forward strand.
ACTATTTCTGAAAGCATTTTGTAATGGAAGATTTTACCTAACTGCTGTTTAGTATTGTCGTTACTATCCTTGTTATTAATAATAATGATTTATAGAAGAGGGTGAGGAGACACCGCTCTCTAGAGAGTAGGAACAGCAAACCTGATTTGATACTTAAGTCAGCAAAGGTAATAAAGAGCAGACGCCAGGGGAGAAATTAAAACAGACGGCTCTGTCTTGGGTCCCTGTCTTATCTTCAGGGACCAAGAAGCAGGTAATATGAAGAACAGGTTCAGCAGAAATGGAACTCAAGGACAAACATTTCCTCCACGACGACACAGCAAGAGATGCGGTCTGCTGAAATTCACAGAGCCTCGCCAAAGGCTGGGACACCTTGACAAATTAACTTCCGACATGGAGACATACCAGGAGAGTTTCCAGAGCGGTTCAATAAACAAGATGGCACGTGACCTTTGCAGGACTGCTGAGAGCTAGGCAGGGGTGGCATAGCTTCACACCTCCACGCCTGTCATACTGGAGAAGCAAAGCATCACATGACCACATTACAGAACACCACCCTGACGACTCTACCCTGTAAACGGGCTAGAGCCGGCCGGCAAGGGATCTCAGGAGCTATCTTGTCAGCAGTTCACAGATATCACTGACTAAAAAAGCCACTTGGGAATCTTGTTAAGGATCCAAATTCCTGGATCCTTAACAAGGATCCTAGCCCCATCGTAGACCTGGGGGGAAACCAGGAACTTCTATTTAACAAACCAAACTTCCTAAGGAAATAATTACAGAAATAAAAGAAGAACTCAGGTCTTCAGAATGATAGACTCACTGACAGCACTGCAGAAGAGGAACAAACAGAAAACCCTTCCCTAGCATCCTAGTGAGCATCCAGACTAGCAAAGATGAAGAGAAAATCCTGAAAGTTTAAAAGGAAGAAAGGTGCTCTCTTCTATGGGACAGTAATCAGATTCGCATCCGTCCTCGCCTTTTGAGAGAAAATGCATTTCAATTATACGCTAAGACCACATACATATAAGGACACTAACGTTTCTGCAGAGAATGGTTTCTGCAAAACAGCAATAAAATTGAGAATATACTTCAGCGAAATGAAAAAGAAATCCAAGGAAAACAGAAAAGGGGTCCAGGAAATCCAGGGAAGAATGGAAACTAAACCCAGAGACGAATAAAATGAAATCGCAGGATGACAAGCGTGAAGCAAAAAGCAATCAGTCCAGATGGGGACAGGAAGCCGACAGGTGCCAGAAATAACATATTCAAGAGCGGAGTTGACTCTGTCACCTCACTTGTATGATGAAGAAGCTGCAACCCCTTAATGGGAAAACGAGAGCATAGATTTTTCTCTGTCGCGAAAAACTAAAGGAACCCCCCCGGAAAAACAAAAGCATGTATGTGAAAGGCATGGGCTAACAATGAAAAACTAAAATGCAGCCTATTTCTGAGGAATTCATTGGGCATAAGAAAGAAAGTTGTTATGTTTTTCCCCGTAGTCCTTCAAGTGATGTGAGTTTAGGGCACAGCCTTGCACTCCCTTCTCTGAGTCCAGCCAGCCCACGTGACTGCGGTCAGTGCCGTGGACACTGAGAGCTCACAGAACATACTGGCTCTGAGCAAGGGCTCTGAGGCCACGGGCGGAGCTCATACTGCATCTGCTGCTTGTTCTGTGTCCTTGGAAAATTTACTTAACTTCTCTAGGCCTCAGTTCTCTCCTTTCTAAAATGTCACCGACCTCAGAGGAATGTTACAGAGATTACATGAGCTAATATATAATGTATTTAGAATGGTTATTGAAATAATAAGCATGCAAACAGTAGAGGTCATCACTGTTACTGTTACAATATTAAAATATAGAAAGGATAGTTGATTTTTGATGTAAAGGCTGTTACTAAAATCAGCCTCTTACCAAAACATAGAAGACTAAGCCAGAATTAAATATCATAAACTAGGGCTTCCCTGGTGGCGCAGTGATTGGGAGTCCGCCTGCCGATGCAGGGGACACGGGTTCGTGCCCCGGTCTGGGAGGATCCCACATGCCACGGAGTGGCTGGGCCCGTGTGCCATGGCCGCTGAGCCTGCGCTTCCGGAGCCTGTGCTCCGCTACGGGAGAGGTCACAACAGTGAGAGGCCCGCGTACCGCAAAAAAAAATATATATATATAACTTAAAATATGTAAATAATTTTTCATTAAAATTGTTTAATTTCTCAGTTATACTTACATAAGTATATTTTACCTACAAATTATCTATAATATTTATAATACATAAACATACAGAGAAATAATGTTGAATGTATCTACACATTATATGTAATTATAATAATCAACCCATTCATTTAAATGTAATTTAAAATAAGAAAGCAAACAGTAAACATGATATTTCTAAATACCAAAAAGCAGGTGGTGGAGAGGGAAGGAGAAGTGAGAGGTAACAACCACTGACCTTGGCATAGTGCTAATTCCATGCCAGGCACTGTTCTAAGGGCTCTGCATATATTATCTCATTTAATCCTCTAACAACCCTAAAAGTGAAATATTATTATGCTTCTGCTGATGACCATTTTACAGATGAGGAATTTGAGGCAGAGAGAGACCGAGTATCTCCCCAGGCCACTTGACTAGTGAAAGACCAGTGGCTCTTAGCCACTGCCTTCTGCAACCTCTAACCGTGCTCAGCCTTCACAGCGGGGCAGTGGTCACAGTGGTTTACAGGTAGGATTTAGTGTTAGGGTGGCAAATGCCAAAGGAAAAATTAACAACTGTAGTGGGATGAATGGTGTCCCACAAAAATTTGATGTCCACCCAGAACCTCAGAATGGGACCTCATTTGGAAATAGGGTCTTTGCAGATGTAATTAGTTAAGATGAGGTCACACTGGATTATAGTAGGTCCTAAATCCAAGGACTGGCGTCCTCCTAAGAAGAGGAAAAGAAAACACAAACAGGGAAGAAGCCCAGGTGACAACAGAGGCAGAGACTGGAATGATACTGCTACAAATCAAGGAACAGGGATTGCTGGGAGCCACCAGAAGTTAGGAAAGGGCAAGGAAGAACCCTTCCCTAGAGCCTTAGTAGGAGTGTGGCCCTGCCAACACCTTGATTTCATACTCCTAGCCTCCAGAACTATGAAAGAATAAATTTCTGCTGTTTCATGCCACCCGCTACGTGATAAGTCGTTACGTCAGCCTTAGGAGATTGATGCAACAACTAACCAAAAACGTACAAGAAAAACAGTTAAAATGAGTGGAGAAAAGGAGAATCTGACCTTATACTTTACAGCTTTCTGTACCTTTTGCTTTAAAAAATAAAACAAAACAAAACTATCAGGTGTTACTCTTTGCGGTAGGCAGGCTCTAAGGTGAAGCCCCTTATCCTGCCTCCTGGTGTTCTCACCATCCTGTAACCCCCTCTTTCCTCTTCTTCAGTGTGAGTGGGACCTATGATGTGTTTCTAACCAACAGAACACAGCACATCCAGGTGACAGGATGCCTCCTCCACGATCATATTATAGAAGACAGTAACATGGTCTTGTTAGACTCTCTCCCTTGTTGGCTTTGACGAAGCAGGTGGTCACGTTGGGGAAGCCCACATGGCAAGGAACAGAGACACATCTATGGCCAACAACTATCTGGGACCTGAGGGTGGCCTCAACCCACAGCCAGCACAAAATTGGGGCTCCTAGCCCAACAGGCTAAAAAGAACTGAATTCTGCCGACCATGTGGGCTTGGAAACATACCCCTCCCCAGTCCAACCTCAGATGAGACCACTGCCCCATCCAACACCTTGATTGTTGCCTTGTGAGACCCTGAAGCAGAGGACTCAGCCAAGTTGTACACAACCCCTGACCCACAGAAACTGATATAATAAATGTAATAAAGACATGGGATTTTCAGCCACTAGATTTGTGATAATATTGTTATGCATCAATAGATAACTAACATTCTCCTATAATTAATAATAGTAATCATAATGATACTTGGAGGTTTCTTCAATTAGCAATAGTTTGCTACAATTAAAAATAAATTTAAGACAACAAATAATTCTGATGATCCGTCAGGTTTGGGAAAAACTCCCTTATTAAACACATAAGGAAACCAAAGCACAGAGAAGTGGAGTGGCAGGGACAGGTCCAGAGAGGAGAGACAATGTGCACATACGTTCACACAGATCATCTGTAAACTGAAGCGTCCCTCAAGACACACATCCCCAAGATGGAGAGGGCTCTCCATCTTCCATCTCCTTGCTGCCTGCACAGTGACAACTGGAATTAAAAAAAAAAAAAAAAAAAAAAAAAAAAGTAGTAAAGAGCAAGATAATTGCTCAAATCAAGGGCAAAGATTCAGTTTTGTCTTAGGTTATATTCATGGCAAGTGCTATTCCTGACATTACCCCAGCTCCTGGGAGGGTAGATGTGTTAAACAGGCACTTATTAGACAATTTTTTTGACAGCTGCTGCCTTTGCAATTACTGTAGTATATTTTTTTTCTTCTGAATAGCTCTAGATTTGTTTTTGTCTGAGCTGAGGTGGAAAATTGAAAAATAACGGATCTGACGATAATTGACTTTATTAGAAATATGAATGTATTACACACGCCATATATTAAAAGCTCATTGCTTTTACATTGGCCTCACACGCTGTATACTACTTTTATGGGTCCCGAGTCTCCAATGCTCCCCCTTCTGTACTGTTCCCATCCACTTTATGTTCCTCATTCCCTGTCACGCGGAGGAAATAAATGGTTAAAAATCTACGTGCTCATCAGACACAAGCCAGAGTTAATAAAGGAAAGTGTGCAGGCTTTCATAATTTAAGATATTGCTATGAGCTGGTGTTGCCAAAAATGATGCACTTATTGAACCATAAACACAAGCAATTAAGGTGAGATGTTGATTACCGTGAAGAGAAGCCCCCAATAATACAGAGAAGCAAAGGCCGCAGAGGGAGTCTAATTTGCATAAATATCTCTGGAATCCTGGGAGATCTAAGGAGAGCTGCAGGAGACCCTTTTGCAAAAGGATCCTGGTTTCTCTTGGGAGGAATCCTGAGAAAGCCGCTGCACAGGGAATTCTGCACAGGGAATCACAACCACCAGGCACAGAGCAGAGACAAAGGCTGACTGTTTCTTTAGAGCACAGTCAGGAAGGAAAGCAGTCCCTCTGAGATAGAAGGAAGGCCTAAGACACGTGGCAAACCACAGCCGGAATGAAATGCTGTTGAATTTTACCTAGCACAGCATCGCTCCAGGCCAACATTGAAGAACTCACTGGAGAAAGCTGGGAACTCAGAGAAAGAGGAGGAGACTCCCTGCCGCTATCTTGAATGGCTGGACCACCCCCCCCCCCCCCAGGTTAGCCAAAAAAGCTGCTCTGATTTGAAGGGCTGAGCAGAAAAAGCCTGGATCGACAGCTGGCAGAGTGCTGGCTGATGCCCGTCTGCAGAAGGGGCTAGAACCACAGAAGCGAGAATGTATCTTAGTTGCCGCAGAGGAGGGAACGATGTAGGGATGGTTGGAAAAAGAACTAGGTGACAGGTCTGGACAAATACTTAGCAAGAGCTGATCCCCTACTCTACCCGGCCCTAAGCCCTCAACCACCCCTGCAGCTAGAGGTGCAGGAACAATTAATGACACAATAGAAATCTCTGAACACTGATTGTGTTTTCATCTCTTTCTGGAGTAGAAAGGCAACCCTGATTATGGAGAACTGTACCTGAAAATTCCCAGGAGCACGGCACATGGGAGATGCCCCACAACTGTTCATGGGAGAAAGAAAGAGAAAACAAGGGATGGCTAGATGAACAGATGGAGTGTATGGAATGAGTGAAGGTGTCACTGAGACACCACGTGAGGCCAGGACTGATGTTCTGAGTTTCCTTGAGGAGGCAGCGTAGTGGAAAGAGCACGCCAGGCAGAGCGCCCTGAGACACATGGTCGGCCCAGAGCAGGGGGAAGGCAGGCGAGGAAAGAGAAATGAGTGGCCAGCCAGCCACATAATACAGGCTCAACTGGGTCCTTTCCCTTCTGCCTGGAGAAACTCCACAGGCACGCCTCACAGCCTGACGATCAGCCTCTGCAAGCAGTGATTGGCATCCGTGAACCCAGCACCTTCAAGGAGACTGACATTTGGGCAGACAGGTCCAAATGTCACCAGCCAAAGGCCACAGTGCTTTGCAGCCTGGCCGGGGCCGCTCAGACAGGGAAGGTGACCCTCAGACCAATACAATCACCCTGAGTAGTGGTCTGAAATTCACTGCCTGCAGCCAGTTCATTTACGCAGCAGGCATCTCTGCGCTGGACTAGATGCCTCTTACCAGGGTGTGGGAAGCCGGGGAAAGGAAACCAATGTGTAGAGATCACCTATTTGGGGCCAGGCTCTCTACTAAGGGCATAACACCAGCCTGTCGAATAGTCAGCAAAACGCTAAGTCAGGGTTATTAACCCTCTTTTAAAAGAACTCGGGCTCAGATAAATAAGTGGTCTTTTAAAATCCACATGGATGATAAGAGATAGAACCAGGATCAAATCTGGATTTCCTGAGGCACGGAAGTCTTGTTCTTCCTACTGGTCTACACTTTGGACACTGACTCCAAGAGATGCAGAGCTATGCAAGGCGAGATATTTTCCAAGGCAAAGAGGCAGAGAGGGAGGAATTTTTAAAGTGTTTCTTCGAACACTGCTGTTGTTATTCTGCAACTGAAGGAGAAATAATTCCTGAGGCAGACGGAGAATAAGATGCTCCACAGGGGTAGCGAGCAGAGAAGGAAGTGTCCTATTGTGCGCTGGGCTTCGTATTCGTCCAGAATTCCACGGTACATAAGATGGAGGCTGGGAGCAGAGTTGAGTCATTGTTGCTGGCAGGATTAGGGTCAGGGCAGACGCCAAAGCAGGGGGTCCCCAACCAGGCTGCACAGCAGGAGGTGCGCGACGAGGGGAGCGAGCGAAGCTTCATCTGCCGTTCCTCATGGCTCCCCATTGCTCGCATTACTGCAAAGGACCTCCAGGAAGGTAAAGTAAGTGAAGTACAGGAGCCTGGATAACTTCGATACATTGTGCCAAGTGAGGCAAAAAAGGCAAGGGACGCAGAGGTCCAGGATTCATTCAACAAACATTGCTGAGTGTTGTATCTACTGCCCTCAACCCCATGGCTAAAAAAGCTCAGGGGAGGAAGTCTTGTCTACATAGCAGTTAGAATCAAGGAGGAGGACAGACACGGGGAAGGACATGGGCAAGGTTACAAGATGATGCTCTCTCTAGGGAAATGTAGCTTCCAAGACCAAGTCTGTAGGATTGTGTGATTTAATTCATTTATTCAATAAATATTTATTGAGTGGCTCCCATGGGACAGACGATTATAGGCGTAGATCAGTGAACAAAATAGATAATAAAGTCTCTGATCTCCTTATGCTTGTGTTCTTGGGTAGTGTATCGTGTCTATGCCTGGTCTCGGCACATTTATTTTCCACGTGTCTATCAAAATAGTCCTGTGGTCTCCCTCCTCAGGGAAGTGGATGGCAGGGATTGAGGGTGAGGTTTTTATACACAGGCAGCCCTAGATTTGAATCCTGGATTTGTCACGTCCTAACTAAGAGATCAACTAAATCTAACACATTGCAAGGGTATTTTCTCACTTATAATAAGGGGGACAATAATCTTTTCCTTGAAGGGGTTTGAGACAAGTTCATTTGAGTATGTGAAAGTATCTAGCCTGACATACAGACACTGAAAATACAACACTCTCTCTTCACTAGTTGAGCCCTCTACCTCCCCCAAGCCTAAATTACTGTGTCAGATTGCAAACCACATACCTGTGCTTCCAATTCCAGCTCTGTCCCCACAGCAGCTCCTGCAGACTGTGGACATCTGCATCAATTGGAAACACTAATTATGTTATCCCACCATAGCACATAGAAAACTCAAATCATCAACTGGGGAAGTGCGGGAGGGAAGAAGCGGGGGAGTAGAGGCAAGGAGACCAAAACAAGGCATTTCTCTGGTCAAAAACAACAAATGAGACCCTTTACTGGGACTGTGATCACGTAGACCAGGAAGAAATGCTTTTGAGAGATTTCTGGGAAGTTCTTATCTCAACATCATGCCTGCTGACGAGACATTAGGGCTGAGACAAAGGGAAACACTCAGCATGGCCCAGGTTCTGATCTGGGCTACTGGGTACAGAAGAGTGTTACCTGTAAAGACTCAGCAGGGGCAGAGCAGAGTTACGAGCTGCAGCAGATATGTTACATGTGATGCGTCTGGTGTGCAGGCAGGTGGTGAGAGCAACAAGGAGTTAATGTAAGACTGCATCCTTGATTGGAGAAGACTGGGCAGATCAAGATGCGGGAGCTGTTGGGATGTAGCTGGTACCTCTTACCATGAGAGGAAATGAGGTGGTTGGAGGAGAGGTAAGAGAGTGAGAGGAGGGAACTGGGGGTAAAGGACCAGGGACACTGCTGTTTAAAAGTGGACGGGGCGGGGGGGGGGGGTTCCTGGTGGCGCAGTGGTTAAGAATCCGCCTGCCAATGCAGGGGACATGGGTTCGAGCCCTGGTCTGGGAAAAGCCCAACATGCCGTGGAGCAACTAAGCCCGTGCGCCACTACTGAGACTGTGCTCTAGAGCCTGTGAGCCACAACTACTGAGCCCGCGTGCCACAACTACTGAGCCCACGAGCCACAACTACTGAGACTGCACTCTAGAGTCCGCGAGCCACAACTACTGAAGCCCACGTTCCTAGAGTCCGTGCTCCTCAACAAGAGAAGCCCGCGCATCGCAACAGAGTAGCCCCCGCTCGCCACAACTAGGGAAAGCCCACGCACAACAACAAAGACCCAACATAGCCAAAAAACAAAAAAGTGGACGAGGAGGTGAAGTCAACGAAGTGAATACAGAAGAGGCAGGCAGAGCCAGAGGCTAAGAAACTCTTCAACTGAACTGTGAACAAGCGTTGGCATCAGGACCAAGGATGGAGAAACCTGGCCAAGTCCTCTCCCTTAACTCATAACAGGCAGGATGGGCACACCAAGAGCTCCCTGGGATGTACCCTTCTCCAAGGACTGCAGAGAGCTGCCTTGGCAAATTACAAGAGCAGCCATAAGATTTGCCTGAAAAATGTAACACTGGAGGAGCCCCAGACCCAAAAAAGCAGAGTATCAGGGCAGCAGTGACCAAGAGTGTACCTCGGATGGGCTGCTCTGAAGATGATGAGTGTTCATTTGGTTTCCTGGGACTTTCTGGACGATTCCTCCCTCCCTTCGTCTGGGAGGTGGAAGTGCTTTAGAAAGGAATCTTCCCCGGTTATAAATTCTCTCAGTTCCTTTTTTTTTTTTTCCTAAATTTTTAAAAAAATTTATTTATTGTTGGCTGCATCGGGTCTTCATTGTGGTGCGTGGGCTTCTCATTGCGGTGGCTTCTCTTGTTGTGGAGAACGGGCTCTAGGCACGCAGACTTCCGTAATTGTGGCATGTGGGTTCAGTAGTTGTGGCTCGCGGGCTCTAGAGCGCCAGCTCAGTAGTTGTGGCGCACGGGCTTAGTTGCTCCGCAGCGTGTGGGATCTCCCCGGACCAGGGCTCAAACCCATGTCCCCTGCATTGGCAGGCGGATTCTTAACCACTGCGCCACCAGGGAAGCTCTCTCGGTTCCTTCTCAACCAGTCAGGCAAGACTGATGGTTGACACAGGAGGTTGACACAGAAGCAACCGGGAATATCATTATTTGCCTTGTATTTATCTGCATTTATGTTAATGGGTTTGTTCTTGGTCAGGGCAGCCACTAAACTAGGGGAAATATTTATTGCACTTAAAGTTTTCCTGTGATGAATTATGTGGGAGTCACAGAATAGCCAATGCACAGAATATGTAGAAAACATTTCCCCTTGTTTTTTCTTGTCTGCTTCTGGTCCCAATAGCAGAGGCCTCCTGCATACTTGGGACTAAATCAACTCAATATTTCATATTCTGCTTTCTCATCTGATTGATTTAATGCTTCTTGTGGTCAGACTTTGCAGAGAAAAAGAACACACAAACAATTTATCTCTCTGGCATGCTCTCTGTTTCTTGATCTTTTTTTTTTTTTCTTTTTTTTTGATGGGCAATTTCATAAAATCACAGGGCTGGGAAGGACCTTTGTGTGCAGTCCTTCCCAGCTCCGTACTGTACGGAAGCACTTGGGAGAAAAAAGAGAGGGCAAGAAGTAACTTTTGGGAGATCTTTCACAGGTCAGGCTGTGGGCTCAGACGCCTCATTTGCATTACTGTATTTAATCTTCATAAAACTCTATTGCCCCCACGGTGAAGATGAATACATTGAGGCCTGGAGATTTAGGCCACAGGTTGGCCACCTACTGCCTGTGGCCCAAATTGAGCCCACTTTCTGTTTATGTAAATAATGTTTTCTTGGACGGCAACCATACTCATTTATCACCTTATGTATCATCTATAGCTGCTCTCAAGCCACAACGGCAGAGCAGAGGGGTTGCCATGAAGACCGTCCAGCCCACAAAGCCTAAAATATTTACCATCTGGCCCTTTACAGAAAAAGTTTGCTAACTACTGGTTTATTAGTTAAATTGCCCTAGTCACAGGTAGTCTGTGAAAATGCATGGAGTACAGATCCCATTCTCAGTCCAAACCCTCTTTCTTCCATGTTACTGCTATACCTGTTCACAATATCTACCACATGGAGGACGAACCAATTCAGGTGGCCTCTCTGTGTGATCTACTCCAAAAAAGGACCCACCCACCTACTTACACACCAGTAAGGTTTCCTGCAGCAAATTACAGGAAGCAGCAAGGAGATATCTGCATGGAAGTATTTGCAAAATAGGAATTTAGTCTCCTTCTCACCCTTCACCCCACAGTGGGTTTCCTTTTCTGTTTTGCAGAAAGGAAATCAGAATGGATATTAGCTTCATATCATTTCATAAAGATTTTAATATTCTTAATAACTCGCTTTAGTAGAAAAGTCTTCCTGGCAAAGGTAGAATTTGATGTGTTTTTCATGTAACTGGTTATATAATGGAAAGGAAAATGGTTTTGTGAGATGAGGAGATTTACCCAAGATTTCACAGTTAGCAAGTGGTAGGGACAGGATTTGAACTCAGGTCTGCACACGAAGTCCACTGTCTTTCCCATGTAGCACTTCTTGAATGAGGCCAGCAGATAAAGAAGTAACTTTCAGAATTGGTCCCCAAAGCAGTGTCCAAGTTTTCTCAGGGTTAGCTTTTCTTAGAGGTGAAGTAAACTTGAGTGAACAGATACCAATCAAAGGCAGATATTCTTGATCCTGATGGGAGTTAAGAATCTGAAGATGAGAGAAAAAGAAGGTGGGACAGATAGAGGGTGTGAAGAGAGAGGGCTTGAGGGGAACTGAAATGGACAGAAAAAAAACTCTGAGTGCAGGCTCCCTGCACTGGGAGACTATGGGGACCAGTCAGAGCTAAGAGACCCAAGAGAGACCAAATGTCATCCGTCCATGGAGCTCCAGTCTACAAGGCATCAGAAGGGTGACACATCTGACCCTGGGGATTGGATCTGAAGTGTGATTTCCACAGAAGCAGAGGGTCTGATTAATCAGAGAATTTTAGGACATCAGGCAAAGAATGGGAGTTATGGGTCATCTGGTCTGATCTTTCATCTGATCCTGACACCTCTCTACAATGCCCACCACCGGGGATGCCCAGACCCTACTTGATCACGTCCAGTGACAGAAAACCTAGTTCCTACAGCACCAGGCAGCTCAAGCAAGACAGGTGATTTCCCTGTGACTGGAACCAATTAATCCCAATTCTCCCTGCAGGAGACAATCAGGACAAACATAACTACCCTTTCACAAAAAATTTCTTAAAAGACACAAGGACAGCTTTGTGTATTTTATGACTTTTAGGACCTTTACAACCGTCCTCTCCAAGTTAAACATAAAAATCACTATTTGTAGACGCCTTCTGTGTATGACCAGATCACCAGGAACTTTATTTCTTAGATCCCCAAGAGGTTTTCATTCCTACACCCACTTCACAGGAGAGAAGACTGAGGCTCAGAGAATATAAGTTCCCCATGGTAACATCAACATGCAGGGGTGGCGAGGGGCAGTGGAGAACAAGGGCCAGATTTCCAACATAAGTCATTCTTTGAATCCCATGCAGTTCCTGACACCAGGATTTTGTTTTTGTTTTTGCTTTTTCTTTTGGCGGTACGCGGGCCTCTCACTGTTGTGGCCTCTCCCGCTGCGGAGCACAGGCTCCGGACGTGCAGGCTCAGCGGCCATGGCTCACGGGCCCAGCCGCTCCGCGGCACATGGGATCCTCCTGGACCAGGACACGAACCCGTGTCCCCTGCATCGGCAGGCGGACTCTCAACCACTGCGCCACCAGGGAAGCCCTGACACCAGGATTTTGAATTCCCTCAGCAATATGGTAACTTTATTCTGGACTTAAAAAGTAGAAAAGAATAAGTGGGCATGTTTTTATTTGTTTTTTCATTATATCGACATGGAAGAGAAAAAGTAAGTCAGGTTGAGTCAGAGCTATATAAGAAAGACAATGGACCAATTGAAGAGTATCTTCTTATAAAATTCCTTAGGTTGTTTCTGATGTTTAAAATAAAAATCCGTGGTGCATGTCTCTGTATATTTAGGAAAGAAATTCACCAGTCTCCCAGGAACAGTCAATAAAATCATATTTCCTTATACTCATCAAACAGCGGTAATATATATTTGGCATTAATGGAATAAACTTCCTCTCCTTGTTATTTTAAAATCAATAACATCTTTAAAATGTATTTTCATGATAATTCCCTCTAAGAAAAAGTGTCAGAAGAGACAGTTTCATGGGCTATAACTTTAAAGACAATGAGGTTAATCAAGCTGGATACATTTTCAAAAATGGCCATGAGCTCTCAAGCCTCCAACGTCACAAAAAAGAAATCAACTATAAAATTTTTGTTTGAAGTGGCACCATAAAGGCCAATGCCAGTTACCATTTCCAGCTCCTCTTCCTTCAATTCTCATGCCCAACACTATTTCAAATCAGGAACTGGACTTCTGTGGGCACCTTAATGAAGCTGTAACTCCTGCGAGTCCTTCATCTGGGACAACTCCCTTGTGTTACAGATGAAACACCCACCGCCTCATGAGCTGAAAGTCTGACTTCCAAATGCCCAGGGCACTCACTGCCTGACACACACTTACTTTTTGAATATTTTAAAGACAAGGGGATTAGACACTTAAAAATAACAGATTCTGCTTTGCATGAAAATATGTTTCCATCTTAATAATGTAAAAGAACAGCTTGTTATCGTGGTGCATCCGAAGAAAAAACAAATTACACATGCAAATGTTTTTATGGCTAATTAATTCAACTCTGAAGATAAAATTGGGACAGTACAGAATTTCAGGCAGATTCCTAATAAGTTCTAGAATCTAACAATTTTTAACTAAGATACCAGACCATCTATTTCCAGGAGATGAAGCTTCTTGCGGACCCTTATGTTGGTGCCTGATTTATTCCAGGTTTGCAAAGAGCCTTAATAGGCTGATTCGTTATTTGTCCCATCACTTGTACTATGTAAAAAGTTCAGGGTCAAAATTTAGACTGAATAGGTGAAAGTTCTAGTTAACTTGCACAAATTAAAATACCTCCCAGGAAAACAGACTTCAGCTACCGCAGTGATATAAAGGCGACATTATAAAACCTATACCAGTTACACAATTAAACCGATCTTTGAATCTGAAGGCACAACTCCATTTAAATTAGTGGAAAGTACTTGGACTTGGAGTCACACAGATCTGGATTTGAATAATGAACCTGCCAGCTATTTGCTATGTAAGAGGGAAAAACAGTTAAAAGCTCTAATACATACTCATGTTTTTCAGCTGTAAAGTGGGATTTAAAATGTCCATCTTTAAGGGTTTTTGTTGTTGTTGTTTGTTTTCCTTTTGAGGAGAATTAGAACCAAAAATGTATTCGTGTTGGAGGAAAAAAACAAAAACAAACTTTACAACCCCAGCTGCCTTTTATGTATGTTGGTTCCTAATAAAAGAATCCTTTTGTTCTGCCACGAGAGAAAGAGGCCTTGAAAGTCATAAAAATCTTGAGGAAGGCTTTGGACTTCCACAAGGCATGGATAGAAAAGGTGATTAAGCTTGTCTCATCCGGAATTCAAGAATCAAGAAAGACTCTAGATTACACAGTAAAGAAGCTATCTCAGAGCTTGTATACTCAAGAATGTATTTCTTTCCCATCCTAAGGCATCGTTTCTGTGCTATATAATTCCCCAGTTTTCTAGAAGGAGTATCAAGAAATTTGCCTCTTGTTACAGGAGCATCTAATTCCTTCAGCTCAGAAGCAGAGAGAATTTTTATTACACACCTGATGGTGGCTCCAGACAAGTGGCCGGAGGTCTAGAAAAAGAGTATACAAAAGGCACATAAAGTGTGTGCACACAGAATCACCACACCCTAACCTCTGGCTGGGAGAGATGTTACTGCTCTATGACAGAACTGCCTGGGACTCCAGACCTCCACGTGGCTAAGGAACTGAAGTTGGCCTGAAGGATTAAACACATTTCCCATTATTCATGTATTCCAATAAAAGGGGACTTTTTGGTGTCTCTGCCCAGGATCACCTCTCAGAATGTCCCTGTCAGTCAGGACAGAAAAATACTGAGGGTCACTGGCTGCGAGGCTTGGCATCAGATGGACTTGTTCAGATCACAGAAATCAGGGTTTTAGTTTGTAGTCAGGGGAGACAAAGACCACCTGAACTGGTGTCCCAGAAAAGAGCTGAGAGCAAGGCGAAGGGGCAACAGAACCAAATAATGGTCAGGTCAAAGAAGAACCAGTGGGGCACGGACAGAGCGCTGAAACAGGGCGCTGAGCCTAGACAGGGCCAGGCAGGGGCACCAGGCCAGGACATTGGATTCCCAGCATTTCCCATGTCTTGACAGACTTAGACCAGGAAGCAGGGTTGAGAGGAAGATACCCAGAGCAGAAGTAAGGGGAAGATGTGAGTCTAGAAAACTGCTAAGGGGCCACAGGCAGGGCAGCCAGGACTGGAAGCTTGACCCAAGGATGAGGACTCATGGGACTCCTGTAATGCTGCCACCCCAAATAGTTTTCATCTCCAAGGAATGCCTTAAATCTTGTACCAATATCTGGGAAAAGCCCAAGGGCAGGCAAAAGCCATTCTTCCAAGTCAAGGTAGCAGAGGTCATTTTGACCTTCCTGATGGTGTGAATGAACCCCAAATCCCTTCAAACTGAATGGATCCAACATGATCACATAGTCTACACTGTCTCTTCTCTAAAATACCAGGAACAGTCAATAAAATCATATTTCCTTATACTCATCTTCCCTTAAATGCTTCTGAATTACCGCCACTGACACTGATTTCTCTGAGCAGCAGTCTTCCATCTATCAGCTGATGAGAATAATATTTATTTTTTATTTTTATTTATTTATTTTTTTTGGCGGTACACAGGCCTCTCACTGTTGTGGCCTCTCCCGTTGCGGAGCACAGGCTCCGGACGCGCAGGCTCAGCGGCCATGGCTCACGGGCCCAGCCGCTCCGCAGCATGTGGGATCTTCCCGGACCGGGGCACGAACCCGTGTCCCCTGCATCGGCAGGCCGACTCTCAACCACTGCGCCACCAGGGAAGCCCGAGAATAATATTTAGATGGTGGTAAGTCTCAAGACAGAATTTCAGTAGGAACTAGGGAACTATCCTAGCTCTCTGGCTAAGCAACTCTGAATTCCAGAGTTACGTCTGTCTCATTATTTTGGCTCCTATTTCATGATCTCTGAAATTCAACTGTGAAACAGAAAACAAGGGACGTCCCTGGTGGGACAGTGGTTAAGAATCCACCTGCCAATGCAGGGGACACAGATTCGAGCCCTGGTCCGGGAAGACCCCACATGCCGCGGAGCAACTAAGCCCCTGTGCCACAACTACTGAGCCTGCGCTCTAGAGCCCACGAGCCACAACTACCGAGCCCGCGTGCCACAACTCCCGAAGCCCGCGTGCCACAACTCCCGAAGCCTGCACGCCTAGAGCCCATGCTCCACAACGAGAGAAGCTACGACAATGAGAAGCCCATGCACCGCAATGAAGAGTAGCCCCCGCTCGCCGCAACTAGAGAAAGAAAGCCCGCACGCAGCAACAAAGACCCAACACAGCCAAAAATAAATACATAAACTAGATAAATAAATAAATAGAAAACAAGGCCACCCATGGATGATCTGAGCCCCTTCTTGGTTAGAGCCCTCTGCCTCCATCTTTAGCTAGTGAAGGAGTAGGATTTGCGCAATCATGTGGATGATCTGCATCCCTTCTTGGTTAGCGCCCTCTGCCTCCATCTTTAGCTAGTGAAGGAGTAGGATTTGCACAATCATGTGGATGATCTGAGTCCCTTCTTGGTTAGCGCCCTTTGCCTCCATCTTTAGCTAGTGAAGGAGTAGGATTTGCGCAATCATGTGGATGATCTGCATCCCTTCTTGGTTAGCGCCCTCTGCCTCCATCTTTAGCTAGTGAAGGAGTAGGATTTGCACAATCATGTGGATGATCTGCATCCCTTCTTGGTTAGCGCCCTCTGCCTCCATCTTTAGCTAGTGAAGGAGTAGGATTTGCGCAAAATCATGTTTTATTTTGGCAGCACAATGTTTAACTTGGGCAAAGACCCAAATGGCATCAGGACTGTTAGGAGTTCAGGGAAACCCACATTCATGTGGAAATTGTTCAGGATTCATAAGTACAAGGAAAAAAAGAACAATTTCTTTTGCTTTATTAACAGCACTCTGACACCACATGTGTGGGGATTTTCCCACACCAACCAATTCTCCAGTTCTCCAGACTCTGACTGGGTGTCCTATAGTTCATATGACCCTAACTACCTAGAGTCAGTACAGACCCCAAAAGTTAGGGGCTCAGTCCCATAAGACTCCCCCCCAACTTCAGATGCCAATAGCAGTAGTGGGTCCCAGGTCACCACACTTCTGTCCCACTTGGCTACTCAGCAGCTCCTTTAACCCCCTCCTTGGATTCAGGAATTTGCTATAACAGCTCACAGAACTGAGGGAAACACTTATTTATGTTTACCAGTTTATTATAACAGATATGATAAAGGATCCAGGTGAACAGTCAGAATGAAAGATACCCAGGGTGAAGTCTGGAAGGGTCAAGGGGGCAGGAGCTTCTGTTCCCGTGGAGCTGGGGTGCACTACCTTCCAATCACGTAAATGTCATCACCAACCTAGAAGCTCTCCAAATCCCCTATTTCAGGGATTTTTATGGAAGCTCTATTACATTGGTGTGATTCATCATTAACTCAATCTCCAGCTTCTCTCTCCTTCCCAGAGGATGATGGGGGGCGTGGCTGCAAGTTTCAAGCTTTTAATCATGGCTTGGTCTTCCTGGTGATCAACCCCCATCCTGAAGCCCACCAAAAGTCGCCTCATTAGAACAAAAGATGCTCCTATCACCCAGGAAATTCCAAGAGATTTAGGAACCAGGGTCAAATATCAAATATTAGAATAAAAGAGGCTCCTAACAATCCTATCACTCAGGAAATTACAGGGGTTTCGAGAGCTCTGTGTCAGAAACCTGGGACAGAGATCAAATATATATATTTCTTATTACGTCACAAGAGGTGATCGCTATGCAATCCCTATGAAATTACCAATGGCATTTTTTACAAAACTAGAACAAAAAAATTTTAAATGTGTATGGAAACACAAAAGACCCCGAAGAGCCAAAGCAATTCTGAGAAAGAAAAATGGAGCTGGAGGAATCAGACTCCCTGGTTTCAGACTATACTACAAAGCTACAGTCATCAAAACAGTATGGTACTGGCACAAAAATAGAAATATAGACCAATGGAACAGGATAGAAAGCCCAGAAATAAACCCACACATCTATGGTCAATTAATCTATGACAAAGGAGGCAAGAATATACAATGAAGAAAAATCAGTCTCTTTAATAACCTGTGCTGTGAAAACTGTACAGCTGCATGTAAAAGAATGAAATTAGAACATTCTCTAACACCATACACAAAAATAAACCCAAAATGGATCAAAGACCTAAATGTAATGCTTGACACTATAAAACTCTTAGAGGAAAACATAGGCAGAACACTCTTGACATAAATCACAGCACTATGTTTTTTGATCCACCTCCTAGAGTAATGAAAATAAAAACAAAAATAAACCAATGGAACCGAATTAAACTTAAAAGCTTCTGCACAGCAAAGGAAACCATAAAAAAGATGAAAAGACAACCCTCAGAATGGGAGAAAATATTTGCAAACAAAGCAAAAGACAAGACAAAATATACAAACAGCTCATGCAGCTCAATATCAAAAAAAAAACACAAACAATCCAATCAAAAAATGGGTGTAAGATCTAAATATACATTTCTCCAAAGAATACATACAGGTGGCCAAAAAGCACATGAAAAGATGCTCAACATCAATATCAGAGAAATGCAAATCAAAACTACAGTGAGGTATCACCTCACACCAGTCAGAATGGCCATCATCAAAAGGTCTATAAACAATAAATGCAGGAGAGGGTGTGGAGAAAAGGGAACCCTCCTATACTGTTGGTGGGAACATAAATTGATAAAACCACTAGGGGGAACAGTATGGAAGTTCCTTAAAAAACTAAAAATAGAGCTACCATATGATCCAGCAATCCCACTCCTGGGCATACATCTGGAGAAAACTATAATTCGAAAAGATACATGCACCCCAATGTTTATTGCAGTACTATTTACAATAGCCAAGACATGGAAGCAAACTAAATGTCCATCAACAGAGGAATGGATAAAGAAGATGTGATACATATATACAATGAAATATTACTCAGCCATAAAAAAGAACGAAATAATGCCTTTGCAGCAACATGGATGGACCTAGAGGTTATCACACTAAGTGAATTAAGTCAGAGAGACAAATATCATATGGTATCACTCATACGTGGAATCTAATTAAAAATGATATAGATGAACTTATTTACAAAAGAGAAACAGACTCACAGATTTCAAGAACAAACTTATGGTTACCAAAGGGGAAACATGGAGGGGGAAGGGATAAATCAGGAGCTTGGGATGAACATACACACACTACTATATATAGGATGTATAACCAATTACTGTAGAGCATAGGACCTACTGTATAGCGCAGGGAACTCTACTCAGTATTCTGGGATAACGTATAAGAGAAAAGAATCTGAAAAAGAATGAGTATATGTATATGTGTATCTGAATCACTTTGCTGTACACCTGAAACTAACACAGCACTGTAAATCAACTATACTCCAATAAAATTTTAAAAACAAACAAAGAGGGCTTCCCTGGTGGTGCAGTGGTTCAGAGTCCGCCTGCCAATGCAGGGGATGCGGGTTTGTTCCCCGGTCCGGGAAGATCCCACGTGCCGCGGAGCGGCTGGGCCCGTGAGCCATGGCCGCTGAGCCTGCGCTCCGCAACGGGAGAGGCCACAACAGTGAGAGGCCCGCGTAGCGCAAAAAAAAAAAAACAACAAAGAAATCACACACACACATGCACACGTGCACAGGCACACACACACACACACACACACACACACACACACACACACGGTGATTGTTGTTACTGTGGAAGGACTCTAAGGAAAATTTTTGAACCTTCATCCTCCTCACTCTTCACCTGTCAAGACAGATGGGTCTTTATGGTAATTTTAATAATAGCCAACACTTATTGAGTGTTTACTATATGGCAGGTATGGTTAAATGTATTAAGTGAATTGTCTCCTTCTCCTTATAAGAACCCTAGGAGATGAGTACTACTGCTTACCCTCATTTTAGTGATAAGGCAATGGAGTGATGCGGGTAAAGTAACTTGCCCAAGGTCGCCCCACTATAAAGTGGTAAAGCCGGTATTTGAATTCAGGTGGTGATTCCAGAGCCCTAGCTTTAAGTCTCTGTTACACTGTATTCAGAGTTAGGGGACGTGAATGATTGGGGAAGAGATTTTCAGTGGAGGAGGAGAGGGTTGATTTCTATAAACATTGACCACAATGTTCTCCCTGAGGCTGAGACTTAGGTACCATAATGCCAGGGGCATCATAAATTAATAGAATTAACTAGACTATACGAGAGTCAGGCCTGTCATCTTCTCTGTAATGACTCCATCTCCTAAAGGGAAGTTTAGAGGAGAGGGGGAAACCAAAGACCAGAAAACTGACCATCTTCCTGAGCCTTTCTGGGGCAGAGCCAGGTCCTGCCCCATCTAATCCTCTAATTGCATTGATCTTCAAATTCCCAAAGCCTCACCCATGCAGGAATGTGGTGGGGCAGACAAGTACATCATCCTTGCTTTTTAATTCCTTTTTTCATCTTCTTATCACAAGTTCTTTGGTAATTTTCCGATTTCAAAGGAAATATTTAGAAGGATATCTGAGAACTGGATGCGCTGTTTTACACCAAATGCTTTCAACATGAGAATCTGCTCAATTGTACCTAATAAAAATACCCTTCCTGAGCCGGTACCAGGAGGTTTCATTAAAATAGCAGTTGATAACAGAGCTGATTTGGCACCGAGGAAGAAAAAATCATAGGCATATCAGGCCTTTGGAATTCAAGAGTGCAGCTGAATCCAAGCCCTTGTTAGTGGTCTTAGGACCTTATTCTGAGTCTTGCCTCATCGGACACTGAGGAATGTATTATGCCAAACAGTGTTGAACTGTCAACTTGAGAGTAGTATTAGAGGTCTTTTCTCTCTCCATCTGGAAGCCATCACTGCCACAAGGGAATTGGAAGGAGGAAGGAATTATTCCCAGCTAGTAGAAGCACGGAAGGCTTCCTGGAGGAAATGGCATCTAAACTGGGCTTCGATTGTGGGTGAGACCTGGGCATCAAGAATGGGAGAGGGCATACTTGGAGGGGTAATTAGCACAAGTTAAGAGGATGCGAGAACAGGGCTGTGGGTGACCGAGGGACATTCAGGGAATAACTACAAGTTCAGGCTGCCCCGGGTTACAGGGCTGTGGAGGGCATGAGGGCAAAAATGGTCAAACCATCGTCACTGGCTTCTGCTATTTGGATATAAGTTTATTCATTAACCCAATGCATATGCGGAGGTCTCCTCCAGCTCTGACCATTCCTAATTCTAACTCCATCATTTTGATACAGCTGAAACCTTGGGTATTCTGTAAGGATGAAGGGGGTACTGAGAGCCATGAGCTGAAACCCTGGCAAGCAAAAGCCTCCTTAAATCACTCTAATTTGTGTTTCTCTAGTCTAATTCCAATCCTTTGCGCACGTTGTTTCCCCTGACTGACGTCCTCTCGGCTTTCTCTACTCAACGTGGTTGGAGAGAAAGAGACTCAGCTCAGGTATTGCCTCTTCTGTGTCTAAAGGTTGTCCTCTTCCTGGCCACCTGGCAGCTCTGAGCTCCTGGTTTCCTCTTCCGCTTTCCCATGACACTCTGTCCACCCCTGCAGCCCGGACCACGCTGTGCTGAGCGTGTGTGTGTCAGTAGCAACAGCAATGGTAACTGTGGATGCCGTTTTCAGAGCTCTCAGGGCCAGTGGGGTTTTCCCTGCAACACTCCATCACTTCCTCAGATAGCCTGGAATTCATTACCCAGAGGACCTTATCCTAGAGTGAAGAGCGTGGGCCCTGAAGCCAGGCTGCCGGGGTTTGCATCCTGGTTCTGCCACTTAACCAGCTGGGTGAATTTGGGTAAGTTACCAGCCGCCCTGGGCCACAGTTTTTCTCATCTGAAATATGGGGACAACAATAACACTCATCTCACAAGTGTTATTAAAACTGCCATAAACTATCTGAGAAAACGGAGGCCCCCGCGGCTGTGGTGGAGGTTCAGTGAGTTGATGACATATATAACACACTTAGTGCTTGGCACAGAGGCGGTGTTCTACGCAGGCATGTTTATTTTATTATGTTTATGTTTGAACTCAGAGTTTCCTATGTCTCGCAACTGTGTTGAATACAGGAGCAGATTTTCCCAAGGTTCCTCCCAGCTCTAGCATTTTCCAGTCCCAGCTGTCACTCAATGGCCTGAGGGGAGGGCAGGGCAGAACCCTTGGGAAGGCCCTGTTACCCCAGCACATCAGGGCAGCCCCCAGCCCAGGGGCAGAGCCTCCGCGTCTGGATACTCATCACACAGACGTTTCAGGTTAAAGCCTGTGTGACTTAGTAGAGCTACGGAAAAAGCATCCTTCAAAAGATTTTACTTTTTTATTTCCAGGACATGAATTAGGTCTTTAAAAAAACAGAATAAAAAAGAAAAGAAAAAGAAAAGTAACTGATCTGTTTTGTGCTAGAGCTGTCCCGTATCTCCAAACACTTAATCCAACCGCTCTCATTGTCTGGGATCAAAGCGCCTTCCCCACACGCCGGCTTTGTTCTACTTGGAGCAGAGGAACGGGCTGAAAGGAGAGCTCCTCCAGGCTTCCTGCCCCTCCCTCCCCCTGAACTGTGAGAGAACAAAGAGATTTACAAGGCGAGGATCCCAACTACAAGGTGCTAATGATCAGAATCACATGCACGCAGGTCTGTACGAGTGTTCACAAGTCAGAAAGCTTCCGGGAGGGGGAGGCGCTGCTGGGGGGCACCCAGCGGAGCCAGGAACACAGAGCTCGCTGGATTTGCCTCTTGGAACGCATCGCACTCCCAGGCAAAAGTGCGTCTCATCCAGGACGAATGCCCGACCCCCGGGGTTGCTCACAGGGTTCTCAGCCCTCTAGGAATCTGGAGGCTCCACCCGGCCCAGGTCCCCTCTTGCACAGCACCTAGAAGTTACTGTTTAGTCTGTGCAGACAGTGGGCAACGGGTTTGCTCAGAATGACAGAGCACAGGCTCTGGAAGGAGACCTGTTTAGCATGGATCAGAACCATCTCCAGGGCTTGTTGAAATATAGATCGCTGGGCCCCAGGCTCAGAGTTTCCCATTCAGTAACTCTGGGTAGAGCTTGAGAATTTGCATTTTAACAAGGTCCCAGATGCTGCTGGTTCAGGGACCATCCTTGGAGAGCCTCTGCCCTGTACAACTTACTCTTACAAAAATCATGCAGGGGGCTTCCCTGGTGGCGCAGTGGTTGAGAGTCCGCCTGCCGATGCAGGGGACGCGGGTTCGTGCCCCGGTCCGGGAAGATCCCACATGCCGCGGAGCGGCTGGGCCCGTGAGCCATGGCCGCTGAGCCTGCGCGTCTGGAGCCTGTGCTCTGCAACGGGAGAGGCTACAACAGTGAGAGGCCTGCGTACCGCAAAAAAAAAAAAAAAAAAAAATCATGCAGGGCCTGTTATGGTCTCTCATCTCAGCTTCTGGTTGTTTTTCCCCAAGAAGCAGGAGACCCCATGAGAAATGGAGCTGAGTGAGTGGTCACTGCCCACGCTGGGCCTCTCTTCTCCCTGGTGCCACACGGTCGGGTCAGGGTGGAAACCTCACATCCTGCTCTAAAACCCTCGGTGTAAATCACCGAGATATACGGGATAATGTTGTGAAAAGCAGAGTGGCAGCACTGTGGCAGGGCAGAGGGAGAGGACATTGCTCAAGCAGACTCTCTGGGTCCTGGAAACCCACACAGTAGCTGTGGCCAAGTTACTGCAACACCATGAGGCTCTGTCTCCTTCCTGGAGAATGAGGAATGTGATAGACTGCTCCTTGCTGAGTTGTTAGAGATTCTAGAACCCAAGTATCACCTCAGATCGGGTTCTGTGATAATGTGAGTTTAAAAGCCAACCTCACCTATGTAACCTGCCTCTCTACCTTAAACTCTGTCCTTTCTGTGAGCTTAGCTTTTGCCTGCAACCCGTGGTGGTGAAAGAGATGCTTTGAACTCCAGAGAGCAAAATAGATGCCTTCCTGCCTGAAGTCCCAACAGAAACATGGACACCAGTTCCTGTGTATCCCATTACCTGCCCAGGGGCAGGGGCACACGGCATCTCTGTTTAACTTGGCCACGCCCGGGATTCTGACATTCCGGGTCCAGCCTGTACTGCCAGGGAAGCTCCTATTTCCGGGGAAAGACCCTTGCTGGGGAAACGGTCTCATCACTTGGGCAGGTAAGAACTGAGGCTGCTAGGATTTCAGAGGGATTCTTGCAAGACAGCCTCAGGAAGGAGATGTTAGCTCACACTGGCAGAACAAATGGATTCTCAAATATTTTCCATTTGAAACAGAAGAACTAAAAGTAAAGTGTGGTGACTTTCCTCATCTAGTGAACATCTATAAAAGAGGCATCAGGCCTGACTCCCCTAGGACGCTGCTCAGGGGAAGCCTTGAAAACACATCAGCTTGCGTTTTGCCGTAAGCACTTTCTGTCCACAGGCTGAGTGTCTGAACCTCTTGGTGAGCAAGTTAAGACCTTCTGTGTGGTCTCGAAAGAATCCAGTCAATGACCAGATACCTCCAATGTCACAGAGCTGAAGCATCTGTGAGGGGCAAGGTGGCTCCTGGGCTGCCAGCTGGGCTCAAGTCCCCATAACCTTGAGCCAGGCACACACAGCAGACCGGAGCCCCGCTGCTCAGAGGATCGAAGGAGAGGCTGCAGGTCAAGGCTGGAATCGGGGAGGCCAATAGTTCACCAGCCTCATGGGTGAGAGCTGTATAAAAAAGCTGTAAAAAATTAAAGGCATGACCTGCTCAAATCACTTTTTCAAATATCAGTAGAATAAATGGTATTTCCACGAAAATACGTGGTCAGGGCAAGGTGTCTCCAGCCAGCCTAGGTGGTCCTTCCTTTGGGGAATCCAACCAAGTGCTGTTTCAGGTCCTCGGCCCTCGGGTTTTGACAGCATCTTGAAGGACAGGCCCATCTCACTGGGCCAAACTCCCACCTTTTAGGCTCCGAGAAGCTGACAGACGAAGGGCCAATCTATTCATAACCCTCCAGAAGCACAAATGCCACATAAGCCGATGCTTTCCTCTGCAAGACCGGTCTGTTCTGTCCCTATCATCCACACATTATCCTGTCCCAGGGTAAAAGGTGCCCTGCTAAGCCTCAAATCAGAGCAGGGGCCAAGCTCAGGGTCCTCAGTAGGTGAAGGTCAACTCAGAGGACCAAGTACACTCGTGGGTCAGAGTTCCTCAGACTCCAGCTCAGGCTGCTTGGCTGATGTGATAAACTGAGGAGCAGCCCCCAAACACATCCAGGTCCTTATCCCTAGAACCTTGTGTTACCTTAAATGCCACAGGCGGGGGAGGGGGAGGGGTGCCGGTGTGATTAAATTAAAGCTCGCCATACAGGGAGAGTGTCTTGGATTATCCACGTGGGCCCTAAATGTAATCACAAGGTCCTCATAAGGGGAAGTCAGAGGAGATTTGACGGCAGAGCAGAAGATAAAGGTGATGTAACGACTGAAGCAAGATGCTTCGCTGCTGGCTTGAAGATGCTGGCAGAAGGGGCCAAAAGCCAAGGAATGCAAGGAACAGAGCTCCAGAAGCTTGAAAAAGATAAGGCTCTCCTGAAGCCTCCAAAGGGAGTGTGGCCCTGCTGACACTTTGATTTCAGCTCAGTGAAACTCATTTGGGACCGGCGATTTTCTGAATTCTGAGAGAATACAGGTGTGTTGTTTCAGCCACTAAATGTGTAGTGATTTGTTATAGTAGCCACAGGAAACAAATACAATTGGGCACTGCCTCACTGAACTGTACTCTTCCCTGCTCCCTATGGAAGTACCCGTATTCTGCTGTGGGCACTGTCTTTCGCAGCGAGGCACCCACAGCACACTGGTCTTCATGTACCTCAGTCCTGCCCACAGGTGATAACCCCCAGGTCACTTCAAAGGAGGTTGAGGTTTTCCCAAACTCTGTAATTGTGCCTTCACGGACACACTTGGTTCATTTCTTCGAGAACTAAAAAGTTCTAGCCAATCAGGGACAGTCACAAAGAACCATCTGGGGATCAGAACACAGGACCAGTTTTGTCACTGGCACAGGTGGGAATGCAGAAGGTGGTGGGTTGCCCACCTCCCACCCAGATATCAGCTTTTCCCCCAGTCACAGCTGGAGAAGCAGGAGGATGGGAGGAGCCCCCCTAGAAATGGATGGAGCCCCTCATCATCTCAGCAACCTGATGGTTAGCCCCTCTTTCCCTGGGAAAGGGATGAGGAGAACAGCAGAAGTGCTTGTTTCAGGGCTGACCCTTCTGCGGAAGGAGAAGCAGAAGTTCCTTCACGGACACATGAAGAACAGTTGTGCCAACTACTCTCAGGTGGCCAACTTCACCGATTCTGTGCAGCATTTACTAATTTGCTTTTCCAAAGGCAACCTATTCTTCCCTCTCTTCCCAAATTCATGGAGGCCTGCTTGCAAATCACTCCCACGTACCACCTAAAGAAACAGTCATTGTTAATCAGCATGTCTAGTCAAAGAATCTCAACATCTTTGAACATCATCTGAGCTGCATGGGACATTTCACAGACAGTAAAAGAAGCCCAAGGAACCCCTACAGAACACTGGCAGAAGACCTCAGGCTTCCTAAAAGGCAAGCAAATACCCATGTACCTGGGTAAGGCAAAAGAAAAAAAGAAAAAATAGAGACAGAAGAATAGGGACGAGACCTGCACCAGTGGGAGGGAGCTGTGAAGGAGGAAAGGTTTCCACACTCTACAAGCCCCTTCACCGGTGGAGACAGGGGGACGGAGGGGGGAAGCTTTGGAGCCACGGAGGAGAGCACAGCAACAGGGGTGCGAAGGGCAAAGCGGAGAGATTCCCGCACAGAGGATCGGTGCTGACCAGCACTCACTGGCCCGAGAGGCTTGTCTGCTCACCTGCCGGGGCGGGCGGGGGCTGGGAGCTGAGGCTCGGGCTTCGGAGGTCAGATCCAGGGAGAGGACTGGGGTTGGCTGCGTGAACACAGCCTGAAGGGGGCTAGTGCACCACAGCTAGCAGGGAGGGAGTCCGGGAAAAAGTCTGGAACTGCCTGAGAGGCAAGAGGCCACTGTTTCGGGGTGCGCGAGGAGAGAGGATGCAGAGCACCACCTAAATGAGCTCCAGAGATTGGCGCAAGCCACGGCTATCAGCTCGGACACCAGAGATGGGCATGAAACACTAACGCTGCTGCTGCAGCCACCAAGAAGCCTGTGTGCAAGCACAGGTCACTATCCACACCTCCCCTCCCGGGAGCCTGTGCTGCCCGCCACTGCCAGGGTCCCGTGACTGAGGGACAACTTCCCTGGGAGAACACATGGCGCCTCAGGCTGTTGCAACGCCATGCCAGCCATGCAGCACAGGCTCACCCTGCCTTCCAATTGTGACTACCATACCCTTCCCTCCCCCTGGCCTGAGAGAGCAGGAGAGCCCTAATCAGCTGTTGCTTTAACCCCCTCCTGTCTGGGCAGGAACACATGCCTGAGGGTGACCTACACACAGAGGCAGGGCAAAAACCAAAGCTGAAACCCAGGAGCAGTGTGAACAAAGAAGAGAAAGGGAAATCTCGCCCAGCAGCCTGAGGAGCAGCAGATTAAATCCCCACAATCAGCTTGATGCACCCTGCACGTGTGGAATACCTGAATAGACAACAAATGTTCCCAAAATTGAGGCGGTGGACTTTGGGAGCAACCGTAGACTTGGGGTTTGCTGTCGACTAGTGATATGTTCCTGATTTTTATGTTTATCTTAGTTTAGTTTTTAGTGCTTGTTATCATTGATTGATGTATTGGTTTGGTTGCTTTCTTCTTTGTATTTGTTTATTCTATTCTATTCTACTCTACTCTATTTTATTCCTTTTCTTCTGAGCCGTGTGGCTGACAGGGTCTGGGTGCTCTGGCCAGGTGTCAGGCCTGAGCCTCTGATGTGGGAACACCGAGCCCAAGACAGTGGACCACCAGAGACCTCCCGTCCCCAATTAATATCAATCGGCGAGCGCTCTCCCAGAGATCTCTGTCTCAACACTAAGACCCAGCTCTACCCAACGGCCAGCAAGCTCCAGTGCTGGATGCCCCATGTCAAACAACTAGCAAGACAGGAACACAACCCCACCCATTAGCAGAGAGGCTGCCTAAAATCATACTAATTTCACAGACACCCCAAAACACACCACTGGTTGTGGCCCTGCCCACCAAAAAGACAAGATCCAGTTCCACACACCAGAACACAGGCACCAGTCCCCTCTACCAGGAAGCCTACACAAGCCACTGAACCAACATCACCCACTGGGGGCAGACAACACCAAAATCAATGGTAACTATGAACCTGCAGCCTGTGAAAAGGAGACCCCATACACAGTAAGTTAAATAAAATGAGCAGACAGAGAAATACACAGCAGATGAAGGAGCAAGGTAAAAACGCACCAGACCAAACAAATGAAGAGGAAACAGGCAATCTACTCGAAAAAGAATTCAGAGTAATGATAGTAAAGATGATCCAAAATCTTGGAAATAGAATGGAGAAAATACAAGAAAATTTTAACAAGGAACTAGAAGAACTAAAGAGCAAACAAAGAATGATGAACAACACAATAAACGAAATTAAAAATTCTCTAGAAGAAATCAAGAGCAGAATAACTAAGGCAGAAGAAGGGATAAGTGACCTGGAAGATGAAATAGTGGAAATAACTGCTGCAGAGCAGAATAAAGAAAAAAGAATAAAAAGAACTGAGGACAGTCTCACAGACCTCTGGGACCACATTAAATGCACCAACATTCGAATTATAGGGGTCCCATAAAAAGAAGAGGAAAAGAAAGGGTCTGAGAAAATATTTGAAGAGATTACAGTTGAAAACTTCCCTAACATGGGAAAGGAAATAGTCAATCAAGTCCAGGAAGAGCAGAGAATCCCATACAGGATAAATCCAAGGAGAAACATGCCAAGACACATATTAATCAAAATATCAAAACTTAAATACAAACAAAAAATATTAAAAGCAGCAAGAGAAAAGCAACAAATAACACACAAGGGAATCCCTATAAGGCTAAGAGTGGGTCTTTCAGCAGAAACTCTGCAAGCCAGAGTGAGTGGCAGGACATATTTAAAGTGATGAAAGGGAAAAATCTACAACCAAGATTACTCTACCCAGTAAGGATCTCATTCAGATTCTACAGAAAAAGTAAAACCTTTACAGACAAGCAAAAGTTAAGAGAATTCAGCACCACCAAACCAGCTTTACAACAAATGCTAAAGGAACTTGTCCAGGAAGGAAATACAAGAGAAGGAAAAGACCTACAAAAACAAACCCAAAACAATTAAGAAAATGGTAGTAGGAATATACATATCGATAATTACCTTAAACGTAAATGGATTAAATGCTCCAACCAAAAGACACAGACTGGCTGAATGGATACAGAACAAGACTCGTATATATGCTATCTAGAAGAGACCCACTTCAGACCTAGGGACACATACAGACTGAAAGTGAGAGTATGGAAAAAGTTATTCCACGCGAATGGCAATCTAAAGAAACTTGGAGTAGCAATTCTCATATATCAGACAAAACAGACTTTAAAATAAAGACTATTACGAGAGAAAGAAGGAAACTACATAATGATAAAGGGATCAGTCAGAAGAAGGTATAACAACTGTAAATATTTACGCACCCAACATAGGAGCACCTCAATACATAAGGCAAATGTTAACAGCCATAAAATGGAAAATCGACAGTAACCCAACAATAATAGGGGACTTTTAACACTCCACTTTCACCAATGGACAGATCATCCTAAATGAAAATAAATAAGAAAACACAAGCTTTAAATGACGCATTAGACAAGATGGATGGACTTAACTGATATTTGTAGGACATTCCATCCAAAAACAACAGAATACACTTTCTTCTCAAGTGCTCATGGAACATTCTCCAGTATAGATCATACCTTGGGTCACAAATCAAGCCTTGGTAAATTTAAGAAAATTGATATCATATCAAGTAACTTTTCCAACCACAGTGCTATGAGACTAGGTATCAATTACAGGAGAAAAACTGTAAAAAATACAAACCCATGGAAGCTAAACAATACACTACTAAACAACCAAGAGATCACTGAAGAAATCAAAGAGGAACTCAAAAAATACCTAGAAACAAATGACAATGAACACACGACAACCCCAAACCTATGGGATACAGCAAAAGCAGTTCTAAAGGGGAAGTTTAGGGCAATACAATCCTACCTCAAGAAACAAGATACATCTCAAATAAACAACCTAACCTTACACCTAAAGGAATTAGAGAAAGAAGAACCCCCCCGCAAAGTTAGCAGAAGGCAAGAAATCATAAAGATAGATCAGAAATAAATGACAAAGAAATGAAGGAAATGATAGTTAAGATCAATAAAACTAAAAGCTGATTCTTTGAGGAGATAAACAAAACTGATAACCCATTAGCCAGACTCATCAAGAAAAAAATGGAGAAGACTCAAATCAACAGAATTATAAATGAAAAAGGAGAAGTAACAACTGACACTGCAGAAATACAAAGGATCATGAGAGATTACAAGCAGCTATATGCCAATAAAATGGACAATCTGGAAAAAATGTACAAATTCTTAGAAAAGCACAGCCAAGACTGAACCAGGAAGAAGTAGAAAATATGAACAAACCAATCACAAGCACTACAGTTGAAACTGTGATTAAAAATCTTCCAACAAACAAAATCCCAGGACCAGATAGCTTCACAGG
The DNA here is from genome assembly GCF_008692025.1 of Phocoena sinus. Taxonomy (NCBI): domain Eukaryota; kingdom Metazoa; phylum Chordata; class Mammalia; order Artiodactyla; family Phocoenidae; genus Phocoena; species Phocoena sinus. The sequence continues at coordinate 38,827,070 of NC_045781.1, forward strand.
TGAATTCTATCACACATTTAGAGACGAGCTAACACCTACCCTTTGCAAACTCTTCCAAAATATAGCAGAGGAAGGAAAACTCCCAAACTCATTCTGGGAGGCCACCATCACTCTGATACCAAAACCAGACAAAGATGTCACAAAGAAAGAAAACTACAGGCCAATATCACTGATGAACACAGATGCAAAAATCCTCAACAAAAGACTAGCAAACAGAATCTAACAGCACATTAAAAGGATCATACACCATGATCAAGTGGGGTTTATCCCAGGAATGCAAGGATTCTTCAATATATGCAAATCAATCAATGTGATACACCATATTAACAAATTGAAAGATAAAAACCATATGATCATCTCAATAGATGCAGAAAAAGCTTTTGACAAAATTCAACACCCGCTTATGATAAAAACTCTAGAGAAAGTAGGCAGAGAGGGAACCTACCTCAACATAATAAAGTCCACATACGACAAACCTACAGCCAACATTGTTCTCAATGGTGAAAAACTGAAACCATTTCCTCGAAGATTAGGAACAAGACAAGGTTGCCCACTCTCACTACTATTATTCAACATAGTTTTGGAAGTTTTAGCCATGACAATCAGGGTAGAAAAAGCAATAAAAGGAATCCAAATAGGAAAAGAAGAAGTAAAACTGTCACTGTTTTCAGATGACATGGTACTATAAATAGAGAATCCTAAAGATGCTACCAGAAAACTACTAGAGCTAATCAATGAATTTGGTAAAGTGGCAGGATACAAAATTAATGCACAGAAATCTCTTGTATTCCTATACACTAATGATGAAAAATCTGAAAGAGAAATTAAGGAAACACTCCCATTTACCATTGCAACAAAAAGAATAAACTACCTAGGAATAAACCCAGCTAAGGAGACAAAAGACCTGTATGCAGAAAACAATACACTGATGAAAGAAATTAAAGACGATACAAACAGATGGAGAAATACACCATGTTCTTGGACTGGAAGAATCAACATTGTGAAAATGAATATATTACCCAAAGCAACCCACAGATTCAACACAATCCCTATCAAACTACCAATGGCATTTTTCATGGAACTAGAACAAAAAATTTCACAATGTGTATGGAAACACAAAAGACCCCAAATAACCAGAGCAATTTTGAGACAGAAAAACGGAGCTAAAGAAATCAGGCTCCCGGACTTCAGACTATACTACAAAGCTACAGTAATCAAGATGGTATGGTACTGGCACAAAAACAGAAATACAGATCAATGGAACAGGATAGAAAGCCCAGAGATATACCCACACACATATGGTCACCTTATCTTTGATAAAGGAGGCAAGAATATATAATGGAGAAAAGACAGCCTCTTCAATAAGTAGTGCTGGGAAAACTGGACAGCTACCTGTAAAAGAATGAAATTAGAACACTCCCTAACACCATATACAAAAATAAACTCAGAATGGATTAAAGACCTAAATGTAAGGCCAGACACTATAAAACTCTTAGAGGAAAACACAGGCAGAACCCTCTATGACATAAATCACAGCAAGATCCTTTTTGACCCATCTCCTAGAGAAATTGAAATAAAAACAAAAATAAACAAATGGGACCTAGTGAAACTTCAAAGCTTTTGCATAGCAAAGGAAACCATAAACAAGACGAAAAGACAACCCTCAGAATGGGAGAAAATATTTGCAAATGAAGCAACAGACAAAGGAATAATCTCCAAAATATACAAGCAGCTCGTGCAGCTCAATATCAAAAAAACAAACAACCTCATCCAAAAATGGGCAGAAGACCTAAATAGACATTTCTCCAAAGAAGATATACAGATTGCCAACAAACACATGAAAGGTTGCTCAACATCACTAATCATTAGAGAAACGCAAATCAAAACCACAATGAGGTATCACCTCACACTGGTCAGAATGGCCATCATCAAAAAATCTACAAACAATGAATGCTGGAAAGGGTGTGGAGAAAAGGGAACTCTCCTGCACTGCTGGTGGGAATGTAAATTGATACAGCCACTATGGAGAACAGTATGGAGGTTCCTTAAAAAACTAAAAATAGAACTACCAAATGATCCAGCAGTCCCACTGCTCAGCATATACCCTGAGAAAACCATAATTCAAAAAGAGTCATGTACCACAATGTTCATTGCAGCACTATTTACAATAGCCAGGACATGGAAGCAACCTTAGTGTCCGTCGACAGATGAATGGATAAAGAAGATGTGGTGTATATATACATGGAATATTACTTAGCTATAAAAAGAAACGAAATTGAGTTATTTATAGTGAGGTGTATGGACCTAGAGTCTGTCATACAGAGTGAAATAAGTCAGAAAGAGAAAAACAAATACCATATGCTAACAAATATATGTGACATATATATGGAATCTTAAAAAAAAAAAACGGTTCTGATGAACCTGGGGCAGGACAGGAATAACGATGCAGACGCAGAGAATGGACTTGAGGACATAGGGAGGGAGAAGTGTAAGCTGGGACGAAGTGAGAGCATAGCATTGGCATATATACACTACCAAATGTATAACAGCTAGTGGGAAGCTGCTACATCGCACGGGGAGATTAGCTCGGTGCTTTGTGACCACCTAGAGGGGTGGGATAGAGAGGGTGGGAGGGAGGCGCAAGAGGGAGGGGATATGGGGATATATGTATATGTATAGCTGATTCACTGTGTCATACAACAGAAACTAACACAACATTGTAAAGCAATTACAGTCCAATAAAGATGTTAAAAAAAAAAAAAAGAAGGAGAATCCCAAGCTACATCCTAGAGCATTTGAATCAGAATTTCTAAGGATTAAAAAATCCAGGCTGCAGGATTTTTTTAACTCTTCAGGTTGTACCAATGTAGAGTCGAGAGTGAGAACCACTGGCTTAGCCCAACCCAGGGAGAGGGGAAGGGGCAGAGGTGGCTTCCTAGAAGTCGATCTGAGCTTGGTCTAGATGGCAATGCACGTTCTAGCAATGAAACACAAGTGTGTGGCTAGGTAGAGAACTTGCTCTCAAACATGGTCACACCATGAAATCACCTGAAAATCTGTAGTGAACGCAGCCTCCTGGTAGCACCCTCAGAGATGGCCTGAGTGCTAGGATAATGAAAAGTTCCCCAAGTATGCAACCAAAGTGGGAAGCAACTACCATGGGCAGAAGGGCATGAACTCATCAGGGTGACTGTCTGAATGTGATAGAAGTCAACTTTGGTAATGCCAACAAAGAAGGAATTTACTGCAAGATGCGAATCAGCTCACAGTTGTTGGGAAGGCTGGAGAGAGGGCTGAAACAGTGGGCAGGGATGAGGTAGGCTGGTCCACAGAAGCCACAGACCAACCACGTCCCAGAGTCTGGTGGGAAGGTCTCTGGTCTGCCACAAACACTACTGACCCACCAACACTGGATACTGGCACACCGGCCACCAGGCACCAAGGACCCTGAAATTGGTCCTAAACTGTCACCTTGCTCTTTGTCACTCATCCCAGATGCAACATCCCACACTGGAGCCTCTGGGTGACCCTGCTCAGGCCACTTCCTAAGAGTCAAGCTACCGACTGACTGTCAAGTGGAGAGAACCGCCTGCCTCCTTGGGGTTCCCAAAGTAGAAAGCAAAGCTCTGCCTGCCACCCAACTGTCTCAGGGTCCCTCTACATTAGAATGGGTATTCGGATGCTGGCGAGCCAAAAATGACCTTTGTCTATTGGGAGTGTAAATTATCAGGTCAGATCACGGGCAAGGAACTCCAAACCTTCAGTGTAACGGTGAGTAGCTGGAAAGGCACAGGACGGGCAAGGTCCAAGCACAGAAGACTGGAACCGGCACATGAGGCAGTGTGGGTCCTTCTGTATCATGCAGCAGCAGGAGAGAAAGGCAGGGGTTACACACTCCAGAAGAGGTCGGAGGAGCTTTCACTAGCTGCTTCCCTCTTCCCCTCGCCCTGTATCGTCATGGCTGCCGTTTACTGAGCACTTACTATGGGTGGGCCCAGGGCCAGTGCAGAGCACCATCTCTCCCTTTAGTGGGCTTTTCAACATTTTCCTTGTAATGTTTATCACTTCTACCATACTACTTAATTCACTCACCTATCTTGTGTATTACCCCTTTCCCTTCACCACTAAAATGTAAACTTTTTGTCCGTTTTCGCTCAAGCTCTCTTCCCAGGCAGATGAGAGGACCTGGCACATAGTAGGTGTTTGATAAGTCCCTGTAGAGTGAACAGATTTCTCATCTGGGCAGATGGAGATGCTGTCTGTTGTATATATGACTAGTGGGGACATCAGGAAAGGGAAGATCCAGAATTCAAAGTCAGGCCTGTTGGGATTCAGAGCCCATGACTTTTGCCTTCCCAAAAGGCTGTGGGTTGGAAGAGAGAGAGTTTCCTTAAGGAAGATGCATAAGGCATAAGACAAAGAGTCAGAGGTGAGAGAACAAATCAGTAAGTCTAGGAAAAGCCACAGTTCAGACAAAAAGTGCCTAGGGCTGGAAACAGGTTCAGGGTTGAGGGAGCTAGGGCAGGCCTAGAATCAGTGGGGTGAGGGATGAGAATAGGGGTGGGGATGGCAGAAAGGGGGCAGGGCCTTGGGCAACTGCCTGCCACCCACCCTCATGGACCAGGTGGAGGGGGCTGCCTGGAAGTATTCAAGATATGACAGGCAAGAGCTCTATGGCCTTGGCCATGACACTGAATCACAGACTATAAGATCTGATGAGCTTTGACTTTACATTCCTATTTTAAACTACAGGGATTTTTACATTTTCTGAATAAGGGTAACAATAACTTCACAGGCCTTTGGTGAGAATCAAATGGAATTTTGTGTGTGAGTTATTTATATTAATATTATATTAATTACATATTTTATATACAATTTTTATATATTAAACTAATTATGTAAAATATTGATTCTATGGAGTCAAGTTTTCTGTCATAGACTCTATGGCACATATAAAGGTCATTCTATTATGAGGGAGCACATAACAGCCCTCTGCCATAGCTCTTATTGTGCCCATTTTACAGATGAGAAAACTGACTTTCAGAAAGGTAGAGGAACTTGTGTAAGGTCACACAGCCGATAGACGGTCGAGCCGGGACGGAACCTAGGCAGTCCGACTTGACAGTCTGTCCCCCAGCCACCTCTTGCCACTGCAGCGAATGTGTGTAGGGTCACTACAAGGTCATGATAGGTTCCTTGGAAGCTGACGATGTGGATCACCGTCCCTGTCTGGTGTGCCTTCAGCCAGTACCATGTCATCCCCAGGCTTCAGCTACTGAGACCCGTGTCGTCCCAATTCAGGAGACATTATTGGGAGCCACAGCTCAGCATTGAGGCTAATTGCCTCCAAATCAGTATGTTCCATTATGAGATCAGCCAACAAGCCGCAGGCAGCCAGGTGGCTGTGAGGACATGCTCAGCCCATTTCCAATGCCTGTGATGTGAGGGGGACACAGTTCAGATGGAACCCCAGGGCCTGCTCTGAGCCCAAGTCTTGTCCACCGAAGCTGACATCTTCTGTTGAAGCATTACTGGTAGCCTGTTACTGACACTTAGGAGCAGTTTAAACGCCGTGGGTTCCTTGGAAAGAGAAACTCAGAACATGCCCAACCATGTCTTAGTCCAGTTTTCTACATTCATCCGTGTAGTAAACACTTATCGAGCATCTACTACTCTATACTGTACTGATTCCTGGGGTTGGAAGAATGAAGACGGTCGCTCCCCTCCACGCCTTCTGAAACCTCAGAGTCCAGCATGAAAGAGACGTGCCACAAGGGACACAGCCCATTCTGGACATGAGGATCTGGTGCTGGGCCCGGAGAAGAAGTGATTAAACTGGCCTGGAGGGACTGAGAAGGGTTCGCGGACACATTGATGGTTCTATGGAACCGCTAAGATCTGCCAAGCAGAGAGGGGCCCTATCAAGCAGAGGGAGCAGGTTACGTATACAAAGACTTAACGGTACTAACGAACAAGCACATCCACGGGGCTAGAACACTGGGGATATGGAGAGGATGGGTGGGATGTTGGACTTGCCATCCTAAAGGCAAGAGACAGGACTGCAGTTCCAGGCACAGCCCTATTGGGATGGAGATTCTATGTCAAGCGACTCCAGCAAAATTTCAGATGGGCTGAGTCTCTAACCTTCCTTCCCTGGCTTGCCTCAAACTCTTTAACCTGAACTCTAAAATGTGTCACGGCAATGCTCCCATGTTAATGATCCAACGTCAAGTCATCTCATTCATATGCAAACGCTCTGACACAGACGCTATATGAAATGAATTCAAATGGAATATGCCTACATCCTTTTTTTTTTAATCTTTCCAGAGAGTTATGATGTTGCTACATAAGTTAATGAGAGGAATGGAAGAGCAAACGCCGCTCCTGAAACCTGTCAGCAGTATAACTGTTTAGAGGGGTATTAAAGCCAGACACTGTCATATAATTTGAGGGTATGGTTGAAGACATCTTAAGAATATTTTGTTTCTGACAATTGAATCATAATTTTAATAGACATCTCCAAAAAGAGAAGTGGTGGTATCAGCCATGTAACGTTTATTTAGGAGCTGGTGAAGATCTTTGATTCAAAGTGCTGGCTGAAATGACAGTACCCGGCTCTTAGAATGTCAGCCCTGACAAAGGGCTTGATTTTATTATAACAGTAAGTGCCAAAAAAAATATCAGCTTGGTGCCCGGCACTATGCAAACTGCAATACATTAATTTTCTATTTAATCCTCACTGTAGCTTTCTGAACAATTTTTATCACCGTCATTTTATGGATGGGTAAACAGAGGCACAGAGACGGCAAGTAACTTGCCCAAGGTCACACAGCTCATGAGTGGAGGAGTCAAGATTCCAATCTGGTTTGAGCCTCACTGGCCTATTCTCCCTGTGAGCAATGAATTCTACTGCTTTATTCTTTTTTGTTTTTTTTAAATTTTTATTGGAGTATAGTTGCTTTACCAATGTTGTGTTAGTTTCTACTGTACAGCAGAGTGAATCAGCTATACGTATACATATATCCCCTCTTTTTTGGATTTCCTTCCCATTTAGGGCACCACAGAGCAGTGAGTAGAGTTGCCTGATCTATACAGTAGGTTCTCGTTAGTTATCTATTTTTTTAATTTAATTTTATATATTTTTTATTTTTGGTTGTGTTGGGTGTTCGCTGCTGTGCGCAGGCCCTCTCTAGATGGCGGTGAGCGGGGGCTACTCTTCATTGCGGTGCGCGGGCCTGTCATTGCGGTGGCTTCTCTTGTTGCGGAGCACAGGCTCTAGGCACACGGGCTTCAGCAGTTCTGGCACGTGGGCTCCAGTAGTTGTGGCTCACAGGCTCTAGAGCGCAGGCTCAGTAGTTGTGACGCACGGGCTTAACCGCTCTGCGGCATGTGGGATCTTCCCAGACCAGGGCTCGAACCTGTGTCCCCTGCATTGGCAGATGGATTCTCAACCACTGTGCCACCAGGGAAGCCCTACTGCTTCATTCTTAAAAGTGAGAAGAGGATGGCCAGCCCAGGGAAGCAGTGACCTGGCCAAACTTCTTGTAGACGCCTTGGAATCAAACTATTTTCCTTTAACTGCTCCCCCACTACCCCTACCCAGTTAAGATGAGCTTTTCATTAAATCTGGCAAAGAGGTGGTATGATTTGTGAAAGGAGTAGAATTTTTAGAGAAACTAAAAACTGTATTAGAATCCTGGTTTTAGCATTTGTCAGATCTGCTGCCTCAGGCAAATGTCTAAACCTTCTCAGCCACGGTTTGATCATGTGGACAATTGGGAGACTCTTACCTACCTTCCAGGGTTGTCACTGGAGCGACCTGAGGTCCTAAATTAAGTTCATGTAAAAAGTCTCACTTCTGCCATTGCCCTGAAGTTCTACCGAATGGCTGCCCTGAGTTTCTGGGCAGGTGAGGGAGCCAGTGTTTAGAGCAAAGGCTCCATGACCATCTCAAAAAGTAGATGCCACTGGACTGTAAAGGAAATAACCCAAATGCCCATCCCCAGTGGAATGGACAGGTAATTTGTGGTATATTCAACCTGATGGAATGTTACACAGCAAGGAGAATAAACAATCTACAACTACACACAACAACATTGATGGTTCTCATAAATGTAGCGTCCAGTGAAAAAAGCCAGACAGAAGAGTACATATATATGACTTCACTTATATAAAGTACATAAGCAGCCTATGGAGGTCACCCTGGGGAGTCAGTGACTAAAAGGGATAATGAGGAGGGGGGCTTCTAGGGAGCTGCCAATGACTTGTTTATCTGGGTGCTAATGACATAGATTTGTTAATTCTGCAAAACTGTGATAGGCTATATACTGACAATACATGTACTTTTCTATATACTTCAACCTTAACTTTTTTAAGGACTCCAGGGGTTTAGTTCTCCTCTCATAAAAACAGTCTTTGGTCGCACAAAGCCAAAAGAGGCGGGAGATACACCCCACCTGGAGGGAGCCCACCCTGTCTAGACCATGAACAAGGACAAGGGACTCATCCACGTTCCTTCTGAGAGAGTTCTGATGGCAGACATACAAGAAGGCTGTCTTGGGAAGGTGGGAGTGCAGGTGGGGAGAGCCTGGGAGAGAAGGAGAGAACTAAAAGACAGGCCGGTGCCCTGAGACCACCACCTCGATAGCACCTGTTTCTGCTGAGGGAGCTACCGTCTTGCGTGCAACCACTATGCACTGATGGCTACAAAGCATAATCTAGGCATCCTTTTGTTTGGTCTCCCAAGAATCTTCTAAGATAGGTTTTATTGTTCCTCCTTACAGAGGGTGGAAACAAGGCTGTGAGCAAATAAGTTGCTTGTCTAAATGTAGCCAGTAAACAGCCAATCCGGAATTTGAATCAGTCTATCCGATTGCAAGAATTGCTCTTTGACCAAGGCCCTGCTCCTCGTCTTCATGCAAAGATAATTCTACCTCCTTCCTAACCCTGGGCCAGAGTTGGACAGTTATGATGGCACGTGGGTGAAAGTGAACCAAAGAGCTTTAACCTCAGCCTGGCTGGGTTTTAATTATTAGACCTCTTGTTAGATCCTAACAAGGTAGAGAAACCAAAAGGCTGATTCAAAGGACAGTAGCCATCCAAAGCATCCCCTGACAGCAGCGTTTCTCAGTGAATTAATGAATGGAAGAACCGACAGGCACTTTGCAGTGGCTGTGGAGTTGACTCATTGCATCACATCCTCACCATAAACGGGGAAGCAGATTTTTTTACCCGCACTGTGCATACAGATGAGAAAGTGAAGCCGAGAGCGGGTGGAATGACTGGCTGAAGAATGCCCAGCCAGGGACGGGCAGCGCCAGAAACACCAGGCCTATTAATACACACTTGAAAAACTTATGCCAGGATGTCAGCACCCCAGCCCACTGTTTAGACAGCAAATCCTCAAAACCATGTTAAAGAGAGGCTGCTCTTTACTTAATGAAGCCCGATGATCCTTTAAAAATACTGCTGCTATTTATTTATTTCTGGAGCGCAGAGCAGCTGAGCAGAATATTTTAATGCCATGTTCTGAGAAAGACGCAGGCTCAAACTGAACTTGAGGATACAGTTCCCTGTGCTGTTCGGACAAATCCTCCCTCTGCTGGCTTCTTTGAGGTCTCTCAATGGCATGCCATCCCTATCTGAGACCGAGGATGTGCTCACAGGGTCTCTTTTTTTTTTTTAAACATCTTTATTGGGGTATAATTGCTTTACAATGGTGTGTTAGTTTCTGCTTTATAACAAAGTGAATCAGTTATACATATACATATGTTCCCATATCTCTTCCCTCTTGCGTCTCCCTCCCTCCCACCCTCCCCATCCCACCCCTCCAGGCGGTCACAATGCACCGAGCCGATATCCCTGTGCCATGCGGCTGCTTCCCACTAGCTATCTACCTTACGTTTGGTAGTGTATATGTGTCCATGCCTCTCTCTCGTCTTGATTTGGAGTCTGCGAATCATGGTTCAAAGGAGATAGCCATCGCCCAGTCCCAGGCAAATCTCAATCATCCTCGGCCACTCAATCAATTAATTCTGACACTAAGCCGAGGCAGGGTGTCTCCGATGGATGCTTCCTCCTCTAAAGTTCTAAATGGTACCCTGTGGCCAGCACTCGATTAGGGGCCACAGAGAGAAAGAAGAAAAGCAAGAATATGCCCCCTCTCGTTCCTCATTCTTTGGGGAGAGAGTACTTCGCAGGCCTAAAGCAGAAATAACAAGGGGACGTATATAAGACAAAGGGAATCCCTGTATGATCCAGCAGAGACTATCTGAAACGCCCCTTCTTTCCGCATGACCCTGACCCTCCCCAAGTGTGAAACAATTCCTCCTGTTGCCGGGAGGCAATGAGCCAGGAATTTGACTACCACATGGATGACGACTTCATTTTGTACTATTTTCCATTCTCATTACGCCGCTGATTCATCTGTCCCATTTTTTGCCCTCTTCTATGCTCTTTGTGCAAATTAAAAAAAAAAAAAAAATGTTGTCCCTGACTTTGAATTTGCACCGTAAGCCCCAATCCTCCCTCCATCGCTGCTGGAGATGGTCTCCACCGCCAGAGTCAACTCCCTTCAGATGACAACAGCTCTCTCTCCTGACCATTATGCTCTCTTTCTTTCTCTGGGGTCTGCCGTGCTTTCCCAAAGCTGCCTTGTCAGTGTCCCTATCAGCCCCCATGTTCAGACACAAGCTGAAATCACTGAAAATACTAGCTGCCCTTCTCCAGAGAGTCCAGCCCCTGCTTCTCTCCCAATGAACACAAACTGCAAGGCTCAGGGCTGCGCCTTTGTTAATTAGGATCAAACCTCGCTCTCTGCTAACCCAGAGAAAGGAAAAGGCAAACAGTCATGCAAAGAGGCTATAAAAGAGCTTCCTCTAATCCTCCCAAAGCACTCGAGAGAAGGCTTTCAGCCAAGCCAGGGTCATTTAATGTATTCTGCTGTGGAAAAGATATTAAAAATGATTAAGTTCATTAGAAAAGAAAGAAAAGAAACCTTGTCTAAAGCAATGGCCTCTACCCGGCAGCTGTGTTAAAACAAGTACCTGTTCTTGGGATCTGACAGGTGTTGGAAATCTCGACAAAGGTACGTGGAAAGGCAAGACCCACCCACACCAGGGAGTGGGTCTTTCCGCCCAGCAAACCAGCAGAAGCGCCTCAAAGATCAGAAGCAAACAGCAGTGTAGTCTCGGTGCTGAAGAGGAACCAAAGTGGATGACACAGTCTCTGGCCTCAAATATCTTCCAGTCTGGACAGAGAGATGAGAAAATATAGAGAAAAGAATAGTACCTGATGGGCACAGAGTGGACACAATAAAAGGATCCCTGGAGGGAGGACTTCTGTGCTAAACCTTGGAGGAGGAGTTGAATTTGGAGGGGCAAAGAGGATATTCCAGGTAGAGAAGAATATTTTGAGCAAATGCAGGAAGTTTAAAGAAAGGGAAAGGCAAGTTTGGCCCCATGGGAGAGTGAGTAAAACAGATTGAGTCCTTAAGAGCTTAGACGTGAACCAATGAGCTGTGAGGTTGTTCCAGCATCAGTGCAAGTGTACTTTCACCTGAAAGAGGAGGAGCACCTCTTAACAGGCTCGGGATTCCCAGAGCTCAGAATCCTCAAGTTTCCATCACGCCTCTAGGGAGAATGGCATTGCCCAGATGAAACCTCTGAGTCATGTTTGGCCCCTACCAGCAGTCTACTAGTGCCAGCACCACCACTACCACTTACATCAAGATAACTACCATTCGTTCAACACCTAATACCTTGTGGATAGGGGCTTTGCATAGAGATAAGAATGACTCCCATGGTAGAGTCTTGGAAATCGACTTCCCAAGAGACTCACGTCCAGACCTGCGCACAAGTAGGATGCCCCCCGCTATGCCAGACCTTGGAGCCCAGCAGCACCCACCCAACTAGGCCATCCTTCCACTCCAATCAAAAACAAAGACTTTTCACAGCATCGCCCACGTGTGTACTCTTCTCTGATGACTCAGAATGCCCTTGGAAGCCAAACCAGGGAAAGTCACCATGTGGTGAGATACTCCCAACTGTACTGGCAATATTCACCCGCTCATAACCTTCCCTGTGAAAAAATCCTTGAGGCCTTTACAAGCAATATATCCCCTTACAGCAGACTTTGAGGAATGCAACTCTTTCCCAACACCTAAGACCCTTAGGAGCACATAGAGAATTCCCATCATCAACTACACTTTGTAGTAGGCATAAAATGAAACGCGGCGCATCCAATGTCTGAGATTTTCCTCCTTGAGAAGACCCCGTAATGCAACTCTTAGTTTGTACCTTTATGTTTCCTTTAAATAAAGAAAGGGAATTACGGTTGCATCATAAACTCCATGCCCTTCAGCTCCGTCTTTCTAATGACCATTTACAGATGAAGAAACAGAAGTTAAGAGAGGAAATAAATGTTCCTTGAGCGAGGTCAGAAGGCTAGTGAGGAAAGAAGCTCGGATTTGAACCCAGGCCTACCTCTATTAGATATATTTCTCTATTAGATATACAGTTGACCCTTGAACAATGTGGGAGCTAGGGGTGCCAACCCTCTGTACAGTCAAAAATCTGCATATAAGTTTACAGTCAGCCCTTCGTATCCATGGTTCCACATCCACGGATTCAATCAACAGCGGGTCGTGTAGTACTATGTTCGATAGAGTTCTTGAGCTATTGAGCTATTCACTCCTGTTCATGATGGGGTGAGGTGTGAGGGGGCGAGAGAATCACTGGGGTGTTTTTCAAATCACCCATGTCTTAGCCCCACCTCGGTTCTGCCTACTTGAGAAGTTGCAGTGATCCGCTATCAGACCACACGGGGTAAACGTATATTACGAAAAGTTTCAGAGATGATTCTGCTAACGTGATTCCTCACATTGGCAGTTGAAAACCTGTGCACTAGACCACATCGTCTCCTAGGAGTAGGAATTCCTGACTGGAATGCACAGTTGGACATTTAAGAATTCCATGAGCTCCCTGAGAAACACGAAGTGCTCTGTGCGTGTACCACACGCATTATTCTATAATTTTCACCAGATTCTTAAACTAGTCCCCGACTCAAACTTAGAAGGTACTCCTTTGGAGAAAATGTGGAATTTTTCCACATTCCTAAAGCAGGAATGTTAATTCTCTCCTTTCCAGCTTCAACAGGCCCTGGACACATGTAATTTTGAGCCACGATTCAGAGTACTCACTCGGCTTGCATTTAAGGGAATGGTTTCCCCAGTTTAGTGTAATACTGCTTCTGGCAAATAGATCACTCTTAGAGGCATCGAACCTGCCAACTTTTATATCCACCAAGGTAAAAAACGTTCATCAGATTTTGTCTTTTCATTCTCTCGATGGGCTTTAATAGATTTCTGTCTGGGATCAAAAGGCTGGCTGAACACAGGCCGTGCGTAAAGTTTTGTGGGTGAATTAAGATGATCTCTAACTGTTTGAGCTCACTCTCAGCCTCATGACTTGTAGGTAGAGAGTCTGCTTCTATCAGACACAGTTGCCCCACTGGGATCACCCTGGGCGTGTGGAATGGTCAAGCAAACACAAGACCCTCGCAAGAAACCTGGCTGGGTTTTGAGCACTGGTCTTGGCATTTGTCACCCTGATAAGGTGCTCTTCTATTGGTTTGGCCTGGTTACGCCATTGTGGTAGGAATTTTTGTTTAAATGTTTGTGGGCAATCCTATTGCTGTTTTAATTGCTTCCTTATATTCTCTGCTGGTACGTTTCTTTTTCACCAGTGGTTATAGCTACACCTCTACTGTATCTCTTTCCTTCTCTGCAGTGTCCATCACCACGTTCATTGATCCAAACACTTACTGAGCACTTGTGATGTGCCCGGAAGACTGCTAGGCACTAAAGAATGAAAGTGAGATGGGACATATGGTCTCTGTGTTCACAGAGCAACTCGCAGCCCAGTGGGGGAGACAGAGACCTGGATCAACACAGCGTAGTAAGAGCTTCCGGAGAGTCAGGTTGCCCGAAGGAAGCAACACTGAGTCTTGGAGGTCCAGTAGACATTAGGCGGGTGAATGGGGAGCAGGTGGAGGAGAGGCTAGCCAGGCAGAGGAGGTGGTACACAGGGAGATGGGCAACAACAGGTGTGTCACTGGCCACACCCAGCCCATCTCACAGTGGCCAGAATAGAGATGGTTTGCAGATCACGCCAACATCACCGTCCCTCTTTAAGAAATGTAAACAGTCTCCAAGCGGTTAGTTGGCTTGCCAAGAAGCAAAGCTGCTATTATGGGCTAAATGTTTTGTGCCCTTCCAGATTCGTGTGTTGAAGCCCTAACTCCCCCTTCCCCCACACTCTGTGATGGTTCTTTTTAGTGGGGCCTTTGGGAAGTAATTAGGCTTACATAAGGTCATGAGGGTGGGACCCTCATGAAGGAATTAGTGTCCTTTTAAGAAGAGAAAGACAGCTTAAGACAAGCTCAGGTCACAGCCATGGAAAGCATGGACTTTGAATCCTGACTCTTGATTGTCTAGAGACTGATAATTGAGGTGAAATGACCATTTCTTGCTTAACGTATTAAATTTTCAACAAAATAAGGCAGCTCCTTTTGGAAAATCCAGGATCACCAGCGATAGAGAATGATATGTGATGGGAGCTTTAAACTCCATATCTTATACCCAGGGTGAATTCCTTACAACTCTCCAGGCATTTCCCCTAGGAAGGCTAAGAACCTCCACCCCTTAAAGAGCTTGGGGTAGGGCTGGGGGAGATGGGAAGAAGAGGAGGGATTCCATAAGGAACCTACAGGGGAGATACTCCCACCCCAGATGCCTCCTACAGTGCCCATCAGAGTTTAACTCCTCCAGTTGAAAACCTATTCAACTTTTAAATTTTGGTTACCACAGCATTTTCCAAAGATTTTGATCTCAGATCTGCCTCTAAAATATATCTTCTGTGTTACCACTGTTGTTTCTGGTTTTATTGTTTTTGTTACTTTGATCGTAACACTATTTAACATCCCAAGGATCCCAACTTAGGAAAACTGCACAAGACCAGTAGAAAGACCTACAGACACATATTCACCGGCCAAAAATTAAAAGAAGGTAGCATGTCAACAGCTGCTATCCTTCTGTGAGGCATTTCCATTCATTTTCATTTTTATGCTCTTCTGAATTTCTAAGGCTTTCAATTTGAATATTTTCCTTTCATAATTCAGGGGAAATTATTTCTTAGTCTGGAACCAAATAAATAACTATTTATGTTACTCGAGGAGACTTCCTACTCCTGTGCCAGTTGTAGAAACTGAATTTATTTATTTTTACAAAGACTTGGGAGCAGTTTTGAGTAGTTTGAAGATGCTGAGAGATGGAAATGCAGGACATGTAGATATTCTTTTTTTTTTTTCCTGTATCAGTGGTGCTCAAAGTGTGGCTCCTGGACCAGCAGTGTCACCTGGGAATTCTGAGACACAAAACTTCCCCCACCACATCTGCACACATCTCTACTGAATCAGAAACTCCAGATGGGGAGTGTTTTCACAACAACAACAAAAATGCCCAGCAGTTTGAGCATTGCTTATACTAGGCTCAGAGCGTCACAGGTGGGCTCTCGGTTTTGGAGGCGGCATGGTGATCCTGACTTCCCCCGTCCAGCCACCTCCCCCATCAGTGTATTCCCCGGGTCAGCAGAGGAGGGGAAGCAGCCATCTCCTAAGCTGATTCTGCCAGGTGTCTGTGAGGGGTAATGTCGCCTCATTGTCTCTATCAGCCTTCAGCTGTCCCTGCTCTCATTAGTCAAACTGCGCCAATCAGCAAGTGGGTCCAACAGCTGTAGAGCAGCAGGTGCAGTAATGAGGAACTTCCCTAACTGGGGTCAATCCCGCACCCCCCCAGCCCACCCACCAACCCTCATGGCGGAGCCCAGCCCTGCAGATACATTTATACAGCATGAGGTGGGCCCTTCTGCCCCGATTTCATCGGGGCCTCTGCACGGTGCCCGTACTCACACACTAGCAGGTGGGAGATCTCAGCTGGGATGCAACCCAAAGACCATCCCTCCGGAGCCCCGCTTTTTACAAGAACGAATCTGAGGTCCACAGAAGGGAAGAACAGGGCATACCAACACTGGAGTTCAGAATTCCTGTCCCTCAATTCAAAGCCATTTGCAGCACCCCCTAATGGGAGCTGAATATTCTTATGAAATAAATACACGTAGCAATGAATCAATCATCACCTTGTTATTGTGACACATATAATGTAATGAGTAGATATCTATCATGCATCATTCACCATTTCAAATAAGGCTACCATAGAGGACAGATTGCAAATGACACAAAACAGCCCTGAATTATGCTCTTTTCCAGGGCTGTTGTAAGGATCCCTGTCTGCCCTTTGCTTAAATCATAGCAATCAGTAACCATTTTACCCCTGGTCCTTTCAGTTGCTGCCAATTCATGATTGAAGCAGTGAGAGGTGCTGGGAAAAGACAACCGGCTTCCAGCAGTCCCAGACCTACTGCTCACTAACCGGTGTGACCTTGAACGTGTCACTTAAAATGCCTGGCCTCAGTCTCCCCTTCCTGGAACCGCAGGGGTTAGTTAATAATCTTCAAGGGACTTCCCACTGACAGTAACGCACGCTTAATACCTACTTCCAGTTTGCCTACCTGGGGCAAAGAGAGATGCTTCCTGCAAGCCCACTGAGACAGGCCAGCCTCTGTGTGCTCAGACCTCCTTGTCCCCTCTACCCATCAGCACCCCCCATCACAGGGCTTGATCCCGTGGAGGCTCTTGGGAGTCAGAAGTCCTGACTAATTTGCCTGACTGCCCAGCCAGTCTTGGTGGGCTTGTTTGGCATTCCGGCAACACCTGGCTCTGGCTCGGGGAGGAACTGTCCCTGCCCCTCCGGATGGCCATGTTGGATACTCGGAAATTAAAGATGAGACTACCGAACGCTGAAGCACCCCTCTCCATCCAGAGAACGCTGGAGACACCTGCCATTTACGGCCCTAAGAAGAGCTGGTCCCCACTCGGGGACCTAAAGAGCCTGAGTGCTGGGTCTGGGCTCCATTTGTTTACAAAATAGGCACTTTCAAAGGCCCTTTACTAGGGCCTGGCAATTCCCAGGTCCCCTGCTATAGGCTGATGCATAATGCATAAGATGCTGGGAAATGTGTATTCATGAGGGCGGCTTGGCTTTTGTCAAAAAGAACTGTGAAATATTATGATGGAACAATTTTCATTTCTGCCACATTGTTTTTATAGTGCATTCATGACTGGGGATTGAGGGCTTTTCGAGTTTTGTCTGGTGCAGATGTTGCAGTGCTGAGAGCTGTTTCAGACGCCTTATTTTCCAACTCTGTTGCTGACAATTACATGAGGTGGGGGGCGGGGAGGGCGGCTCTCATAGGGAGACAAAGGATATATGTCCTCAAGTGATCTAGCCCTGAATGCATTCAGGAGGGTGGGAGGCAGGAGGGAGGAGGGAGGGAGGAGGGAGGGAGGAGGGAGGAGGGAGGAGGGAGGAGGGAGGAGGGAGGAGGAGGGAGAAGGGAGGGAGGAGGGAGGGAGGAGGGAGGAGGGAAGAGGGAGGGAGGGAGGGAGGGAGGAAGAGGGAGGAAGAGGGAGGAGGGAGGGAGGGAGGGATGGAGGAGGGAGGGAGAGAGGAAGGAGGAGGGAGGGAGGAGGGAGGGAGGGAGGAGAGAGGGAGGAGGGAGGGAGGAGGGAGGGAGGAGGGAGGAGGGAGGAAGGAGGAGGGAGGAGGGAGGAAGGTAGGGAGGAAGGAGGAGGGAGGAGGGAGGGAGAGAGGAAGGAGGAGGGAGGAGGGAGGGAGAGAGGAAGGAGGAGGGAGGGAGAGAGGAAGCAGGAGGGAGGAGGGAGGGAGGAGGGAGGGAGGGAGGGAAGAGGGAGGGAGGGAGGGAGGAGGGAGCGAGGAGGGAGGGAGAGAGGAAGGAGGAGGGAGGAAGGAGGAGGGAGGAGGGAGGGTGGGAGGGAGAAGAGAGGGAGGGAGGAAGCAGGAGGGAGGAGGGAGGGAGAGGGGGGAGGAGGGAGGGAGGGAGGAGGGAGGAGGGAGGGAGAGAGGGAGGAGGAGGGAGGGAGGGAGGGAGGAAGGAAGGAGGAGGGAGGGAGGAAGGAGGAGGGAGGGAGGAAGGAGGAGGGAGGGAGGGAGGAGGAGGGAGAAGGGAGGAGGGAGAAGGGAGGAGGGAGAAGGGAGGAGGGAGGAGGGAGGGAGAGAGGAAGGAGCAGGGAGGAAGGAGGAGGGTTGAGGGAGGAGGGAGGGAGGAAAAGAAAAGGGATACTGATGTATGGAGATGACTCTTGACGCCAGGGCTCGGGCTCGGGCTGCCCTCCTTGAGGGGGCCATTATCTGCTTTTTACATCTGAGGAACTGAAGGCCCAGCAAGATTGAGGCACTTGTCTGAAATCACACAACCAATGGATGGTGAGGCCTGGGTTTGAACCCACATCAAATGCCCAAGCTTACGGTCTCCTCCAGCTCCAGGAGAACTAAAGCCGAGGAGGAGCATCCTCCATCTGCAATGCATCTGAGAGACCTGGGGGTGAGAGGCGCACACGCGGCCACCGGGTGAGGAAAACACTGAGGCCCCCATCCCGCGGAAGAAGGGCTGGGAGTTCGACCCTGAGCTGGCACCCGGGCACCCATGTGTCAGGAGGTGGAGGAACTTTCTGAGACTCCACCGCTCCTACCTTCTGGTGCCTGTATTCTAGCTCAAGTCTGTGGACTGCAAACCCCAGTGTGTCTCATCCTGCCACGGGGCTGCCTCCTAGTCCAGAAAACGCTGAGCACCTTCAAGCCCCTCAGCCAGGACGCAGTGCGTTCCCAGAGGCAGGCATGGGGATATAAATTTCCCTTGGCTTGCAAAACTCCAGCCAAGGTCAGAGCACAGGCTCCCACACCTGCTTCAAATGCACCCAGCCTGACAGAAAGGCCAGGCTGCAGGCAAACTCTGAGACACAAGGTGGGAGAAGAATCCATCCCGGGACAATCAGGGGAGCAAAGCAAGCAAGAGAGACAGGAGTGGCCAGGGCCTCATGGCTGGAGAAAGACGTGAGTAGGCACAACACAGGGGTCTCCTAAGGCCAGCAAGTATTCCGAGCCCTGAGTGGCTGGACGCAGAGCAGGGCAAAGCAAAGAGCAGAACAGGGAATGCAGGGGCGGCACAGGCACAGGTGGGTCCCCAAGGACCCCCCGCCCCTCCTTATGGAGGCGACCCAAGTGGGTCTGCGTAGGGGGGCAGAACTTGCCTCCCCAAAACGTCACTTTGGGGCGTGTGGGTTATTTTGAACTGAAAACAATCTGGGCCCGAGAGACTTAGGAAGAAACTTTGTCCATCCCCCTAAACTGACTAAAAGAATTTAGCTAGAGGGCCTGTTCCCAGAATAGCGCTATCAGTGGAGACATCTGCTGAGAATATGGGCTGCGTTGCAGGCCTGTGTGGGGTGGGGGGGACTCAGCAGGGGGCCTGGAGATCAGCGTCCTCTCTGTGTCCCAGTGTCTCTGCAGCGCCCACCAAACATTTATTTACCAAACATTTGCTTTTCCGTCTCCATGTGAGTTACTTTCCTCCCCTTTGAAGTCCCAAACCACTGCCCCCAACATCCTCTTTTGTCTTTAACTGGAAGTGGTATTTAAGGTGAGGGCGTAAATGGCGAGTTCATTTTCCTGGCTCTCTCCCGCGTATATATGTTACCGAGCTTTTGTTTGATGTTCTCCTGTTAATGTGTCTCCCATCAACTTAATTCTTAGATCAGCCAGAAGAACCCAGACCGGTAGAGGACAATGTTTTCCTCCCCAGCTTTTGAAAGTCTGGGGAAGAAACAGACACACGTGGAGACAATGATGTGTCTCCTGAGACGTTATCAGGCTGGGAGTACATGAGCATCTCCAGACACATTCAGATCCACTATTCTTTTCCGCGCTGAAGTCATCATTATTCCGGAAATCTTGTCCACAGGGCGATTAGCTGGGAACTTCCGGTGCTCGACCACTAGTGTTAGGGTGGTGATCTCCTGGCAAATCCAGCCCCGCACACCTCTCTGCCCATTTCTAAAACAGAGCGAACTCTTCCTCACTTGAGGGTCTTTGCACTGACTGTTCCCTCTGTCTCCAATACCCTCCACCTACCTCCAGAGCCGGTACCTCCTCAGCCTTCAGATCTCGGGCTATCTAGCCGGTTCTCTCATCCCGGTGTTTCCCATCAGAGCGTGCTATTTGGGTTCGCTGCCGCTGTGGGGATTGTTAACGTCTTGTTGTCTGTGTCCAGCTGTGATAAAGTCGTGAGAGCAGGGATCAGGCTGTGATCTGTCCACCCTTCTTTCCCCGGGACCCAGCATCATGCCTAGGACGTGGTCAGAGCTCAGTGAATGCTGAGAATGAATGAATCGGTTCACAGAGTGTCATGCAGTAGCATTAATAAGCCGTCCCAAAAGGGCTGAAAATCCAACAATTTGCTCTCGTGCCGCACGGGGCACTTCTGCCTATTTGGATAAGCGAACCAGGCCAGGGGCAAGTTCCAAAGCACGAGAAAACCGATCAGAGCTCATCACCACCAAGTCCGAGAGGCGGCCCTGACCCTGCTCCCCCTGGCAGTCAGGCAGAATCTTGTCAAGGATCGGAACAAACGTGGTTCTAAAACCCCACGCTCCCAGGTACAAGTTTTGTAACCATTAGCCTCTGTTTTCCTACATCAGCACAGAGGAGAGTGAAGTCATCTGCTGAGATTGCCGCGAGGATGGAGTGTCCTCACCCCCACTGCCCCAAGGAACGTTTGGCAAAAGTCTGAAGACATTTCTGGTCGTCACGACACCGGGGTAGAGTCCAGGGATGCTGTCAAACATCCTAAAGTTCACAAGACATCCTCCACAACAAAGAATTACTCAGCCCCAAATGTCAACAGTGTCGAGGGCCAGAAACACTGCATCAGAGACAATGCAGTTGCACGGAAGCCGTCGAATCCGTCCCTCTCTGTGACCAGATGCACCTGCAGGCAACTAGCCGCAAAGGTCTGATTGGCCTCGGCTGAACACTCCCTGACCGCGCCTCCAACCGGCCTCTGCCCACACCAGTGTCTCACCAGGAATCCCTGCTGTCTTAGTCTGTTTGGGCTGCTGTAACAGAACACCACAGACTGGGTGGCTGAAGCCACAAACACTTACTTCTCACAGCTCTGGAGGCTGGGATGTCCAAGATCAAGGTGCCAGCAGATTCAGGGTCTGGTGAGAGCCCACTCCCTGGTACACAGAGGGCCATCTTTTCACTACGTTCTCATACACTGGAAATGGCAAGGGAGCTCTCTGCGGTCTCCTTTACAAGGACACTAATCCCATTCATGAGGGCTCCACCCTCATGGCCTCATCACCTCCCAAAGGTCTCCCCTCCAAATCCTGCCATATTGGGGATTAGGTTTCACTATATGAATCTGGGGAGGATACAAACATTTGGTCTATAGCACCCATCTTCCGATTGTTATTAAGATCCTTCTTTCACACCTGAATGCAAATCTCACTACAGAGAAGCCTCCACCTGTTTTCTGTGCTGTTAGCCTTGTTTGTCCTACTGCACTGAATGTCCTCAGCGGCACAAATTACAGCCTGCCCGCCGCTGAGGCTTTCTCCTCCCTCTAGCCATCCTTAGGCCTTAGCACCAGGTGTTGCCTCCTAAGGAGAGAACTTGACTCCTGAAAAAGGAGAGGGCTTCTTAGGCTAGCAAATCCAAAGTCCTAACTGTACGGCTTCTTCCCGACTGTCTGGCTTTTCTCATCTGCGAAATGGGCACCACTGAATCCATGTGTCAGGCTCTCCCCAAACAATGAGACGCTGTTTGTGACATGTTGCTTAGAGTAGGCAATACAATGCCACTGTTTTCACAGGAAGAGCTTAGTAGAGCCTGATCAGCTGAATGTTAAATCCAGCCCTCTCTCCTGAGCAGAGTAAGGTTTTTGTTTTCTAATTCCTTGAGAGCGAAGCATCTTGTCAGGTAGGGGAGGACAGTATCAGCCTTCAAGGCATGTACCTGGAAGAGGTCATTTTCTTCCTGAGATATCTTACTCTTTCGTCTCTCTCCCTATACAAAGTCAAAGGGCTTCTCCTTTCAAAACCTGGTAGAGGTTTTGTGGCGTGAATGCCCCACCTTTCCTGGTCTGATCACACCTCCTGAGTGCCAGCCGGCCACCTGGGAGAAACCCCAGGCCACCTGGGGAATCTGCCATTGCCAGCTCTGCACTCCACTTATAGCCTGGTTATGAGAGTGAGGAGGGTCTACAATAGTCATCTCCTAAAGAAACAAGGGAATTCACATCTCTGGACTCCCAGTTGTAATTTCCAGGGCATCCAGTGATTCCAGAAGGAGAACGTCAAAGGGGCTGACGGCTCAGAGCGTGGGGAGGAAACATTCACCTCCAGCCACTGTGGCAAGTCCGTCAGGGTCAGGGGCATAGATCCCAGCCCCCTGGGGATCCCCCAGGACCTCCTTCATCTAATTCACAGGCCACTGTTTTATGAAGTTCACGCAGAAACATCGAGCGAGGGGAAAGTGTGCTGGCGGGTGAGGAGTAGAGGGTGTACCCATTTTATTTGCTGGGAGGACCACTCAGGATGTCTCAGACAGGTCCTACTTCTTTAGACTTCTACTCTTGATGGGGAGTAAGGAACGAGAGCACTCTATCCCTGAGCAAACCCAGCACAAACACATGTTTCAGAGCAGGCTTCATGTGCCCCATGCTATTACACTGTTGGCTTCCAGAAGGTCCCCAGTCCTTTCCCTCCACTTCTGCTAAAGTCCCTCCATTAATTCTTGCACCAGAAGCCATGTGACCAAGCAGAAGACACCGTGAGAACTTTAGCAGCTTACCCTAAAGATCTTGCTGTTTTCTGTGCTGTCCCCAGATAGGGGACCACGTCAGGAGGCAGCCAGGGTCCCGTCCCTGGAAACATCAAGCAGAGGAGAGCTAAGAATCTTGGAGGGGACAGCAGAGGGCTATAGCAGAGACTAATCCACAGCCACAGCAACGGCTATCTGAGGAGGCCAGCTGACAGCAGCAGCTGAAGAATATTTTATTTCAGTGACTCGAGTCTCACCACTGCTGAGAAGCTGGTCACAGCTAAGGCTCATCAGGCTTAATATGTGAAACATCATCCAGAAAGCAGCAGACAAAAAACAGACACGAGGGCGACTGATATCAAGGACGGCACGCAACCCCAGAGGCTGGGCTCTACCGGGCAGTCTGCTCTCGCCCCCTCCTGCCCCACTGTCCCTGACTGTGACGTGGGGAGAACAGACAGTCTCTGCCTTGCTTTTCTATTGTGAAGATCAGAGTAGATGAGCATTCAGAAAAGGTGAGCGAAACCCTTAAACACCGAAGGAACTAGGCTTAGAGGATGAACATTTCAGTACTGCTTCTTCTGGAAGCTTTCCTGATCCTCCCCGACCTGGTCAATTCCTGCCATTAGCTCTCAGAGTACCAGGTCGTCCTTCTTCCACTTACCGCGGTTGTCATCCCATATTTCTCCATCTGATTCTTTGGTTTGTGTTTGTCTCACACGTTTGATTGTAAACACAGAGCGGGCAGGAGCCGGGTCTCTTTGTGTTTGACGTTGCTGTTCGTTCTTACCATGACCTCCCGGTGCAGGCCCTGATAGACGTCAAACGCCTGAACAAATGGATAACCACAAGCTCCATGGTGTTGGAAATAAACTGCAGCAAACTGCCCCCAGTCATTCCCGATCTGTCACTACAAAGGTGTCCGCAGAGCTTGATAACCAACAGTGCGCCTCTCTAAGAGAGACCATTATCTCTCCTGAAATTTAGCAGGTTAATGAAGGTGGCTGGTATTTATTCTATTTCTTGGGGCTATGGAATCTTCCCTTATCTGCAAACGACTTAAAAATATTGTGCAGGCATCCTGAAACGTTAAGCGACTTTACTAGGTTTGCTCTTAAAGAGAGAAAGGGAAAAAAAAAAAAAAAAGCTGGTTTTGCATGTAGTTTCCAGCAACCACATTTATAAAAGCAAAGCCTGAAGCTGGAACTCTGGGGTGAGTTTGAAAAGAAATGTGAGTACTGTAAGTTAAATACTACTTTGTGCCGGTGGCACAATGCATGGTGATTATCAATCCTTAATTATGTGGAAATCGAAAGATCTGTGGCCCTTTAATTAAGAGTCCAGTGGTTTCCAGCAAGTATGTGCACTACTGCTATTACATTCATGGGGTAAATTGTGCTTTGCGCTCTCCTGCCATTTCTTATGAACGATTCCATTTTCTCCAAACTTTCTGAGCAAAAGAAGGTCACACAACAGTACTTTTTTTTTTTCTCTTCTGTGTTCCTTGTCCCAGGTGAAATTCCCCCTCTTGCTGCAGTGAGCTTTGGATAATGGCCTCATTAACTGGGTTACATTCCCATTTGGCAGAGGAACAGGTGGGCAGCACAGAGATAATGGCTCTCGGATGAGAGAGCCACAAAAAGTGAATTGTTTAAAGGCCCCAGATGATTAAACAATTACTCTCTCTGTAGTTCATATTTTAGAGTAAACAGCATTTACCTAGACTGCATTTTTCTTCGTCTCGGAAACTCGTCTGCCTCTGCCGGCTGTGTGTCGGTCCCCTTTCTCCCCGATGAAATTTCATCCCTCCAGGAACTGTCTGCTAGCAGAAGCTGCTGGTCTCCGGCCAAACGAAAAACGCCTGCACTTTCTGCTTATCGTGCATCAAAC
Source organism: Phocoena sinus (assembly GCF_008692025.1). Lineage (NCBI taxonomy): Eukaryota > Metazoa > Chordata > Mammalia > Artiodactyla > Phocoenidae > Phocoena > Phocoena sinus. The sequence goes on from NC_045781.1 coordinate 38,851,758, forward strand.
CCTCATTTCCAAACACGATACCCTTTTCCTGATAGCCTGCTGCACTCCACTGCCTCTCTCTCCACGCTAATTCAGAGGTTATAGCTCCTTCGCTTTATAACATTTACCAAGGGTGCGGACGAGATGGCCTCCCACTTTAAATGGATTTCCAATTTTCAGAGGCCATTATTCAGTTCCCCGCTCCGATGTCCTCGTCCTTGTCGCTTTTGAGTGTCGGTTCTAGTGGAGTGACGGAGCACCTGTACGAAACCAAGCCTCCCGAAACTGGATGTTCGGGAACTGCTGAAATCCCAGCATCTCAACTGGGAGTTCTGGCATTTGGGGACTAATTGTGTTGCTGAAATGTGGCCCGATCTGAAAACTGTAACCAGAAACAACGAAGAATATTTGTGTGTGTGTGTGTGTGTGTGTGTGTGTGTGTCTGCAATAACATAGGCACTCGTGACCTGAAAACACGTGTTTTCATTGAGACAAAAGGAGCAAATTGTGTTTTGGGGGCTCCTCCGAAAAATACAAGGTGGTGTGTCATAAATCTGGACCAAGTTCAAGTTCCATACAATTAGGGGCAGCCCCTGAAATCCAGCCCAAGTGGAACATGAAAGTGCAATAAGGTGTATTCCCGCAATCTGCTCTATTCGAGGCAAGGGTCCTGACCCTTACACTCAGGTGATGGTGCTTCCACCAGGTCTCTGTCTACACTGAGAGGGGATCCCTAGCTCTAGCCCCTTCCTCAAGATGACGAACGGATTTACTGAATATGCTGAAGTTCACACGCTGGAAGGAGAACTTGATTCATGTGACTCCACAGACTGAAGTGAACAGACCACATAGAAAGCGCGCTGGGCTGGGAACCTGGACTGCGGTCCCCACGGTGAGGTCAGGATCAGCGGCGCCAGCAGTACCTGGGACTTGATAGAAACGCAGAACCTCGGGCCCCAGCCCTGACTTACTGAATCAGAACCTGTGTTTTAACAAGAACCCCATTTGAAAAGCGCTGCCCTAAAGCATGTCTGTTAATCTACAACCCATGTAGGGGAGGTTGCAGTTCATTTTTTTTTTTTTAAATTGAAGTTGTGTTAGTTTCAACTGTACCTCAAAGTGATTCAGTTATACATATATACATATATTCTTCTTCAGATTCTTTTCCATTACAGGTTATTACAAGATATTGAGCACAGTTCCCTGTGCTACATTTTACATATATATAGTATTGTGTACATGTTAATCCCAAACTCCTAATTTCTCCCCCCTCCCCGACCCCTTTGGTAACCATAAGTTTGTTCCATGTCTATGAGTCTATTTGTTTTGTAAATAAATTCATTTTTATCATTTTTTTCAGATGTCACATATAAGTGATATCATGATATTTGTCTTTGTCTGCCTTACTTCACTTACTATGATAATCTCTAGGTCCATCCATGTTGTTGCAAATGACATTATTTCGTTCTTTTTTATGGCTGAGTAATAGTCCACTGTGTATAGATACCACGTCTTCTTTATCCATTCCTCTGTCGATGGACACTTAGGTTTCTTTCACATCTTGGCTATTGTAAATAGTGCAATGATCATTTGGCCCAGATCACCAGCTTTTAGAATGTGGGCTCCAAGAGGGAAATGCACCTTTAGCCCCTCTCTAGTAGACCCTCAATAAATATGCTTTGAAAGAGTAAACGGGTGCCCCCATGATGCTTGTCCCCCATGGTCTATATGCACCAGACTGTCTACTTCTGGCTACAGGAATCACGTTCCTAACTCTTCAAGTTTGCTTATTAGTTGAGAACTTGTTCTAAGCCCAGCCAGTGAGGTCCCGATATTTACAGTCTAACCTCAGGATGTGCAGCAACTATGGCTACAACATGAGCCCTGGGGCAAACTTCCACTTTTACCTCAGCATTGTTAAACCCTATTTACTAACACGAGTCACTTCCGTGTTTGCTATCAAAAGCCCAGAGCAGAGGCAGGGTAGGTAACGCTAAACTTCCCTTCATAGAGCCACGACCCAGCCTGTGTAACACTATTAAACTTCCCCTTTCCATCATTAGCTACAAGCTTGGCTGTGGTCACTTTGTCCAAATATCAGTCATAAAAGAACAGAAAATAGCCCCTCCTGCTTTCTCATTCACACTTTGTGATGTGAAACGAAAATGTCTCTTTCTAACCAGAGCTGGCTTTATTGCAGGCTATCAGGCTATCGTGAAACAAAACAAAATAAAAACACAACCCCCCGGCCCCGCCCACACCTGTCTCAAGATATTGGAAGGGAGAATAACAGTTTGAAGTGAGGAGAATATTTAAGGCAAATATAATGTTGGTTTCATCTTTGTTCATTTCATGCAAGGGGTACATATAAATCTCAAAGAAAGGACACCCATTATTTTTAGCTCAGTCTTTTTGAATGCACCACACAGAGGGTGAGAGGGCCTCTTTAACCCTCTCTCCACACCTGAAGTTTGCCCCCTGCCCCTACACTGGGTTTGCTCAGCACAGACTGGCACAGCCAAGGCCAGCTCCACCCACCCTGCAGGCCCACGTCCTGTGCCCCGACTCCTCTCACACAGGACGGCGTCCCCCACACGCTGTCCCCTCCCACATACAACTGCTCATTTCCCATCACCCTCATTCACATTCCCTCAGAATGTTTCTGTACTTTCCCATTTGCCCCTGACTAGGAGACATGGTGACCTAATTGAAAAAGTATGGATTTTGGAGTTAGAAGCCAGTGGTTTAAAATTCCTGCCCTGTCTCCTGGTTGTCAAATGATGTTGGGTAACTCATTTATCATCGTTATACCTCCATTTCCTCCTCCGTAGAATGCAGGTAATAGTATCTACCGCATTGGGCTGCTCTGCCCGTCACAAACGTGAGCCCATCTAAGGTCCATAGGATAACGGTTAGTGCACAGTGACTGCACCCACCCTCCCCAGCAGGCCCTGGTATCCAGGCCCCTGAGGAGTCCTTATACACCAGGCCTGCCTAGCCAGGGGGATGAGAGGCTTACAGAAGCCCACCTCACCTCCTAGGTCAGATGAGACCCAACTCTTTCTCAGTCCTTTATCTTTCCAACTGTCACAGAAAAGGCACAACAAGCCATCTTGAAAGCCAGTGAGTGGAATTCTAAAGTCTAGGAGGGAAAATGCATTATAGAGAATAGAGACACCCATCTTCCAACCAGATAAAGCAAGCTAGACCTCTGACAAGCTGTGTGACCTCAGGCAACTCACTTGAGCTTTCTGAGCTTCCGGTTCCTCATCTCTAGAATGGGGATAATCATGGCTCCTTGCAGAGACTGCAGTGGGATTAAGTAAACGTGTTAAAATGTTAAAAACAGCAGAGCCATAACTGGGGATAAATAACTGAGCGTCTGTCTCGTCTCTTGCCTTTTCATTAAAGGTCAAGGAGCATCGACACAGAGGAGGCTGCCATCGTAACCTGCTCCTCAGGCAGTGACAGCTACTCCTGAGCCATCAGCCCAGGAGTGATCTCTTGAGCTATTCATTAGCATAAGTATTTCACAATAATGTCATTTTAATGCTCCCCAAAGAGCACCTGTTATCTATCCCACAGATTGGACCCTCCCCGGCATAAATCATCAGGAAGCGCTTCCCATGTGTCTTAAATGAAGGAAAACCCTTCCCGCCAATAAGGCAAATGTTAAACAAATCCAAACAGAAGAACAGACAAAGCTCGGAAACACCCCACGCTGTGACTTTAAGAGTTGATCAACTGCAGATCAGAACCCTTCATTTCTCCTCGGCTCTGGCTGACCACAGGAGCTGAGTTCCCACTCCTTCAGAGGTGATTACTTTGGTGAAAAACAAAGGCTCTCTTCATCAGACCTTGGCCAGTAAACACCCACAAACCTGAGACTCTCTCCCAGAGAAATATCCAGACCATGAGCAATGCCACCACACCACTAGATGACCCCATATAACAGGGCTGTACAGGGACCACTGCCCCACCCCGTGGCCAAGCTGCGTCATGGTTCTGCCAGGTAATAGCTGAATGGCCTTTAGCAAGTGATTTAACTTCTCCATAAAATGCTACAATACTATCTACCTCACAGGTTCTTCATTCATTTAGTCTATGAATATTACGGAGTGCCTTATTTGCCAGTCACTGAGGTAGGCACTGTTTTGTTCAATTGAGCAGTGAACAAAACAGACACATCCCCTGATCCGATTCGAGTGGGCTGTAGAGAGGTAACCTCTTCGAAAATTGCTAGTCAATGGAAGCAATTCAACAAGCATGCATTTGTTTCATCTGTAATGCCCAGGACCCTGCCTCAGCATAGCGCTTGCTTCATAAATAATGAGACTAAATTAAGTCATTGCTTCTAAAGTAGCGAGAGCCAGAGCCAGCATACTTTAAGCAATATGATTTCTCCTCCTAGTTAAGTGTAACATTTCAACAGTCATGTCACGTCATGGTGTCTTCCCAGGGCCACACTTAGCTCTAGGTTTGGAAAATACCAAGTTGAATGGGTCATATTCTGCTAGGGTGGAGAGAGTGATGGGCAAACAAAGAAATATAATTACTATGTAATATGCACGTAAAAGTTAGACAAATGTGCAAGGCTATACAGAGGAAGGAGTGAACTGTGGAGTTGCGGGCAGTGGGCCCCTCGAAGCAGTCACACCTGAGCAGGTGCAGGAGGGGCAGGAGCCTTGTTAGTTACCATCCATCGTCACCCTGCTCATCTGATACGTTACTTGCTGAGTAACTGTGTGTGCACAGCTCCATGCTGGATTCTGAAGGTCAGGTGCAAGGACAGAGGCTCTGCCCCAAAGACTGTCTGCACAGGGTAAGCAGGTGTGCCCCAGAGCTGCTGCTGAGGAGCTCGTGGTGCTCAGAGATGGACGTGCCTGGAATCGGGGGGCGGGGGGTGGGGGTGTTTCAGAAGACGCGCGTGTGGACCTTAAAGGGACAGTGACACTGGAGCACAGTGAGAAGGGAGCCCTGCTGTCGTGGGGGTCACATTTCCTGCTTGTCCTCGCCTGGACTTTTCCTCTGGGGCACGACTTCTTCAAGCATGAACCATCACCTCTGTGGAAGAACAGAACCATCTGGAAGGGGAAACTGCCACTGAGAACAGCTATTTTGGGCCTCAAAAGGTAAGGCACGGCAAGCTGCATGGCCTTCAGAAGGGCGTGGCTACCTACTGGACACATCGCAGGTGCCAGACAGGCCGCTCCAGGGTTGCGAGGTCGCGGGCTCCGTGGTAGCGTGGCAGCCCCCGAGCCCTCCCCAGCAGACAGAAGCTACAGAAGGCGCTGGCACGGACCCAGCAAGCGTGGGGGACGAAGGTGTCGGTTTCCGGCCCACCCTTCTTGACCAGAGGCCATAAATTACCAGCTGCCTGACAACAGCCAATGGGCAATGTCGAGCTAAGCAAAGCAAGTGACCTGGGCCCAGGCTGAAGTCCTGTTGTCTTTCTTCCTCTGCTTGTCAGAGGCCTCTCTGCTTGTAGAAGCATCTTTTAACAGAGGGGGCAGGAGACAGGCAGAAGGGGGTGATGGATTAAGGACCAAAATTGAAAAACAAAACACTGAAGAGGCCTAAGGCCTAACCTTCCCCCAGAGTCTCTATATCTTTTTACCTCCATCCCCTCATCTCTCTCTGTCATCACTAATAAAACCCTGACGACAATATCAACCCAAGAGTAAAATTCAGCGTCAGAGGCTCTGCGAACATCTGTCCAGCAGGAGAGAAGCAGATAAAGCCAGGCCTGTGAGATGCCCTCTGATGCCAGGCCCTGGGGAGACTGCACCCACAGGAGAAGGGGCGGGGGCTGGAGTGACCTGAAGAAGGCCTGAGGCTGTGGTAAAGAAGGAAGCACATCTCCATGGTTCTCCCCCCAAAGCATCTTTGCCCCACCAGTCTCTTTAACTGTTTTCGGTTGACCTCCACACTTGAACAATTTGCCCTTGGCACTGTGAAGGGAAGTGACTTGATAATCAAGAGGAGCTGAAATGTGTCCCCCCCAAATTCATGTATATTGAAGCCCTAACCCCAGTACCGTGGCCTTGAAAGAGGTCATTAAATCAAAATGAAGTCTCTCCGGTGGGCCCTAATCCAATATGGCTGGTATCCTCATAAGAAGAGGACACAGAGGAGGCAGCAGGGATGCACAGCTACAGAGAAAAGGCCACGTGAGGAGCAGCAAGAAGGTGGCCATCTGCAAACCAAAGAGAGAGGCCTCAGAAGCCACCAAACCTGCCACCGCCTTGATCCTGTACTTCCAGTCTTCAGAACTGTGAGAAAATGTATGTCTGTTGTTTAAGCCACCCAGTCTGTGACGGCAGCTCTAGTACACTCACGCAACGGTCCACGGTTCTAGCTGAGATAATGCACGTGACCCAGGGCACGCTCAGATTGACAAGGCGGGTACCGAGCTGGAAACCACCAAGCCTGCAGCAGCACACCGACACACAAAGGAAGACATACGACATGTCACCCACCCACATCTATGGTTGACATAATGGAATACTCAGACCTTCCAAAGGTCCAGTCCTCCCTTTTAAAGGAAGCAAACCATTTTCAGTTGCTTTGGGGTGGGGAAAGTGAGGAGCTTGTCTTTATAAAGTGTCACAATTTGTCATTTTAATGGTTTGGTTTAAAAAAAAACTGTCTAACTCATAAAATATTTGCTCAATTTGACCTAAGTAGTCAGATTGGCAGGTTTGAAAGCCCTGTTTCCATTTGGGGCAATGCTGTTATACGTCTAAGCCAGAAAGTTTGTCCTTCAGGACACAGGGGAGCCCCATAAAAATGACACAGACGCATCGTCACGTTTCCTATCATTGAGCTCAGCTGTCTCTGAGAGCTTGGGACATGTATGACATCTGTGGTACTACTAGGACAATTCCCCACATCCCTCTGTAACCTGAGGCCTTTGTCATACTGAAGAGTTCCAGCCAGGAGGAAAGGCACTAATTGAAGGCACGTGGTTTCCGCTCCTTCAGGGAGGAAACACATTTGATGGCTTCCTACATCTGTGTCAATCAACAGGCATGTATCGGCAGCCAGCTGAGTGCAGGGCATTAAGGTGGTGGTAGAAAAATACAGAAATTCGAAGAAACAAATATCCCACTGGCAACATTATTATGAATCAGACAAAGGAAGGATCTGGGGCAAGAACGACCATTCCTTGGAAGCAATCCTACGATATAGTGTGCCCTGCAGAACTATAACCCCTTACTACTCCATAATGATGAGTTTATGGCTTCTCAATTTAGCCTACAATACTTGGGCCTTTATTTCCTGCCTACTTGTTGCTAGGGAGTTAATTCTGATGGGCAATACTGGGCATTAAATACAGGCACGCACACCTACCTAAGCTAATTTCCCCTGCAGTGGCTGTGGTCTCAGTTATTTTCACCAGCCCTCCTTCCAATCTTCTCTTCAACTGCCACAAAGCACAGAGTTGAGTACTTGACATTTCCTTTGAATTAAGACTGCAAGTTAAGTGGACATTTTCCCTTAGATAGATGGTTATTCCACGCCTCCCCACAGCTATTCATGCCAGAGAATGTGGATTTCACCTGTTCCTTTCATACACACAAGTCTGCTTGAAATTTGCCAGCAGGTCCTCAATAAAGAAATAGCCCTGATTGCTCATTAAAAGCAGGAGAGAAAGCAATTAAAATACAAAAGGCAGAGCAAAGCTTAACACTTGGAAGTTGAAAGTTGAGCGAGCATTGCTGAAGGTGGGGAAGCAGTTCTGGAGGGTGTGGGAAGAGAATCAAGTGCCCTAGTCAGCTATTCACGGATGCAAACAGATGCACAGAGGAGAGGAAAGGGAGAGGGGGGCAGCGGAACCATGGCGGGCCTGGTGCTCAGCATTCTTTTTCCATTTAATTTTATTTATATCCATCTAAACTCACTTAATTCATTGAAATGAGCTAGATGTGAAATATTACTTCTTTTTAAATTTTCCCCCCTTTCTTTCTTCTCTTCAAAGCTCATACACAACAGATGGGGCAAACTTCAAAAGCGTGTAAGCTGTGCAGTAGGACAAAAGCCCCCTCTACTTAGAAGGACCACTGTTGGTTTGATGTTCAACTACGGCCATCTTGAACTTCTTAATTTCTGAACAAGGGACCCTGCATCTCCATTTTGCACGGGGCCCGGCAAATTATGTAGCCAGTCCCGCTCCTAGAGTAAATGACTGTCCAACCCAGGTTGTTCTTTTCAAACCCTTTGCCAGAACCCTAGATGTGACCAACCAACTTCTCCTGCCCACAGCCCCTCCCAGCCCCACTCAGCTCTTCTCCGGTCTGTGGGACAGACCTTCCGTTGGTATTACTTGCCAACAGCATCAGGGTTAACTTGAAAGAGGGTCCAGGATTTATTGCAAATTAACGTAAGAATTTCTGGATGACATTTCCTGGGAGCATTTTTGGTTGGCCTGAAGTATTTGTGGGGAAGTGATTCTCTTTCAGATTGTTCTGTTCCTGGGTAAGTAGCAGAGAACTACTATCACCATAGAACAATTGTCCCAGGCAATGAAAATTCATCCTAGGTGTTAATTAGCTCAATATTTATCTCATCTAATATGCAAATTAAGACACTGTGGTCTCATTAGCGTCATCTGTGTTTCCTTTAAGCAAAGCTAAATCTCTTGCCAATGCAAGAAAAGGAGAAAAAAACAAACATTAGTATTTCTCTTTGAAGCTAATGAGGGTGTGATATGTCTCTTTCTTTGTTAGGAGGTAGCAAGTTAGGGAAAACACATTTGAAATATGCCAAGTGTGGCTTGACCTCATCTATCAGAGGAAAGAACACGGCCTTGACTGGTTACTGGGCTTTCTGCAGCTCGCCGGCCCAGAGGACCGGGGCCCAAGGAGACGGTGGGTGTTTGCAACGAACCCCAGACGATCAGATGAACAAAGTATGGAGATGCAGCCTTCAGGAGCCCACTCAGCAGACAGATGTGGTATCACCTCAACGATAAGAGAGGGAGGAAATAAATTTACTTAATGCCTTATATCTTAAAAATAAATTGGAAAAGAACAGAGACTGCAGCTCAAAATATCTTCTCCTTCCAGCTTCCCATTTTAAGATTTTAGAATTTATAGAAATAATAATCAAACCGTCAACAAATACCCACATTGTGCCCCAAAAGTCAGGCTTTATGTGCTGGTGACACAACAATGCTACAGAGCAAGGGCTTTAGGAATAACTCGACTGTTCTGGGTCTCCAGCAGGCTACTGTGAATTCTGCACCCGTGAGCTCTAATCTTCACAATAACTCTGCAAGGCATCCTTTCTCCTTTTTACAGATGATGCCACTGTGGTTCAGGGTGCTGAGGTCACTTGTCCAAGGTCTTGCAGCTAAAACCTGGCCCAGGTGGAATGAAAAAATAAAAGGAACATGACAGCCCGTGGTGAACACAGCCTAATTAGCGAGGTGTCCTAGGCGTGGTGGTAGGAGGTTGAAAGGATGTGTGACCCTGTCATCCTGAACGCTAATGCCGGTAACGTGTGGATCTCCGGAATTCTGAGGCCACAAGCCCAGGGTAGCTCCCCCTTGCTGTCCCCCCTTTCCCAATTGTGACTAGTTATTCCAAACCTGTTTTGTGAACACAGTCTGCTTTCTGGGGCAGGAGAGAGACCTGTCTGCATTCCAGCACCTTCTGGGAACTGAAAACTGGAAACCGCTCCCCAGGCAGACGGAGGCTGATTTCCATATGTAGCAAACCGTGTCCAGAGTCACAGCCGTGGTGCAAGGGGAACTCCCGGCTGAAGCCCACCAGGGGCAGGCAGGGGAAGTCCAGAGGAGCTGCCCTCCGCTCCCAGGGGAAACCCGAGAAAGAGGCCTTGACCTCCCTGGGACCCATGGCCCACAGATGACAGGTCCCATGCTGTGAACTGGGCGTTCGCCCTGAAGCCTAGCAGCTGGGCAGAAGGGAAGGCACGTGAACATGGCAAGGCCATGAGGGAGCACTTGAAAGCACTGCTGTCGCCACCAATGCCTCCATAACCAACAAGGGACACAGGGGCCATCAGACAGCTGCATGGACAGATGCTCCAAGTCTCTGGAGACACGTCTACTCTCTCCTGGAACCTCCGGAGGATGCTTCTAACCTGTCCAAGCACTTTCCCTTCCATCAGTGACTAGGAGCCCCCAAAACAGGCAGAAAAGGATGTCCCACTTGATAGGAATATTAAGGCTCCCAGAGGCAAAGTGGTCTGCTCGATCAGACCAAGGCAGCCTGGGAGAAGAAACTGTTTCCAGGCTGTCTCCTCTATTCCAGCTGCCATGCGGGGGTGACCACCTGGCTTTCTCCTAGGGTTGTCACAGTGTCCATCTGAAGTAGGGACTGTTGTAGGGATGGAGAAACTGAGTGAGCAGATCACGGAAAGGGAGAAGGAAATGAGTACTTGCTGAGCGCCTGATGCTGGGGATGACGGACGGGTAACAAGACCATTAACATAGGTGCAGGTGATAGGGTGTGCCACGTGCAGAAAGACCCTAGAGGACAGGGTGAGGGGCTCCTCCTCCTCACAAGGAAAAAGTGAGAGGAAAGAAAAGCAGACAAGGAACTTCCTGTGAAAGTCACACCCTCCACCTCCTGCCCCAGGGCAAGTTTCAGGGAGCAGACAACAGAGCCCGAAGCAGAATGGGAGCCTGCGCAGAGCGGTCAGAGGTGGATCCAGAAGCTCCAGCCCAGGGCCTGGGTGCCTGGGAAGGGAAGGAAAGGAAGCAAGCCACACCAGAGAAGGGTGAACAGAATGGGCTCGGAAGCTTAATGTCCCATGGAGTTTCACTGTCTTTATGCTGTTGTCCCTACACCTCATGACTGATAACGTATTTTGGATTGGTTTTCTTTTTTCGGTCAATAAACCTTTTAACATAAACTTGCTTTCAGAGTGGTTATCTAGGGTTTCTTTAAATTATGTAACGGAGGGCTTCCCTGGTGGCGCAGTGGTTGAGAGTCCACCTGCCGATGTGGGGGACGCGGGTTCGTGCCCCGGTCCGGGAAGATCCCACATGCCACGGAGCGGCTGGGCCCGTGAGCCATGGCCACTGAGCCTGCGCGTCCGGAGCCTGTGCTCCACAACAGGAGAGGCCACAACAGTGAGAGGCCTGCATACCGAACAAAATAAATAAATAAATAAATAAAGTAATGGAATATACATTAGGTATATGCAAGATATAAAAAAAAAATCATAAAACCCATCCTCATGGTCCGACCACTGGGCCTGAGAAGTATTGTTACTAAAGTGCTGAGACCTGAGTGTTCCTCTCTCCTTCCATCTCTGCCTTCTCCCTGACAGAAGTGAGTCCCATCCTGAATCGTGCATTCATAAACCACCAGACTGCTTGTCGATATACATACATCACAGATATACAAACATCAATATGCATACATATGTATCCCTTGGAGGTATATAGTTTAGTTTTTATCGTTTATGTGCTTTACAAAAATGACATCATACCATGCATGGCCTCGTGCATCCCATTTTTTGGTACGATATGCTGTATTTTTCAGATAGCTTCAGCAATGCCAAAAAATAGGGAATTTCACCTAGCAATGGATTCTGTGCAATGAGAGTTCGTGGGGGAAAAAATGGTATTGCAGCAGATGCTGTAGATCCTATTGATTCATCTAATCCTGTCCCCATTTTACAGACAGACATCAAGCCTAGAGGGATTAAGGAATTTTGTCTCAGTTGCCATTGGGAGCCAAGATGTGTCCCCAGGGCTGCCTAGCGCCCCCTGGAGGCGGTATACTGCAGAACCCTGGGAAGGGCTATCTGCAGGCGGAGTATGGGAATGGTGCCCTCCCTCCTGGTCTGTGTGATGTGGAGGCCCTGCCAAAGCTCCTGCTTTTACCTCTTTGTTTTGCACCCAGAATGGGGCTGATTTTCAAACCTCTGCCAAGACTGCGTGCCTGCTTTTTAAGAAATTTGACCCTGCCGGTGTACTGCCTGAGCCTTGTTTTATTTCCTGTTAATCCGATTTGTGACAGTGAGCCTACCAAAAATTCCTTTCAACTCACATGTCCTCCCCGTGCAATATCATCCTGGAAAAATCACATTTTGCATTACTGAGAAAGTATCTCGCCTGCTTGATTGTCCCCAGCACCAGAAAGAAACGTAACCACTGAGTGATATGACAGTTTGGAAGAGGATGGTGACAAACTCTAAATGAGATTTCAGCTGTTAACCAACGTTCCTTCGCTGCCATATTAGTCTGAACAGGAGTTAAAGTGCTGCAAGAGTGAGGGAAGTGAGGAAGGGAATTGTGTTCATAGACACTGACAACACACCAGGTACTGACAGGTATGCTTTCCACATGTATTACCATGTTCAAGTGTCACGGCAGCCCTGAGAGGTAGCAATTTCTTAATCCCCATTCTACCGATGAGCAAACGAGGCTCTGAGAATTTAAGTGCTGTGCCACACAGCAGGCCAGTCTGTCGACCTGCAATTCAAATGATTTTCTTCTGACCTGAGCTCCTCGCTCTTTCGGTATTACAACTTGATGACTTATGCCTGCTTGAAGGCAAAACTCATTAAGCATCTTTTGAGTGTGCCATTTGCAGATGCTCAAAGAAGTCTGAGCCTGGACACTTCCCAACAGAGCAAATAACCCTATCTCCAAAACGGGGAAAGGGCTTCATTTCACAACTTTCTCTCATTATGTGGATGAGAAAAATGAGAACCAAATCCCAAAGTGGTGAAGAGCCTTTCAGAAGCCACACTCTTCAAAGGCTCCACCTTCTGGGACACATTCACTGACTGCCCCAGAGGAGCTTGTGATTGCATCTCTACTGTTGTTGCATCAACATTGCATGCTGATCAAAAAAACAAAATAAAATGTTTAAGTAAACTTTTTTATCCTTGAATAACTTTAGATTTACTAAAAAGTTGCAACAGTAATAGGGGGGATTTCCAATATGCCCTTCATCCAGCTTCCCCTAATGTTGACATCTTCCATAATTGTCATCACTGTCAACGCTATGAAATTAAAATTGGTACAATATTATTAGCTAAACTACAGGCCTCACTTGGATACCAACAGTTTTTTCTAATGTCTTTCTATTGCAGGATCCACTCCAGGATTTCAGATGGTAATTTAACTATTTATAAATCTTTCAGCCTTGAAAACATGTCCAGTGTCAGCCCACTCACAAGGACATGAGAGTTCTCAGAAGGTAAGGACCCCTGGAAGCGTAGCTCTTTATGTCCAGCCACTAGATATGTACTTGCTAAATGTGCTAAGCAAAACAGACTTAGGAGATCTGTTATATTGCTGATACAGTGCAAAGACCTCACAAATGGCACCAGAACCAAATTATGAATGCAAATATACAGACAGAGATCTAGGCATGGGTAATGCACACCCACACATATGTATACAAAAACACGTACGTATAGAAACATTCACCATGACAAAGGAAGCATTTCATATCCGTTGAGAAATGTTGGACAGTTCAATAAATGGTGTGAAAACAACTGCCTATTCATATGACATAAGGAACTAAGTAGATTCCTACCTAGCTCCTTACCTAACATCAGTCACAAAAATAGGTTCCAGAATTATTAAAGCATCACACGTCGAACAAGTAAAAATGTTAAATAATTAGAAAAAAAAAACCACAGAGAAATATATTTCTAATATTGAGGTTAAGTCAGGCCTTCTGAACACAAACGCTGTAAAGGGAACCAACAAAACACTGGATTACAAGAAATATTTTCAAAATTTATAACAGAGAAAATACTCATGATGAGAAAAACAGATTAAAGATGAGGACATATTAAAATGTCTACAAATCAATAGGTAAAAGATGAAATAAACAAGCCAACAGAAAATGACCTAAGGATTTGAACTGGCAATTCCCAGAAACAGACGTATAAACCGACAACACACATCAAAGAGTATTCGCCTTCACTGGTAATCAGGAAGCAAAAATGCAAGCAACGTAAGATGCCATTTTCACCCGAAGTGTTACCACCGGTTAAGTAAATGTGTATCAATCTGGACGTTGGGTGACGGTAAGGGGAAGCAGGCCTCCCGTGAGCTGACCTGTTGGAAGGAGTATCAGTGAGAGCAGACTTACCCAAGGGTTTTGTCATCAGCCAGCAAATGCTCGTCCCACATCTGTGGATAACAATTGCTGCATTTGCAGCTCCAACCTGGACCTAGGTGGCATGTACTAGGAGGCACACACCTGAGAGCTGGGCATGACCCAGAACTGCCGTCTCAAGCCACTGCTCTAGGGCACAGAGTAGAGGTAGGAACTTGACCTTTCTCTGGGGCAGCCAGGTTGGTCCAGGAGGAGCATACAAAATATGATTCCTGGTGAATGCTGTGTCCCTGTGTCCCTGGCCTACCCTCACTCCACTACCATCCCCACCCCAAAATCAGAGCCCCCCAAGTCCGCGCATGAAAATGTAAGGCGGAGGGGCAGGAGGTCCGCAGCTGCAAGAAGAGCTCAGGACGCTGCTGGCAACTTACAATCAGGCCTTAGGGCCCCATCTGAGAAGAGCCTTGACCCCTGCCGTCCTCTGGGCCAGCTGCCAGGTTCTACCCTCTCAGGCAGTGACTCCAAAGATCCCTTCTGGAAGGATCACCTGCACTTGCTCTCCCTGTCCCACTCCCTTCGCTATGAGGCTTTATTTAGAGCCTTAATACCAAGAGGCCCTGACACGGCACCCACCACGAGCAATATTTTGCACGTTCCTTGTGAATCACTGTTGCTGCCCCAGAGAAAGGCCAAACATTGCAAGCTCCCTCGGGGGGTGGGGGGCATCTACATGATGTAAGAGACCAAGAGTGCTTTCCCTGGGGAGGAGAAGGGCAGGGCCTCCTCCTGGCCAGAGACCCTGATCAGTAATCCACTGAAGATCTGCCGACGAGAAGCTGTGAGAGTCTTCCCACTCGGCAAGGCAATCTGTCCTGGAGTCTGAAGATTGCGGAGGGGACGTATAAAGGGAGAGTGAGGCCCTTACAAACATTCTTGAGGAAGAAGCTCAAAAGCCCTCCAAGCCACACTTAGTAGCCTGCCAAACAGACCCACTGCCAGGGCTCCCGCTAGTAAAAGCGCACGGCCCTCTGAATGAGATCAGCTTAAACTAGCCAGTGAGGCTGGAGGCTGAAGGTGCAAACCGAAAAGTTCAGGCCAGTCAGCGGCGGGAGAAATCTACCGGCCAGAGAGCTGTATTTTACTCCTGACACTCTTCAGAATTTCCGGCATCAGGTGATAAGAGAAAGCTGACTGATTTTTAACCAACTCTCTGCCAACAAGGTACTCCCTTATTATCTACACCTAGGATGGACCTTCCCCACTGCCTGGCCTTGGTATGCCTAAAACATGACTGATTAGTGATTTACTGTATGGGAAAAGACTTCCAAAGGTCTAGCTATCAAAACTAGTGTGTTTAGTTACGCACTTAATGCCTCATTCTCACGTGGAATTGAGACCACGGTCTGGGTTCTGCAACCACACTGGTCAGAGACACGGAAGTTGACTTGGACCCTCCCTCCTCAGCCCCCCATCTGAGCAGACCCTCCCTCGCTTTCACCTCTCAGGTGCCTTCCCCACCTCCGATGACAGTCTCAGTGCCGCTCCACTGACCAGGCAGCCCCTGGACCAGGGCATTGTCTCCTGCCTGGTTCTCATGCATTCCCTGGGGGCCTTCTTAATCTGTCCTCTGCACTTGATTCGTGCCATTCCCCAGATTTGGCCTTTGACCCCTGCCCACCGCTGAGGCTGGATTCACTCCCTTCCCTCCAAATCCCCCCTGTTCCTGGGCTGCTCTACAGCTGGCCTCCAGATGTGCTGTTTCACACCTCCACCCCTTTCAGCTAAGCTTTTCCATTGAAAAGAAAGCCATGCCTCCTGGCTCCTTCCTGTTAAGCCTGCCTCATCCTTCAAAATCCATCTGAGCTGTCCCTTCCACAGAAGGCCCTCCTAAGCTTGCCTGCACCCAGAAATGAGCTTTATCAGCACCACTACCTCGGTGAGCTCTAAACACAACTGTCCCCAACTAGGTGTCTTAATACCTTTGGATTCAATGTCTAGATGGTTCCTGGCCTCTAGTTCATGCTCAGAAAAAGATGAAAATGTAAATCAATGAATGTAAGGTGTGGGGATCTCTAATCCCTGCAGGCCACTCAGAGTGTTGGGATTTCAAAGCTATTGGTCAGTGATGGTTTCATGGAAGGTGGGGAGTGGGTTCTGGGGCCTGGGCTCTTGGCCGTGACAATGCAACCTGGTCCTCTCCAGAATGTGAAGGAGGTGGGATTGCCCCCCCTCATGGGACCTTTGGGCAGACTGAGTAGGGGAGCCGGATAAAGCATCGGGCACAGAGCCTGGCCCCCAGAAGGCTCCAGGACAAGTTCAGCTGAGGCCCAAACTTACGTGCCATGGAAAAGTGGGTGCTGCTAGGAAAAGTGGGCTGAAGCGGCACCACCCACCCTCAAAGTTCAGAAATAACGTCTCCCACGCAGCAAAAGCAAAGAACTCGCCAGGCAGCTTGGTGTATTTCTGCTGTTAAACCTTGGCCTTCATGATCAGATTCTGCTGGAGACACTCGCCACACCACAGCCAGACCAGGCAGGCCCCGCTTCGCATGAGCACCTGAGCTGAACCTCAGGCCTCTGTGGGGAGCCACATCTGCTAGGGGCTCAGGTCCTGCTCTTGAGGCTGGGGTTCAAGTCAAAATCCTGCCACTGACTTCCTCTGTCACACTGGGTGAGGCACTCTCATTTCCCCTTTGCAATTCCCTCATCTGTTAAAAAAAAAAATGTGTGGGCCAGTAAGATTCCCACTGTTCCTCCCAGAAGTGAGGACTTTTGGAGGTCACTTCGCCCTTGCCTCCACCATAGGGTCCCCACCTGCCCACACAGACTCCAGAGACACCAGTGGAAGGAGAGGGTTGGATGGGCAGGGGCAGGAGGGAGCATGCATTTTCCAAAATGAGTGGAATGCAGTTTCATGGGCGGTTTACAGGACTTCTCAGAGCCTTTAATAAGCAAATACATACTGTAAGCACATTGACTGTGAATCATCAATTATAAGACATGGAACCACCGTATCCCACTCTTATCTGAGCATGGAGCCTGTTATTCCCTCTAGAGGAAGCTCTCCTAGGACCAAGGGTTATATAGAAAACACTTTCAGAAACCCCAGGAGGGTAGAAACCATTGCCAAATCTGAACCAAATCCTGGCTCATCTTTCATCTATATGAATTTGGGTGCATTGAGTCTTAGTTTAATAGGATGAAATGGAAATGTTAATCATATCTAACAGGTATCATATTCTTCTTGCCTTATTTTCTATGTTTTCCAAACTTTCTATAATAAGTATTTTAATAACTACTTCTTAAATTTATGAATAACATATTTAGGATGTTAAGTACAAATTCAAAGCCTTCCCCAACCCTCTAGCTCCAGCTCTCAAAAGTAATTCAATACTTGTTTTGCATAACCTTTTAGACCTTCCATGTAAACATTTTTTTTTTTTTTTTTTGCGGTACACGGGCCTCTCACTGTTGTGGCCTCTCCCGTTGCGGAGCACAGGCTCCGGACGCGCAGGCTCAGCGGCCATGGCTCACGGGCCCAGCCGCTCCGCGGCATGTGGGATCCTCCCGGACCAGGGCACGAACCCGCTTCCCCTGCACCGGCAGGCGGACTCTCAACCGCTGCGCCACCAGGGAAGCCCCCCCATGTAAACATTTTAAAATGGAAAACAAAACATGATGCTTTGCTTTCAAACCAGGCCGTCGACGATCTCCAGCTTTGGTGTTTGCTCTAAAGACCATGAGGCATCTCCGCGTACGGATGAGCCCATCACATAGCTTGACATGATGGGTACCCCATAAACACCAGTTCAAAGCAAACTCCTGCTTTTGGTTGGACTGCCCGCTCAGGGGAGTCCTGTGCCGGTTTGCTTTCAGAGTTGATGACTTCCAGAAGCCGCTGCCCTGTGCAAATTCAGGAAGCGATGGAAACCTTCCTAGCTCCAGCCCTGGGAGCCTCTGAAAGCAAACAACTGTGGGAGACATGTGGGTCCATCCGCTCCAAGGCGCCACAAGACTCCAAAGCAGTGCCTTTGTCTGCCTGGGGCCAAACCACTTTCCTGCCAGTGATGACAAGAGAAATCTCTGGCCAGGAGCGTGGGGGTCAGAGCAGGGAGGAGGAGGAGGGATGGAAGGGGTCTCCACACCACCACAGGCCAAAGCTCCCCCTCTCCTCTCCATCGAGTTCTCTCCCAACCCTTCACCGGCCAAGCTCGGAAAAACTCCTCATGGATTTTTACCATGGTCAAATTACTCATTTACAAAAAATGCTGCTGCAGATGGGCAAGTCCCCACGAAATCATGCCAGGGACTCTTTAGGGCAGATCCTGCTGCTTGGCATAATAAGTCCTTATTACCGTAGCACTGAGGGGTGTCCACTTGCCAGATGCCTGCTTTTAATGAACTTTGCCGTCCAAAACTGGCCAAGAGGACACAAGTCACATTTTGCCAGTCAATGGGAATTGATTACTTCTCGAAAGCCATGCCTCAGCTTGCAGGAAACACATACAAACACATCCAATATTTGGGGGTTAGTTTGACTTCTTGGAGAAAAAGGAGTTCTTGGCAGCCGGAGACAATGATGGATCAGCCTTTACAAAATCCCCAGGACGCTGGAAAGAAATGGGGTTTCTGGAGGGAGCCTGGGCGGATGAAGGAAGCTTTGGCAGCCTCGGAGTTTGGATCATGCCCAGAACGCCGTCATTTTTTCTTTTTAAATTCCTCCACCCTTCCATCCGTTCATAAATCAGAACTCAACGACACTGACTAAGAACTGACGATCCCAGGTTTGGTACCAGGCTCTGGGATGTCAGTCAGAGATGGCCCCTGCCCACTGAGGGGACCAGTCTGTCAAGCAGTAACACACGGCTCTCCTGGCGGAACGGGGGAGGGGGCTATAGCAACTCAGAAGAGGGAGGGTCTCGGCTGGGCTGAATCTTGAAGGATGAAGGTGTGTTCTCCTGGGGAACAAGGGATGGGGAGAAACGTTCTCCTTGACCTGAAGCCTTCACAGCGGCTGTTCTTTCCGCCGGGATAATTTCCAATCCCCGTCACATACACCCACCCCTTTACCAGGAAAATCTAATACATCCTTCAGTCTCAGCTTGCGAGAGTATCTGTTCAGGGCAGGCTTCCCTAAACGTCACTGACCTGGTTGGGTGCCACCCCCCCACCCCCAGGACCCACAGAGTCTTGCAATTCCCCAGGCAGAGCCCTCGCCACCTGGCACCGTCGGTTCTCATTTGCTGTCTGATTTTGCGCGTGGTGCGTGAGCCCTGTGATGAGAGGGGCCATGCCTAGCTTGTTTCCCAAGGTACAGGTGTTAGGACAGTACCTAGCACAACACCGGGCACACAGTAGGTGCTCAATAAATGCTCATTTGACTGTGGAGTCTGTGAACGATCTTAGACTGGAGAGGTAAAGGGCTGCCCCTGGAATACAACAGGGAGATGGCTGGGGACGTGGGGGTGGCATCTACTGAGGACCCACTATGCAGACGGCCCTCTCCCTGAGCCCTCAAGTCCACTGGGAGAGTTGTGGGCAAGGGCAGTGGAGTCTCTGGAGGGGGAGCCTGCAGATAGAGGGGAGCCGGGCCAGCCCAGACGGAGGGCAGAGCCAGGGGTGAGCCCTCACGTCTTGGTTCGCTGCCCCCAAAGCCCCCTCTACTCTCCAGAGTGCCAGGCCCCCAAATGGGGTAAAGAGGGCACTTCATCAACATCTCCAGGCTGAGGGGACCTCATAGAGGGAGGAGCTGGGGGACAAGCCCGGAGGAGGAGGCTCTCCATCAGGGGCCAGGCCTGGGCCTTCAGGAAGAAGCCACCCAGGACCTAGAGATCCAGGGTGAGATGGGGCTGAGCTAGGGAGGTGCTGGGCTGTGTGCGGAGCCAGCCGAGCTCTGCAAAGGAAGAAACAGAGAGGGCAGGGGTCAGGGATGGCAGCAGAGAGAGGAAGACCGAGACCCAAGGCAGAGAAAGACACAGCAAGAGACGAGAAAAGAGGGTGGCGCAGATGGGAAAGGAAATGAATAGAGAAGCGGAAAGCGAACAAAGAAACTCAAAAGCAAATGGAGTCATAAGGGACAAATGAACCAAAGGGAGAAATGTCAGAGAGGGGCAGGCATAGATGAGGAGAGAAACAAAGGCAGGGGAAAGTGACCAGCGGTCACCAAGGCTGGTCTGAGAAAGGCAAGCAGCGCCCAGAGCTCCCGCAAAACAGGGCCCAGCCCTCCCCGGGGGCCTTGACCGCTGGGTCCCTCTGGCTCCAATCCGGGCCACGAACAGCCGCCTGTCTACTGAACTGAGTACCACTCAAGTCCTTAGACAGCAGAGCCCTCCTCGGGCCTTCGGAGTCCACGTCATGTGTGCTGGGAGGCAGGAAGAAGAAGGAGGGGTGTGGGAAGGACAGGAAGGACCCCAGGGCTCTGGGCTTCAGACAACAGCCCCTCACGCCCCCCCCCCCCCCCCAGATGGCTGCTGGGGGGGGGGCGGGCGGCCGGGCCCCTTGTCTCCCTCTTGCCTGGCCTTGAACGTCGAGTAGCCTGATACTGGCTCTTCACATTAGGGTGGGCCCCCATCCCTGAGCCAAGGCCAGCACACGGCCTGTACCACTCAGACCTTTCCATGGGGCCTGAGGAATGCAGCCCAGGGGCTCTCTGACCCCAGTCCTGGCAGGGAGACCAAGGCCAAGTTCCTTCCCTTTTCTGAGCCTCTGTTTCCTCACCTATTCCATGCAAGGCTAAGTCATCACCCAGCAAATTGTGTTTAATCCTGAGAATGGTAACAACGATGCACTTTCCCTGTGCTGTCCCTGTCCTCATAGCCCCAGCTCATCCCTCCTGCCAGACAACCTGACCCTCCCACGGTCAGCTGGCAGAACGCCCGTGTCTGTGGTCTTCCCTAAAGAGAGCTCAGCACTGTCCCAAATACGATGGCTAGTCTTACTTATTTTTCATCTTCTAAATTACACTCCCCCTGAGTCAGGGAAAGCCTGCCATTACCCTATTTAACCTATAGATATCTATATGGTTTTCTCCCGAGCCTGCCGAAAGAGCCCTGTTCCAATTAACCTACAATTCTTTCTTAAAGAGCAGCAGCGTGAGATAATAGACACGCAAAGTTGGAAGGGACCTTGGAGATCTTCTAATCCAACCAGAAAGTTCTGTAGCCCATGATACCAGCCCCAGATGGGCAAGGTCTCAACATACAAAGTCACCCGAGTCAACAGAGGCACTGGGACTCGAACTTAATTTACCCTATTCCCAAACCCTGCTGTCATGCGTCTGTTTGTTGATTAATTTATTAAGCAGGGTTTGGCCTTGCAATGCACATCTATCTGTTTTGACTTCCCAGGGATCCTTCCCTTTGCTGGTGCCAGCAGTCTGTTCCATTGAATAACTATTCCTGCTCCTGTGGTCCTGGGGGAATAGGCACCCATACTGCCCATCCCCATTCCAGAACACTAGGACAGGAGGTAGAGGGAGTCGATACTTAGGCATGTGCTATCCCATCTCCCACATGGGATCTGTCGGTGGAAATGCGACCCAGGCGTGCCAACCAGCCTTCCTTGAGATTCGTACGTGGATCGCAGTGGGGGAAAGATTCCTCCATTCCACCGCAGCCTGACCCTGCAGAATGGTAAGCTGTGAGGACGTGATTCTACTTGAGGGTTGCCATCTTTCATCTTCCTAACCACAGGGAGAAAGCCTGCCTGCAGAAAGAAGCCAGCACACAGAGATCAACAGAGTCAAGAGCTCAGAAGAGAGGCTGAGTCCTAGCACCATCCTCAGAGCTGTGGGTCTAGGTGATCCCCCAAGGAGCCCCGTCTTCTAAAGAAGAGAGTCACCCCAAATCACAGGTGGTAAAATACATAAAAATACAAAAAAAAAACCTTCCTTTCATGCTGCTGCTCATATTATCTCATTTCACCCACGAAATCATTCCACTCAGTGAATATCATTAAGCCCATTTGATGGTGAATTGATTAAGGCTTTGACAGGTAAGATGTCTCGCCCTGTATCCTAAGTCATATGCCCAAAACAGAAGCTCACCTCAGCTTCAAAGCCAGAATGCCTCCCAATTGTCTACACTGGCTTTTCTGTGATAGAGAGAAGCCCAGGAGGTAGTGGGACACCAAAGACGACAACCTTTGCCCGCCCGGGGCTGGAGGGAAGAAATGAAGAGGTGCCGTCATTAGGAATATGAATGGTGGATTGTGTCTTGAGGAAATTCCAAGCGGATGTGGCCTGAGAAGAGGGAGGAGGATTCCTTCAAACCGCAGGCCTACAGGTGGAACCTGACAGACGCATCCTGTTTCAGTGTTTCCGCTCCAAACCCCAAAGAGGCCCTTCCACGTCCAGAGAGTGGTCATGATAAAAACTCTGCACAAGTTTCTTTTCAAAGACATTCCTCTCCCTCTCTCTCTTCACCCCTACCCCTCACCTTCTCTCTCTCTCTGCTCAAACTCCTGCCAAAGGCACTGGAAGCTTAGAGTCTGAGTTCCTGGGTGATCTGAGGTGACAGGAAAACTCAGGCAGCCGTCCGATCTGTATTCTGGAGAGCCGAGCTGCAGCATTACTTACAAGGCACTCCACAACCTTTTGCTGCCGCTTTCTTTAAAGGCTTGAGCAATTTTGATATTTTGGTTCAGTGTCACTATAGAAAAGCTTTACAATTCTAGCTCAGGAATTAGAAGATATATTTGTAATAAGAATTGCTAACCACTGTCAGCTGGCAGGCCCGTGTCCGTGCATGAAAATGATGCCATTAGATTTCACAACGGTGGGCAAAATGTAAAGATCATGTATCGTGTAAGAGACAGAAGTGAAAAAAAACCCCACTCCACCCTTGGGGGATTTCAGGTGGTCAGGGTGGTGAGGCTCCACGTGCACATTTAGCCCCTAGATGAGGTGGAAAGCTCAGTACTACTGGTCTTTGCAAATATTACTATTTTCCCTTCATTTTATCTAACTGCTTTCTCCTATAATGTTGAGGAATCGTGCAATTGCATTATGATGAGGTGATGGTGAGTCTGAGAGATAGTGAGGGGGAAGGTAAAGATCTAAGGGAGACAGGAGAGCTCCCAAGCACACAGGTCCAGAGCGTGGCAGGGACACCCAGCCTGTCCCTGCCCTGAAAGCTGGGCCACCCACGTGACTGAGCATGACAGTGTCGGGGCCTCCGAAGCAGGCAGGCTGGGGTTGGGCTCCTGCTCTGGCATTTCCAGGCCATGCAGCTTTTGGTGGATTGTTGATACTTTCATTTCTGGTAGAATCCATTTCCTTCCAAAGGGAGAATGCATGGCTGCACGTCTGCCATGTTCTAGGTGCTGGGGAGATCCTAGTGAAGGGGAGGGGCAGACATCCCTGTGCTCCTGACACCTGGCTCTAACAGGATGAGGACGGGGATAACCCAAGAGCACTGGCCTGTGAGGATCGTACAGAGTAATGTAGCCAAAGGGTCAGGCACACAGTAGGTGCTCGATTAATGCCTCTTTCTTCCACTCTTGATTCCCATTTATTTATCACGTCAATCAAGAGAGGAACTTATCCTTAGCAGCAGCTTCTAGGTAAGGAAGAGAGTGAGGATCAGAGGCTGTGAGGATGTATCAGAGACAGAAAGCTTACAGGGCACAGATTCGAGCTCAAGTCTGTCTGACTCAGAAACGTGTTGTCTCTCCCCGCCATCAGCTCTCGTTAAATCAAAGACAGTTGCCAGGGTCTGAGTTCCAGAAACGTGGCCTTTTCTCATCATAATCAGAAACATGGAGGTGACAGCAAGAAAGGTGTTGGATGCTCCCTGACCCCACCCTGGAGAGTGCAGGCAAGGAGGAGAGAGGTGTGTAGACGGAGACTAGAGCTTGGGGAGTGAGCGGTGTGGACCAGACTGGAGCCTTCAGCAGGGACGGGAGGAGGGGCACTGGGCAGCGGCACAATGCCAGACCTCTACTCGTCCCAGCCTGCTCCGTCCTCAGGCCCTGCACCTGTCACCTCAGGCTGGTCATTGATACTTGTGTCTCCTTTCGACACGGCCTTTGTGTCTTACGAGTGGTCCCCTGGGCTACCTTAATTCCGATTCACCTTATAAACGATTCTCTATTTGAAAAGAAACCATTTCTGGTTTAGGATTAAGGATGTGGATTTAGGGGCTCATCATAAAAAAGAAAATGAACCCATAAAATGAAAAACATAACACTTGAAAGACCTTTTATGGTTTGCAGAGTGTTTCTCTCATAGTTTCTCACGTGATACTCTTGAAAAGATCCCTTCAAATCTGTATGTACATATGAGGTAAAAAGAGACAGCCCGCAAAGTAATTTACCTAATCTCTCAGAGCTGTCTTTTGGCAGGTGTGACATTTAAGCCCAAATGTCTTGACATAAAATCCAGAAGGTGCCCCACCACACAGGATCTCTCAATCACTGAAGCGGGAGGGTGTTAAAACTGACTGGACACCAGCCAGGAGTAGTTCACCTGCAGCCACACTGAGGTCTCACAATGAACTTGCAACGCAGTGTTTCTCAGAGTGTGGTCCTCAGGGCACCCACATGGCACCACCCCCCTCCTCCCTGGAAGCTTGTCGGAATATAAGCATCAGGGCCCATCCCAGACTTACTGACTCAGCATCTCCAGGGACAAGCCTGGGAATATGCATCTTATTTAACAAGCTTCCCGGGAACCACTACAGTAAGATAGATATTTATTGTCCCTGGTTATAGATGAGAAACATGAGGACCATGGAGAATCAGTATCTCATCCAGCTTATGCAGTGTTAGATGGTGGATTCAGTCTCAATCTTTACGATCACAAAGCCCAGGGTTTACCAATAGACTCATTCATTCAATGAGCATCTATGAAGCACCTACCAAGGGCCAGGCACTGTTCTAGATTACCCTGGCACACAAAGATACAGCCTATCCACTTCTTTGTCTTAATGGGTACCTGATGAGAGAAATAAGCTTAAAAGTTGGAGTTGGGGCAGAAAGAAGGGTTTCAGGGCTCAACGTTGTTGTGTCTGGAGCTGTTTATAGAAGCAATGATAGATATTGGGCACCCTGGGACTTCCCTGGTGGTCCAGTGGTTAGGACTCCATGCTCCCAATGCAGGGGGCCTGGGTTCGATCCCTGGTCAGGGAACTAGATCCCGCATGCCACAACTAAAAAAAAAAAATATCCCACGTGCCACAACTGGGACCCAGCGCAGCCAGATTAATTAATTAATTAATATTTTTAAAAAAAGATATCGGGTGCCCTAAGATAAGTTAAGCTCTATTATCTTATTTAATCTGCCAACAATCTATGAGGAGGTATTATTATTATTATCATCATCATCATCATCGTCCCCAGTTCAGAGTTGGGGACACTGGGAGCAGGAAAGCTAAGTGAATTGTCTAAGTAATTAAAGGCAGAGCCAGGCTGTCTCACTTCAGAGCACACACTATTGAGGCCATCGCTAGAAAAGTCCTTGGTCTCCACCTGGCTCCAAATCCCATGCTCGCGGGCTTAGTCTCTACGGGAAGTGCATGTGGCTCATTACCGGGTTCCCGTCACAGAGACAACGTTAATACCCACAACCTAACACAGCCACGCAATAATCATTATAACAGCAATCGACATCACCAGAACACGTTAATGAATTCCTGATGACTTTCCATCACCTTAAAGAAA
Source organism: Phocoena sinus (assembly GCF_008692025.1). Classification (NCBI taxonomy): domain Eukaryota; kingdom Metazoa; phylum Chordata; class Mammalia; order Artiodactyla; family Phocoenidae; genus Phocoena; species Phocoena sinus. Next base: position 38,877,451 of record NC_045781.1, read on the forward strand.
AACACATTTGAGCAGCCAGTCCCATGAGAAAACAAGAGACACATCGTGATTAACCAGCTAAGCTATGGTAAATGAGTTAACGTGCTTGAGGGAAGCATCGTGCACTGAGTGTTCAGATTTCTAGCAAGGAGGGTGTGAGTCAGCCGGTCACGGACTTGGCTGGCAGCTGAGAGCTCCAGGGGTGAGCACAAGACATGGATTTAGAGGACTAGCGACGTCCATTCTTCCTTCTAACCCATCCCTTCCTTCTTTACTTCTGTTCATCCTTTTTCTTTTATCAGTGAGCGTCCACTCTAAAGACAGAACCCAACCCAGTTGTCTGAACAGAGAGAACTTAGTATAAAGAACTGTTCAGTAGGAATAAAGTTGATAACCAGGTACTTGAAAGGGTAAAAAGAGAACCACAGGGCATCATAGTTCAACCAACTGTAGGAGTAGCTACCGCTTGCTAGGGCTGAGAACACAAAGAGAAGAGGTTGGTGTTAGGAAGCTCTGGGGGAGGGGTCTCACAGAGTCAGGACTCAGATCTCTGAGGAAGTGATGCGCGCTGGTGGGGGCAGGTATCTCGAGGGGTTGTGATGGGCTGATTCTGCAAATGACGAAAAAACTGCCAAGTGTGATAAGCTGCTGCTCCAGAAGGGTGAAGAAAAAACAGGAAACTGATGGGACGCCCCTAGGAAGAACCATGAGAAAGGATGAGAGCCTCTATGTTTTCTTCCCCCCGAATTACTTCCACATTAAGGGCTACCTATCTCTCTGAAAAATGAATGGATTTGGGGCATCAGAGAACATTCGAGATTCTGGGTTTCCCGACACTGCACACTGTGCCAGGACTCAAACCACAAACACGTTATTGTTTGAACCCATCTGAGCGTCTGCTTTAGACGCTCATTCAATTTGCCTAAAAGCACCTGGCAACCAGATATTATTATTCCCACTGTAGAGCAGGCAAACTCCTACCCACGGAGGCTAAGGAGATGCTCCAAAGGCATACAGCTCATCAAACCCAGGCCTGAAAATTTGCAAACAGCACCATCCTGAGAGCTCTACCCCAGCTTCCCACATTTATCCCGCCGGTACCCATCATCTAGCTGCTATCATAGAACTATTAATGCATGCCACGCCTTGTGTGTGGGAGGTACCCACAGAACACAAAGGAAAGAGGACATAGCATGGCACACACACACACACACACACACACACACACACACACACACACAAAACAATTCCAGGAAGAGCCTGTGACAGCTTTCAAGCCACATCCTTGTTGCATGCACCATGACAAAATGCCCTGAAGCATCCTCCATGGTGAGGTGGGCTTAAGAGAAGCTCTAGGAAAGAAGTCTTGTCTTGTCAAAGGCACTTGGGAAACGCTGCTAACTCATCCCCTCTTGGAGGGACACCATGCAGGGTGTCACAGCAAAGGCACTGAGAGGAAAAACTGGCCTGCAGTGAGAAAAGGTAATGAACACTTGGTTCAACCAAGTGTTCTGCAAATTTATATCATGAGTCTTGTTTGCCCACAACAGTTATCAGTATTCCATGGATGGTGTTTTGTGTCGCACACTTGGGAATGCAGCTCTGAGGAAGGGAAGGTTGCAGGGAACACTGTTGTACTTGCCCGGAGCAGGCACAGGCCACAGCCGCCGAGCTCAGAGGCACGGAGGTGGGGGACTGCCCAGGATGCAAGAGATCGAGAAGGTTCAGGGAGGTACCAGCAACTGAGGAAAGCCAACATCAGGGGTGTAATTAGGAAAGCAGGGACAAGGAGATGGGGACACATTACAGCTGGGAAAGCTCACTGATTATCCCAGAGAGCAGCTTTTTAACCCGATGCCCTTTGAAATGCTTACTGTGCAATGTCTTAAAATCTCTTCCTGTGCAGTGTGTATAACAAAGAATGAATATGCAGAACACATAAAAATTAATCATCCAGGGACTGCCCTGGTGGTGCAGCGGTTAATAATCCGCCTGCCAATGCAGGGGACATGGGTTCCAGCCCTGGTCCAGGGAGATCCCACATGCTGCAGAGCAACTAAGCCTGTGCGTCACAACTACTGATCCTGCGCTCTAGAGCCCTTGAGCCACAACTACTGGGCCCGCATGCCTAGAACCCGTGCTCCGCAACGAGAAGGCACTGCAATGAGAAACCCGTGCACCGCAACAAAGAGTAGCCCCCGTTCGCCGCAACTAGAGAAAGCCCACATGCAGCAACGAAGACCCAATGCAGCCAAAAAAAAAAAAATTAAAAATATTCATACAATTAATAAGAAAAAGGTGACAATCCAATACAGAAGCAGGCACAAGGAAGGAAGAAGCAAATCTCAAAAGGAAAAAATAGCCAACAAACATAAGAAAATATACTCCTCTGGACAGTAATCAGTGGAATGCAAATTAAAACAATATGTTTGTTTGTTTCCATCTGATTGGCAAAAAAAAAAGATTTGACGCTACTGAATGCTGGTAATGTACAATGCTCCAGCCACTCTGGAGGGCAACCTGGCCTTTTCTGTTAAAATTTAAAATATGCATGCCATCCCTGTCTCAACAATTATTATGGCAACTATTATACATAAATGCCCAATGAGACCTAATCTGTTCACAGCAGGACTGTTTGTGATAGCCCCAAATCTGAAACAACGGAAGGCCCTAGACTGTGGACGGCCCAAATAGCGATTAAAATGAATAAGCCACACACGAACAGTATATGCGGTAAAAAGGTAACAGATTACTATGTATAAGATTAAAACGTGTTTATACACGCAAACTGATAACGATATAAAAACTTGAGAAGGAAACACCTTAATCTGATGCTCACGGTTGCCTCTGGGGACGGGGGTGACCTCGGGGTAAAAGGTCAAGGGAGACTCAAGTTTTATCTGTGGTGTTGGACGTTTTGCAATGAGAATGTGCTTGTATGTTGCTTTTACACACTTACTTTTTAAAGGAAAGCAATCTCATGTGAGGTGATACACGTGGAAGAGAGACAGACATCTCTTCCAGTTGACACAGAGCAGAGAGAGAAGAAATATCTGGCAATGAAGGGAATGACTTTTCTCTTTCCGCTACAGCTATCGGTCTATTTAGCACTGCCAGCTTCTGCATGTGGGCAGGAAATAGCTTTCCTGGATCCCCTACTGTATCCTGGGCTCAGTAACAAGCACTCTGCAAGCTCATATATTTACCACCAAAACCTATGGGGTCAACACTGTTAGGCTCCAGAGATGAGGAAGTATCCCAGAGCTCGCTTTTGACAGAGACTGGACCGAAATTCACATGTGCCTGAACACACACCACAAGGCGTGACGGGTAACGGTATGTGTCAACCTGTCAGGGCTAAGGGACTCCCAGGTAGCTGGTAAAACATTATTTCTGGGTGCGTCTGTGAGGGTGTTTCCAAAAGAGATTAACATTCGAACCTGTAGATTATCTTCACAGATGTGGGTGAGCGTCATCTAATCCATTGAGAGCCTGAATAGAACAAAGAGGAGGAAGAAGGGAGAATGTGCTCTCTTTGGTGAGCTGGGACCTCCACCTTCTCCTGCCCTTGGACATCGGCACTCCTGGTTCTCAGGCCTTTGGACTCAAATTGAATTCTACTACCAGCTTCCCTGTTCGTCCAGCTTGCAGACGGCAGACCATGGAACTTCTCAGCCTCCATAGTCAAACAGGCCAATTCCAAAAATAAATCTCTTCTTACATATCTATATCCATATCTATATCTATCTATATCCTATCAGTTCTGTTTCTTGAACCTAATACACAGAGTCTTTCCAAAAACCACAACCCTCATATTATTGGGCTATAAATACATGTGCTCATGTATATTTATCTACAGTCTATATATCATCTATCTCTATAAATAGTTGGGTTTATATCAGTGGTTCTCAATTAGGGATGATTTTGGCCCCACCCCCACCCCAGGGGACATTTAGCAATGCCTGGGGACAGTCCTGATCATCACAGCTGAGGGGAGAGGGTTGCTACTGGCATCTAGTGGGTAGAGGCTGGGGATGCTGCAAAACACGCTCCAATGCACAAAGACTCCGCCAGCCCAAAACATTCAAAGTGCGGAGGCTGAGAAACCTTGGTTTCTACCTATGAGAATGGTTTCAAAGCACACAGCCTCAGGAAGGCCTGGCAAGGTCAGCATGAAATGCCCAACTTACATCTCTAAACGCAGATGTGGCTACTTCCCACAGCCAGATGATCCTTGGCAATGAAAAATTATTGCTCACCGCCCTTTGGACAAAAGCTAGTCAAGTTCTCTGTAGCTTTTTGAGAAACCAAATGGGAGGGCAGCAGGGTCCAACCCAGTCAAAGACAATGCAACTGAACCTGAGTTAAAAGCTTGAGGAATAGGTGAGAATAGTCTCTTTGATTTTTCTCGCCCAGAGAAAAATCTTACAGAAGAACTAACCCAATAGATAGACCAGGAAAGTGCAAAGAATATTAATCAGTAAACAGAAATACCCCACATTGTGTCTGGACTCTATTCTTCCATATCAGATAGCATTGTCACTTAAGATGTGTTTGGATAAATAGTCTTTCTGAGTATTTATCAACTCTCCTTTCAGTATGAATTCTTCCCATTTTCTGTCTTAAGTCTATTTCCAATAGTGAAAAGATGCCAGCGATAATTAAAACCTAATTCTATCCCTGCATTCATCAAAACAAACAAACAAACAGAATACGATCTCCTGTAAAGCCCTCAGAAATAACCAAGTCTCCATAACTGCCCAGAATAACAGTGATTTCAAAAGGATAAAGTTTGGAGAAGAAATACCCAGAAACGCAGTGAAATTAATTGCTGCTTTTCAAGAAGCAGCTCTAAAATGCAGTAATTAATTGACCTCCTATTAGAGACAGTTTCTCCATAGTTAATAACCACTCTTCCCAGACATGAGAAAGACAGATTACTTTCATTTGAAAACAGTTTCTACTAAACTCGAATGATGGAAGACATCACCGCATTTTCTGGTACGTGCACCATAACCAGATGGGGTTTCATGAGTTGCTGTTACTCTTTTAGTCCAGTGAGGGGAACATGCTTTCAGTGGTCCTGCAGAACGTGCTTCTGTGCTTTCCTGAGTCTGAGACATCTGTACGCCCACGGATTGGTGTGTTATCTGGAGAGAGCTTTCTGTTAGGAATGGCTGGCTTGTCCCACGCGAGGCAGCACGGTGTCGGACTCATCTGTCTAATGAGCAGTGCAGGAGAGGGCACTCAGCTCCCACTCCTTCCCTCCCACACTGATGCTCCTGCGATGGACGCATGCCACGATGCAGGGAGACAGCAGTTGGGTCAAAGTTGTAGGGCTTCTCCTGACTTCCACGCACCCCCTCCAAGTCCACTCCTCTCTCCTGCCCTTGTCCTCGAGGGCTCACCTGTTAGGACTGCATCAGGGGATTCACTTACCTTCTGGCATGTCTTCGGATGTGGCCAGTCGGGCGCCCTCACAAAAAACTCAGGAGCGGGAGAGTAAGATTCGGGTACTTCTGCCTTAGACACCCTCCCTGCAGAGCTTCCTCAAGATGGCCACGTCCCGCCCCTGGCATAGCACCTCTCTCCCCTCTCCTCCGAGGGTGCAATTTGAGTGTGCCGTCCATTTCCTGCTCGGGCCAGACTGCTATGCTCATGGCTCTCTCAACCTGATCTTCCCTGGGGCATTCGCTTTGTCTTAGCCTTCTAGCGCCTTGCAAGCAATTTCACTTCATGAGTCTTTCTTTCCACACCCAAACTGCACTCAGGACCGAGACACTATCTAAAGTCTGCCCCAGCCCCCAGGACTGAGAAGGAGAACCGGAAACTGGAAGAAAATGAAGCTAGAACGTAGCCACTATTGCTAATTTGAGGGGTGACGGTATGGAGAAGACCAAAGTGGATATGAAGCAGACTGAGAAAAATGTGCATAAAGAGTGAGAGTTATTTGTTGAAGGATTTCCATGTCTTTCTCCAGAATGGGGAGTCGAACTCATAGTTTTCCAAAATCCCTCCTCATTTAAAGTCCTAACTCCATGTGTCATACTCCTTGAGTCAGGATTCATGGCTCGGGAGTTAGGTTGCCTTTCCATTCCTCACAGTCTCCAGAGAGAAAAACTAACTAGTTCTGTTCGTTTGTCTGTCTGTTTTGTTTTATTTTCTCTTTAGTCTTTGGCTTGCGCATGACGGTAAAAGTTCCTTCTCTCTTACTTAGGGGGGATGCTGACTCATGGGGGATGCTTATATCCAAACTCCTCTCTCTCCAGAAAAGTGACCCTCATATTGCGGCTCACCTCTCTTCTTTTTCTCCTCTTCCGCCTCCTCTTTTTCCTCCTTCTTCTCCTTCTCCTTCTTCTTTATTTTGCAAATAAAGTCAATGATACCAGCGCAATGATAGCACCTAGTAAACCACTAAACAAAAGAGCTAAAATACATGGTTCCCAGAACAACTTCTGCCCTTCCTGCTACCTAGTAACTCAGGCTGTTTTATTTAAAATTTAGAATCCCCATTTATCTCAATGGGAACTACCAAAAATGCCCACAGAGGGATATTCTAGTTCTTGGGTTGTCGGAGAGCAGGTGATTAATTGCTTGTCCCACAAGCAGATTCCCAGCCCACCCCGCGCAGCTTTAGAGAGCAAGATGGCGGAAACATAAGTTGGGGAGTCCTCCACGTAAAAAGAGTCAACTCTACTCAATGCTCTGTGGTGACCTAAATGGGAAGGGAATCTAAAAGAGAGTGGATAAGTGGATCTATGTATATGTTTAACTGATTCGCTTTGCTGTACAGTAGAAACTAACACAGCATTGTAAAGCAACTATATTCCAATAATAATTAATAAAAATATAAAATAAAAAGAGTCAAGCAACCTGGCTGGAGGGAACGGTCCCAACGCAGTAACTGACACTTCCTACGCAGAGGCTATCCTACTTCTCCTTCCACTGGGACCACATAAACTAAATTTCAAGGCTGAAGAGAGGCATGGTCCCTCAGCAGCTCTGAAGCTGCATTCAGCTCTAGGAAAGGAAGCTTAGAAGAAAGTACAAGCCCAGGCTTTCCCTGAATTCGAGAATAGCTGGGGCTGGGAATGGAGGGCTCATCCCAGCTCCCAGGAATCTTAAAGAAAGGTTCTCTGTTACTCCTCATCTCTAATCCTTTCAACTGTTCCTACAATTGAGATAGCAGTTCCCAGGTCTGTTAAAACAACAGACACCGCATCTTTGTGAACTATTCAAGAAGAAACCCAATGGCCTTATTCTACAGATACCTCCAAGGCGGTTGTACAAACGTGTGCTTCAATCAATACTCATTAAGATGATTTTATATACAAAACACCTAAATAACTAAATCAATCTGCTATGTAGAATGAAAGTGAATAAGGACAGAAGAACCAGGAAAACAAAACCCACTGAGGAGTTAAAATAATGACCATAATGCCTCTGAACTGACTCTCAAAGAAGAATTCTTCATGGCCTCGGGCAGCACCATTTAAAAATTTGTCTATTCACAATTATTTTTTCACATACTTCTAATAAAATTGGTTAGTTGCTTTTCTACCACATAGTTAATTAGAAGACGTATACACCTAAAGGGTAAAGCTCGGAGGGGATGGAAGACAGGCAGATCTCACTCAGAATGAAATTATGGGCATCGGGGGTCTAGTGAGAGGGTGATGAGGAAGAGAAATGTTGAGTGACTCAAGAACTGTGCAGCAGGCTGGGGTACTTTTGCATAGAAGCAGAAGTCTACCTAGTCTACGTAGGCCCAGTAGCTTCTAAAAGAATCATCTGATTAGAGCAGAGTGAAAAATTGGAAATTAAAAGGAGAATCCTAAATTACCAAAAAGTAAAATTAAAATATGTTCCAAATCTCCTAGTGGGAACATATGGCAGACTGCAACGTGTCTTCTCTTATTTTCAGTCCACATCATTGATTCCAGGGATGTCCTTGATTCCACTGAGATGTCAGTTGTTTTCTGCTGCCTCCAATGCAAATTTAAAATTCCACCATGACGCTTTGAGATTTCTTATACTCTGTTCTTCTCCCAAGGGACTCTCTTTGCCCCTCTGCATTCATCTTAATCTCTTGCCTCTCACGTACCACCTTGAGTCTATTTCACAGAGGCTGTTTCTAGGACTTGCCTTGGACTTCTCATATTTTAAACTTATCTTAGAAAATATAACTTTTAGAGATACACTTTTTCTTTGAGTCTCCAGAGCAAAGCCCCCCAGGTTAGTGATTTTTAAAAATTATTTATTTGTTTATTTGGCTCATCCCAAATTGGGAGGAATAAAACTAAACCTATGCTTTTTAGGAGCCAGAGTCAACAGCGTCATAGTCACCACCCAGGTTCCCTGGAATACTGGCCACAGCCATTCATTCATTGGGGTCAGGTTTAATTTTGTCCTGCTCCAACAAGTGGGTTCCCTGCCATTAGCTATGCTACTTTTTCTCACGCAAATAAATAATCCAGAATGAAACATTTCTCTTGCCACCACTTTTACTGCTGCATCTCCCTGGGTTATTATTTCCATGTCTTTAAAAGCAAGTAGTAGTACAGAAGTTAATGGAAGCCCGAGCATTGAGCAGGCTTCTAGAACTTCCACGTTTATAGTAAATTTTCCACAATGTTTGTGGATGGTCACCTACCATGCTCATCAGTGAAACTACTGGGACTTCAAGTGAAGGTTAGACAGCGAGGGTGAGTCTCAAAGCTCTGTATTCATGTGTGTGTGTGCATGTAAGAGAGAGTACGTGCACTGAAATACTTATGTGAGAGAGAGAACTTGATAGGTTCAGACTTTTCTCTAGGTTATTTGAACTGTAGGGCCTGTTTGGTTTTGAGACTGTGCTTAGGATTCTATTAAATCTATTACATAAACTCAGAGCATATGGTCCTACAGTCCTCTCTTAAACTTACGTTGTTTTGCTAGTTTGCCTTTTTGCATTGTCAAAGGTATTTTAGTAGAAAGGAATATCAAATCTATAGAGTCTGTGGCATTGCTTAGAAATACATATTCATATTTTGTCTATGCTGTGGAAGAATTTGTAAGTCACAGAAATTATCTGATCTTCAACAGTTCGAGAGAACCCATCAGTGAAATTGCTTGCCACGTGAAACCAGTGTGCTTTCATTTTCTTCTGTGGTTACTCGTCTATGCGATTAATTAGCGGGACTTTTTTTTTATTTTTCTGGAGCCAATTTCAGTTATTTCTATTTCTTTCCTAAATAATTGATTTTATCAATAATTTTATCACTGTGTTTACCTCAAGTTGTGCACTATAATTGTATTCTCTTATTTTTAAACGTTCTCTGTAGTTGCGATTATCCAGTATCTCTTTAATTTTCCTTAAGGGTGAATGGTGATTCCTTCTGTTGTTTTTTTCCTTTAATAAGATTATCAGAAGTTGACCTAGTTGATCTATTCTATTCACTCTCCATATTCCATGACACGGTGGGGGGGCACGGGTGGGGGGAGAAGGGCTGGACACCATTTCCTGCAATGATCTATTTCTTCTATTTATAACTATTTTCTATTTCAATTTATTTTTGTTCCTAGTTTCATCATTTGCATTTACCTAGTCTCCCTAGGCTAGTTTTGGGTTCTCAGTCTAACATTTTAAAGAGACTGTTAGCTTACTTTTCTTACTTCCTATGCAATAAGGAATTGATTTACTATATGAATGTGCCTTGGGGTAAAGCTTAGCGGTATAACATGTGTTTATGATGGCATATCCTTACCTTTATTTTCTTTCTAAGTAATTAGCAATTGACTTCCTATTATTCATCAGCCCAAAATTATTTGAGAGAAATTTTACTGTTCGTTATTATTTGTTTCTTTTTATTTTTGATTTGTATTTATCCGGCGTTACATTTGGAGAGTTGATCTTACAAAACGTCTGCTTTAAGGAATTTATTGTGCTTACTGTTGTGGCTCGGAATAAGATGTAATTTTATAAATCTTCTGGTGAAACATTTTAATATATGAACAGTCTTATTATTTTAATTTGTCTACGTACTTAGTTACTTTAGTCTGTTTTATCTGCCTTGAGTAAGAGAGGTGTGTTACTGTCTCCCTAAAGCAACATGTTTCCTTAGATTTCCCATTTTATTTCTAACGTTTTTAGTTTTATGTATCTTGACGCTATGTCATTTGGCAAATAAATTTTCATGACTATTTTATCTTTACCATGGATTGTAAAATGACACTCTTTGTCTCCTTTAATATTATTTGGCCTGGAATAAAGTTTGTTGGAAACTAAGGTTGTCAGTGCTGCTTTCTTCGTTTCTGCATTTCCTCGGTATACTTTGCAACAAATATTTTTCGGTATACTTTGCAACAAATATTTTTCAACTTCTTTGGCTTTTAGTTTAATGTAGCCTTGAATGGGATTTTACTGTTGAACATAATAGGAGAAATCTGGTCTTCTCAATTGTTGGAAAATATTGTTAATCATACGGAATCTTTTAAAATGATCTAAAAATGCTGACAGACACCTTTCATCGGCAGCCCGCGCACCCCTCTCCGTGTGGTTTCCTCTGGGAAGCAAAGTTGTGAACTGTCAGCCCTTCATTTCACTCCTGGCTACTGGGTGGAATGTCTTGGTTAAGCAAGCATGCCTCTAGGCTATAGAGTCAGCTCAGAACTCTGAGAACATAGGTAAAATGAGAGGTAAATAAGATGTTACTACTAGGTAAAATCTCAGAGCTTACAATAATACTATTATCTGTTGGGGACCTCTCTACGTATTTTTCTTCCCTCTGCCATCTTCTCCCGTACTCTCAACGGGACAGTGGAGCCATAACAGCATTGTGTTGGTATGGGGATAAAATATGAGAAACTCATATTAGAGATTTTAGATAGCATCTTCTGTCCAAGACAGGTTAAGACAAGGGCTTTGCCCGTCTACAAGGCCATGGGAGATATCAAGAGTCAAGTCACTATATGACTCCTACATGGCAAGTTACTATTATGTCCCAGTTACTATCTACCAAGAGATCTGCTCCAAGCACTTTGTATCTACTTAAAAGGACTGTGCCTCAGTTTTCCTATCTGTAAAAAGAGGATGAAATGAGGTAATGAGATGCACATGAAGAGTTTGCTCCCTCGGCCATCTTGTTTTATATCAACTTTCATACTGTTTCCATTACCTCTCTTAACTTTATTTATTTATGGCTACATTTTGCTTATTTTTCCCCAGTAGTTTGGAAAGAACTCATCCTTTGGGCTTCCCTGGTGGCGCAGTGGCTGAGAGTCCGCCTGCCGATGCAGGGGACACGGGTTCGTGCCCCAGTCTGGGAAGATCCCACATGCCGCGGAGCGGCTGGGCCCGTGAGCCATGGCCACTGAGCCTGCGCGTCCGGAGCCTGTGCTCCGCAACGGGAGAGGCCTGCGTACCGCAAAAAAAAAAAAAAAAAAAAAAAAAAGAACTCATCCTTTTAGAATTTTTCCTTTGGTGCCTTTTATAGATTTGGATCATAATTTTCTCTGACCCGTAAGATTTAATATCAACCCTCACCCTCTTGCACGATGAGCAACCGAAACCGTTTATTTTTCATGTCCCCTTTATAAATTCATTTTCCATTATATTAGTACTGTATAACTGAGAATTATACTTTTGAGAATTATACTGGTATTTACATTCAAGTTGAAAGGATATTTCCAGCTTTTGACTTTATATTGCTTTCTTTTCTCACAGTCACACTTAATGCCATGGTTTTCCCATTCTTGAGTCACAAATTTCAAGTCAGTTTCTCTGTTGTGTACAGATTGTATTCAAGCTCTTTTTCCCTCAAATAAGATTTTATTGGTAACATATTTTGGAAGTTTTTCAATTTCAATACGCTTTTTGTTTTGTCTTTGTGTTAGTGTAGGTTTTTTTTGAAGTTTTGGGTTTTGTTTTTGTTGTTGTTTTCGCCTTCACCCATAAATGGTCATTTAGTTGGTTAGAACACTCTTGGGTCACACGCTTTTCTCTGAAAACACTGTACAAGTTGTTCCATTTTCTGGCATTTACTCTGCCCTTCTAGGTATAGATCTTTTTTTCATTATCTCTTTTTACAGTACAGTGGCGATTTTTGATCTCCATATTTAGATCTTTTCGGCTTCAGAAAATTGTATCTAATTATACCCTTGATGATTGTTTTCTTTCAATTGCTCGCTTTTAATCTTTAGAAATATCTAAAACGTATGTGTGTTATATCCATTCTCTGTCTCTTCATCCTTTTCTCATCTTTTGCTCTGTATTCCTCTGACATGTATTGGCTGTTCAATAAACAGTCTTGAAGGAAAGAAAATGAAAGAGGGGAGGGAGGGAGGGAGGGAGAGAGGGAAGGAAGGATCCAGTCTGGAGACATGTTTTCAAGTTTATCCTACTCAGCTTGGATTTGACTTTCTCATCATTTCTGTCTTCATTGTGGGTAGTTACTGATTCACCTCCCTACAGCTGAGTGTTAGCTTCCTTGGAACTTATTCTTATATCACTCACTCCATTGTTCTCATATCAGTCTGTATTGTAGTTGTTTCCAAAAAGGCTTCCAAATAGTGTTCTGGGGTCCCAACTTCCTGTATTTCACCAAACATTCCATATGTTTCGCTCCACACCCAACTTGTATACATAGCAGCTTATTTTCAAGGTGATGTTATTTCTTTCTTTGCTCTGCACTATTTCCCAACCACCCCCTTTGACTTATATTTTTTTAGAAAAGTTCTTGAGTGATGCCACATGGAATTGCTAGTCTGTAACAGGTGTTCTTCCATTCAGGTATGGAGGGACCAAGGTGAGATCATCCCCTAGTCCATCTGTTTGGTTCTCTGACACTTGAAACCAATGACTCAATAAAACATGGGAATCACCTGTATTGTATGCATTGCTGCCAGGGCTTTCCTGTCTTTGCCCCAATACAGCCCTTTCCCTGTAGGGGTGATGGCCCCTCAGATATAAGGGAACTCTGTCTGTCCTCACTGATTGCTTTCATTTATTTATTATTTATTACGTCTGTAAGTAGATATCGGTGGGACTAAACAGGACGTAGGAGACTCAACTGTCCCTGTCAAGAACAAGTGCTTTAAATAAATGACTAAAACTACTTTAACGATTGGTATAAACCCTGAGTCTCTGAGCCAGGTAGAGACAGTGTGACACTGTGAGTGTGTGTGCGCATATGTGTGTCTATGTGTCTGTGTGTATTGGATGAAATGGAAAAGAAATTTTACCCTACATACTTCCATGCATGCAAAATATAGTACTGTAATATATTACTGTAAAATATGGTACTGTAATCTATTGTTTTTCTTTTTCTCCACTTTTATTTTAGCATCTGTTAATCCCAGAATATATTTATTCTGATAAAAAAATTAACCTGGACTGTTAGCTCCCTGAGGACAGGGACTATGTACTTGGTTCACCAGTAAATCCGATGGCCAAGCCCATATAAGATGTTGACTGAATAAACAAGTGATTAAATAAAGGTTGGGATGAACCAGACCCACATATTTTTTAATATCATGGACAAAAATCTCCATTTCTTTCTACTTATTCTATTTATTTTAGTTTACAAATATGTTGCTCAAATTTTTAAATTAGGAAGTTAATCCTACCAGCATCCAGCATATGGTAATGATTTTAATGGAAATTTTTGGTTATTCCTCTTTATAAATTGCAATATTTCCATTTCGCATGTGTGATGATAAAAGTGTTGAAATTCACAGAATTATCTCACATGATATCAAGAAGTTTGGTATGCACATTAAAAAAGCAGCAAGACTGGGACTTCGCTGGCGGTCCAGTGGTTAAGACTCCGTGCTTCCAGCGCAGGGGGCGTGGGTTTGATCCCTGGTCAGGGGAAATAGGATCCGACATGCCATGTGGTGCGGCCAGAAAAAAAAAAAAGTAGCAAGAGTATTACGGTTTAAAAAAAAAAAAAAAACTTTTTCTTTTTCATCAGAGTCATTAAAGGACATTTGGAAAACAAGAGAAGAAAATATTCCTATAATCCCAAGACTGAAGCGGTGTCACTAGTAACATCTCGATGTTTCCTTCATATCGAGGTGTGGTTCAAGGTGGCGCCTCACGCCTGTGGGTGTGAAGTGACCCACCAGCCTAACTCTAGTGGGAGGGTCGAATGGTGGTATTTAGGAAGAGGCATGGAATCTACAGCCCCGCAGCTGAGACGTTCCCTTTATCATTCTTTCCCATTTTGAAGAATAATTGCTGCTAGCAAAAACCCTCCACAGCTCTACACCCCACGGCAATCAAAGGGAAATCAGATGAGGGGGCAGAACTCAGAGGAAGCCGCATGGGACAAATGGTTGCACGAGGCAGGGCACAGAGGAAAGCAGAATGCCCTTCAAACGGGGTTTTGTAACAACTTTGTTATTCACGTTCTACCAATTTAACGGTTTCTAGTAACAGAAACTTGACAGTTCTGCAGCTCACAATTACGGGCCTGACCCATGGAAATGTTACCTTAGGGCGAAACTATTATGTGTCCAGAAGGGTGTGAGGAGAGAACTTGGCTGGCAATAGTGAGCCATCTGAGCAAAAAGATAATTCTCCTAGTAAATACAGGCTAGACCTCTTACTGTGTGTTGCTAATAAGAAAGGCGCTGCTTTGCAATATTCAAAGGTTATCTGAGTTATGGGCATGCCAGCCATCTAGAAATCTCTATAAAGTTTTCACTTCAGATCGGGTTCAACCATGCTAACCCATCTGTTGAGTGCCATTGTTAAATCCTAAATTAGATCCCACCCTTCACCCTCAGATTCCATACAACCTGTACTATTAATTATAGAAATCCAAGTCAGGCCCAGACCTATGGGATACAGGTTTAAGATTCTGACACCCAATGTAGACAGAGCAGATTCAACACCTGCCACTCGCTTCACAGAAAAGGGCTCTTTCCAAGGCCTTCCTGTGTGAATGTGTGCCAAGTTCTACATATTTTTAGACATAATTAGTGGTGTTTACTTTTTGCTGTTAAACCTTTCAGTATGTATTATATGGCATTTTGCTTCTTTCTAGTCACTTAACGTATGATCAAATAGCTCCATTTATTAAATGGGCTTCAGAGCCGTCGTTTTAATTACTGCAAGATTCCCCATGCAACGTACACACCATCATCTATTTCCTCCACCTCTGGAGATCTAGACTGAAGAAGCTGCTTTGTATAATCCCCATGTGAAACACTCTCTGGAAAGGTTTAATGATTCATGCAAAGGGTTTAGACTTTTTGATATTGCATGAAGACAGATATCATCCATCGAAAAAAAGAAATGTACCAACCAGAATTCTATTTTATGTTGCTATTTTTTTTTTTTTTAGCACAACCAACCAACTCTCTATTCTTCTGTTTACATAAAATAGCTACTTATAGAGCAGAGCGATTACATAAGCAGCTACCTCATATAAAGATGCCAGGGGATCGGGTACCACTTCAGAAAGGGGTCTTAAGTCATAAAAGGGACGGCCCCAGCCACACACACTTCTCCTGTGGTTAGTTATTGTGTATTTTAATTCCTGACTCACGTCAAGATGTTTTCTGAGAGGACCCAGTCCTGGAAGCTGGACGGAAGAATTGAAGATATTTGGGGACCGAGAGGGAGGCTCTAACCAGAGACTGTTAGGCCTCCTCTTTTCAAAACAACAAGAAATGATGACTCTCCTCCATCATACATAATTTAGCTCTGAGGTTTGGCAATTTCTGAGTAAAATGAATAAAAAATAAGATGTGCAGTCATGTGAAATACCTTTGGTTAAGCTGCCCTGAGAATGACTAAATTCAAGACGCAAGTGTGTGGGGGGGAAGGGTGAGGGTAGACACACGCATTTAATACGCAGTACACACAGATAGTTCTCCCCTACTCCAGACAAGGGACGGTGGGTCAGCAGGGGGCGGCATCTTCCCTGAGGGGGAAGAGTATTTTATTACAGACACTGTTGAAAAGGGCAATTATGTTATTACTTTAAAATTTTCTATCCACAACACACACCCCTACTACCTGCACTCAGGGCAGACCACTCCCATTTACCCAACCTTGGCGTGCCACCAGCTTTCAAATCCAGTACCTTATTATTCTTACGAAACAAAATCAGCTGGATTGGTTACTAACCCCATTTCAAGGAGAGGAAGCTGAGAGTCTGAATTTAAACAACTTGCCCTTGGTCATACAGCTAATAAGAGGTCCAGACAGGATTTGAACTCAGAACGTGCTGACTCAAAAGTCTACCTCCTCTAAAGTATGCTGACTGCACAGGGATGATGGCTAGAGCTTTTATTCAGAGATTAAGATGAAGCAAGAAGCGTGAGAGGGGAGAGAAAGAGCGCTACAGAGTGACTGCTTTTATAGTTTTTGGCCTAAGATCTTTCCCTTCTTACCTCATCATATTGTTTTTTTCTGGTTACCATCTATTGTGGGCTGAACTGCGTCCCTCCGAAATTCATATATTGCGGTTCTAACCTCAAGTATCTCAGGATGTGACTATATTCGGACACAGGGTCTTTAAAGAGGTCATTAAATTAAAATGAGGTCATTATGGTGGGCCCATTCCAGTATGACGGGTGTCCTTGTAAAAAGAGGAAATTTTGACACGGACAAGTCACTAACACAGAGGGAAGCCCATGTGAAGACACAGGCCACATCTACAAGCCAAGGAGAGAGGTCTCAGGAGAAACTGACCCTGCTGACACCATGATCTTGCACTTCCGGCCTCCAGAACCTTGAGAAAATAAATGTCTGTTGTTTAAGCCACCCAGTCTGCAGTATTTTGTTATGGTAGCCCTAGCAGACTAATATACCATCATCAGACTTACATGGAGGCTGCACTTTGGGGGCCGAGTGGGGGGTGGCGGGGCGGTGTGCCCCATGCTGAGACCTCACAAAGCCACTCTCTCAGTGTGATCCATTAGCTGGGTTCATTTAGCTCCACAGGAACTGGTTTACAGGATCAAGCCAGGACACACATATGTGTACCCAAGGGAGCGATGGGGTTGGCTTCAAATTGACATTCCTATAAGGGTGCTACCCCACCTTTCCCTTTTGTCAAACAGATATTTCCCAGAAAGTTGTATTAAGTGTGAACTGGCTGCCGCTGGCAGAGATGACCCCCATTTGGTAGCTACTGAATCAGGGCCTTAACCAAACATGAAATGACAGAACTGTTTCCAGAGGAGGATTAATTGAGCCAACTCAAGGCAAACACAACGTATTCTGGCATTGCTTTTGACAGATGGAAATAAAACAAACATTAGCAAATGGATTGTAGCTAACAATATGCAAAATTAAAGAAGGTACCTTTTTAACCTTGCCTGGGAACCCACTGGCTTTTCTTAAAAAATCTGCAGAAAGAAAAAGACAGAATTGTTAATCTCATTACACAACCAGTTAGCACATGCAAACAAGGGGAATTATAAGCCTTTGCATTCAGGGGAGGAAACGGATATCTGACACATGTATTTATTAAGGAGACTGGACTGGAAAATAGTACTGCTGTATTAATCAGAAATGGTGTAGAAAATACTTAAACAATACAACAGAATGTGCACAGACAGCAAAAGCTGCTTACAAACGGAAGCCTAAGGTCTAAGTATTTTTATTTGAAGATTAAATTTTCAATTAATTTTTTTCAGCTTGTTGCCATCTCTTCCAAGCATCACTGTTAATTGCTATAAAAACAACGTCTCTCCCTGTTTGAATTCTGGACATGGAGGCCAGAAGCTGTCAGCCATCTAGTGGGCCTCGGAGTATCAGGGAAGAAATCAAAACCACTGGGTAGAGGCTGAACCAGTATATCAGGGTCGAGAAGCCGACTGATCCGTTAAAAACCCCTTTCTTCATTTGCTCAGTTTTTCAAAAGTTACATTTATAAGCTCTAGCATGTCACTGAAGAGGGCAAATAGAAGCTTTCTATTATTGGGAATTTCCAAATATCCCAACCTCAGGGGGTCTGTGGCAGACCAGGGTCTATAAGCACACTCAGTGGATCAGCGGAGAAGGGACCACTTGCATCCTTCTTCTTTAGAATGAACAGTATACATGTCCCTGGCTGCAAATGAGCTTGTCCACTTCTGGCGGGTTCACTGGTGCTGGAGCGCTCTCTTCTAGTTAACACTCTCATTGTCTGGGATGATGGGAAACAGGAGTTAGAAAGCAAGTGTATGCTTAAGACTTGGGGTCGGAAATAGGGTTACACCTTGAGTCAAGGACAGGATTAGAATGAAGGTTTGGGGTGTAGATACGTTCACATATGTTTGGGCTTGAGAGTCAGATTTAAATTTAAGGATGATTTAAAATTGAGAATAAAGGAGAATAATGGCACTGAGGATCAAATGGGTAGCATTATGTTTAAGTTAAAATAGTCCAGTGTGAGAAAGATAACATGGATGTTTTAAAATAAGGCAAATCTAATTTTATAACCCAGATCCATCACGTAATACTTATGTAATCTTGTATAAGTCACCTAAATTCTCAGCCTCAATATTTTCATCTGTAAAATGAGAAGAGTGTCTATGTTGTACCTTCTTGAAAGAAACAGTAAAAAATAATGGATAGATGATAGATTAGATCGATTTTGTTCCCCTTGTCCAAGGGGACATCTGGCATTGCTTGGAGACTTTTTTTTTTTTTTTACATCTTTATTGGAGTATAATTGCTTTACAATGGTGTGTTAGTTTCTGCTTTATAACAAAGTGAATCAGTTATACATATACAGTATGTTCTCATATCCCCTCCCTCTTGAGTCTCCCTCCCTCCCACCCTCCCTATCCCACCCCTCCAGGCGGTCACAAAGCACCGAGCTGATCTCCCTGTGCTATGCGGCTGCTTCCCACTAGCTATCTATTTTACGTTTGGTAGTGTATATATGTCCATGCCACTCTCTCGCTTTGTCACAGCTTACCCTTCCCCCGCCCCATATCCTCAAGTCCATTCTCTAGTAGGTCTGTGTCTTTATTCCCGTCTTACCCCTAGGTTCTTCATGACATTTTTTTTTTTTTTTCTTAGATTGCTTGGAGACATTTTTGATGGCCACAACACGACTTGGGCGAGGAGAGCTACCAAAATCTAGTGACTATAGAGGTTCAATATTCTGCTACACACCCTACAAGCACAGGACATGCCCCTAAGAATCATCCAGCCCAAAATGTCAATGGTGCTGATACTGAAAAACCCTGGATTTGATGTAGGTCAGCAGATGATGGAAGATAGGTAAACAGCTAATGAAGAAATTGATTTTGGAGATTTACAGGTCATAAATCTATAGATAAATCGATTGATCGATAGACGAGAGATATTCTGACACGGGAGATGCTCAGCACTCAACAAATGGAAGGGACTTCTGATTAAATCTGAAGATTGGATTAACACCATGAGGGTTAGGATAAAACGGTGGATGTGGCTAAAGGTGAAACGATATATTAGCAATGAAGTTGTGTCAGCCATCACGCTAAGCGTTTTGTATTCTTATCGCATTTGAGATAGGGGTTCACCCAATTCTATGACTAGGGTTACTGTTAGAACCATGGATCAAGTAAGGGTTGGGATCAGGGCTGGAGCTGGGGAACAGCCCACTGCAGGCCCTTCCCAAGGAACAGCCAAAGCTCACTCATTATTTTGGAAACATGCAGACGGCCCTGCCTGCGTCAAGTATCCTAATCTGGGTCAACTGCAGTTCAAGGAGACGAGAGAGGCAGAGCCTGCACAGGTCAGGCGGACGTGACACGCACAGGTATGTGTTGTGACATGCACAGGTATGTGATGATGTGACATGCACAGGTATGTGATGATGGGACATACACAGGTCAGGCTGATGTGACACGCACAGGTCAGGCTGATGTGACACGCACAGGTATGTGTTGTGACATGCACAGGTATGTGATGATGTGACATGCACAGGTATGTGATGATGGGACATACACAGGTCAGGCTGATGTGACACGCACAGGTCAGGCTGATGTGACATGCACAGGTCAGGCTGGCCCACCCACAACTGATAGAAACTGCAGCACACGGATGACCCAGCTCTACACCAGTCTTTGCATCCAGGTCCATGAGGAAGGAGCCGGAGCAAGCTGGAGGGATCTGGGTTTCATGCAAAGGAACAAAGCTACAGCGTCCCAATACTAAATCTACTTTGAGAATACGCAGCGGTTTGTTCCATACGTATTAAGAGAATAGGAAGTTTCTGAGGTTCAAGTGCTCTACTTTGTCCGCAGGAGCGGCAGGCAGCTCCAGAATCTACAAGAGGGCCTTGGAGGGGCCCTGGGAGCACTGGCCACCTGTAGGCACATCTTACCCTCAGGAAGTGGGGTCGGCATAACCACACCAAAGTTTCAAGAAGACAGATATGGAATGTCATCCTACAGAAGAATGAAGAGACCTGAAATATTGCACGGTGGCCTGGCTGGGCAAAGACTGCTCGAACAGAACGGTAACTGTCTGAACGGAACGTGGCAAAGGGGAGAAGAGAGGAACAGACTCGACAACGACTCACCTGCAACATCCAGGCGGAGGGTCACTGGATCTGAGAAACATTAGCAAGCTGGTCCGTGAACAGCATCGCCAGAAAGTGGGTGGTTTGGTTCACAGGCCACCTGAGCGGCTGTTGTGAAACATCCTTGACACCATCCATCACCCAATGTTCTTATCCAGGCACACCCGGAAAGTGGGTTCCTGGTTATTCAGCGCAGAAAGTCAAAGCCCTGGTGGGACAACGAGAGCCTCCTTGTTCCTGGCAAGGGCAGTTTCTTCATATAAATTATAGACTGAAAATTGGTTTGAACATGTCTCTTGAATCTAAGTTCCGGGGCAACTCCCCGTGGGCTCGATTTCCTCCCACGTTCTGCCAAAAAGTCTTGGTGAAAAAGGAGACGTCAAAGTCTGAACCGCACCGACTTTGCTGTTATACTCCTGATGGGTTTCTAAAAACAAACAAACAAACAAACACAACTTTAGTGAAGTAAAATCTATATATCATAATGTGTACTCATTTTAAGCGTGCAATTCAATGATTTGTTTTCTAATTAACTTACATAGGGTGCGACCGCGACCACAATTCCATTTTAGAACTTTTCTATCAGCTCAATTGGCAATTAATCCCCGTTTCCACCTCCGAGCCCCAGGCAACCGCTGATTGGCTTTCTGTCTCTACAGATTTGCCTTTTCTGGGCATTTCATATAAAGGGAATGATCTATTATGCAGTCTTCTGTATCTGGCAGCTTTCAACTAGCATAATGTTTTTTCAGATTCGTCATGCTGTAGCGTGTATCAGTACTTCATTCCTTGTTATGACTAAATAATATTCTCTCGTGTGGGCATTCCACATTTTGTTCATCTGTTGAAGGACACTTGCACTGTTTCCACTTTTTGGCAATCATGATGGTACTGCTCTGAACTTTGGTAAAACCTTTTGTGAGCAGTGTTTTCAATCTCTCTAGGGTAGGTACCCGGGAGTGGATTTGCTGGGTCACTTGGTAAATTTATGTTCTCCCTGGTGGTGTCTTGAGCAGCCAGTGACCCAGCCTCCTCCTTGGCATTGTGCAGGGTAACAATGGGAGCGCCTGAGAACTTACCACTAGGTGTTCATAGCATTCATTCCCCAGGAGACTCCCTGTTAGGACTTGTAAAACTCTACCTACCTTTAAATTGAGGGCTGACTCCTAGTAGCCATCTGAGGGTGTGATTTCAACACGATGAGTCTCTAAAATACAAAAGACACGAAAGCATCTTGAAGACTTGACATCACATAAGATGATAATGTCATATTGCTGCCATCATTAGTATTATTCGCTTATCATCTGCAATTTGAAAGGATGGGGTTTTAAGCTCTATGTGGTAGGATCAGGAAGCAGCTAAGATCTAACGCAAAGAGCCCTCGACTCTGACGTTTGGTCCCATCACTTCCACTCCCAGTGATGGGAGGAACTTCCTTACAGTGATTTGCCCTTCCAAGCTTTACTTGCTTCGCTTTGAAAAACAAAGCCACCAACCTCATCTCTCAGAGGTTCCACAGGATTAAACGAATTGCCGGCACATTCAATCCTGTCCCATGGGGCTGTTGGGTGGTTAAATTACTTGACCCTAACTTTAACCAAGAAGAGCTTGTGTATCTCAAAGAAAACCTCGAAGAACTAAAATATGTTGCAAGATGGGCTGCCTAAGATTCTGAGACCAATCCTCCAACACCAGCTGGGTGTCCTACAACTTAATTCTGACACCATCTACTTGGAAACAGTATCAGTCCTACAAGACTGCCCCCCAGCCCCTTCAGATGACAGTCATAAGCCCAAGTTGTCATCTGTTCTTCTGACTGACCAGCTATAGAGAGGAGGTTCCAGTGACCGCCGCTCCTAGGGTTTGGTTAATATGCTACAGCAGTTCACAGAACTCAGAGAAACATTTACTTACTAGATTACAGGTTTATTATAGAAAGACAGAACTCAGAAACAGGCAGATGGAAGAGATGTATAGGGCAAGGTACGTGGGAAGGGCACTTAGCTTCCATGCCCTCTCTAGCCTGCCTCCCTCCTGGAATCTCCACCTGTTCACCACCCAGAAACTCTCCAAACCCATCCTTTTGTTTTATATAGAAGCTTCATTACACAGGCATGATTGATTACATCACTGGCCACAGGTGATTGACGTCAATCTCCAGCCCCTTTCCCCTCGCGGGAGATCAGGGGGCCAGACTGGAAGTTCCAACCCTCCATCATATGGCTGGCTCCCCCAGCAACCAGCTTTGGGCTGCCATTATCTGCCCCCAGCTTCAGGGGATTTATGGAAGTCACCTCATTAACAAAACCTAGGTGTGGTTGAAAGGGAATTGTTATGAATAACAAGATACCCATTTCACCTTCACGACTCTGCAGCCATTTCAGGAACAAAGGACAAAAGACCAAATATTATAACAAAAGATACGCCCACTGTTCTTCCAAGGGTTTGGGGAGCTTTAAGCCAGAAACAGAACAAACACCAAAAATATATTTCTTATTATAAATCACAATATCACACTGCTTCATTTTATTCACTTATCCATTTTATTTCTCTAGGGGATTTATTTGTACAGGATTTTGATATCTCTTTTTAAATAGAAATAAACAAAAATAATGACACAACACATTGATAAGGCCTTTTTGAAATATGCATTATATCAATTGGATCATTCAGACGATTTACACCTGTGGCTCTCAAGCCTGGTTGCTCTTTACAAATCACCTGGAGAGTATTCAGTAACACTCAATGCTGGGCAGCTGAGAGAGGTTACAGGACTTGCCCAAGTCATCCATCTAAGTTGTGATGCCACTGGGATTTGAACCCAGGTCTCTAGATTCAGTCCGGTACTCCAGTTCCTAACACCATATTTTCTAGAAAGAAATTGACCTAGAGTTTAACTAAAAATTAACTTAAGTGGGATGCAAGTCCTGGAGTGGAGAAAGGAAAATTTGAGTCCTTGGCGAAATATACGGATGAGTGGCATGACACACTCACCCATGAACAAGTCCACAGGAGGGCCTCATCTCACCTGGCCCAGTGTATGGCCGAAAACAGGGCCTAGTTTGTTATAAACTGCTTACTGTGAAGAAGTTCAGAGAGAAGTGGAGATTCTAAAGGGATAGATAAATCTATAAGCAAGACTACTGAGTTGGTAAAACTCCCAGCTCAGCAGTTCAGAGCCAAAAACAAAAAGGCTTTGTGGGCAGGTGGGTACCTTTATTATAGTAATCAGCTCTGGGCCCAAGAGCAATGAGGTCATCAGGGTTCCTGGGATGCTCTGAGGGAAGTGAGTAAAGAACATGTAATCAGGTGACACCCGGGGGTGGGGGGCTACCAACTTAGGGCCTCTCTGCACCCAAGGCCCGAGTAAGTTTCAGCCAACTTGGGAATCATCATGGATTGATGGTGGAGATGCTGAACTGGAAGGAATACACTTGAAGAATGAGAAAACTCACAAGAACAGAATGGGAGTTCAAGATCATCAAGACAAGCCCCTTGTTTACAGGTTAAAGAAAATGAAGACCAGAAAGGGGCAGTGACTTGCTTCAAGGCCACAGAACTAAGTGGATGGCAGGTCCAAGCCTCCCTGCCCGGTGCTTCTTCCACCATCAAAAACCAAAACATGAAAACATGGGCAAAACACAGACAAGCCCCAGTGATCATCAGGGAGAAGAGATTTGGGGGGCACCCCTGTGTGCACTCACTCTCTTCCTCCAGCCCCTCCACTCTGCCTAAGGAGGGAGCTGCCACTTTGGTTTCCATACTCTGTGTTACAGGGATCAAGAGAACACTATCGAAAGCTGGTTTTACTCTGCCTTTGGCTGTGTGTCTTGGGGTTAGTCACTTCATCGCTCTGGGCCTTGGTTCTCCTTAAGTAAAATGGTATGTGTGAAAAGACAGTTCTAATGATACCCATTATGCCTGGTCTACTCTCTGAACCAGATTGGCAAAGCTACAACTGATTCTGGCCCACCATCTGTTTTTGTAAATAAAGTTTTATTGGACCCACACCACATCCAATCATTAATGTATTCTCTATGGATGCTTTTGTGCTATAATGGCAGAGTTGAGTAGATGCACGGAGACCACTACCTGGCCCGCCATGCTGAAAATGTTAACTAGCTGGTCCTCTACAAAAAAAATGTGCTCATCCCTAAAAAACAAACACTCTGCCTACTACCTGTGACATACCCACATACATATATACACACACATCTACCATATATTTATATATTGTCCAGATAATTTTTCTGCTCATGTGTTTTGCTTTTAGAAGGAAAATATTTCAAGCATATAGCTAAATATGAAAACAAACGCAATAGATGATCATCATACACTCCAAGTTTTTTCTATTTTTTAAAATTTATTATTTATTTTTGTCTGCGTTGGGTCTGTTGTTGCGCGCGGGCTTTCTCTAGTTGCGGCAAGCAGGGGCTACTCTTCATTGCAGTGTGCGGGCTTCTCACTGCAGCGGCTTCTCTTGTTGCGGAGCACGGGCTCTAGGCGCGTGGGCTTCAGTAGTTGTGGCATGTGGGCTCTAGAGCGCAGGCTCAGTAGTTGTGCACGCGGGCTCAGTAGTTGTGGCTTGTGGGCTCTAGAGTGGCAGGCTCAGTAGTTGTGGCGCACGGGCTTAGCTGCTCCGCAGCAGGTGAGATCTTCCCGGACCAGGGATCAAACCCATGTCCCCTGTATTGGCAGGCGGATTCTTAACCACTGCCGCCACCAGGGTAAGTCCCACCCCTAGTTTTAACCGATGTTAATATTCAGTTAGATTTTTATGTTTTCAAAATACTGTATCATAGTAATCTATACTTATAACTAATCTTGGGTTCTTTTAGAAGGAGGAAGAAAAGACATACTCACATGTACCTCGAGCTAAATAACAGAGTTTAGCACTGTTGTAACATGATTACTGCCATTCTATGTTTGGTTTTTCAGATGGGGTAAAAGGGTCTCCCTTATGAGATCCATGGTCTAAATTACAAGGCACACATTTTACCAGAGATTAAGGAATGAGTTTTTTGAGTTTTTCAATCAAACAAATAGTTTTAATATTAAAGTAAAATGGTATCTGGCAACTGATTCACTTTGCTGTACAGCAGAAACTAATAGAACATTGTAAAGCAACTATACCCCAGTAAAGTAAAATGGTGATTTTAGTTAGGACGTTTAACCAGAGCTATCTTTTTTTTTTTTAATAAATTTATTTATTTATTTACTTTTGGCTGTGTTGGGTCTTCGTTTCTGTGCAAGGGGCTTTCCTCTAGTTGCGGCGAGCGGGGGCCACTCTTCATCGCGGTGCGCGGGCCTCTCACTGTCGTGGCCTCTCCTGTTGCGGGGCAACAGGCTCCAGACACGCAGGCTTCAGTAGTTGTGCCTCACGGGCCCAGTTGCCTCTGCGGCATGTGGGATCCTCCCAGACCAGGGCTCGAACCCGTGTCCCCTGCATTGGCAGGCAGATTCTCAACCACTGCGCCACCAGGGAAGCCCCAAACCATAGCTTATCTTAACTAGCAGTTCTTGATGTACTGCTTAAATGCTAATACAAATAGGGCAAGATTTAAAGAAATAAAGCTTGAGATTGAATTGAATGCCCGTTTCTATCCATGCGTTACCCCTAATCCACTTGATGAAATCTTAGTCATAGGAATAAGTTTTTAAGAGGAATGTCCTTTTATAATCACTATTTCTTTTGTTAGAAAAAGCAAAACCTTTGAGACTTCTCAGGACACCAGGGTTTACACAACTTCATTTGAAGTCAAAGTCCCTATAGCCCTCTGGTTCCCTAGTGACCTGGTCCCAGCTCACATACAACCAAGGGATAGACATTTGTTTTCATCTTCTTTAGACATGACAGAAAATGGAAAGGGAAGTTTCTGTCTCTCTCATCTGACTTCATCAGCATCATTGTTTGCCTTCCATAACCTCGTAACATTTCTTCACTGTATTCGTTATTTGTCCTTTTGAGGCTCTTTCACGGTGTGCGTGTGTGTGTGTGTGTGTGTGTGTGTGCGCGCACAGCACGCACACGAGTAGTACCTTCATTCTAATCCTCTTTCAAATCCCTCCAATCAATAACAGGGCTCTATATGACAGAACATAAACTAGCACTGAGGGCTCACCTTTGAAAAATCTCCCTGACCAATATCCCTCTGATACAGAGCTTAAAGATGTACCAAGGGGGAAAGTGGGGGAGGGAGAAATTAGGAGATTGGGATTGACATATACACACTACTATATATAAAATGGGTAACTAATAAGTACCTACTGTATAGCACAGGGAAACTCTACTCAATACTCTCTAATGGCCTATATGGGGAAAAGAATCTAAAAAAGAGTGGATATATGTTATATGTA
Source organism: Phocoena sinus (assembly GCF_008692025.1). NCBI lineage: Eukaryota > Metazoa > Chordata > Mammalia > Artiodactyla > Phocoenidae > Phocoena > Phocoena sinus. The sequence goes on from NC_045781.1 coordinate 38,904,282, forward strand.
TAAACTGATTCACTTTGTTGTACAGCAGAACTAACACAACACTGTAAATCAACTACACTCCAATAAAATTAATTTTAAAAAATATACAGTGAAGGGGCTTCCTGGTGGCGCAGTGGTTGAGAGTCCGCCTGCCGATGCAGGGGACACACGTTCGTGCCCCGGTCCGGGAAGATCCCACATGCCGCGGAGCGGCTGGGACCGTGAGCCATGGCCTCTGAGCCTGCGCGTCCGGAGCCTGTGCTCCGCAACGGGAGAGGCCACCAACAGTGAGAGGCCCGCGTACCGCAAAAAAAAAAAAAAAAAAAAAAAAAATATATATATATATATATAGTATATATATACAGTGAAATTCAAATGAGCACTTCATATAATTAAGCCTGCTATAGGAATACATATTTCTTCCATTCTTCAAATCTGCAGACCAGAATAACATGAAATATATTTAACATCTTTCACATGCAGAACCACCAACCGAAAATAAAGATGTTTCTGATAAAGCCAGACAGTTTTTCTTAAATTTTAGACCCAGAAGTTTGCTAGATTAGCACATAGTTATACAGTCGTTAAAATAAGCTCTTGAGACAGAAATATACGTTAGTCTTACGACAGCTAGCTCAGTTTGCGCTAATGACGCCACAAGGCAAGGGGGGTGGGGCATGGTCAAAATCTAATTGTTCTGCCACCTTCCCAATTCCACTCTGTGGCACGCTTGTCTCACGGGTGTTCTTCCTCTCTCCGGACTGAAAGGGCCACAATGTTTTTAAGCTTTGGGATTTAACGTCTCTGCTCCAACCTTCAGCACAGCTCTCCCTAAACCCAGAGACAGAGTTCCAACCACTATGAAGCCGTCCCAAACCTCCCAAGCTGGGAGCCAAGAGTGTGCTTGACACAGAACCCAAGGGGACCTGGGAATGGTTATAAATGGAAGCTTCTCAAATATATCATATGTATCTATTTCTAGGAAGAGTAATAACGATAAGAATGCCCTTTCTCAGTGCAAGACTTTTCTCTCGTGATACTTAACCTACCCCGGTGGATGAGGTTAAGCTATGCCCCTTAATGAGGAACTATTAAGACACCTATAACTAAAATATATTCTCCAGAGTGCTCAAGGAAAATTACATTTTACTCCCCTTAACAATTATAGAAACAAAATAACTACAGCCAATTTTGAAAAAGGTAATTTTCCCTCCCAATTCCACCCCCTCAAAAAGGCATAAAGGGATGGCTTCATGCAGAACTGTCATACTTGGGAGGCACAAGGACACCTGGAAAACTTACTCAAAATGCAGGTCCCCAGGCCCAATTCACAATAAACTCCGCTACTTGAGATCTGGGGTCAGGCTCAGGATCTTACCTTTTAATAAAAGCCCAGGCAGTTGTGGATACTCGTAGTCAGGAGAACGACGCTTTGAGAAACATTGCCACGTGTTCAATACGAGTTCTTTTTTTCTTATATAATATATATCTCCCAATCTTCCAATTCCACGTGCTAGCTTCTTGTTATCCAGCACATATTTATTTACACTACATTTTGTTTTTCATCCTGGTGAAATTTAAGAGATCAGAATTTAAATCCCAAGCCTCTCTTAAAACAGATTTATTCAGGTACTTTCTTATTAATGGGCCAGAGGGCAAGGCATATTTACAGTTTCCCACTGTGTATTGCCATATTGCTTTCTCCTAGTGTGGAGAAATTTATATTTAAACTGGCAGATTAAGAGGACCCAATATTCACCACAATGTCACCAGCACTGTGTATTTGAATTTATTTTTACTTTGTTCTGCTAATTTAGTCAGTGTAAATGGTAGCTCAAGGTGGATTTAATTTGCACTTCTTCCATTTCTGGTGAAGATTATATGTTTCCCTGTGTTTCTTTGCTATTAATAAGTTTCCCAGAGTTACAGTTAAACTTTCGAACCTCTCGTCACATTCAGGGCATGGCTTTTTGCTTCTTTCTTTGTTGTCAAGGCAACTGAAACGTAACAGAGACCGAAAAGCCAGTGAATGGAGCGGGGACTCTGGCTTGATTCAGCATCCCAGGACATGCTCTTGGCCAAACTAACCCTCTGCCCTGAGGGTCCTAAGGCAAAAGCTTCCAGATGGGAGGAAGACAGGGAAAAAGAAGGTATTCCAAGTCAGGTTTCTGGGGAAGAGACTGTGAGACCGAGATCTGCATACAGAGATTCCTGGGGGGAATTTTCTCAAGATTAAGATCTGGAGGAGGTGACAGAAGCTGGAGCTGGCCGAGGGAGGGGTTTGAGCAGTTGCCATCTCAGCAATGGCCCTGGGGATCACTAGTACTGAGATGACACTTTATTGTTGTCCTGCTTTAAGGCAAGGGTTCCAGGACTTTTCTTCCCGCACATGGACCAGTCCTCTGATGCAGGCTGCCCCAGGGAAGGCATTCTGAGCTTGGATGAGGTGACTCTCTTCGGCAGAAGGCAAATCCCAGAGGGGCACTCGGCTGTGAACTGTCAGCCACCAATACTACCAGCAGCTGGGGGGGATGAGAGCTGAGTCCAGAAGAGGGAATCTGGGTGACGTGCCACAGTATCCCCTGCCTAAGGACTCCGACGTTGGTTGAAACACCACAGTTTCCTTTAATATGTGCTATCATTTTAGTTATCTACTGACGTACAACCATCTCAAAACTTAGCCTGAAACAGACAAAACATTTCCATTTCGCTCATGATTCTGCAAAAAGGGCTGGGCTCAGCTGGGCAGTTCTTCTGCCAGTCTTGCTGATGATCACTCATTGGCTGTATTCAGCTGCTGAGGAAGCTGCGGTGGGTCTCTCTCCGGGGAGTCTGAGGGCTTCTTCTTCTCACTGTGGTCTCATCAGTTCCAGGTAGCCTCTTTACATGGTCTTTCCAGCAATGTAACTGGTTTTCTTGCATGGAGACTTAGGGCCAGTTCCCAGCCTAAGCCTTTAGAGGAGGGCTTCTCAACCTTGGCACTATTGACAATTGAGGTTGGATCATTCTTTTTTGGGGAGGTGGCAGCAGACACCTGTCCTACGCATTGCAAAATGTTTAGCATCATCCTTGGTCTCCACTCACTAGATGCCAGTAGCACTCTTCCAGTCGGGACAATAAAAAAAGTCTCTAGACATTGCCAAATGTCCCTTGGGGAGTAAAATTGGTTCCCGTTGAGAATCACAATTTTAGAAAACCTAACAACTTACATTTTAGTATTCTTGGAAGTTCTACCACATTCTATTGGTTAAAACAAGCCATAAACACAGCCTAGATTCAAAGCACATGGATACCAGGAGACCTGGCTCATTGGGGGCCAACAATGTAACAGACCGCCATGATTCTGTGAGGTTCACATTAATGTTTCCATATCATAATGTGACACTAAGGCTCATTCTTTCAGATCCACACAGTCAGAAAGTCATAGCACCGAGATCCAAGCCCAGGTCTGCCTCACACAAAGCGTATACCCTCTCCACCACCTTGAATTGCCTACAGCAGGTTTCAAAAGGTTATTCTTAGAAATGAACTACCCTCAATCTTCTAAAAAAAACATGTTAAAGAGCAAGGTTTTACTTGGGTTTACTTACAATTAATGAAGAAAACATTAATCACTTGAAGTGCTATTTTGGAGCTCATGAAACTGAAATGAAGCGCAATACGAGATGTTCATTTATTTCCAAGGGGTTTATTTTGTTAACATTCAATCACTCAATCCTCTTTGCCTTATTTATAGTCTAAGTATGCTTTTTTAATAAGTAAAATCTTATTTGGAGTGATACAAGTAATAGCCTTCTTCTCTTCAAGATGCAGGGGGTAGAGGTTGTGGGCAAAGCCAAGACGTCCCACTGGACACCCCCCTCCACCCAGGGCAGAGTTTCTTCAAGGGTGGTCTACACTGGTGTTCCCCCACTTAGAACTGTAGCCTCTTACAAGACCCCAACTCCTGCCAGGGTACGAAATGCCTAGACTTAAAGCTTAGCTCCACCACTCACTGGCTACACGGCTTTCGATGAGCCATTCAAACGTCCAGAGCCTCAGTTTCCTTGTCTATAAATTGGGTGAAACCCTAGCCTGGAGGATTTGTGTTGAGAAAATGAAATGACACGTGGACATGTGATCTCTTTTCCCATCCCTTCCTGGGAAAAAAGGGAACTGCAGTGGATGCGATAGACACGACCAAGAGAAGGTCTTTTTGACTTGAGAGCAGATTAACCCAAGTCTCTTCTTTACCAGACGGGAAGCCCAGTGTAGAAGAGGAGGCTATCAGTGGGTTAGGGCACCTTCTATGGTCCCCAGGATTTGTGGATCCTGTGCCATCTCCCCTCCCACCCATGAAGGGAGCAGACACATAAAAGGCAAAAATAAAGCATGAATACTGTTCCTCCTCTATACCTCTCCCACCTTAGCAGACAGGACATGGAAATTGAAGGGAAAGGAAAGACCAGAATGGAGACCATTCATCATTAGATGCAGTGACCACTACCTTCCCAGTATTTCTCAAAACATATTCTGTGAGTTCTTCTCCAACTTGCATACATTACATTTATTATAGAGAAAACTCTCTTATCTGGAATGCTTAGGACCTTAACGTTCTAGTGAGCTAAATGTTCTGTTTAACAGGGAGGCACCAGATCTCTCATACACGGAATTCTAGTTTTCAGTGTTGGGACATGGCAACAGGTTTTTTGATCAAAGTTTTAATCAAATATAATTTAATATTTATCCAAGGGCTTCTAAGGTACAGTAGTATTTTGTATTGGCTCCAGGAAATAAGAAGAAACATCCACTGTCTAAGACTTGAGGGTTAACATGTAGATTACTGGAGGCTTCTCATTTATACTTCCTTCACAGTTAAACCAATCTGGGTTGAATCCTAGCTCTAGACTTACTACCTGGCTGTACTTGGGTAGGATGATCTCTACAAGCCTTGGTTTTCAATCTGTAAACGTGTAAACTTTCAATCTGTAAATATAATGGTACTTGCCTTAGGGAAACAGTATGATAATGGTTGTAAAGTCCTTAGCACAAAGCCTCACTCACAGTAAGTACTTAGTCAACTTTACTTTGACTGTTCTCTCTTTTGGATTCTATTTCAGCTGCGTGAAAAATAAACATGCAGAGAAAGAACCAGGAAGCACCGTGGAACACCGAACTGTCCTCGTGGAGGACATGCTGACAAAGCAAGTGATGGAGGTTTAGGGTATGGGAAGGCGGCTTGCACATCTGCAGGGCACACACCCCGTCTTGTCTGATCATCGTGGCCATCCTGTGGTTGGGAATGAAGGCTGATTAGAGAGGAAACCTCAGGAGGCCACTCTAACTGAGGGGTAAAATTTCCCAAGCCCGTGCCAGGGAAAACTGCCGTTTGGATGCAAGAGTCCTGGAGGTGGACACTCACCGGTGTGTCTCCAGCGCTGCGGTTAAAGTGCTCACAGCTCAGCCCCAGAGGGCCTGCCTGCAGTGAGTCAGGGAAGGACATTCTGAAACTCCTGCCCATGCCTCCTTATGTGGTCCCAGAGATACACGCAGGCTTTCCTCTGCCATCAGTCACCCTTGGGCATCTAAAAGGCACAGCTGCTTTAGTCTAAGACATGTTGCCTCAGCTACTGAGCCTAATCACTCATTCAATTTTTACTTGGATAATTATTTCCAAATGATAGCTAAAGGCCCCCTTTTATTTGCTGGCTGACCGTCTTACTTATGTGCCTCAATTTCAGTTAGGACAACTGATGACAGATCTCGGCTCAGACAGATGGACTCTCCATGAGGACCCCTCGCCTGTGTCTTGCCTCCTGAAGGGTTTTTCCACGATGACTGGCTCACACAAGATGGGCTCAGCTGTCCAGTGGGCACCCAGGAAGCAAAATGTTGTCCCGAAGTGAACAGAAAAGCTCAACGGGCTTCAACGATGCAAGAAACGCTCTGGCGAGAGGAGGAACTAGGTATGTGCCAGGCAGCGCCAGGGGCAGCCCCCTGCAGCCCAGAGAAGCTGCAAAGGAAAGATTAGCAGGACGTGAGGTTTCTCAGGAGCCAGAGAGCTTTGCTTTTGGAAGCCTTGCTCAGCGGTGATGACCGTGTTTGCACTGGATCTACGTGGGATGCTTCCTGTTAGCTGCACTTGTCCAGGGACAGGGCTGGCGTGGGTGTTGAGAGCAGCACTGCTCCCCCAGCACTGAAGGAGAGGAGCTGGAAAGACCAGAGGAAAGCAGCCTGTGTCCTGCTGGAGGAAACACCTCTTTTTACAGTCAAGCCAGAGAATAAAAGAGCAGGGAGAAATGGGGTTTTCAATCTGCTGGGTTCGTCTGCAGCCCCCCACCTTGAAGGTGAGGCAGTGGTGGATGGAAGGGGCGTGGACTTGGAACCCAGTAGACTTGGAATCCAGAGGTTCCATTTTGCCTCTGCCTATTAGCTGTGTGAGGTTGGGTCTCTGTTCCATCACACTGAAATGGGGACGAGATTACCAACCTTGCAGGGTGGTTGTGAGGTTACACGGAAGGACACATACAAGATATGGTACCTAACGGTACTCCCCAAATGATCATTGCCTGTTCTCACTAACTTCCTTCCTTTGTCTCCACAGCTTTACCAACTGTGGGGAATTTCATACTAAAATCCAATCTCCCTGTCTCCCTAAGAGAACCCTGGTTTTGTTCAAGGGCAGCCATGAGCCTAAGAGAAGGACTGAATCTAGTAGCCTGCCTTGTAGGTAGAGGTGGCCAATGACACATAGTTACTGAGAAGGGCTTCAGAGAAAGCCCCCTTTGACCCTCACCCAACCTGTTCTTCTACCCAGGAACCACGGCCTGAGCTCAGGCAGAGCTGGGACAAGCCTGGTGCCCAAGAGAGGTTTTTTGACTGAACAACAAGAAAAAAAAAAAAAAAGTGACAGCTAACATTTATGAGCGCTTGCGCCACGCCAGTCAACGTGCTAAGCCCTTTTCTTGTTTCATTTAGTTTAATCTTCAAAAAGACCCTGTGAAATATTTTTCACCTGTTAACTTCTATTTACAAATTAGGAACCTAAAGTATAGGAATACATGAGTATATGTAAGCGCAACTGAATGAATGAATGAGTGAACATACATACGAATGACAGCATCTTTTGGAATTCAGGAAGGAGAATTAGAGGTGGAGGGTAGGTAGAGGTTCCTATCACTGTGGTAATTTCCTAAATTACCACAAATTTGGTAGCTTCAAACAACACAAATTTATCATCTTACAGTTCTATAGATTAGAAGTCTGACACAGGTGTCTGTGGGCTAAAGTCAACATGTTGGCAGGGCTGTGCTCCTTTCTGGAGGCTCTAGGGGAGAGAACGTTGCCCTGTCTTCTCCAGCTTCTAGAGGCTGCCCACATTCCTTGGCTCAAGGCCCCCTCCTCCATCTCCGAAGCCAGCAGTGCTGGGCTGATTTCTTCTCGCGCCGCTACACTGCCATCTCTGTTCTGCCATCCACTTTTAAGAATGCTTATGATTAAGCTGGGTCCGCCTAGATAATCCAAGACAATCTCCCTATTTTAAGGGCGGCTGACCAGCAACACTAATCCCATGTGCAACTTTAATTCCCCTCGCCAGAAGAAGTAACCTATTTACAGTTTCCAAGGATTGGGACCTCTCTGGGGACCATTACTCTGCCTACCACAGTAGGTTTTACGGAAGTTTTCCTCATTGTTTACGGGAATATCTTTGTCATAGGAGCAGCTGCAGCGTGTACCTAACTCTGTGGCGGGATAGCGTATCTCAGTTTAAGGATGACAGGAAGATGAGACCTGCCTGGTTCATGTTCCTGGCATGGTCATGGGGTGCAATTGTGGTCACAGAGTCTCACACTGCCACCTGTGGATGCAGACTCCAATCAGTCCTCTGGGGGAAGGATGAGGGTAACACTGGCCGGTCACACCCAATGACCATCTGTGGATCACGGGGCTTTCCTCATCTTATATCCAGTGGCCACTGGGCATGTGGAATTGATTTGCAGGAAATTAAGGAGAAGAAAGGGAGGGGAGTTGCACAATCTCTTCACATTTATTTTCATACTCTTGTCTTTAATCAGCCATGAGATTCACTAGGACAGTGATGCCCTGACAGGGAGGTCGCCTAGCCCGGGTGACCCAGCTACTAGCTGACAAAGTAGAAACTAGGATCTGAGGTCTTCTACCCAGCCTATCCCTGAGCAAGTCTGACTGCTCCCCCACCAGTCCCACGGCCAGACCATTCTCAGGGCCTTTGACCCAATGCCTTTCATGCCCAAACGACCTCTTCTTGCCCTTGTGTGCTTGTATCTTTCCCTCTATCAAGACTATGCGGCCTCCAGGAAGCAGCCTCCCACCACACCACCCAAGTAGCCCATTCTGGCTTCTTGTCCTTACTTTGTGCAGGTCAGCCATTCCATGGCAACTGGTATCTCTGGTATGTCCATGGTGGGCCTCTCTCACTTGACCTTGGACCCCTGAAAGACAGTTACATTTTAATTGTTTTTAGTTCACCATCACTCCCACCTCCGCACCCACCATAGTATCTTTTCCACCATTGACTGTCTCTAAATGTTTGTTGCTTAAAAGACAATTGGACTTCCCTGCTGGTGCAGTGGCTAAGAATCCGCCTGCCAATGCAGGGGACACAGGTTTGAGCCCTGGTCCGGGAAGATCCCACATGCCGCGGAGCAAGGAAGCCCGTGCGCCACAACTACTGAGCCTGCACTATAGAGCCCGCGTGCCACAACGACCGAGCCCGTGTGCCACAACTACTGAGCCTGCGCACCTAGAGCCCGTGCTCCACAACGAGAGGAGCCACCGCAATGAGAAGTCCGCGCACCACAACGAAGAGTAGCCCCCACTCACCGCAGCTAGAGAAAGCCCGCGCACAGCAACAAAGACCCAACACAGCCAAAAATAAATAAATTTATTAAAAAAAAAAAAAAAGACAATTGGATGCTTTGAGTTAACCCAAGTCAACAGATATTTTCCTTTTAATATTTCACCTCAACATAGCAGCCTCAGAGCAAATCAGTTACCTTTTCTCCAATACTTCAATGAGTTTTAAAAAAATCCTCCACACTGTCTTAGAAACTACTGTGTCCCTTCTCAAGTCCCTGTCAGGAATGCTTTGTAAGAAATGCCTCTCTACTCCTCAATCAAAAAGCAAAAGCGAAACTAGTTGGTCCTTGAGCCATCACTGACTGGTGTTTCTGCAAAGTGATCTACTCAAGGTGACAACAAAGCAAAGCTCGCTGGTGAGGCTGAGAGAGGGATGCCCCCGCCCACTCCCAGGCTCTGTCCACCGAAACCAAGGAGCAGATGGAGGTTGTATGCCTAGCTGAGCACCGCTAAACACTGCTGCTTGAACAGAAACACTCCTAGGTCAAATCTCAGAGATAAATAGGTAATTACAAGGAATCCTTCCTAGTTGCCATCCTTCTGCCCAGCACATGGAAACAGCACCTCATTCATTCTTTCAGGGTGCTGAGAGGTGGGCAAGGCCTTCCATGCTGCCTGTGGAGCTCTCTGAATGAAAGGCCTGTGTCCCTATCCTGTGGCTGAGGTGACTGAGAATAAACAAGGCACATGTTTCCAGAGTCGCTGGGGGTGGTGGGAACATCTGTGTGCAGCTGCATTTCTCCGTTTCCGGGAGAATTAGAGAAGAAGATGGACTGGCGAGCACAAAATGAATCTGAAAGATGCTGTCCATCCCTGCCTGAACCTGAATTTGGGAGGCTGTACTTAGCACCTACTGTATACCAGGAACTGAGCTGGACATTTCCACGTATTTCATTTAATCTCCACGACAACCCTCTATATTATAAATTCCACTTTATAGCTGATACATCTCAGACTCAGGGCAATGAAATGACTTGCCCAAAGTCCCCCAGGTAGCAGGAGACAAGACCAAAATTTGAATAGCTTCTTCATTCATTTTGATTCACTCTTCAACAGGTATTTATTGTAGAGCTACAAGTATTTAACACAGAGTAATGGGCACTGTGTCCATAGACAAACCAGGCCATTGGGAGAGGCCAAAGTCCCTGTAGGGCAGGGCTTTAATCTGAGACTGGCCTGTGTGTCCTAACCAGACGGCACATGCTGAGTAGCCGGGGCCGGGTCCAAGGAGGAACCCAACCCTGGAAAAATCTGTCTCTTCTGCCATTTTCCTCCTTCCCAAGGCAAAGGATCACTAAATACAATTTCACAAGAGCTTCCATTTCTCCCAAGCCTGGGAGAACTGTCCCAGCACAGCACACTAGTTCACGGTCATTTCAAAAGCAGCAGAACAGGACAGAGGAGGGATGGCTGGAGCTCAGTCAGCCAAGTTGAATAGACTGTGCTCTGGACTTCCAAGTGCAATTCCCAGGCTCAAGCGCTAAGTCTGATACCTCCTGGCTTGGCACAGGTCATGTCGTCTCCTGGAGCCTTCGTCCCCCATCAAGTTAAATACTCCTTCTTGCAGTATTTGTAAGAGTACTTCTTGCAGTACCCTTTCCACTTATGGTGGAAATCAAAGGAGATAACATCCAGCACATAGGAAGTGCTTTCAACAAACATGAGAGAAAAGATCCACCAAGGCAGGCGGGCAACGTAGGAAGGTTGCAGAGGGAGCAAAACAAAGCCATGTTCCCTGGATGGAACAGAGGCAGCCCTGTGAAGGCAGGGGCCACATCTGTGTCCCAGTGCCTAGGGCAGAGTCTGGCATATAATAGGCCTCTTAATAAACACTTATGAATTTAGCAATGAATGAAAACTGGGCAGTGTCATGGGGGTACAAGAAGAGGTCAATGGCGGACAACGTGCTGGGCAAAACCTGAATCCTGGGGGCCAGGGTCTCGTGTCAACACAGGACTGGAGAATGAGAGAAAGGTCATCACCCTTCCAGACCCCGTTCCTGGAGGAAGGCAGAGCCTTGGTCTCAAACAGGAAGAAAGCCCCTGATTTCTAGCCATGGGGCACTTGGTTTGCCAAGACTGGCTGCTGGGATGAGTCTAGGGCCCCCTGGAGTTCACAGCTGTCCCAGCCAAGCCCGTTACAACTAGGACCACTTCAGACATGCCCCATGTTTGGAACCCTTCCTCTGGAACTTCTGGATCAATCTGGCAGAAAGACAATGTCACCGAAGCCAATCCTGGGTCCGAAAATACAACCAAATGTGTTACACAAAGAAACATGGCGGACCTGGATTCCCGATGGCTGGGACTGAGGCCGTGGGCCTGCTTCTTGCCTCGACCAGGCCTGTGTGGCCTCAGAACTCGGCAGGCAGGGCTGACGGAGGCCAGCCCGTCCCCTCCCTGCCTTGCACTCAGGCCAGGGCTCTGTGACCCATCTCCGTCACCACCCACCTCTGCCTGAGCTCCCATCAGCTTCTGAAATATTGTCACGATCCGGCATGAGCTGTGGCAGGCTACAATTAATTAACTAATCAGTTCTACTCTATCAGCAAGTGCAGACCAGGAATGTTAAATAAACAAATTAAAGGCTGTGGTTCACTAAAGCTCAGCCCAACGAAATAATAATGAGGCAAAGTTAACTGCTCTGAACAGAAGGAGGAAGGATGTTATAATGGAATACACCAGGGCAGTCATATCCTAGAAAAAGGCAGAGAAGATCCTGCCAGGGGGACCCTCTCACCCTATGCTCCACTCGGGGAAAGTGGTGGGGACCCACAAGGACAAGAGAGAGAGCACAGCTCCACAGCCAGACGGAATTGGACTTGAAGCCCAGCTTGACGGCTTATCAGCAGAAATCCATCCCAGCCTGACTGCTTATCAGGAAGTCCCTTAACTGCTTTGAGCCTCAGTTTCCTAACTTATCAAAAGGAGGAGGAAGGGAGCAGCAGTTATCTCCCGCCGGCCGCCTGCGTCAGCGTCAGCGCTCACATGCATGAGCCTGGCTGCTCCAGAAGACTGGGGCACGGAGGGGCTGACACCCTCGGAGCAGCTCTCCACCCACGATTAGTGCGAGCTGGGGGGTCCCCACTCTAGCTCCTCACCTGTAGGTGGAATGACTCCCAAGTCTCCCAGAGGCCCCCCCTGGGGCTGTGCCCCAACGCCCAGAGCCTGCTGGTTCACGCACACTGTACTGTCTTCCTTCCCGCCCTCTCTCCCCTCCCCAGAGCCCTGCTGGTGCTTCCCTGAGCACCTGCCAAACCAGCCACTTGCAATCAAAATCTGCTTCTGGGAGAATGCAGCTTGAGACACATTCCTTAGACAGATTTGGGGGGCTATTTTCAAATGTTCTGCCCCATCCTCTCTCAGTTACTTCGTAATTCCAATTCATAGTGGCACGGGGCTTTAAACTTCTCTGAGGATAATGGGCCCGTCTGTCCCACTGGAAGCACAGCTTGGGGGAACTTGCCTTTATGGCCATTCATTTGTTCAGCAAACATATACTTAGAGCCGCCATGAGCCAAGGCCTGGCCTAGGGGCTGGGGGTCCAGCTGTGAGCAGTGCCAACAGACATCACTTGCATGGATAAGAGGCACAAACATCCAACCAGTTGTGACTCCGATGCAGGGAGAAGGCATTATCGTAGCACAGGACTAGGTGGAGGCCTTCTGCTTCTGGGCCCGGCATGTTCATTGCCTGCCTGTGGGACGGGAAGCACGCCTGCCATGACCTTCGGCCTCCGCGGCTGCAAAGTGAAGATGTTGAGACTCTGGTTGAAAATGGGCCAAGAGCTCTGGAATCTTTCAGAAACTGTCTCGACCATTCTCTCAGACAGAAACTGTCTCTCTGTGGTTATTCATCCAGGAATTGATACCTGGGCAAGTTTCCAGCATCGCTGTTGGATGATAATGTCCTTTCCCAAGTTTTTATCTAGACAGATCAGCACGTAGGGCTGTCAGCGAAGGTCTGCACTTTTCCTCTGCCAGGGTCTTCTCCTTAGAAGCTGAGTGTGGCCCTCAGGAAGGCCCCCTCACTCGTACCTGGGGCAGCAGCATCTCAATTCTCCCCTAATGAAATCATCATAAAGGCAACTTGTTGGGATTTTCTGAGCTCCCATGCATGGAAGCCTCCAGCCCTGGGCTCTAGCACAAACCTCAGACAGTGTATCTGAAAAGCCAGTTAGAAAAGGCCCCAGAGAATGTTCTAGAACTTAGAGAAGAGGGATCCAGAGGGAGAGAGCTACACCATGGGACAGTCACAGAGGTGGTCTCACATTCTCCCCGGCCCTGGGTGTCTTCGAGAGGTGGCAGGGAGGGTCCCAGCCATGCTCAAACCAAAGAGACGGTAACCATTTTATAGGGCAGTGCTTCCGATTAGGGCCCTTCTAGTGCTGATGGGTTTTCCCTGCCAGTTACAGGTAAGAATCTAAGTGACAAATGGTGATGGGGAGCTCCGTTATAACTGCACAAAGATCCCTCTGGCAAAGAATATTAATATGTTCCTCTCCTGCCCTCCCAACCACACACACACACACACACACACACACGCTTACCCTGCTTTGCACTCTGCTAGCACCCCTTCTACCATTGCAGCTGTTTTAGAACATCAGAGCACTCTGTAACGTCACACGACGCTTGTGGGATGGCCTTCGTAACACCCACCAGGGTCTCCGGGATTCCTCCTCCCCTCATGCACACCTTTCCAGCTGGAACCGGGAGACTGTGCTCAGCTCTCCCCGTATATGACTAGTAATAATAATAACAACCATCACTATTTCTTCATAGATTACCTTGTGTCAGGTCCTGTGCTAAGCGTTTTATGTGCATTAATTCAGGGGTTACCAAGTGGCCTGAATCTACACACACACACCCCTCCACTGCCTGTCTATGTAAATAATGTTTTATTGGAACAGCCATACCAGTTTGTTTATGTATCATCTATGGCTGCTTTAGTGCTACAATGGCAGAGTAACTGAGACTGCAACCGTATGGCCCACGAAGCCTAAAATAGGTCCTATCTAGCCCTTTATGGAAAAATTTTGCTGACCCATGCATTAACTCACCTTACCCTTTTCCAAAGCCCTGGGGATCATTGTAAAAGTCCTTTATATTAAAAGAAACAGGGATTCAGAGAGGTTAAGTACTTTGCCCAAGGACACACAGCTTATAAGTGACAGAAGTAGGGCTTGAAACCCAGGAGTTCAGGGTGCAAGTCCTGGCCTCCAATGATCTACCCACAACTTCTTGTGAAAGTGAATCAGAAATGACCAATGAACCCCTGGCCAACAGGAGGGCTGGGAAGGTGGGAGCAGGTTAGGGGCCACTGATGAATGAGATAACCGGCAGCTCCAGGGCAGTATGAGGGACCAGGGCCTCACAGGTGTTGAGTCTGGAAGGGATTTTTGCTCCTTCCTTTCTCCATCTCTGTGAATGCTGAGTGGCTCGTGTCTGCTGGACTTTTAACAAGATTCAGCAACACACAGAGCAACTTGCTACCTGCTGTTATGAATGCCGCAGGCCTTGTACCGGGGCCTGGTGAACAGCAAATGCTTAAACTTATTTACAAAGGTCGTCTTCACTCTTCTTTAAGTCTCTTTTCCACGTTGGATGGAGAATGGGGCAATGCTGCAACGGTCCTAGAATTTCAGAATTTCAAAAGTGTCTCCGCAGCTAAGAAGTCACCCTCCTTCTGGGAGCCCATCCCCCCCCAGAACATCCCCTAACTTACTTTGTCCTGGCTCTCTGGGCCCATCCCAGGACCCCAGGCTGAGCATCCCCATGTGTTTCCACTGCCCCTCCTAGGATCTGGGTCCTCCCCATTGGGGTCCAGTGACGCCCACCTTCAGTTGCCTTCAAGCTGCAGAGTTCTGTGCAAACACAGATGCCCCACCTCTCTCCAGAGAGTCTGCTTCACCAGGGGCACCTTGGGGTTTGGGTCTGTTAAAGCCCCACCAGGCCAGTTTGGTCTGAGGACGAGCGCTCTGGTCCATTATGCCTCAGCACATCCCCGTTTGCTGAGGGCGGCTTTGCAAAACCCTGGTTGACCGGGAGGGTCCCCTGACTGTGGATGGTATTCTCCTTCCAACAGTCAAAGACGCGTCACAAAGGGCCACGAAGGCTTCTGACTGGAAATTTCCTCTGGTCGAAAATCTCACAGCCGAGCAGGTTGGTTGCATTGGTACCAGTTAGTACAACAAAAACCCAACATGAAAAGGATAACCTTACAGTCTAGGAAGTTTGCCAGAATCTCAGTCCATTCAGGTCATTATCTAACTCCTGCCACTACAACTTCAATAAAACTGATAACAACATTTAAATGGGCGATGAAGTTGCATTTTCCTTACTGCAAAGGAAGAGAATTTGGAAACCTGGTGATGGAATTTTTGTCAAAGTCTCATTTAAAAAAAAAAAAAAGAGGAACTGATGATATGAAGCTTCAAGTGATGCTATGAAGCTTACAGTTAGATCAAGGTTCAAACTCAGGCCCTGTTACCTCTGAAGTATCAGTAGCTTGGGCAAGTCTCTTCATGACCCCAACCCTAATGTTTTCATTAATAAAATGAAGATAAAGATGCTCCCTCCCCAGAGTGGTTAGAGGGCAAGATACTTAAGTAAGGGGCCTGGGACTGGTCCTCAATAAACACTTACTTAGAATAAGACTGGCTGCCAATGAGAAGTTTGCCTCCTGATAGGAGAGGAAAAGTCATGCACAGAGATTATGACCAAAGCCAGTAAATCATGAGGATAGTTCAGAGGGTCAGCAGAAGAGAAAACGGAAGAGAGAAAACTTTAGGAAGAAGGAAGTGTTTGATCTTGGTCTGGGTGATATGGTGGGATTGCAACATTTAAGGTTGGGGGAGAAAGGCAAGCCTGGTGGAGGGATGGCGGAGGCGCACGGGGGCGGCAGCTGACCTGGACCGACCAACAGCAGCCCCCCTGCCACCGAGGTTTCAACAGTAGATGGATCAAGCAAGCCAGGGTGCATTCATTTCCACACAAGGACCGACAGCAGCATCCTGGGGGGCGGGGGAAGGGCTGAAGGAGGTCTTATCTCCAAGGTCAGTTTGGGATTGAGGAGCTCGGACATTTTTGCCCTCTCTGCCACCAGCCAGGGGGCAGGGGCAACCCATAGCCCAGAGGCAGAAGGGTCCAGGACAAGGAGGCTCAGAGAGCCAGGGAGCTGCCCGAGGCAATGAGCACAGCCCTGACAAATGGGAGCTTTACCCACACCTGGCCCAAAAACACCCCTCAAAGAGAGCCAGCCAATTGGGCTGACATATAAGGCATTTTATTTTTCTGCAACATATGCTATATTCATCTACCTATGGAAAGGGAAACTCTAGGGGTATGGGGAATGGGTTCTTATATAGTTTGGGGTTGCTCAATATTTTCTAAGATGAGCTGCCTCAGCCTTTGCGTGAAAAGGCACCTGTGGCCAGAGAGGAGGCTGTGACCAGAGGCACGTTTGACCCAGTGTCCCCAAACTGTGCCAGGAGATCCTCAGGACACCAGCATCCAGCCAGATGGTCCAGTTAAAAATCTCTGAGATCGAGTCTTTGGAAAAGGTTCAGCCACACTTTCCTTGTAGCGGTGGGACTTCAGAGTGGCTGAGATGCTGGCACACGTGAAGAATCTGCAGAGGAGAGGGGTATGCAGTGCTATCCAAGTTCACGGCACCACATGCCACCACCCTGCCTTCTTCTCTAAAAGGCCCTCTGAACAGCTTTGCTGCCCTGGGATCCAGGGAGCAGTTCAGGATGGATGGAGATGGCAATATAAAGGAACGTAGCTGCCTTGCGCACAGGGGCCAACCGGGGCAGGTGCGTGCACCTGTGCTCAGGTAGCAGAATGAGCCTGGGTCTCCTCCAGCCTGTCTCCCCACCAGTCTATTCCCAGCTGCCTTCTGGAGAACAGGTATTCCCAACAGCCTCCCACGTGCCTAGCCCTGTGCTTCCTTGTTTAATTGCATTCTCACGGTATTCATTCCCAGGTCAACCATATGAAATAGTTACCGTCAATGTCATGTTATAATACAGGAAACCAAGGCAGCTCAGGGAGGGTAGGAATACTGCCCAAGACCCCACGGTTGTAAAAGGAAGAGCTTGGATTTGAACCCCATCTGCCACACTCCAGTGGGCATTTCAACCCCGTGCCAGGGAGAGACCCAGGGATAGATGCTCAGTTTCTCCGCAGAACAGCAGCCACTGTCTGGCTGCCCACCAGCTGACTACGTATGAGCAGATGAGGCAGGCTCGGGGGAGAAGACTGGAAAGCCGATGCGTTCTGCGTTCCCCCAGCTGTATCGCCAGGGTCTAGCTTCCCCGCCAGCTCCAGAAGGTTCCCGGTGCTCAATTTGAGTTACCAGATAATTATGCCCACAAATGCAACACCAAGGAAGCTGAGCTTCCACCCACAACAGAAGCTGGAAGAAATGTGCGTTTATTTTCCCCTGACATCATCATTTTGTCCTCTTCTACTCCTTTCTTTGTCTCTGACTTATGGGCCAAACTCCTGAAGCTTCTAGAAATGAGTGAAGCAGAGGCAGGGGGACAGTATGCTGGACTGTTCGACATTGTTTTTATCTCTGATTCCTTCCTTTCTGCCTCCACCACCTCACACCCCAGATCTGAGTCAATCATTAAGTCCTGACCCTCCGCCAGCTGCTGTGTGGTCTTGGTCAAATCCTTGCCTTCTCTGAGCCTGTGTCCTCACTTGTTATTGTAAGGAGAATAATGGTCTCCCAAAGATGTCCACATCCTAACCTTACGAATATGTCACCTTACACATCAAAAGAGACTTTGCAGATGTGATTAAATTGAGTATCTTGAGATTGGGAGATTATCCTGGATTATCTGGGCGGGGGCGGGGGGGGGGGGAGGGGCTCAATGTAATCATGAGAGCATAAAAGAGAGATAGACGGCAGCAGCATGAGGACTTAGCCCGGAGTTGCTGACTTTTAAGATGGAGGAGGGGTCATGTGTGAAGGAATGTGGGCAGCCTCTAGAAGCTGCAAAAGGCAAGGAAACAGATTCTCCCCTAGAGCCTCCAGAAGGAACACAGCCCTTGATTTTAGCCCAGTGAGATACATATCTACGGAACTGTAAGATAATAAACTTGTGTTGTTTTAAGCCACTAAGTTTTTGGTAAGTTGTTACAGCAGCAACAAAAAAACTAACACCCATGGACGAGGAGGAGGTTCTCTCCAGTTAGAAAAAGTCAAGTGATTTTGTCATTGGTGAAATGATATCTATACAGCAAGAGCTTCCAACAGCAGCTGTGCTTTCAGGACCCTCTGGCAGTGGTAACATCTTCCATGTGGCTCTGTGACCCTCCAGGATCTCAACAGTCCCTCAGGAGCCACAGCACCTGGAAGGTGGCTCATCTGTTACCCTGGGTCTGGGGTCACAGACCCCAGACGCACACTGACTAGATGCACATTGACTAAAAACAATATTTTTAAAAACAAATATTTACTGTCTACCCAGTGCCCAGCACCTTGTGAAGCAATTTCACAAACTGTATTTCATTATTTCACTTATTCTCTAGGGATACCTAATTATCGTTATTCCCATGTTACAGCTGATGAATAAAAAGGACAGCTTGAGCACTCTGACCAAATTTACACAGAGAGCAAATGGCACAACTTGAACTTGAGCCAAGTTTCTCCAGCTGCAAATCCCTTGGTCTGACACTGTGGAAGAGGGGATGATATCTAGGTACATCAGCAAGCAAAATAATCAGATAAGCAGACAAGCATAAAAGCCACAGGTGAAATAGTAAAGTGGCTGGCATATAGTAGGTGTTCAATAAAAATGAACTGACTTTTTAATAGAAGAGTAAATGTGTTTGGAGCAAACAGAACATTCACTTTTTCCCGTTATTCATTTCAAAGGTGAGGAAACTTGCAGAAAAGAGTCAATGAATTCAAAAATGCAAAACAGTAGTCCAGCCTACAAGAGCACAACTGATGCAGAGTGAGGGTTAGATTAGCATCATCATAAGTTAGAGGTTAAGGGAGAGGAGGAATGTGATACTGCGTTAGACTCAAGCGAGAAAGACGATGGAAAAGGCAGAGGTTTCTAAAGGTTCAATTACAGAGACTGACAAGGCCATGGAAAGGGTGAGAAGGCTGTCCTGACAATTTGCTTTTAGATGTCAGTCACCAGAGCTCCTGCTGTTTCTAGAAAACCAGGGGAGCCGAGGCAGAGGCAGCATGCCATCCCCACACCCTTCCTCCAGGCGTGGCTTAAAGAAGTCAGTCTTATGGGTTGAACTGTGTCCTCCCCAAAATTCATACGTTGAAGTCCTAACCCCTAGAACTTCAGGACATGAGCTCATCTGGAGATACGGTTTTTACAGAGGTCACCAAGTTAAAAGTGAGGTCATGAGGGTGGACTCTAATCCAATATGACTGGCACCCTTGTAAGATGGGGAAATTTTGGACACAAACAAGTATAGAGGGAAGATGATGAAGAAACACAGAGAAAAGATGTCCATCTGCAAGCCAAGGAGAGAGGCCTGGAATAGACCCTTCCCTCCCAGCCCTCAGAAGGAACCAACCCAGCCAACACCTAGATTTGGACTTGCGGCCTCTAGAACTGTGCGACAGTAGATTTCTGTTGTTTAATCCACCCAGTCTGTGGCAGGTCTCGCAAGTTAATATGAGGGCCTAAGTAGAAAGGGACAGGGTGGGGAGACTTGGCAGAAGGATGGCATCCTCAGAAGGAGGGTCTCCTCCAGCGTGGACAGACTGGACACCATCTCAAGGTTCCTCAGAACCAGATGGAGTTTGTTTCCACCCAGGCAGAGGCAGAGGATGAGCACACAAGATGAGTCCTCAGAGGTCCCTCTTGGCCAGACGAAGGAGCCGCTAACCAGTGAGTGGCGGGTTCATGGATGACCAGCATGAGCTCAGCCACCAGGGAGCACACAGGCCACCAGGCCACTTCACCCATCCGTGCACGTGGTCATTCACAAATCCACCCTGCGCCTCTGTGACTCCCCACCCGCCTCCCCTCAACCACTCCTCGTTTACACGTGACCAGGGGAGCTGTCGGCTTGTACCGCTCAGGAGCGACTGAGGCCCTCTGGTCTTCTCATTTACTATGACGTTTTACGGCAAAATTGCTCTGGGCATTGTCACAGGTTGGCTGGCTGGGAAGCAGAATCTAAGACAGAGGTCGATATGCAGAAGGCTTATTAGGGAGTCCTCTCGGGCTCAACACCCACAGGAGGGAAGGGAAAGAAGCTGGACTGGGCAGAGGGAGCAGGTTAGGTGCAGCAGGGTCTCCATGGAAAGCTCAGCCAACTGCACAGGGAATTCTGAGGGTTGGGGGACCCTGCACGCCTGTCCCTAGTTGGGGTGAGAGGGTCAGGCCTTTAGACCCCCACAGGACTCAGCCACAGGAGGTAGGCCACCTCCAAAGAGGGGAAGATTTGGGGGCGGGAGCTCTCTCCAGCTGAGGAAATCCTGCAGCAGGGGGCTCTATGGACATACAAAGTTTAGGTTGCACAAGGCTTTTCAAGACCCCATCCCTGGGTTACATCAAGGACTGCCTGGGTTCACTAGGAGGCTACAAAGCCCAACCCGCTGGTGCCATCCAGGTGTCTCCTCAGCCATCCGTCTTCTCTTGACCCTGTGCCCAGAGCAAAAGCCTGATTAGCTTAACTAAAGGAGCTAAGTTTCAATTCCACCATCAGATGCATGCGTGCCCTCAGAAGCTCTACTCTGCTATTTAACTTCCCACAGTATTAGGGTCCCAGGAGTTGGAGGTAGGGAGACAGACAGAAGCGGTAATCTGGCTCTTTCCCCAGAGTCAAGTTTCCAAGGTGAGAGCATCTTTAACCAACCCTCTGTGCTGAATCCACTTCACAGCTTGACGCCAATGTACAGAACAAAGTTATACATGAAGGTGGCAGCGGCTGACACTGCTATGGCTCCGTCACGTGGCTCTCAGTAACTGGGCACAGCTGAGCACAGAGGTCCTCGCCTTGGCATCTCCGCATGAGCCCAGAAGAAGGGTCATCTGATCGCACGGAGTGTTCAGAAAAATCACCCAGGGAGGAGATGCTGCAGCTGCGTCTCGAAGAATGAGGAGCAGTAAATACGAAAGGAGAAGGCATTCCAGGCAGAGGAAAGCATGTGCAATAGTATGGAGGCGAGGAAAACGTATCCTAACATGAGGATCCGTGCCCAGAGACATACAGCAATTTGTTTCTCACGTGAGTGAATGTCAATGTTTGGCCTTGAACTCAGGATTCCCGAGCCTTGGATCGAAACTGCAATAAACACAGTGTTGATTTCTATGTCAACAGATACTGATTAAGAGAATTACGTCACATGCTCAGTTGTGCAGAACAAGGAAGAAAACCCAGTCTCCCCGCCTCCAAAAGCCCCCTCTTATCATGGTGGCTGGATTTAAACTCTGACCCAGCAGATCCGGAGTTGAATACCAGCTCCAGCATTTGCTAACCATGAGATTTGGGGAAAGTTACTGAACTCTCCATTCCTTTTGCTCTGTAAATGGGCATAGTGGCCCCTTCAGAGTGGTCATGAGGATGCAAGGTGGTGGGGGCACTGGGTGAAGAAGGAGGTATTGTATGTAAAGGATCCAGACCAGGGTCTGGTCTGGCCACAGTAAGGATCTTGTAGAAAGAGCTCAATCGTCACAGATGTAGTGGGCACTCGACTCTTAATTCCTGCTGGTCTGCTATCTGAACCTCCACCCCCTTCCCAGACATCCGCAGCACTCAGTGGACACCATTCCTTTTCTCTATGGGGTGGAGACATAGTCAGGTGTCAAGTCCTCAGGCGGGACCTTGTATCCAGTATAGACTAAGGACTCACTGGTACATGGTGTGGATGCAAGGAGGTAACCAATGTACAGCATCTGGCAAGGAGCAGGCGTGTGATACAAATGGTACAAAAATGACAATACACTGAGGATTGGCCTGAGGCTGTGGTTTTTTTTTAAATAAATTTATTTATTTTTTGGCTGCGTTGGGTCTTCATTGCTGTGCGCGGGCTTTCTCTAGTTGCGGCGAGCGGCGGCTACTCTTTGTTGCGGTGCGCGGGCTTCTTATTGCAGTGGCTTCTCTTGTTGTGGAGCAAGGGCTCTAGGTGTGCGGGCTTCAGTAGTTGTGGCTCACGGGCTCTAGAGCACAGGCTCAGTAGTTGTGAGCATGGGCTTAGTTGATCCGCGGCATGTGAAATCTTCCCGGACCAGGGCTCAAACCCGTGTCCCCTGCATTGGCAGGCAGATTCTTAACCACTGCACCACCAGGGAAGTCTGAGGCTGTGTTTTTGAGGGAACACAGCTCTGAGCAGCTCTGTCTCCATTTACCACGACTTTTTAGTGGAGAATCTGGAACTGAGGTTGGAGCCTGACATGTAGTCCACTAGAGGCACTCACCTCCCTTGGCCAGCTTCCTCTACCTACACAGTCATGGGAGCCAAGGACCCAGATCCTTTAAGCTTGGAAAACCCTTCCCCTGGACGACCTGGGAAAAAGAGGCCAACAGGCACCTTCTCGACTAGAATCGGCCAAGAATTGTCTGTTGTCTCAATCCTTTAAAGTAAGTTTCCTTTAGACTCCATGTTCCTAGAGCCTCCAGTGGAAAGCCCCAGAGGCCAGCCTCCTTGGTTGAACAGGGGTCCTGAGAGAAGCCAGAGGTCTGAGATACTCTTTTGATGGCCTGGAGGAAGGTGTGACTCCCGTGTAAACCCCTGCTGAGAAGCCAGCACTGCTGGGGCTGGACGGGAGGATAGCATCTGCTCACGGGGTCATCGTGTTTATCCCTGGTGGTCCACGGATGAGAGACAAGTCTCCTGACTCAAGGAGCTGTGGAGGCCCCTGAACAAATGCAATACAGAGCCAGCTCCTCAGAAGAATGAGGGAGTCAGAGTGGACGCAGAGAAATGGGAGCAAAGAGCCTCTGGTAGAATAAGTGGAGATGACACAACAGCCATGGTGGTTTGGGGGGAGCCCTGAGTTGGGGGAGGTGAGGCCAGATGTGTGAAGACCCGAAATTCCACACCAAAGCCTGGCTCACACTCAGAAGACAAAGAATAGCCACTGAAGGATAGTAGACCCAAAGACGACATGACTGGATTCCCTCAACAATCTGATGAGTTATTTAGCTTGGAGACAAGGCAAGAATTCCAGAGAAGGTGTTGGAGGGACCAGTGATTTTACTAAGTTCAAATCCCTGATTTTTTAACATGTTTATATGCACCCATGTGCTTATGATACCCTTAGGTGAACAAAATGTTCCCGGGGCTGGATGGTAGCCTCAAATGCCATGCCCCCCGCCGAAGTTCATAAGCTCCCTGAAGTGCACCCCTGACCACATCAGCTCTCTTTCTGCTCAAGGAACCTCTGTACTTTCCCATCACCCAAAGAATAAATCCCAGCCTCCATCACTGCCGGACATCCACAGTCCCTTTGACTTTTTTTCCATACTTCCATCTCAGTCTTGGTGATCATGAACCCTGTTCAAGAACTTCTGTCCTGTGTGGTCAAAGTGTGTTTGTCACTCTTCCCATGACTTAACCCTGGGTCCTCAACTCCAAGCCTTTCTAATTGCTGTTCTCAATGCCTGTGAGGCTCTCCCTCCACACCCATCTTCTCATCCAAATTCCAGCACCCGAGGCCCAGCTCTAAAGATACTCCTCCCAGGAAGTCCGTCCCACTTCCCCCAGTCCTTGGTGGGATCTCCAACTCTCACCGCCATCTCACTCTGCCCCTAAAGTTACTGCATTGTTTTAAAAATCACTGGTGAACAGGTTATCAGTTCCCTATTAGCCTGTGAATAGCTAGAGGACAATAAGCCAAACTTATCATTCCTGCTTTGTTAACGGGGCCTTTTGCATAGAAGATTTTTAATAAATGGGTCTTCTTTGAGTGCTATATGCTCAGGCTTTGACTTCATTTTAACTCCTAATTCTATTCTCCTACTATGTCTCAGAGATGGATATCCTGCCTCTGTCCTAAGAGTAAGTCCCTCTCGAGCCACGCCATACATCCATGGTAACCAGAAACCACCGACAGGACTAAAATCCACATTTACCACCCGACTGACAGGCTCACGATGTAGTCGGTTTCCTTAAAGGTGGTCAACTTAATGTCTAGGTACAAGTGGTTTAACGTAGCCCTCTTTGATGCTCATGTAATTAAATTCCACCCAAAAAAGATCCTTGGACAGATCCTGCATTATGATCTTCATTTTCAGGGAATAACATATACTCCCCTGTGTGCCTCCATCAGGTTAGACACACATACATTATATATATTTTTTCTAACATCTTTTTTGGAGTATAATTGCTTTACAATGGTGTGTTAGTTTCTGCTGTATAACAAAGTGAATCAGCTGTACGCATACATATATCCCCATATCCCCTCCCTCTTGCATCTCCCTCCCACCCTCCCTATCCCACCCCTCTAGGTGGTCACAAAGCACGGAGCTGATCCCCCTGTGCCATGCGGCTGCTTCCCACTAGCTAGCTATTTTACATTTGGTAGTATATATAAGTTCATGGACTTATAGACACATACATTTTTAATAAATTTGTTCTGAATTTAGCTGGTCTGGACAGAAGTCAAAGGGAAGGAGATTAAACAGTGTTCCGAGCACCAAATTTCAGAGTCCTATTCTGTGGAATTTAAAGCAAGAATGTCTGCGAGAACCCTGAGAAGACTCAGAGCGCTCTGGCTGGTGGCGGCGATGGGATGGTGATTCTTACAATAATTCTGCTTTAAGGCAAGGAAATGAGACCTTCTCTCACGGGGGAGCTCCCACTTCCAATCTTCTCTTGTGTTTAGGTGGGAACAAAATGAGGCAAAGAACTGTACATGTTGCTTTGATAAATTTAGCCTCTTCCTCAATTATAAAATCTCTAGTTATTTCTCAGACTAAAGGCCCCAGCGTGGGTGACTGACTCCGAATGTCACCCCTCCCCCCCGCCCACGGCTCAGCAGCGGGGTATGAGGGACAGAGGGGGAAGCAGGGCTTGTCGGTCACAAAGGCCAGAAAGGGGTGGGGACGGGCGTGAAGCTCTTGGCTCCAGCACTTGCCAGCCGGTTGGCATTGAGGGGGTTACTTAGGTACACCGATTCCAAGGCCAGACCAAATGTTCATCTCTCTCTTTGTCTCTGAACCCCTAACTTCATCAACCCTGTAACCGACATTTCCACTTGGCCTTTAAGCAGGCCTCTCAAATTCAATGACTCCTAAACCAGCCCTTTGATCTTCACCCCGCAATAAACCCCCCTGTCCCTCAGACTTCAGCTTTAAAGGGCAACACCACCTACCACAGCCTCGGGCCAAATTCCAGGGTCTAATGCTTACCCTTCTCTTTCTCTCACCCTTCCAATTAGTCCACCATCCTCTTTAAGATCTTGTTTCCTTAAGTGGGGATAATATCTTCCTTCCTCAGATGATGTGAGGATTAGACATAACATAGGTAAAGTGCCAAGCACATAGGAAGTACTCAAATGATACCCATTTTCAACACTGTGCCCCTAGTCGCTGAACAAAAGCCCCTATTCTCCTGAATAGACACATAGGCTCTGAATCTGTGCATTAAAAAAAAAAAAAAAAAAAAAAAAAATTGGAAGAAGATATGTCCTAGCGTCTAGGTTTGGAGGAGATAAATGCTAAAAGCTTTGGGGTGAGTGTCTAAGAGCCTGTGGGTGAGGTAACCATGCATTAAATGAGGGTGCTCTCCTTTTAGTGTGCTCCAAAGCAGCCCACTAATAAGCTATGGTCATCACAGATAAATGGAGACTTCACAAAAAGAAGCAGCAGAAAAAAGACAAGGAAAACAAATGTGTAATTCAGTCAAGAGGCATTGGCTGCAGTCATGCAATTCCAAGGTTCGGGACCAGGCATTATGCTCATTTTCATGTCTGACAACTAACACATTCGCTTGCTGCTGGATGCAACTATTATGGGGAAAAAAACCCCAAATTCAATTTCATCCGCATTTGTCACTAGAGTATTGTGTCTGCTACACAAAGGCAGGAGATTGAAATGAAAGATGCCCCTCACCGAATTTTAACTTTGAGAGAATGTGACCCCGCTCTGAGCGTGAGCACACAGTCAGCTGGTGGTTTGAAGAGGCTCAGTGTTGCGCACACAATCCAGGTCTTTGGCACGAAGATACGTTCTGTTTAGGCTCATCGTACCCTCGCCACACCCCCTTTTCCTGTTTACAATCAAGATCTTTAGTCTTCATTATTGGTGGACTATTGATACAGATGTTTACTCAGAATAACTTGAAGAGCCCCCAAAGTCTCAAATCAGACATTTCCTCTCACTATCGCAGCCCCTGAAACCCCCGCCATGATCGCTGGCTTTGGGAAAACACCTCTTCCCACACAGGTCTCCATTCAATGCCATGTCTGGTTGTCTGTTACCATGTTGGCTTCAGCAAAGCCAAATGCTCACCGAAGTATTATGCTCTAGGACAACAAAGAAAAGGGGTCACCTTTTCTTTGACCTTTGCCCCATGGTAAGGATGAAGCGTGTGCTGGAAGTAACCATACCTGTGATAAGGGTGAAATAATAGAGGAGGTGGAAGCTTATACAGGAAGCGCCTCTCTTAACTGGGAGTTCAGGAGATGTGGGTTTCAGACTTTGCTTGCTTCTGGCTCACCTTGTGACGTGGAGCAAGTCCAATTCTCTGCTGTCCATAAAGTTGGGTTGAGGACACTTGCCCCTCTGGGAGTAAGGGGGGGGATGGGGCCAGGATGGAAGGAAGGATTGTAGGTCCAGGACCCAGCCTAGGATCTTGCAGAGAGAGCCCAATCTTCCCAGGTACGTTTGGCACTGGGCTTTTCATTTCTGGCTGTTATTTGAACCTCCATGCCCTTCCTGTGCTCAAGAAACTCTCCATTTTATGCACCGGGGACAGCCTCTCAATAGAGAAGGTGAAAATGTAAGGTACCTCCTTTCTCCTCCCCCACCCCCCAGCATCTAGAGTGAGGTACGTAACCTGGGATGTGCCTGGACCGAGTTGGGAGGCGGTGACACAAAGACGTGGGGACCGTAGAGACTCTGTTCTGGAAGTGGGTGGCAAGAGTGTTCGGGCCAATGTTGAGATTCGGGGACAGTGGTGGCAGGGGTCCCCCCAGCTGGTCGTGGACCCTGATTTTGGCTCCCACTCTGGGTGCCGCCTGATCTCCTCTGTTCTTGCCCCTTTCCCCCTTCCTCCCTCCTTCCCTTCCTTCCTCCATTGTAAAATATCTTCAACATACATAAAGTAT
This sequence comes from Phocoena sinus, assembly GCF_008692025.1. Lineage (NCBI taxonomy): Eukaryota > Metazoa > Chordata > Mammalia > Artiodactyla > Phocoenidae > Phocoena > Phocoena sinus. Next base: position 38,931,399 of record NC_045781.1, read on the forward strand.
TCTTATAATATATACCTGGTTCACAACTGCCCAGCTTAATAAGATCTTAGCATTTTTATAAGAAACAAAATATTATAGATAAATTTGAAGCCTCTGTGTATCCCTCTCTAATCCCATTGCCTTTCTGCCTTCCAGATGTAAACTCTGTTCTGAATATGATTATTATTATGCAAGATATAATTTTAGCACATAAAATTTACTAATTTAATAAAATTCAATAATTTCACATATGCATGTGTGCATACAAACACCAACAACACGTGGGGACTTCTGGTCCAGTCAACCCGGCAAACAGATATTCTGAAAAACCCTCTCATTACCAAATACCTAGAACAGTGATGCTTTGCAATCAATAGACGACCTCATAAAAAATGTAAGGGAAATCAGTAGGGTGAGTAAAGCAGATTGTCCCACCTAATGTGGGTGGGCCTCATCCAATCCACTGAAGACCTGAAAAGAACACAAAGGCTGAATAAAAGGGAATTTTGGTGCTTCCCTGGTGGCGCGGTGGTTGAGAGTCCGCCTGCCGATGCAGGGGACACGGGTTCGTGCCCCGTCCGGGAAGATGCCACATGCCGCGGAGCGGCTGGGCCCGTGAGCCATGGCCGCTGAGCCTGAGCGTCCGGAGCCAGTGCTCCGCAGCGGGAGAGGCCACAGCGGTGAGAGGCCCGCGTACCGCAAAAAAAAAAAAAGGGAATTTTGCCTGTCTGACTACATGAGCTGGGACATCAGTCTTCTCCTGGCCTTGGGCTGGAACTAACAGCATTGGCTCTCCTGGTTCTCAGGCCTTCAGACGTGGACCAGAACTAACTGTCAGCTCTCCCAGGTCTCCGGCTTGAGATCTGGCGACTGAGGATCTTGGGACTTCTCAGCCTCCATAATCATGTGAACTAATTCCTTATAATAAATCGATAGCTAGCTAGCTAGCTAGAGAGATCGATCCTATTGGTTCTGTTTCTCTGGAGAACCATGACTGATATAGATGTCAGTACCAAGAATGGTTCCAGAGGAACAGAGTTTTAAGGATGAGTTTTCCGAATTGGTTCTGGGGTTGATGGAATTGACTCTCTAATCTGATTAGATGTAAAGACACTAAAGACTCTATTTCCAGTAGTAAAGAGACCACTGATGGTCTACGACGCAGTGTTATAGGAGAGATACACAAAACACCGTCACTGCATACTCACCAATGATTTACAAGAAGCATGGGCTGGATGACTGTGCATACGATACTTTCAAACACTTTTGGTAAACCAACAAATGTAATGAAGCTGGCTGGCTGTTCCTCATGTCAGTGGACAAAGTGGAGAAAGGAAAGGCTCAGAGATAAGCTGAGAGGTTCAAATTCCCAGCTCAGGTGCTGTATAAATGAGAATCTCGACTAATACAATCTGTAAGAGGGGAGGACAGACAATAGTCGTGGAAATGTCCAGCGGAGACCCCGAGGTTGTGACGGGAATGGAGGAGTGGTGGTGACAACATATAGTGTGAGATGAAAGCGACGTGGTCGTGGAACAAACACTGGGCAAGGATGCGTGAACTGCTGGTGGGAGCTCGAGACCCAGGATCAAAGAGCTCTCCTCCCCCATGGTATTTCCTTCTTAAATCTGGCTTTATTTCTGATGATGAGATGAAACAAATAAAGCCCCCAGTTTCAGGAGAACGGCATTTTCCCCCCCTGAGGAAGAAGAAATAGGGATGGAGCAAACAGGAGGACCAAGCACGTGGGGATGTGGACGGGTCTGGGGCAGACCCAGGAGCAAGTCACCTTAGCTCCAAGGAGACAATCAGCTCCATGGAAGTCGTATCTTGCCTTCTGGGCAGGGGGAAAAAAACCAAAAAACTCTGTTCAAATACTACCGTTACAAAATAACATAGGCTCTGTGAGGAAAATGTTCAGAGAAGAGAAAAGGAAACTAGAGATAGAAAAATCATCCACAGTCGCAGCACCCAAAGACCTTTACTGTTGCTAACATTTCAGGGCGTTTCTTTTCAGATAAAGAATGTAATTTTTAGGGATGTGAAATGCTGTCAATCAACGGAGAGCCGTGACCACAGAGGACACTGGGGAGGGAAGGAGCAGTCCATCGTGTTCCTAAGCCATTGTCACATCCCTTAGGCCGGGGGCGGCAGAGCTGGGGAGCCCGGCACCTCCCCAACAAGCCCTGGGTACAGCCTCCAATAAGCCCCCCAGGATTAGGCTCCCAGGCGTCTGTAGATATGGCGGCACCTGGGGATGGTCCTCCCTGGGTCTGAGTTCTCAGGTCCCACAACACGGCTGAGCCTCTGCTCCATCTCACATTTCTACCCAAACACTCTGGCCTGGGACACATCGAAGTGCAGAGTGTGTGTGTGACACAGCTCGGCTTCCCAGGACGGAGGCTGGGTGTGGGGACAGGGCCCAGATGGCAGGAGATGTGCTTATAAACAGCATGTGGGAGGGTGACACCCTGCTGACAGGGTGAGCCTTATCTCTGCCTTCCTGGCTCCCAGCCCAAATCTCGGGGGAGGCCAGCAGCAGCCGGTGCCTCTGTGTGTCACCTGGAGCCAGCGCTGTCCCCGCCCAGCCTGCATCGTCCACAGCTGCCAGTCTCCCTGGAGACAGGAAAGCCAGATGCACAGCTCTAGCCTCCAGGAAGTCAGTGCTGGTCAGGAGAGAGGGGGAGCAGTGGGTGATGGATTTTGGAAGGGGACATTCTCTCTCAATCAGGCCACCATCACCTTGGCAACATTTTTCCTGGTTCAAGTCACTGCTTAATAAATCTTGGATTTATTGTCCTACATTAATGGATCCAGGAGAAGAGAGGCTCATTTTCCCTTGGCTCCGGAGGGAGTAAACTATCTTCCTCTCCATGGAGTTCCATGTAGGAGGGAACTGCTGGTGAGGAAGCCAGTTGGGAGCAAGCTCCTCGATAAAGTCTCTGTCTCTCTCTGGGTGTCAGTTTCCCGCCTGAGAAACAAGGAGGGGCTGATGTGCTAATGGGGGAGGTCCCTGAAAGCATTATTGTCGAGGGCTTGATGACTCACGTGGGGTGAGGATTTGTCCAGGATCTAGGTTTGGATCCTGTCTACACTGTGTGACTCGAGGCAAAAGATCTCTCTCCCCATATGTGTGATTTACAAAGTTAGGACAAGAGTTTCTACTTCACTATAGTGACACATGGCAATGAACGAGGGTTCTTGGTGGAAAGAAATATGGGTGCATCTAACCAAGGAACCTGTTCTCCCTTCCAAGGCGAGGGCTAAGCTGCTCCTTAAGATGTTGAGGCTGTGACTCCAACACCTGATGACCCCTTGTAAAAAGTTACAAGGGTGTCTGGAAGCCTTGACTTTCAAGGCCCATCTGAAGACCTTCACAGAGAGGAGAGCTGGGCTGGGCTGGGGCCAGGCTGCCCCTGCTGGTGCCCTGGCCACGGCAGGACCACAAGCAGTATTCTCCAGCAGAAAGAGAATGTGAGCCATGTTTGCAATGTAAAATTTTCTGGTTGTTACATTTTTTCAAAAAAGGAAGAAAGAAACAGGTGAAATTAATGTTACTATAACCTGTTTAACCCAATATATCCAAATATTATTTCAATGTAGAATAAATATAAAAGATATAATTGAGTTTTGTTACTCCTTTTTCTCATCCTAAATTTTCAAAATCTGGAATGCTTTTACAATTACAGACTAACTCAATTCAGATGGTACATTTTTATTAGAAAGACCTGATTTCTATTTAGATCTCATTTCTCTCTGAGCCCACGTATTTAGTGACTTCTCAGAACTCCGAAGACCAGACGCACAGTTTTGGTCGCAAAGGACAGCGTCGAACAGCAATCCTTCCCCCTCCTTCCTGGGAGCACCCTTAGCCTTAGCTGCCAGGTCCCACCTCCAAACTTTTGCTGGTCCCTTGCCTCCTGCCCTCCCTGCTCCTCTCCACCTACTCAAAGTTCCCACAGGATTCAGACCCACGTGCTACATCTTCTTCCCTAAGGATCCTCCCCACTCACTTGGTCTTCACTTCCTAGGATGCCTACCACGCCCCCATGCATATCACTTAGTCAGCCCTGAGGACACTTGACTCCTATTTGTACCGCTGAATTTCCCTTCCAGCTAAACTTGGTGAAATCTAGAACCTGTTTAGTGCTTCTATTTATCTCCTGAGGGGTCCCCGATGCTTTAAATCCTCGCCAATACCTTGTACGTGTCTGACACAGAGCAGACACCCATGTGAAATGTTAACTGAGACTCAGTCTCCGTTCTCGAGGGGATCGTATTCCAGCCAAATGCCTTGCCCCTAAGAACATAGATATTAACAGTAACTCACTTTGACAGCACTTGAGGGTTTGCAAAGCACTTCTGTGTGGCAATTTGATAATAATCCTCAGGCAGCAGTAATTCCTCAGGTGCCCCGAGAGACTGCCTCGACAGCCCACCTAAAGTCCCCTCCCCAATATGCTCTCTCTCAGACCATTAGTTTTGCTTACACAGCACTTAACACGACTTTGCATTATTTGATTTTTTGGTCTTGTCTCTGTCTCCCACTAGAATAGAAGTCTCATGAGGGCAGGGGGCACCCATATCTCTCTCTAGGAGCACTGCGCTCTACCCATGGAAAGCACCCAATACATTTGAAAGGAAAGGATAGGAAAGGGAGGAAAGTTAGGAAGAAAGGAAGAAAGAAAAAGAAAGAAAGAGTTCATTCGTATACGCCAAGCTCAGTACACAACTTTTTCTGCATCAGCGCTCTCTAATTATGAGCCATGTTTGTCATTCGTAATTTCCCAGTGGTTACATTGTAAAAATGTAAAAAGAAGCATGTGAAATTAACATTAATATATTGTATATAACCCAATATACTCAAAATATTATTATTTCAACATATAATGAATAGAAAATATCATTGAGATTTTTTTAACCTGAATTTTTTCATCCTATGTTTTAGAAATACAGAGTACCTTTTACAGTTATAGCACATCTCAATTCACATGGTAAAATTTTTATTGGAAATACCTGATCTATATTTAGAACTCATAAACGTACAATTGAAAAAAATAGATTCACAGACCCAAGTTGTTCCAAACACACTTAAAAGTTTTCCAATCACTGAATCAAGAAATGTTTTTTAAATTTAATTCAAATGAAATAAAATGAAAAGTCAGTCCCTCCATTTCATCAGCCACATTTCCAAAGGTCTGTCGCTCCCCGTGGGGGCACTGGAGGTCTAGATAATACTGTTAAGCCTGAGTCCCATTGTACCGTTGCTGTGCTCCTAATTCTCCAGCAGTTTCCCATCACACTCAAGGGGAAAGTCAAAGTCCTGACAATGGCCCACGAGGCCTTTCATGTCTGCCCCTGCCTACTCTTCCACCCTCATCTCTTGCTTCTCTCCTCCTCACTGACGCCACTCTGGCCACCTCAGACTCTCCAGACCTACTCCCACTTCAAGTGCTTTGTCTTGCTGGGCCCTCTGGCTGGGATGCTCTCACCCCTCCCCCAACACCATCACGCGCTGCTCCCTCACTTCCTTCAGATCTTTATTCAAATACCATCTTCCCCTAGGTTCTAGCCTAGCCACTCTATTCTACGTTGATGACCCCACCCGCTACTGACACTTCAAGTCCTTCTTCCCTGAACTGTTTCACTCCCGGGCAGTCTGCTACCACCACTTGACAAACTCTGGATTTTACTTTTTTGAGATATTTATTATCTCACCTCCTCCCCCAGTGGAATGTAAGCTCTAAGAGGTTAAAACTGTTGCCTGTTTATTTACTGCTGGATCCCTGGCCCTGAGCATATCGCTTGTTGAATGAATGTACGAACATACATTTATGTCACTTGGCGACATTCTTATTTTAACCTTGCAAATACAGAAACAGGATCCAGGTGGTGAAGTGATGAGCCCAAAGGCAAAGAAATAGGAAATAGTCAAAATAAGTAGAATGCAAGTTTTACTCGAAATTCCACGTCATTCCCATCATGCACGCTAACTTCAAAAACTGCTGCTTGTCACATACTTTCAGGAAGGGGATTAGGATCCCATAGGACGTTCTAAAAATATGAGCCCTTCAAACACCATGTCAATCAGCCAATTAGTGATTGTAAGTTACCCACATACCAGCAGAGTCCATTCCCTGGGTTTTGTACATTCCAAACATGTACATTGCGATCAGGAAGCAGAAGTCTGGGATGGCTTCACTGAGTGTAACTTATATGGGCTCACTCTAGCCCCTACTGGATGCTACCTGTCACAGGTGTTGGGGGGGTGGGTAACTACTTCCAGCACCCTTCCCCTCAACCACTTTAGCCTAAATCCCACGTTTGTAGTCACACAGTTAAGTCTGTAAATATTTGTGTGAATGGCAAATTTCCTTTTTGCTCTATTAGGAACAATCAAAAGATAGCTTAAGATGAGATAATAACTACCAATTATTGGATGCCAGCCTTTTTAACGCACATCATCACAAATCTTTTAATTTTATTTAGGTGTAGTTGATTTACAGTGTTGTGTTAATTTCTGCTGTACAGCAAAGTGACTCGGTTATACATGTATATATTCTTTTAAATATTCTTTTCCATTATGGTGTGTCACAGAATATTGAATATAGTTCCCTGTGCTATACAGTAGGACCTCGTTGTTTATCCATCCTACGTATAATAGTTTGTCTCTGCTAATCCTAAACTCCTATTCCTTCCCTCCCCCATCCCTCCCCTCCTCCCCCTTGGCAACCACAAGTCTGTGCTCTATGTCTGTGAGTCTGTTTTTGATTCACTGACATGTTCATTTGTGTCATATTTTAGCTTCCACATATAAGTGATATCATACGGTATTTGTCTTTCTCTTTCTGACTCACTTCACTTAGTATGATAATCTCTAGGTCCATCCATGTAGCTGCAATGGCATTATTTCATTCTTTTTATGGCTGAGTAATATCCCATTGTGTGTGTGTGTGTGTGTGTGTGTGTGTGTGTATATGACAACTTTATCCATTCACCTGTCAATGGACATTTCAGTTGTTTCCATGTCTTGGTTATTGTAAATAGTGCTGCTGTGAACATAGGGGTGCATGTATATTTTCGAATTATAGTTTTGGCTGGGTATATGTCAAGGACTGGGACTGCTGGATCATATGACAACTCTATTTTTAGTTCTCTGAGGAACCGCCATACTGTTTTCCATAGTGGCTGCACCAGTTCACATTCCCACCAACAGCGTAAGAGGGTTCCCTTTTCTCCACACCCTCTCCAGCATTTGTTATTTGTAGGTTTTTTAGTGATGGCCATTCTGACCAGTGCGAGGTGGTACACCTTATTGTAGTTTTGATTTGAATTTTTCTAATAATTAGTGACGTTGAGCTGCTTTTCATGTGCCTACTCACTATCTGTATGTCTTCTCTGGAGAAATGTCTGACATCATCAAATTTAATCACCAGACCCCCTATAGGTGAGGTATTACCATTATGCCCATTTCACAGATGAAGGAACTGAGCCTCAGAGAAGTAACTGGGCCATTGTCACATCATTAGTAAGTGACAGAGTCAAGATCTAAATCCAGACCTATCTGTCTGCTATCTTGTCAACAGCAAACTGCTTTACTATCCTGCAAGCTCATAGAAAACCATAATCAGAACATCTCCTGAAAAGAAGATGGAATTAGTCCAACAAGTCAAGTTAAAACCCATTCATTTCCCAAATAAATTCACAAATTCATGTGCAAATATGAAGAATCTTGTAGCAATTACATTGCCTCAAATTTGATTAATGGGATGACAACTCAGCAAAGCAGAAATGCAGCTCAAATAACCTTTTATTAACATTTTTCTCTCTATAAATCCACCAGTGCATCAAGTTAATGATGACAAATCATTAGTCAGAAAACACCTTCCTAAATCTGCACATTTAGGTCCTGACCTTGGGATCCATAAAGTCTGGCACAAATGCATTGCAATAGTTTCCTTTTGCATCAGCTGTGACAAGCTGGGTGAGACTAATTCAGCCCCGACACTATGTTGACAATCATTTGTTTTTAAGTGACATACATATTTCATACTCTCAATGCACAATCGACCCACTTAAGTATCACCATTAATATTCACAAGATGGCTGTGACAAAGAAGCATGAAGACAGGGCCATCCACATTTCGAGTTTTTCATGGAAGAATAACTGGATGTTTCTTAGTCAAGACCCTACTGGTAACACATAACAAAAAACCCTTTCAAACAAGCTGGAGTGGGAAAAAGGAAATTCTTCAGAATGATACACTCATAACTCAAACACAGGCAACAGAGCCAGGCCGCAGCTACCACTGAAAGGAGCATATAAGACCAGTTAGGGGGGCTTCCCTGGTGGCGCAGTGGTTAAGAATCTGCGTGGCAATGCAGGGGACACGGGCTCAAGCCCTGGTCTGGGAAGATCCCACATGCTGAGGAGCAACTAAGCCCGTGCGCCACAACTACTGAGCCTGCGCTCTAGAGCCCACGCTCTGCAACAAGAGACGCCACCGCAATGAGAAGCCTGCACACCGCAATGAAGAATAGCCCCCGCTCTCTGCAACTAGAGAAAGCCCGCACGCAGCAACAAAGACCCAACATAGCCAAAAGTAAATAAATAAATTTATTTAAAAAAAAAAAAGACCAGTTAGGAAGACAGGCCACCATCTCTCTCCATCTTTGCTTATTTCTAAGTAACATCTGAGCTTTCACACTTCCCTCTCTCTCTCTGCCCCCATTGTTCCCACCTGCTCCCACATAGAGTGGCCAGCAGAGCTCTGGAGCTTATGTTTCTGCAGTTTGAACAACTTTCCAACAAATGCCAAATCCAAATTTTCAGAGAGTGAATTGAGTAGGCCCAGTCTTGTTCATGTGACCTTACATGGCCTGAGGACACACCATCCCGAAGACCATCTGTGGGTTAGTAAGGTCAATATGCGAGACCTGTTTGAACCACAGGTGGATTGACACCTGAAAAGACAGCTACTACGAATATACCTGCTCCCGGGAAGTTCTCAGTCAACAATAATTGTCTCAAAATTCATTCTACTTTTCAGCGCTTATTTATTCAATAAACACTTATCGAATGCCCATTAAAGCGCTAAGTAGCCAGCCCTAGCCAGAGGAACATGCAACCTAGAAGGAAAGACTAACAGGCAATTATAAGTCTGTATAGAAGCTAATATAACAGGAAAACATTCATGGGATGATGTGGGGTGAACAGATAATTCAGGCCAAGGTGGTGAGGGTGGGGTGAGTGGGGATAGGATATTTCCCAGGGGAGGGAAGACTGACCTGAGATTTGAAGGATGAATAAAAATTAACTAGGCTATGAGAGAGCAGAGCCGGTGATTTGGGATACAAAGAATGCAGATGCAAAGGCACCAAGTTGTCGTCAGCAAGAACTTGGCAGAAACATAGGGATTTGAGCTGGAGAGATAAGCAGGGGGTCAGACCATGAAGAAGCTTGCATGCTTCTTTGCAACTAAGGAACTTGGAAATACTTCAACAATTCTAAACCTTAACTCAGTGAACCAAAGACAGCCTGTCAAGGAAGTAAGTTTAGTAAATGTTGCATTTTATATCACCTCTTCTGAAGTGTCACAATTCACATCAGCATATCGAAGGCTCTGAGAAGTCCTGTAACAAACACACACACACACCCACACACACACACACACACACACACACACACACACACACACACCTGGTTAACTTTGTTTAACCCAGGATTTCCCAAATGTATTAAACTATGAATTTCATTCCTAGCCCATACCCTACGAAACACTCATTAATCCAGTTTGAGTGACGCTGCTTTGAGGCAGTGGGGAGCCTATTGGAGGGATTTTAAAAAGCAGAGTGAAATGATTCAATTTGTGCTTTAGAAATGGCCTACGGCCTGCTGCAGAGAATGGAATGGAGGTGTGTAAGCCAAGATGCTAGGAGACTTGTTAGGGGCTGCTGTAATTATCCAAGGGAGGGATAACGGGGACCTGAACTGAGGCAGTGGCCACGGGGAAGCGGTGGCTGGGAACAGTCATGGGTGCCTAAGATCCTGATACAAATGGCTATCCCACGGCAGGCTCCATTTAGGAAGATAAAAAATAACCATGAGGGCTTCCCTGGTGGCGCAGTGGTTGAGAGTCCGCCTGCCGATGCAGGGGACACCGGTTCGTGCCCCGGTCCGGGAAGATCCCACATGCCGCGGAGCGGCTGGGCCCGTGAGCCATGGCCGCTGAGCCTGCACGTGTGGAGCCTGTGCTCCGCAACGGGAGAGGCCACAGCAGTGAGAGGCCTGCGAACCGCAAAAAAATAAAAATAAAAATAAGCATGAGACTGAACTTTATTATGGGAGCCAAGAATGGAAGCACTAGCTGGGGGGCAGGGCAACTACCAAGCGGTGACTGTAACTCTCCAGCTTATAAAGGATCTGGCATTTCCAAAAGGACAATGCCCCTTTGCTATGGAACTGTACACTCTGCTCTCTAGGAAGGATTGCCCTGAGCCAGGACTGCTGGCCTGGGTTATAGATAGATTCGATTCAACAAACAGCTTGTCTTCTTACAGCGGAAGGCTACAGTGGACAATCATAAGGGAATCAGAATGCCAAGCGACAGAATTTACCCCTTCCTCCTCATACACATTTTAATTAAGTTTATCCTGGGCTAAGTTTATCCTGCTACTTAAAAATTTTCAATTCTAGTGTATCAGTCACCTACTGCTAGGTGACAAATCATCCCCAAATTTGATGGCTTCAAACAACAAAGATTTATTATTTCTCAGGATTCTACGGGTTGGCTAGGCTCACTGGGTGATTCTTCTATCCACACGGTCTTGACAAGGGTCACTGTCATCCAGAGGCCTGACAGGGGCTGGATCATCCATGAGCAGGCAGCTGGTGTAAACTGGGAGCTGGGAGTTCGCCCGCGGCTCTTTGCTGGGATGCTTTAGTTCTCTAAAAGCCTATCCTGTGGCTAACTTGGGCTTCCCCATAACATGGTGGCTGGGTTCCAAGAGGACAAATCCCAACTCACAAGTGTTTATCAAGGCCTGCTTTTGTCATGCTTGCCAATGGCCCATCGGCCAAGGCATGTCACACAGCCAAGTCTAGTGTCTGTGCGAAAGGAGTCTACACGAGCCCATGAATACGGGGAAATCTTTGGGCCAACCATGTGACAATACACCTCATGGTAATTATAAAGTTTTACGGTATATATAATGAATCCTATGATGTATCTCTTTATCTATCTACATCGTTGAAATATGAAATAAGGTCTACTCAGAAATGAGTTCTCAAAGGAAACCGACACCCAATCCACACATGTATAATTTGTGAATAACTGATTCCAAAAAGTGCAGATTTGGGGGTCAAAGGGACAACGTTCATTCCAAGGCCTACTTCACCTTTTCTTAGATGTGTGACTTAGCAAAATACTTGTGTCTGTTCCCTCACCTGAGAAATGAAAGTTATAAGAGCTGCCTTGCACAACTGTTAGGGGGACTTTAAATACTGAGAGAGATGTAAGTATATACAACAAATTTAGCATCACCAGTACAATAAAGCAAACATTCTTGTCTTTTTGTCCTTTTCTAATCATTATGCTTGTGTGTAAGTATATAATTCCGTATCATTTTAATCAAAGTGTACATAAAACTGTTTTTAATATTATACTATTTTAAACCAGTCCATGTTTTCACATAGGATTTGCCTTTAGCTTTTTTAATTGCTGTGGGATATTCCACACGTTGATGCACTATGATTTATATAACCCTTCTCCTACGTTTGTCGTTTGCTTATTTTCACTTTTCGTAAATTACACTGATGCCTCTATTTAAATTACTCCTTTTTAAAAATCATTCTCATAGTAAGTCTTAGAGCTGACATCCTAACGTAAAGTTTGTGAAAATACTCACGACCTGATACGCACTACTAAACTCCTCCAAAATATGTGTGCCTGTTCCGTCGCACGGCCACCAACGCTGGGTTTTCATAATTTATTTTCTTTTGATTTTTTTTGATAGGGACAAATATCTGATCTGCCTTCTGTCTAAACCTCAAGTTGTCTGTGTTGGATCATGAAGCTACAATTTGAGAGCTTGCTATCTGTAGGCACTGTGATAAATATTTTTTCAGAGATACTTAAAGACGTATAAAGTAGCTACTATTTGTTCCATTTTTAATGGTAAAGAAACTGACGTTCAGAGCCTTTGAGTCCTGAAGGAGACCAGTCAAGTCAGGAGTGGGTTTAAGAGAAAGATACTGATTTTTTTTTAACAGAGAAGCACACATTTTCCCCTTTACGAGTTTTCACCCTGAGAAGTTAATAACTTCAGTCAGAAACAAAAAACTTACTTCCAGAAAGCAATCCTGTGTGAGGCTCTGGACTAGGTGCTGGGGGAATCCAGCACCTAAAAGTGGGAATAACACACAGGCACAACGTGCATTATTCACATTCAACGCAATGATACCGTAATTTCTGATAATCTCTCTGAGATTTGCGCAGGAATCTAAAATATTAACTGCATTTGTGCACGTCACTGTTCTACACGCCGGCGATGTTCAAGGTGGATAAGATGCCCTCCCCAAAACAGGAAGTAGGAAGGAAAGAGCAGATGTTAAGTGTTTCTACGATGTACGTGCCTAACACAGCGTCAGGCCAGGGACGTTCCTGAAGTCTCCCACCAGGGACAGTGCCAATCCCAAGTCAGTTCATGTAAGGATCAAAAGGCTCAACGGCATGAGGTTCATCCCTTGCTGGGGGTAATAAAGTCTGTTTCACAGAATGAAAGAAACCTGAGCTGGTCCTTAAGCAGCAGGAAGGACTCAGCCTTGCTGAGATGAGAGGCACTAGCAAGTACCAAGTGGGGAGGTGTAGGACCCCTGTGTCCGCTCTGCCAGAGCCCCCTTTCCTGCCATTCCGGAAATGCCTCTCCTCTGAGTGTGGATGCAGCCGGGTGACACCAGTCCCCTGGCCAGGAGCACACCAGCTCTCGGGACAATTCTGAGCTGAGTGATTTGTCTGGGCCTCCAAGGAGCTTAATTGATGTAGAAGGACTAATTGGAGAAGAAGATAAAGCAGGATACAATTAAGTGCTAATTGGGTGGGCTTGACTCTCAATCAGCTTTCCCCAACTCGCCAGATGATTAAAAACCACCTGCGCCACTTAGTCAACTAGAGGTTCCTCAGCCCACTCACCCCAGACATTTTTTTTTTTTTTTTCCCGGTACGCGGGCCTCTCACTGTGTGGCCTCTCCCGTTGCAGAGCACAGGCTCCGGACGCGCAGGCTCAGCGGCCATGGCTCACGGGCCCAGCCGCTCCGCGGCATGTGGGATCCTCCTGGACCAGGGCGCGAACCTGTGTCCCCTGCACTGGCAGGCGGACTCTCAATCACTGCGTCACCAGGGAAGCCCCACCCTGGACATTTTGATTCAATAGGGAGGGATTTGAATCCCGAGTCCCACATAACCCAAATCGTCACTTACACCACAATGTCCATCTCTTAAATCAGTGGTTCTCTGGGTATGACCAGACCAGCCATAATCACCCAGGGCTGGGTCCCCACCCCAGAGTTTGCTTCCGCAGCTCGGCTATCACACTGTGAAACATTCTCTGCGCCACGCTCACGCAGCCCGAAGTCTGAGAACCACTGCTCTGAATGCCAAGTGACCTCCCCAGAAAGCGAGGACATAACACAGAGTACAGTAGACAGCTGCAAAGGCTCCAGCTCCTCCCTGGGGCGATGTAAGGCCTCACTGAGCCTCAGTTTCCCCATCTGAAAAATGGAGGACATGACTCCAACCTCCCAGAGGTGCTGGAGCATAGAATGAAATGATGGATGTTTCAGCTCTAATATTGTACCAGGTCCTCAGGGACTAGAGGGCGCGAGTAGATAGGAAAGGGCTTCCCGAAAGAGGGGGCTTGAGATGGCCTTGAAGGTGTGTAATATATTAATAAGGAAAAGGGAGTACACGAGGCAGTCCAGGGATGGGGGCTGCAGGGGGCTGGGGCTGAAGCAAAGATCTGGGATTGGAACTGAGCCCAGGACATTCCAGGCACAGGAAAAGGAAGAAAATAAGGATACTAGGAAACAATGGTGATGCATTGGATCTTGCCAACAACACATGTGCTGTGCATGGAGACATGCTGGGGAGGCCACAGGTGGGAGTTTCCCCTGCATGCAGGCAGTCCATCCAGGGACAGGCAGCCAAGCTCAGAACCAGAAAGCCATTTGCCTGGTGTCACACAAGGCAACCCTCACCGTCCTGGTTTCAGTCCAGGTTGGTCCCCCTTCTTGATGTGCTTGCTTCTTCAGGCTCAAGTGGCTGCCCAAGGAAGCATTCCACTGCGTGGCCTGCCTGCCCATGTCCTCCTCGGGATGCCATCCACCGGACCTGGAACTTTCTTGTCCAGTTGGTCTCATACCAGCTGTGGGGCTGTCACTTACGCAGCACCTATCTGCTGCTCAGTTACAGTTTCCTCTTTGGCACCTTCTGAATCAGCCTGGGATCCTCGTATGGGAGTGGGAATGCGGATGGTAGCTATTGTGTCCCCCTCCTGATGGATGTAGAGACAGGAAGAAGTTGGGTAGAGGGAGTGACTCTAAGAGAAGCCGAATCACAGAAATCTTGCTGGATTTCAAGTCTCTAGTTCTGATGGCCCCAAAGCCAGCTGCAGCAACTTTCCTTCCCATGGTTGCCTACTTAAGGTCCACTAGACTCAGTTTTGATGACTGCTATGCTCCCAGCACGTAAAATGATTTCAGGCACATAGTAGACAGTCAATAGATTTGATTTATTCTCTTTTACTTTCAACTAAAACGACCCGATACGCAGTTCCCACTAGAGATATTCCCAAAACTCTTTGTCAGGAGCATTTTCTATCAGTTTCAAGGGCTAGAATCAATGTTTCTCTCCCAATCCTGCCCCTGCTGTGACTCAGAGACTTGCTGCACACTGAGATGGCCAGGAAGGCCTTACCTTCATCCATCTCGCGTCCGTGTGAAGCCGGTCTACACTGCCAGAAGAAGGCTTGGGTGCCTTGGAGATGGCATGGGACTGAGTGACCCTGCAAGGGGTGCACGCTGCCCGGCACATCACCCCTGCCATATCTGGACTTTGGGGGCTCCTTACAGAAGGGACCGTGGTAGACTGGGAATGTTTTTTTTATGTTGTTAGTATCTAAGCTGCTGCTCAATGACCCTGATTCTGGCTCTCGGTTGTTTTGTTTTTGTTTTTCTTGGCTTTTTGCACATTTGGCTTTAAAAAAAAAAAAAATGGGTGTGGGTTTGACATTGAACCTAATCTCGGTGTAAGAACTCAGGAATATCTGCAGGTTGAGAGAAAGGCAGCAGTGTCCACAAGAGGAGCACCCGCACTGCCCCTCGTTACTCCCGCAGCATGGAGCGAAGAGAAGGACCTGGCAGGTGCTCTGGGAAGCTGACCCTGCCTCTGCTCCCCTGGAGATGGAGAGGCGGGGGCCAGCTTCCTGCCTCTCCTCTTGGGCACAGTGACCCTGGCCTGTTCTAGCAGTCAGGGCAGGGTGGGTACAGGTGGGCTTGGCGTAGAAAGAGGGGCACGTACGCCACTTCCCCAACACAGGAGCCCAAGTTGAACTGCAGATCCCTGGGCTCTACCCCAACACGGCCCAGTTCCTGCCACCCCCATCCCATCCCACAGGGAAGTCACAGCCTCTCCCCACACCTAGCAGGGTTGGTGCTCACCAAGGGGTTTCTGGATAGAACTGAAAGCACTTACAGAACATCATCTTTAACATGAATGAGCTGGGATGGAGGGGTAAGGAGATTTCTCCAAGGGCTCACGGCCAGCCCCCAACCCCACAGTCAAGAGGCAACGTTGCAACACCAGTGTCTCCACAGAACACCGTCATTAAAAGCCCCGATTAATGTATCATTAGGGGAAATGGGACACAGTGATGTTGCCACTTAGGCACGTATTTCATATTTTCACAAGGGCATATGACCTTTTCCAGCCAGCAGGGCCCGGAGAGTGCTGCCTGGACCATACAAATGCCCTCCCAGCAAGGACGACGTGGCGGTCCCTGAGGGCGGGAGCCTGGCCCTCCCTAAGGGGGGGCCCACCTCCTGCACCACGTTTCCCAGTCATTCCAGGTCCCAGTTCTGAATGAACGGCTCTCCTCCAGACCTGACCATCCTGCAGCACTGAGAGACTGCCCTAAAGAAGGGGATGTGTAGCTAAAAGAGGCGATGCAGGGAACGCAAGAGGCCGTGGGCTGGATTTGAAGGGTCCTCCTGTGTGTCTGCAGGAGAAGCAGGTTTCTTAGTGATGGAAGCTGAGAGAGAGGGGGGAGGAGGAGAGAAGAAGAAAAAGATAAAAGGGAGAGGAGAAGAGGTGGGAGGGGAGGGGAGGTAGGGTGGCTTTCAGGTCACGTGTTTCTTTCCGAGTCCAAATTCCCTTTCAGAATTTCCTTTTTGACAAAGATGACGACCAGCCAAAGGACACGAAATTTCATTTTCTAGAGTCACATTCCTTTAATACACACCTACTGAACTCCCACTGCACCCCAGGCCTGTGCTGAGCTTCGGGGATACAGGAGAGCCACGAAGCAGCCACCGTCCTCAGGCTGTCGAGGAAGGTGACCACCATGGCACACAGTGAAGCACGTTCTCAGCACACACTTAACCCGTTTCTGGCATGCTGAAGCCAGACATCTAAAACGGTTCTCAGGGTCCCTTGCAGCTGGAGATCCAGATGCGAGATTTTTTTTTTTTTTTTCCTCTGCTCATCACATGCAGGGCGGCAGGCGTTTCGCTGGTGTGGACCAGGGCAAAGATGGCTGTGGGGCCTCCATCCGCAGCGGGGCTCCCTGACTCCACAAGCAGCTTCTCACGTCTACCGTTTGCTTCCTGACTGTGCCAGAGGCGGCAGCAGCCTTAGCACCTCAATTCTGTGGTGATGCTTTGGGGATCACCCCTGGAAGCCTAGTGTATCACCTGGGTCTTCACCTCTTAATGGTTGTGTAGGTCATTTAAGACCCTGGCTGCTGCGATGGGGTGTGTAAAAGACACAGTCAGTGCCCTGCCGGGAGCAACCCAACCAGGGGTGTTGGTTCATGTGTAACCACCTGTTCTTTGCAGGAAAAAAGAAAAAGCCCTGATAGATTTACTGATCCCCATGGTATAAATATTCCCTGAGTGGCTGATGACATACATACACGTCATCAAATTGTTATTTCACCATACGAATGTGATAACCCCAGAGCGCAGAGAATAGCAATGTGTAGTAAATTAATTGGATGAGATGTTAGTACTTGTTACCTCTGTGTTTCATATAATTTATCTGATGCAAGTTTGTAAAATATAATTTTCAAGAATGGCTGTGACCAGCCGGCAAAAATTCTTGAAAAGTTGACAATCGGCTCAGTCGGCGTTGGTCTGAGCTGACTCCGGGGCATCACCGATTCCGACCCGCCCCAGAGATGCTGGCAGGTGGTTCTGATATTCCAATGGCCTTCTGTGTCTCCTGCATAAAGGTGTTGCCAGCCAAGGCAGCTTGAGAGACCCACACCAGAGGTGCACCAAGGTGCCAGAGAGTTAATGCCCAGAAGACTCTCCACAACCAGGGCCAGGAAGTGGTGAATAAACCCCCAGCTTATCCGCCGCAATGGTACAGTTTTGAGATGGGCCCCATGGGGATTGCCCCCCGGGGGCCCACAGCAGTAACCGTTCATCTTCCCCTTCCCTGTCTCCCTCTTCCACTCATGCACCAGGCGCCCTGTGATCAGCCCCCACCCCCAAATAAACTACTTGCACCCTCACCCTCGTCCCAGGGTCTGCTCTGGGAGAAATGCACACCGAGACAAGGTGGAATTCATGCTACAATATAAGCGAAGTGCCCAGTACAGGGTAGGCACAAAGAAAGAGTATGATCAAATGTGTTTTACATTTTCCCATGAACAAACACTCATAGGGCATGACAATTACTGAGTGCTGCGTTAAGGTGTCAGCTGGAGTGCTGGCCCTCTGTAGCTGCATCTGACTTTAGCATCATGACAAGGTGTGGGCGGGTGGAAGGCTCTCACGGGCTGCTCACTAATACCAACCACACAGTGTAATCATTCGAGGGACCTTAGAGATCTCTTGGGCCAGGGCCCGTATTTTTCAGTTAAGGAAACTAAGGCAAACAAAGAGACCAACAAGGGATTAACCTCCAAAATATACAGACAGCTCACGCAGCTCAGTATCAAAAAAAAAACAACCCAATCAAAAACTGGGCAGAAGACCTAAATAGACATTTCTCCAAAGAAGACACACAGATGGCCAAGAGGCACATGAAAAGACGCTCAACATCATCATTAGAGAAACGCAAATCAAAACTACAGTGAGGTATCACCTCACACCAGTCAGAAGAGCCATCATCAAAAAATCTACAAACGGGACTTCCCTCGTGACACAGTGGTTAAGAATCTGCCTGCCAGTGCAGGGGACACAGGTTCAATCCCTGGTCCGGGAAGATCCCACATACTGCGGAGCAACTAAGCCCATGCGCCACAACTGCTGAGCCTGCACCCTAGAGCCCGCAAGCCACAACTACTGAGCCCACATGCCTGGAGCCCGTGCTCTGCAACAAGAGAAGCCGCCGCAAAGAGAAGCCCGCGCACCGCAACGAAGAGCAGCCCCCGCTCGCCTCAACTAGAGAGGCCATGCGCAGCAACGAAGACTCAACACAGCCAAAAATAAATAAATAAATAATTTTTAAAAAAATCCACAAACAATAAATGCTGGAGAGGGTTGGGAGAAAAGGGAACCCTCCTACACTGTTGGTGGGAATGTAAATTGTTGCAGCCACTATGGAGAACAGTATGGAGGGTCCTTAAAAAACTAAAAATACAGTAGTGAGAGGCCCACATACCGCAAAAAAAAAAAAAAACCCACTAAAAATAGAGTTGCCATATGATCCAGCAATCCCACTCCTGGGCATATATTCAGAGAAAACCATAATTCGAAAAGATGCATCTACCCCAATGTTCATTGAAGCACTATTTTACAATAGCCAGGACATGGAAGCAAGCTAAATGTCCACTGACAGAGGAATGGATAAAGAAGATGTGGTACATAAATACAATAGAATATTACTCAGCCATAAAAAAGAACAAAATAATGCCATTTGCAGTGACACAGATGGACCCAGAGATTGTCATACTGAGTGAAGTCAGTCAGACAAAGACAAATATCATGTGATATTGCTTCTATGTGGAATCTAAAAAAATGATACAAAACAGACATAGAGTCACAGCTGTAGAAAACAGACTTATGGTTACCAAGGGGGAAGGGAGGGAGAGAGAAATTGGGAGATGGGGATTGACATATACACACTACAATATATAAAATAGATAACTAATGAGAACCTACTGTAGAGCATAGGGAACTCTCCTCAATACTTTGTAATGACCAATTATATGGGAAGAGAATCTAAAAAAGAGTGGATATATGTATATGTATAACGGATTCACTTTGCTGTACAGCAGAAACTAACACAACATTGTAAATCAACTATACTCTAAGTAAAATTAATTTAAAATAAAAGAAACTGAGGCATAAAGAGACGAGGAGATTCTCCAAGCATCACTAAAAATCAGCAGCAGAACTAGAAACTGGCCCCTTGCTCTCCAGTGGAGGTCCCCGTCCACTGCAGTCAGCACGGCCTCCTGGCCAGAAGCATTCTCCTTGGGAGGATATCCTCTCCAGAGACTCCCCATCCCCCTTCCCCGGTGCCATGGAATTGTCTCAGCTCAGCGGGTTGCTAGGTGACAGTTCCCTGGGCAGTGCTGTAAGAAATTCTGAAACTGGAGCCTCAACTCATTACAAGTGCGGACACAGTGAGAACCCAGGACCAGCAGGAGTGAGTCATCTCTGCATCAGCACCTCACACGGCGGCCCCTGTACGGCCAAAGGAGTGGGACTCACGTTAAGGAGGAGTTTCCACGCTCTGAGCCTCAGGCCCGTGGACTGTCTGAGGGAATCACGCTCACACCTGAGTCAAGGCACCACCATCAACTTTCCTAACTGCCGGCAAAGTCAGTGATGGCGCAGGGAAGGAGCGCTCAAGTTATCTTGCCACTGGGAGAGAAATGTGCCAGGCATGGTGTCACCCTGAATCCTATACTAAAACCCCACAAAGTGGGGGGGGGGGGGGTGTCATTATTCTCATTTTCAAATGAGTCCACTGAAATGAGTCCAGTAGGGTTAAGAGATATGCCCAAGGTCACACAGATGCTCTGGCTTTGAACCCAGGTCTGATTGTGGAATCTAAATTCAAAGGATTCTCATAGCCCCATGGAGGTCCTCACTGCAAAGCAGCGGAATGCCACAGTAAGGCAAAGAGATGTCAAGTTCATGGTGTGCTCAAGAATGCAACTTACACAGAAGGGCTGGAGCAAAAGGTACAGTGTAGGGCACAGAGCCAAGGACAGCTTGGATTAGTGAGAGGTCAGGGTGGCAAGAGCCCTGAAGGCCAAACGACTGGGTTTTGTATTGGTTCAGTGAGCAGCAGGGAGTCGCAGAGTGACACAGGGTGAGTCCCCTCCCTGAGCGGAGGCGAACTCAGAGCCTAAGGCTGTCACTGATGAGAGGATGCTGTCCAGGGCAGGGAGAATGATTCTGGAGAATCCAGAGTCTTGGAGGTCAAAGACAAAAGCCGGAGGTTAGAACCAGAGACTCAAATCAAGATTTGGGGCTGAGGGACAGACGGCAGCCCACAGACAGGAGACAAGACTAGAGAACCGATACTGGGTGGGCAGGGACAGCATGGAAATGGGGGCAGGAGGGAGCTCGGATGAAAGCGCAGGACGTCAGGACGTCAGCTGTCAATGAGGCGAGGGTGTTATCAGACCCTTTCTGTTAGCTGTCGGCCGCAGGTTATGAAGCCAGGTTAACTGGTCAAGGGTCCCAGAATGGACTGGATGTACATAAGCCAAGAATGGCTTCTCTGCTGTTGACATGTTTTTCTGGGGGATTCAAGAGATCAAAGGGCTATGGATATGAGAATAGTGTGGACAAGTGGGGATGGAGATTCAGGATGAACTGTCCAGGCTGCCCAAGCAGAACTCATCAGAACACCATGTGAACTGAGCCCCACCAGGTCACAGCTCTGTGGGGATATTTAGATGGGGTAGACCCTCCTGGCATCTCTCTATGGCATGGTACTCAAGGCCATAGGACACCAGCTTGACTGGGCAATGGTGTCATCTAGAACCATGACCGTATGTCCCTGCACAAGCATCCCTCTCTCTGGATGAAATTCCTCTTTTCTCATCTGGCTAATGTAGCTCTTTCTGATCTGGCACCTGCCCAAATGAATGTTACCCCGAGGCCATCAGGGGGGATGCTACAGTCTCCCATGTTGCTTCCTAGAAAATGGGTTGCCATGCCTCTGGACTTGACTTTGAAGGAGAGAGAGAATTTGAATGGGAAGTGGTGATGTTGGGAAGGGGGCCATGCAAAGCTGGGGAAAGAACAGAAGCAAAGCAGGGTGATGAGAAACCACCTGATGGTTTCTGGGACAAGTAAACAGACAGGTGAGCCTGGAAAATAGAATATGGTGGGCATGTCAATGTGGGAGGATGATGGAGAAGAAAGGGGTGAGTTTAGAAAGGTAGGCACGTGGAGACAGATTGTCAAAGACCTTGATGATCACGCCAAAGGATTAAATTGTGTTCTTAACAAGCAATCAACGGAGAGGTTTAGGGCAGTTCCAGATTTGCACTGGAAGAACATTCCTGTGGCTGTTTGGTGAGACATCTTAGGGGTTGGGCAGAGATGGACCAAAAGTAGCCTCAAAAGCTATGTGGGGGCTTCCCTGGTGGCGCAGTGGTTGAGAGTCCGCCTGCCGATGCAGGGGACACGGGTTCGTGCCCCGGTCTGGGAGGATCCCGCATGCCGCGGAGCGGCTGGGCCCGTGGGCCATGGCCGCTGAGCCTGCGCGTCCGGAGCCTGTCCTCCGCAACGGGAGAGGCCACAACAGTGAGAGGCCCGCGTAACGCATAAAAAAAAAAAAAAAAAAAAAAAAAAAAAAAGCTATGTGGAGTCCTGCAAGAAGGCTCCCGCAGTAACCGAGCTGAGAAATAAAGTGTCCATGGCCACAAGAATGCCCCGGCCCTAAAAGAAAATTCAGGAGATGCCCTTTTTCGTTGTAGCCTATGTATCCTGGGCCCACATGTTAAACCCTGGCAGTATTCCACAGAAATCAAGCAGCGTAACGTCGTAGAAAATCCTCTGCCCAATGAAGATTTCAGGTGAAAAAGGAATTTAACCTATATTGCCTGTCGAAAAATGCCGGTCCAGCCAAAACTCAATTTGTGTCTTTTTAATTCAAGTGCAAATGGATTGAAGGCTCAGATAACAACATAAAATCGGTTAATCAACTTTCATCCCATATTTATATTGCAACAGGGAGATTTTATAGTTTTCTGCAGCTCAGCTCGGTGTTCTGTGAAAGCCAGCCAGCATTTTATGTCCCCTTAAAATTGCAAACCAGAGGCCTGTCTGCTGTCAGCGACCCGCCATCCCTCTCCCGCTAACCAGCTCGCTCGTCTGTCTGGACGGGGCAGTGGGTTCAGCTTTCATTCTGAGTGCTAAGGCCCTGCAGGGAGAGGTTTTATGTTTTACTCGAGAAATGGAAATCACTTTTTGTTCCCATCATCGCATCACCATGAAGGGATGCCAGTGAAGTCATGGTATGAGTAAAATTACTGAAAATATTTTAAACTTAATTTTCTGTGTCAGGCAGACACACAGCATGCTCATTGCAGGCCTGGTTAAATCTCTCTCTTGGTTTCCTACTGTTCACAGGATAAGGGCTAAAGCCTAGAGGCTGGCACACAAGGCCCTCTGGAATCTGGCCCTTTCATCTATTTTCTCAAGAAGCAATTTTTCGGAACCTAGGAGGTACCTGTCACAGTGCCAGGTACTGGGTACACAGCTGTGAGCAAGACAGGGATCATTCCTCCACTCGTGGCATTTGAATTCTAATGAGGAAGACAGACAAAAAATACACGATACTGAATGAAAGGAACAATTACAGACTGTATACAGGTTATAGGAATAAAAAACAAAGGAAAAAAAACCCCCAAAAAACCAAAGGACTCAGAGAACAGGTGGGAGGAGGATGGGAGAGGGAAAGGGAAGATGCTTATTTTAGAAAATGGTGAGTTTACCGGGCAGTGGGAACAGCATATGCAAAGGCTCAGAGGAGGGAATGAGGCTGGCAGGCTTACGAACAAAAAGGAGGACAGCGTGGTGGGAATTAGGGAGAAAGAAGGCAATTGATAAGATGTGAGGGCTGAGAGGTTGGCAGAGGCTAGCTCCAGGAGCTTCTCGGTGGATCAAGCAGATCTGGACTTTATCCCGAGAGCCAAGGGGAGTGACGTGCTAAGATTTGGGTTTCAAAAAGATCCCTTTGGCTGCAGTGTGGAAGACAGATCAGAGGAGGGCAAGGGGGGGAGTAGGGAGGACCATGCGGAGGCTTCTGCTCTGGTTAAGGTGAGAGATGATAAGTGGGAGTAAAGGACGTATTCAAGATGGGTGAATGAGCTGACAAGAATTTTCTTCTCCAGACTTAACTCTCCCTCTCACCTTGTCCTCCGGCCTCCTGAGCTTCACTCTGTCCTCTGAATGCCTCATGTACTTTCTTGACTCAAGCCATTTCTTCCTCCTTCCTCTAGTGAACTCCTATATATCCATCAAAACCCAACACAAAGTACCCCTTTGCATACCTTCACTGCTGGAAGGCTTTACTCTCCCTCTTCTGTGTGTTCCTATCACCTTATATCATCACTGACCTTAATACGTATAAGTGTAATCAATCTCAGAACAGTTTAATTGTTTTTTAAAAGTTTTCATGTATATCTCCCTTGCTCAGTTTTAATGCAAAGACAAAGACTTCTAAATTTCTGAGTTCCTAGCACACTCACACTTAAGGAAGTGTTCCTAATTGTGAATGAATAAACTGTCACCGGTGAAATAAAGCAAATGACCTGGCTTCAAAAAGGACCTGGAATTATCACACTGAGAAATGACCATCTTTGTGTGACTTTGTCTCCCTGCACAGGCTGCCCTGATAATTGGGAAATAAATGCTCAAATAGGAAAAAGGGGAAAAAAGTCTTTCAACTCTAGTATCCATTCCTGTGGCTTAAGAGTCATTTATGGAAATTACAACTAACACTAACGTGATCATTAAAACCAAATTGGGGCTTCCCTGTTGGTGCAGTGGTTGAGAGTCCGCCTGCCGATGCAGGGGACACGAGTTCGTGGCCCCGTCCGGGAAGATCCCACATGCCGCGGAGCGGCTGGGCCCGTGAGCCGTGGCCGCTGAGCCTGCGCGTCCGGAGCCTGTGCTCCGCGACGGGAGAGGCCACAACAGTGAGAGGCCCGCGTACCGCAAAAAAAAAAAAAAGAAAAAAGCAAAAAACAAATTGAACACCTAGTCAGTAGTGCTCAGGCTTGGTAGAAGCAAAGATGAACCCAGTGCATATCCAAGCTGCCCTGATTATGTGCTCCTTGTAATCAACATTACTCTTCCTGGTTACATTTCACAGTTGATTGAATCGAATTCTGTACCAGAGATGCAAAGTTTACTGTATTAGGGTACTTTTTGTTTAGGTTCTACTTTTCATATGTGTATATATATATATATATATATATATATATATATATATATATATATATAAAATATATATTCCCAAAAGTACAATCAGTTTTAAAAAAATGAAATTCTCCGCACGTGGATTTAAGATTAATGATATTTGTTTATTATTGGATGATCTGCCTTCAGTAAGTGGTGTGAATAAGAATTGGCTCCCAATCTCACTTAATTTATTTTCATAAGCCAAAAAGCTATAAACATCAAATGCAACTCTCCAGGATGATAACAGGTTATTAACTTCTTAAGCCATTCCCTAATGGGTTTTAAATCTCCAAAAAACAGTGTGTTCTAAAGCAAAGAAGACATGGTAAAATTCTAGTCTGTCTTGGAAAACCAGCTGACATTGGGATCCCCCAGCACCTGGAGCAGGGCCTGACATGTTTTGTTTGTTTGTTTGTTTTCTATAGCTCCTCTGGGATTCCAGTCTGAATGCCTTCCTCCCCAAACCTCTGCCCACTGTGACTAACTTCCCCACTCCTTTTCCACAGTGAAGACGGACTTGGGCTCCATTAAGTCTTGGGTCGTGGTGAGCATGGACCAGAAGCAGGGTGGGCCAGCAAGCCAGGGGTCTGGGCCTCCAGCCCCAGTGCCCAGAGTCCAACAGCAGGTCCTGTGTACAGCCTGAGTCTCAAGATCTTCCAGAGCAATCAGGACTGGACCTACAATGACCCAATACCCTCTGGGGGACATGATTCTGAATGCAGAATGGGTCACAAGGCCATTGCCCATGAAGGTGAAAAAGGGCAAATGAAAATAAGGAGAGAAAGAACTATGGTGGCTGGTGGAGAAAGGAGACAGGGTGGCTCTGGAAGCACCAGCTGTTTTTAGTCAGATGGAAAGGATCTTGGAGAAAACATCTGCTCTCTGCAAGCCCATCTGTTTCTATGTATCTTGTGCATTTTTTCTTGTGCTCACTCTCTCTCTCTCTCTCTCTCTCACACACACACACACACACACCTCTCTCTCTCTCTCTCTCTCTCTCTCTCTCTCTCTCTCTCTCTCTCTCCCTCTCTCTCTCTCTAAAGCATTATGAGGAGAAAATTCTGTGTCTGTTCAATATAAGGAAAATGAGTTCTGTCTCTTGCTGGTCCAGGAGGGAGGGGAGGATGAAATCTTCCCGGCTTCATCTTGCTACACTTTCTGCAAATGCTCTCTTCTCCAGCCCCTTGGGATGAAAGACACAAGCCTCCAGCCTCTCAGTGGCTGATCCTCTGGCTCCCTCTCTCCCTAGCTCTGAACACTCTTCTCTTCTCCTGAACCTGCTCTTCCTTCAAGCCCAAGCTCAGGGGCCTTCTCCAGGAAGGGTCAGGCCTCTGGTAAGTGCAAGGTCCAGAGGCAGCACTGAGGCATGGAGATCCTGGGAGGACCAGGGCAGGGATGAAATTCTGAGATGGGGAGAGGGGGAGAGGGGGCAGGGAGAGCAGCATATGACTGCCATCACACTTAGGTTAGTGATTAACTGCGGCAAGATGAAGGCGTTATAATTGACAGGGAGGAATATGGAGGGTTTCTCTGGCCCTGATGTTTTGTTTCTTGACTTAAGTCATGGTTACATTGTGTTGGCTTTATCATAAATAAGCTACACAGTTTAATTTCATGAACTTTTCCAAATTAAAAAAAGTTTTGATTTTTTTAAACCACTCGAGTTAGGGATTTAAATGTAGAACTAAAACCTTAAATCTTTTGGAGGAAAATCTCAGAGAATGTAGTTGACCCTTGAACAACACAGGTTCGAACTGTGCAGGTTCACTTATACGTGGATATTTTCCAATAGTAACTACCACAGTGTTACACAATCCACAGTTTGTTGAATCCAAGGATACGGAACTGTGGATACAGAGGAACACTGGATACAAAGAGTCAAATATAAATTTTGCCTGGATTTTCCACTGCAAAGAGGGTTGTTACCCCTAGCCCCTGCACTGTTCAAGGGCCAACTGCGTAGTTATGGCCCCAGAACAGGGAGAATTCCTTAAACAAAATGAAAACGCACAACTTTCCAAAGGAAAGAGTTATAAATCTCTGTACGAGAGAAATTGCTGAAAACAGCATTCAGAGATAAATCAGAGGTTGGGAGAAAATATTTTCAATACATATAAGCAACAAAGTATTAGTATGCAGAAAATATAAAGAACTTATACATATTAACATATGAAAACATAATAATCTTCTCCAACCATCAGAGACATAAATAAAAACCTCAATGAGATACTGTTTTGTACTCATAAAATTGTCAAAAATTGTGATGTGTGAAAATACGTTAGAAAATGGGATCTGTTACACTGCTGACAAAGTGAAAACGTGTATAAACTTTTTGGAGAGCAATTTGGAAATACGTAGTGAAACTTAAAATGCACTTTCCCAAAGACCTAGGTAATCTGTCTCTGAAATATGATCAAGAGACACTCTTATATGTACATGGAAGGAAATACATGGAAGGATGTTTTCTGCCACAACTCAAATGTCTATTCAGAGCATGGATAAGTACATCTTAATTTTTTCAAACAATGAAATACACTCTATAGCCGTGAAAATGAAAGAACCAGATTTCACATGATCCATGTGGGTAACTCTCAAAAACTTAGTATTGAGAGATGGAAAAAAAGGAAGTTACAAAATATATGTATCATACAACAGGTAGACACATGATAGGTAGATAGGTAGGTAGGTAGGTAGATAGATAGATAGAAATATACTTTAAAACACATACCACATACCCAGGTAATGAAAGCAAAAAAGCACATGCAGGAGAAACACATGTCAACTTCAAAACAGTGTTTACCTCTAGTTAAGGAGGGCAGGAGAGAAATGTAATCCATAAGGGTTACAAAGATGATTTCAACGGTATAATCTTTAAATTTCCTTTAAAGAAAATAAGAATGAAATGTGGCAATATAATGTCTTTGTTTAAATCTGTCCAGTGTATACATGCGTGTGTGTTTCATCATTTTCTGTCAATTTCCATATATTTTAAATATCTCAGAATTGCAACAAAAATAATAAAATTATAAAGAGAGAAAATACCATTCCCTGCTGAGGGGGGACACTGCCAAACACAACATCTTGCACACATCAGTCTCAATATTTTCTTTTTGAAAGTCCCTTGGCTCCCCTGGGAACAAGGCAGGGGTGAGAATAAGGCCATAAGATCCTCAGATGGGCCTGGGCCGGTACCAGCCCACACGGCCATTGGCTGTGCCTGAAACGCAGGGCCGGCCAAGCTGTGTTCAGGAGTGCCCGCCTCTATTTAACTTCCCACCTCTGTCATCTCCCTCCTCTGGCCTGTGAGTGGCTGAGCCTCCTCCCGCGCTCTGCTCCACCCTCCGGAGTGACAGATATTTCACTCTGTGCTACGTCCTATTTACGTCTCCCCCGCCCCCAGCCCGGCATGGGAGCCCCGGGCAGCAGCAGGGTCCTGTTCATTCACTGCACATAGGAGGTGACAACAAACACAGGATAGAATGGAAATCACACTGTGCACACCAGCTCCGGGGATGCAGGGGGTCTGGACCTGGAGCGATTCTGCGCCTCCTCCCCTTTGGGGCCTCTGGGAGCCCGGGGCTGGGTGTCTTGCAAGTGGGTCTCTCCGTGAATCCAAGGCCACGCCCTCTGAGAAGAACGGAGCCCAGAGCAGGGTCTGCTCTCTCCTCTCTGACTGCACGTCACGCCCGATGCTGCTCACGTTTATGAACACTCTTCTACAGAGACCCAGGGGGACCATACCGACGTGAAAACAGTCGTTGCACCAAACTGGGGGAAATTATGCTTTTCTCCCTATTTTCTAAGCTTTCTGCAATATGGTTTTATTGTCCTCATAAAAACTTATAAAGAATATAAAAACCCATCTAAGGATAGCAAGTGTTTCAATGTTTTGAAAGACTTAATTCCTCACCCTTTAAATGTTCCCTTTGAAATGACCAATAAATATATAAGTAGAGTATATATAAAATTAGAAGATACATAAACACCATTAGAATAAATAATATGCGCAACAGTACCATGGATGAGTCAAAAATTAAGTGCAGATTCTACAAGAAATCCTGCAGACAGGATTTAAAAAAAAATAGATTTCAGGTTTTCATGCTCAGGGAGGAGGCCAGGCATCTGCATGTCTACCCCCAGGTAATTCTGACTCAGACCTCAGTTTGGAAAACACTGAGGTAGAAAAACAAATTCGTCTCGGAATCAGTGCCTATTTAAGGAAAGCAACTGTGATGCCACCGTATAGAACCTGAAAATCAGAGAGACAAGGGGTGGAGACAGATACACCAGGGACATAGCACGGCTGGGAAGGGCATCAGGCTTCCCTGATGCAGAGGGAGCTCTAAGTGAAACATTCAGGGGACAATGGGAAGGGGTCTAGCTAGAGTGGGAGGGACAGAGGAGGACAGCAGTGCCCCAGGCCATCTCCATGAACCCAGGAGAGCCACCACCACCTCCATGCCAAGATGTTACTGATCTCACCACCTGTACAGGAGGCAAGTCTCCAAGTTAAGTCAAAATCCACCTCAAGAAATTCTCATTTTTCTTGGACCCAAGTACTTGAACAAGGAACCATTCACACTCTGCCAGAACTCATTCTTCTCCCAACAATAGGCAAATGGACCCTCTCCCCAAGAATGCGAAATAGGAGAGAAATCACTAGACTTCTGAGAATATTCGGTAGTTCCTAAGATAAAGATCATTGTGAGATATAAGCAGAATGATACAACATCCAAAGTGAGAGAGAGAGAGAGAGAGAGAGAGCATTCAAGAAATCCTCTAGGGCGCTTCACGACGGCGGAAGAGTAAGACGCGGAGATCACCTCCCTCCCCACAGATACATCAGAAATACATCTACACGTGGAACAGCTCCTACAGAACACCTACTGAACGCTGGCAGAAGACCTCAGACCTCCCAAAAGGCAAGAAACTCCCCACGTACCTGGGTAGGGCAAAAGAAAAAACAGACAAAAGAATAGGGACCGGATCTGCACCAGTGGGAGGGAGCTGTGGAGGAGGAAAGGTTTCCACACACTAGGAAGCCCCTTCACGGGCGGAGACTGCGGGTGGCGGAGGGGGGGAGCTTCGGAGCTGCGGAGGAGAGCACAGCAACAGGGGTGCGGAGGGCAAAGTGGGGAGATTCCCGCACAGAGGATCGGTGCCGACCAGCACTCACCAGGCCGAGAGGCTTGTCTGCTCACCCGCCAGGGCGGGCGGGGGCTGGGAGCTGAGGCTCGGGCTTCGGTCGGAGCGCAGGGAGAGGACTGGGGTTGGCAGCATGAACACAGTCCTGCAGACTGTAGACTACAGACAGACAGAACCCTAGGACAAATGGTAACAGCAAAGCTATACAGACACCACGGCTAGTGGGAGGGAGTCCGGGAAAAAGTCTGGAGCTATGGAAGAGATAAGAGACTTTTTCTTCCCTCTTTATTTTCTGGCACGCGAGGAGAGGGGATTCAGAGCACCGCTTAAATTAGCTCCAGAGACGGGCATGAGCTGCGTCTATCAATGCGGACCCCAGAGACGGACATGGGACGCTAAGGCTGCTGCTGCCGCCACCAAGAAGCCTGTGTGCGAGCACAGGTCACTCTCCACACCTCCCTTTCGGGGAGCCGGTGCAGCCCGCCACTGCCAGGGTCCCGGGATCCAGAGACAACTTCCCCGGGAGAACGCACGGCGTGCCTCAGGCTGGTGCAATGTCATGCTGGCCTCTTCCGCCGCAGGCTCGCCCCGCACTCCGTGCCCCTCCCTCCCCCCCCCCCTCACCCCACCCCCCCCCCCCGCCCCGCCCCGCCTGAGTGAGCCAGAGCCATCCAACCAGCTGCTCCTTTAACCCCGTCCTGTCTGAGCGAAGAACAGATGCCCTCAGGCGACCTACAGGCAGAGGCGGGGCCAAATCCGAAGCTGAGCCCCTGGAGCTGTGAGAACAAAGAAGAAAAAGGGAAATCCCTCCCAGCAGCCTCAGAAGCAGCGGATTAAATCTCCACAATCAACTTGATGTACCCTGCATCTGTGGATTACATGAATAGACAACGAGTCATCCCAAACTGAGGGGGTGGACTTTGAGAGCAAGATTTATGAGTTTTTCCCCTTTTTCTCTTTTTGTGAGTGTGTATGTATAGGTTTTTGTGTGTGATTTTGTCTGTATAGCTTTGCTTTTACCATTTGTCCTAGGGTTCTATCTGTCTATTTTTTTTTTTAGTGTAGTTTTTAGCGCTTGATATCATTGGTGGATTTCTTTTTTGGTTTGGTTGATCTCTTCTTTTTTATTATGTAAACTTTTTTTAATTTTTAATAATAATTTTCTAATAACTTTATTTTATTTTTCTTTCTTTCTTTTTTTCTCCCTTTTATTCTGAGCCGTGTGGACGACAGGGTCTTGGTGCTCCAGCGGGGTGTCAGGGCTATGCCTCCGAGGTGGGAGAACCAAGTTCAGCACATTGCTACACCAGAGACCTGCCAGCTCCATGTAATATCAAACAGCGAATATCTCCCAGAGATCTCCATCTCAACACAAAGACGCAGCTCCACTCAATGACCAGCAAGCTACAGTGCTGGACACACTATGCCAAACAACTAGCAAGACAGGAACACAACCCCACCCATTAGCAGAGAGGCTGCCTAAATTCATAATAATGTCACAGATACCCCAAAACACACCACCAGACACGGACCTGCCCACAGAAAGACAAGATCCAGCCTCATCCAGCAGAACACAGGCACTAGTCCCCTCCACCAGGAAGCCAACTCAACCCACTGAACCAACCTTATGCACTAGCGACAGACACCAAAAACAACGGGAACTATGAACCTGCAGCCTGAGAAAAGGAGACCCCAAACACATTGTGAAGCAAAATGAGAAGCCAGAGAAATACACAGCAGGTGAAGGAGCAAGGTAAAACCCCATCAGACCAAACAAATGAAGAGGAAACAGGCAGTCTACCTGAAAAAGAATTCAGAATAATGATAGTAAAGATGATCCAAAATCGTGGAAATAGAATGGAGAAAATACAAGAAATGTTTAACAAGGACCTAGAAGAACTAAAGAGCAAACAAACAATGATGAACAACACAATAAGTGAAATTAAATATTCTCTAGAAGGAATCAATAGCAGAATAAATGAGGGAGAAGAATGGATAAGTGACCTGGAAGATAAAACAGTGGAAATAACTACTGCAGAGCAGAATAAAGAAAAAAGAATGAAAAGAATTGAGGACAGTCTCAGAGACCTCTGGGACAACATTAAACGCACCAACATTTGAATTATAGGGGTCCCAGGAGAAGAGAGAAAGAAAGGGACTGAGAAAATATTTGAACAGATTATAATTAAAAACTTCCCTAATATGGGAAACGAAATAGTCAGTTGAGTCCAGGAAGCACACAGAGTCCCATACAGGATAAATCCAAGGAGAAACATGCCAAGACACATATTAATCAAATTATCAAAACTTAAATACAAAGAAAAAATATTAAAAGCAGCAAGGGAAAAAAAACAAATAACACACAAGGGAATCCCCATAAGGTCAACAGCTGATCTTTCAGCAGAAACTCTGCAAGCCAGAAGGGAGTGGCAGGACATATTTAAAGTGATGCAGGGGAAGAACCTACAACCAAGAGTACTCTACCCAGCAAGGATCTCATTCGGATTTCATGGAGAAATTAAAACCTTTACAGACAAGCAAAAGCTAAGAGAATTCAGCACCACCAAACCAGCTTTACCACAAATGCTAAAGGAACTTCTCCAGGCAGGAAACACAAGAGAAGGAAAAGACCTACAATAACAAACCCAAAACAATTAAGAAAATGGTAATAGGAACATACACATCGATAATTACCTTAAATGTAAATGGATTTAATTCTCCATCCAAAAGACACAGACTGGCTGAATGGATACAAAAACAAGACCCGTATACATGCTGTCTACAAGAGACCCACTTCAGACCTAGGGACACATGCAGACTGAAAGTGAGGGGATGGAAAAAGATATCCCATGCAAATGGAAACCAAAAGAAAGCTGGAGTAGCAATTCTCATATCAGACAAAATAGACTTTAAAATAAAAACTATTACGAGAGACAAAGAAGGGCACTACATAATGATCAAGGGATCAATCCAAGAACAAGATATAACAATTGTAAATATTTATGCACCCAACATAGGAGCACCTCAATACATAAGGCAAATACTAACAGCCATAAAAGGGGAAATTGACAGTAACACAATCATAGTAGGGGACTTTAACACCCTACTTTCACCAATGGACAGATCATCCAAAATGAAAATAAAAAAGGAAACAAAAGCTTTAAATGACACATTAAACAAGATGGACTTAATTGATATTTATAGGACATTCCATCCAATAACAACAGAATACACTTTCTTCGCAAGGGCTCATGGAACATTCTCCACGATAGATCATATCTTGGGTCACAAATCAAGCCTTGGTAAACTTAAGAAAACTGAAATTGTATCAAGTATCTTTTCCAACCACAATGCCAGGAGACTAGATATCAATTACAGGAAAAAATCTGTAAAAAATTCAAATACATGGAGGCTAAACAATACACTACTTAATAACCAGGAGATCACTGAAGAAATCAAAGAGGAACTCAAAAAATACCTAGAAACAAATGACAGTGAAAACAGAATGACCCAAAACTTATGGGAGGCAGCAAAAGCAGTTCTAAGAGGGAAGTTTATAGCAATACAATTGTACCTTAAGAAAGAAGAAACACCTCAAAAAAACAACCTAACCTTACACCGAAAGCAATTAGACAAAGAACAAAAATATCCCAAAGTTAGCAGAAGGAAAGAAATCATAAAGATCAGATCAGAAATAAATGAAAAAGAAATGAAGGAAGTAATAGCAAAGATCAATAAAACTAAAAGTTGGTTCTTTGAGACTATAAACAAAATTGATAAACCATTAGCCAGACTCAACAAGAAAAAGAGGGAGAAGACTCAAATCAATAGAATTAGAAATAAAAGAGGAGAAGTAACAACTGACACTGCAGAAATACAAAGGATCATGAGAGATTA
This sequence comes from Phocoena sinus, assembly GCF_008692025.1. Classification (NCBI taxonomy): domain Eukaryota; kingdom Metazoa; phylum Chordata; class Mammalia; order Artiodactyla; family Phocoenidae; genus Phocoena; species Phocoena sinus. The sequence continues at coordinate 38,965,078 of NC_045781.1, forward strand.
CTACAAGCAACTATATGCCAATAAAATGGACAACCTGGAAGAAATGGACATATTCTTAGAAAAGCACAAGCTTCCAAGACTAAACCAGGAAGAAATAGAAAATATAAACAGACCAGTCACAAGCACCGAAATTGAAACTGTGATTTTAAATCTTCCAACAAAACAAAAGCCCAGGATCAGATGGCTTCATGGGCGAATTCTATCAAACATTTAGAGAAGAGCTAACACCTATCCTTCTCAAACTCTTCCAAAATACAGCAGAGGGAGGAACACTCCAAAACTCATTCTACAAGGCCACCATCACCCTGACACCAAAACCAGACAATGACATCACAAAGAAAACTACAGGCCAGTATCACTGATGAATGTAGATGCAAAAATCCTCAACAAAATACTAGCAAACAGAATCCCACAGCGCATTAAAAAGATCATATAGCATGATCAAGTGGGGTTTATCCCAGGGATGCAAGGATTCTTCAATATATGTAAATCAAACAATGTGATACACCATATTAACAAACTGAAGAATAAAAACCATATGATCATCTCAATAGGTGCAGAGAAAGCTTTCGACAAAATTCAACACCAATTTATGATAAAAAACCCTCCAGAAGGTAGGCACAGATGGAACTTACCTCAACATAATAAAGGCCATATCTGACAAACCAACAGCCAACATTGTCCTCAATGGTGAAAAACTGAAACTATTTCCACTAAGATCAGGAGCAAGACAAGGTTGCCCACACTCACCACTATTATTCAACATTGTTTTGGAAGTTTTAGTCACAGCAATCAGAGAAGAAAAAGAAATAAAAGGAGTGCAAATCGGGAAGGAAGAAGTAAGGCTGTCACTGTTTGCAGATGACATGATACTACACATAGAGAAACCTAAAGATGCTACCAGAAAACTACTAGAGCTATTCAGTGAATTTGGTAAAGTAGCAGGATACAAAACTAATGCACAGAAATCTCTTGCATGCCTATACACTAATGATGAAAAATCTGAAAGAGAAATTAAGGAAACACTCCCATTTACCATTGCAACAAAAAGAATAAAATACCTAGCAATACACCTACCTAAGGAGACAAAAGGCCTGTATGCAGAAAACTAGAAGACACTGATGAAAGAAATTAAAGATGATACAAATAGATGGAGAGATATACCGTGTTCTTGGATTAGAAGAATCAACATTGTGAAAATGACTATACTACTGAAAGCAATCTACAGATTCAGTGCAATCACTATCAAACTACCACTGGCATTTTTCACGGAACTAGAATAAAAAATTTCACAATTTGTATGGAAACATAAAAGACCCCAAATAGCCAAAGCAATCTTGAGAAGGAAAAACGGAGCTGGAGGAATCAGGCTCCCTGACTTCAGACTATACTACAAAGCTACAGTAATCGAGACAGTATGGTACTGGCACAAAAACAGAAATATAGATCAATGGAACAGGATAGAAAGACCAGAACTAAACCCACACACATATGGTCACCTTACTTTTGATAAAGGAGGCAAGAATATACAATGGAGAAAAGACAGCCTCTTCAATAAGTGGTGCTGGGAAAACTGGACAGCTACATGTAAAAGAATGAAATTAGAACACTCCCTAACACCATACACAAAAATAAACTCAAAATGGTATTAAAGACCTAAATGTAAGGCCAGACACTATAAAACTCTTAGAGAAAAACATAGGCAGAACACTCTATGACATAAATCACAGAAAGATCCTTTTTGACCCACCTCCTAGAGAAATGGAAATAAAAACAAAAATAAACAAATGGGACCTAATGAAACTTCAAAGCTTCTGCACCACAAAGGAAACCATAAACAAGATGAAAAGACAACCGTCAGAATGGGAGAAAATACTTGCAAATGAAGCAGCTGACAAAGGTTTAATCTCCAAAATTTACAATTTGCAGCTCAATATCAAAAAAATAAACAACCCAATCCAAAAATGGGCAGAAGGCCTAAATAGACATTTTCTCCAAAGGAAGATATACAGATTGCCAACAGACTCATGAAAGAATGCTCAACATTATTAATCATTAGAGAAATGCAAATGAAAATTACAATGAGATATCATCTCACACCAGTCAGAATGGCCATCATCAAAAAATCTACAAACAATAAATGCTGGAGAGGGTGTGGAGAAAAGGGAACACTCTTGCACTGTTGGTGGGAACATAAATTGATACAGCCACTATGGAGAATAGTATGGAGGTTCCTTTAAAAAACTAAAAATAGAACTACCATTTGACCCAGCAATCCCACTACTGGGCATATACCTGAGAAAACCATAATTCAAAAGGAGTCATGTACCACAATGTTCATTGCAGCTCTATTTACAACAGCCAGGACATGGAAGCAACCTAAGTGTCCATCGACAGATGAATGGATAAAGAAGATGTGGCACATATATACAATGGAATATTACTCAGCCATAAAAAGAACGAAATTGAGTTATTTGTAGTGAGGTGGATGGACCTAGAGTCTGTCATAGAGAGTGAAGTAAGTCAGAAAGAGAAAAACAAATACCACATGCTAACACACATATACGGAATCTAAAAAAAAAAACAAAAAAAAACCTCATGAAGAACCTAGAGCAAGACGGGAATAAAGACGCAGACCTACTAGAGAATGGACTTGAGGACACGGGAGGGGGAAGGGTAAGCTGGGACAAAGTGAGAGAGTGGCATGGACATATATACACTACCAAATGTAAAACAGATAGCTAGTGGGAAGCAGCTGCATAGCACAGGGAGATCAGCTCGGTGCTTTGTGACCACCTAGAGGGGTGGGAAAGGGAGGGTGGGACAGACACACAAGAGGGAGGAGATATGGGGGTATATGTATATGTATAGCTGATTCAGTTTGTTATAAAGCAGAAACTAACACACCACTGTAAAGCAATTATACTCCAATAAGGATGTCAAAAAAATTAAAACAAAAAAAGTTTAGTGGAACATTGCCTTGCAGTTGTGTGGAAAGCAGGATTTGTTAAGATAAAAACAAAAAAATCCTCTAACTTATATCCTCAGTAAGTTGTTTACCAATTACATGGCTCACGTGAAAAAAAGATCAGAAAATATTGCTTTTAAATGGAAACACACAACTGAAATAAAATACAGACAGTGTGTAGCAGACTGTATAATGCTGCAGAGTTAATTGATCAAATTCACTCACTTGAGAATTTCTCCTTGGAGTTCTCTACCCCAAGGCTTACCTTCCCCCAGTCCACCCCCTTTATCAAATTTGGTTAATCAGACTAAACCCAGCTCTAGGCAAGCCACTCTCCTGCTTCAAAATACTAAATAGCTCCCAAATGCCAATGAGGTCCTAACACCCGAGGATAACAGGCAAGGACTTCCTTGCATAGCTTAGGAAAGCTTGCTCAGACCCCAAAGAACTCTTTATATTCCATGTAACTAAGCCATATCTCTCTACTTCTGTGAACTGGCTCATGCTGGTCCAACCCCATAAAAAGTCCTTCCCTCTCATCACCATCTAATAATTAGGACATTCATCAAATGCTTCCATGTGCCAGGTACTTACTAGGTAACGTAAGTACGTAAGAGCCACTAAGTATGGCACTTACATACACGAAATAAAAAACAAAAATCACCATTAATATGTAGAGAATCCAACTTGTTGGCACATTTGTCTAAGCACTGGTGAAACTGCAGGGAATGAAACAGCTAAAGTCTCTTCTGAGAGAGGACAGTGGTTAGGGGACAGTTAAATAAAAACAGTAACAACAAATGGTCATCATCAAAAGTCTACAAATAACAAATGCTGGGGAGGGTGTGGAGAAAAAGGAACCCTCTTGCTCTGTTGGTGGGAATGTAAATTGGTGCAGCCACTATGGAGAACAGTATGGAGGTTCCTTAAAAAACTAAAAATGGAGTTATCATATGATCCGGCAATCCCAATCCTGGGCATATATCCAGGGAAAGCTCTAATTTGAAAAGATACCTGCACCCCAATGTTCACTGCAGCACTATTTACAACAGCCAGGACATGGAAGCAACCTAAGTGTCCATCAACAAATGAATGCATAAAGAAGATGTGGTACATATATACAGTGGAATATTACTCAGCCATAAAAAAGAACAAAATAATGCCATTTGCAGCAACATGGATGGATCTAGAGATTGTCGTATTGAGTGAAGTAAGTCAGGCAGAGAAAGACAAATATCACATGACCTCGTTTACATGTGGAATCTAAAAAAGTGGTACAAATGAACATTTTTACAAAACAGAAATGGAGTCACAGATGTAGAGAAGAAACTTATAGTTACCAAGGGGGAAAGGGGGGTCGGATAAATTGGGAGATTGGGATTGACATATACACACTACTATATATAAAATAGATAACTGATAAGAACCTACTGTATAGCACAGGGAACTCTACTTTGTAATGACCTACATGGGAAAAGAATCTAAAAAAAAGTGGATATCTGTATATGTGTAACTGATTCACTTTGCTGTACAGCAGAAACTAACACAACATTGTAAATCAACTATACTCCAATAAAAATTAATTTAAAAAATTTAAAAATAAAAAGCATCTGATGCTCCCCCAAAAAAGATGTGGTATATATACACAATGGAATACTACTCAGCCATAAAAAATGAAATAATGCCATTTGCAGCAATATGGATGGACCCAGAGATTATCATACTAAGTGTAGTAAGTCAGACAAAGACAAAGACCATATATCACTTATCTGTGGAATCTGAAAAATGATACAAATGAACTTATTTACACAACAGAAATAGACTCACAGACGTAGAAAACAAACTTATGGTTACCAAAGGGGAAAAGTGGGGGGGCATAAACTAGGAGTTTGGGATTAACATATACACACTTCTATATATAAAATAGGTAAACAACAAGGACCTACTGTATAGCACAGGGAACTCTACTCAATATTTTATAATAACCTATAATGGAAAAGAATCTAAAAAAAGAATACGTGTGCGTGTGTGTTTGTATCTGAATCACTTTGCTGTACACCTAAAACTAACACAATATTGTAAATCAACTACATTTCAATAAAATTTTTTTCAAAAAGGAAAGGTCTCTCTGATGAGGTCATACATGAGCAGAGACTTGAGGGAAATGAAGGAGCAAAGCTTGGGTATTTCTGGAGGAAAAGAGTTGCAGCTATTGCAATGCAGAGATCTTGAGGTGGGAGCATACTGGGTGGATTTGAGGAACTTCAAAGAAGCCTGCATGTCCGGAACTGAGCATCCTGAGAAGGGATGAAGTCAGAATGAGAGAGAAGGAGGAGGGACGGGGGCAGATCCTGGGGCCTTACAGGCCATGGCAAGACTTTGGCTTTCACTCTGAGAACACAGAGAAGCCACAGGAAGGGTTGGGACAGGAGAGTGACATGACATGACACATTACAAAAGTATGGTTCTGGCTGTGAGTCAGGTGGCCCTTAGGAAACTATATTGCCCAGTCCAGGTGAGTGGTGATGGTGGCCCGGACCAGGGTGAGACCAGTGGAGTGGTGAGAAATGCTCACATTCTGGATGTATTTTGAATGTACAGCCCATGAAACTGGCTGTGGATTTCATGTGGAGTCTGAAAGAAAGAAGAGTCAAGGACCACTGCAAAGTTTTTGTCCTCGGCAACACAAACGATAGAATTGCCATAAATGGAGATGAGACAAGCTTCTGGAGGAGTGAGTGTGTGGAGAGGACGGCGAGTTTGGTTTTGGATATATTGGGATTCAGATGCTAATGAGACTTCCAAGAGAAGATGTCCACCAGGCAGCTGAGGATCTGAGTCTGGAGATCAGGGGAGAGCCTGGTATAGAGATATTTGTTGGGAAAATGTCAGGGCGTTATTGAGTGAGATCACCAGAGGTGTGCCAGAAGACAGAGAAGACGTCCTAGAACTGAGCTCCGGGCTGGTCCAGCATTCAGATGACAGTCAGAGAAATGAAGAGGGAAGGGCAAAAGAGGCACAACGTGGGGGGGAACTGGGAGGAAGCCAACAGAGAGTGGCATCCTGGAAGCCACATGAAGGAGGCAAAAGTGGTCACTTGTGTCAAGTGATGCTCAGCCAAGTAAGATTTGATCAAAGACCTGACCTTTGGTTTTTGCATCATGTAGGTGACTGGCCACCGTAACCCAAGCGATTACAGCGAGATGATAGGGACAATGGCCTGAGTGGAGCTGGTACAAGAAAGAATGGGAGCAGAGAACGGAGAGACAAGTAAACAATTTGTGTGAGGAGTCTGTTCTAAAGGAAGGCAGCGAAACAGGTGGTAGCTGTAAGGGGAATGCAGTTTCAAGGAGAGGCTTCTGTTTTGTTTTGACTGGCGTATGAACATGCCAGCACATGCCTGTGTGCTCGTGGGCATCCCCTAGCCGAGAAAGACCAGCTCTTCGCCGGAGAAAGGACAACTATAGGAGAACATTTTAACCAATTTTATAGTGGAGGAAACTAAAGTTCAGAGAGGTGAAGTGATTTTACAAAGATCACACAGCTAGTTGGCTGCAGACCAGGATTCAGAGCAGGTCTGCCCGCATAAAGCCTGCCTTCTTAACGAGTTCCCCTATTTGATTCAAATCCTCCCCCAATTCAAGTTCAAGTTCACCTCTTCCTTCATGTAGCTTTCTCCAAACATCCAAGCTCGGCGTGACCTCTGCTTGCTCCCTCTGGCCTCTCATACAACCTAATCTTGGTTTTCTTATTACAGCTATTCGTTTTCTGTCTCCTGCCGCATTGCAAGCATTTTGAAGGCACAGAATATGCATCATAAACCTCTTTATCCTTCCCATCCCCTAACTCAGTGCCGAGGGCACGGTAGAACCTCAACCGATGTTTGCTCCAGGCAGGCAGGTGGGAGGGAGAAAGGATAGCAGAGGAGGAGGAAGGGAGGGATGCCTTTTTCAAGAGACTCCTCACAGGTTTGACACCTCATACATTACGGCCTGTTTCTTCTGCCCAAGACTAAGGCACTGTATTGACTTTAAACCTTCCTCCTAGGAGCTGTTGCCTCTTTACTCATGTCTCTGTTTTCTGAACCTGCTCCAGACCCACCACTTCCTGTTAATAATAAATCAGCCCCTCAAATGCCTTGCAAAGGAGAAGACCTTCCACGTGTGCACCTGTTAGGTCAAGAACCACCTGGAGAGGAATTTTACCATCTGCTAATTGCAGCTGGGAGGAAGCTGCAGACGGGCCCGTGCAGTTCAGTTCACAGGCCCCTGAAGGTCTCCAGCTCGGCGGCAGATCCTGCACTGGGCAGAAGGGATAATAAGAGGAGCAAGACATTATTCCCGCCTTCACCAGGCTCGTGATCTCGCGGGGAGATGACTGGTAACTGCAGAGCCTGCCACGTGCTCTGCTGGGGAAGCACTGGCCCCTCTGCGAGTACAGGCGAAGGCAGGGCTTTACCCTGGGGGTAGGGGTGGTCAGGGATGCTCCAGGGTGAAAATGAACTTGTTCTCCCAGCCAGCTCTCCCTCCCTGCAGCATGGCCTCCACAGCCCCACCCACTATAGCTCAGAGTGTAGCCTGCCAGCCATCACCAAGCATGGACACCAACCCCAGACGGCATCAGGCTGGCCAGAACCACTGTCAAGCCCAGGACAAGACCATGCCGTGAGAACACCAACCTCACCTCTCGGGGAGAAGGCAGGCAGATTCTGGAACAGCCCTGAGAAGTCACAGCTTACGTGTCATTCAATAATAGTAGGCACAGAGAGGAGAAAGTCACTCTTGGGAGTTTCCCAGTGTTCCTTGGCCAGTGTGGGGAAGGGCACGGAAACAGAAGAGGAGATCACTGAGAAGGACCCTGGATCTTCCTGGGAGGTGCCACGAAGAGAAGGCACCGAGTCGTAAACCTGGAGGATGCCAGGGCTGCCATAAAGTCCACGGAAAAGGACAGTCATCAAGCTGTGTGGTCTGTGCAAGGCAAGGGGTGGGGTTTCTCCGACTTTAAATCTTCTGTTTTATAGGCAAGACGTCACAGAATTCCCTGTGAAGAACCTTTTCATGGGTGATACAAAATGACTGTCTTTTTTTCACAAATTTGGGAACTAAGACATGGATAGGACAATATATTTATTTAAGATCACACAGCAAGTTTCTGATGGAAAGAAAAAGGCTTCCTGATTCCCAGCACAGAGTTTCTGGATCAGCCTCCGAGGCTGGGTGAATTCAGTGGGAACAGCCCTCAAAGGGGCCCAGTCTGGTGGTCTATGTGCCATTCTTTTACCAGTTTGAATGAAGTATAGAAATTTTACCTCCTTTTATATTCTTTTACCCTTCCTCATTTATAATGTATTGATAACTGTCCTAAAGATTTCCTCTATATACATTTATAACCACATTAGACAGTATTACAATTTTTGCTTCAAGCTCATACAACTCAACAACAGAAAAACAAACAACCCAGTCGAAAAATGGGCAGAAGACCTAAATAGACATTTCTCCAAAGATGACTACGGATGACCAACAGGCACATGAAAAGATGCTCAACATCACTAACCATTAGAGAAACGCAAATCAAAACTACAATGAGGTACCACCTCACGCTGGTCAGAATGGCCATCACTGAAAAGTCTACAAATAACAAATGCCGGAGAGAGTGTGGAGAAAAGGGAACCCTCCTACACTGTTGGTGGGCATGTAAGTTGATGCAGTCACTATGGAAAACAGTGCATATGGAGGTTCCTCAAAAACTAAAAATTGAATTACCATATGATCCAGCAATTCCACTCCTGGGCATATATCCAGAGAAAGCCCTAATTTGAAAAGATAACACGCAACCCTATGTTCACTGCAGCACTGTTCACAATAGCCAAGACATGGAAACAACCTAAATGTCCATCGACAGAGGAATGGATAAAGAAGATGTGGCACATGTATACAATGGAATAGTACTCAGCCATAAGAAAAAATGAAATAATGCCGTTTGCAGCGATCTGGATGCAACTAGAGATTATCATAGTAAGTGAAGTAAATCAGAAAGAGAAAGACAAATACCATATTATATCACTTATATGTGGAATCTAAAATATGACTTAAATGAACCTATCTATGAAACAGAAACACAATCACAGACATAGAGAACAGACTGGTGGTTGCCAAGGGAGAGGGCATTGGGGGAGGGATGGAGTGGGAGGTTGAGGTTAGCAGATGTAAGCTTTTAATATATAGAATGGATAAACAACAAGGTCCTGCTGTATAGCACAGAAAACTATAATTCAATATCCTATGATAAACCATAATGGAAAAAGAATATTTTAAAAAAGAATGTGTGTATATGTGTATACACTGAATCTGAATCAGTGAATCACTTTGCTGTACAGCAGAAATTAACACAACACTGTAAATCAACTATACTTCAATAAAAAATATTGATAGAATGAAAAAAGAAAAAAGTTTGCTTCGAGCTTCAAACACAATTTAGAAAACTTCAAAGGAGAAGGAAAGTCTATTGTATCAACTAATATTTTTGTTCACTGTCTTTTTCACCCTTCCTGGAGTTTCTGAATTCTTTCCTTTATCATTTCCTTTCTGTTTACAGAACTCCCTTTATCTATCCTTTAAGGGTAGGTCTGCTGGTGACAAGTTCTCTTAGTTTTCCTTCGTGTGAGAATGCCTTGATTTCCCCCTTGACCCCTAAAGGATATTTTTGCTGGATATAGAATTGCATGTTGACAATTCTTTCCTTTCAGATCTTGAAAAAATGGTTGTGCCCCTCCTTCTGGCCTCTCTAGGTTTTCTGATGAGAAGTCCACTGTCATTCAATCTGTGGGGGGTTTTTTTCCCTATAGATATGACTTTCTCTCTCCATGCTTTCCAGATTTTATCTTTGTCTTTATTTTTCAGAAGTTTGAGTATAATGTGTCTTGGTGGACATTTCTTTGGTTTTATCCTGTTTGGGGTTCACTCAGCTTCTTAACTTTCTATGTTCATGTGTTTTTGTCAAATTTGGGAAGATTTCAGCCATTATTTCTTTGAGTGTTTTTGTTTTAAAAACAAAACACTTCTCTCCTCCTCTCCTTCTCCTCTCCCTCCAGGACTTCAATTACACAAATATTTGATCTTCCTTATAATCCCACAGGTCTCTGCGGCTCTGTTCTCTTGTTTTCAGCCTATTTTCTATTGTTCGTGTTGGGTCATTTTTTTCTATATTCAAGTTCATGATTCCCTCCTGTGTTGCCTGCACTTTGCTGTTGAGCCCATTGGGCTTTTCATTTCAGTTCTTTCCCAGTTTTTAAAATTCCCATTTGGTTCTTCATCATATCTTTTCTTCTTTACTGAGAGTTTTTATTTCTTTGCTGAGACGTTCTACTTTTTCATTTGTTTCAAGTGTTTCTGTAATTGTTCACTGAAGCATTGTTCTGATGGCTGCTTTCAAATCTTTGTCAGAGAATTTTAACATCTCCATCATCTGTGTTGACATCTATGGGTCGCCTCTTTTCATTCAGTTTGAAATCCTTCTGCTTATTCTTATGATTTTGGTTTCTATTGAAATCTGGACATATCTTGGGTATTGTGTTATGTTATGACGCTCTGGAGCTTATTTTTTTAATTGAAGTAAGGTTGATTTACAATGTTTCAGGTATACAGCAAAGTGATTCAGTTATACATATGTATATGAATACATATATTTTTTTTCTTTTTCAGATTCTTTTCCATTATAGGTTACTACAAGATATTGAATATAGTTCCCTGTGCTATACAGTAAGGTCCTTGTTGTTTATCTGTTTTATATATAGTAGTACTGTATCTGTTAATTCCAAATTCCTAATTTATCTGGAGCTTATTTTAACCTTCTGTTTTAGCTGGCTTTTCCTGACACTGCTCTGGCAGGGACAGTATCATTGATGATCATATATATATATATATATATATATATATATATATATACACATACACACACACACACACACACACACACACACACACACACACACAATCTCCTACCATAGGTAGCAAACTGTATCATTACTGCCAGGTGGGGGTAGAAGTCCAGGTCTCCCACTTGACCTTTGGTGACAACCGACAGGGGTCTCCTCACTCCTTCTGGGTGGGAGGGAGTTCCATCCCCCCAGTATGCCTCCACTGATATCACTCAGTCTGGAGGGGTAGAAGTGATTCATTACTACTCCCGTTTGACTTATACTGCAGAGTGTGTGGTCTTGTTACAGATGGGCAGTGATTAATGTCCTGACTCTCCTCGAGGCCTCCTCTGACAGGCCTCCCAGAAGGGGTGGGGAGAGGCATTTTATTATTCCCATTAGGGGTGGAAGTTCAGAGTGTCCACTGCTAAGGAGAGGAGGTTCCTCATGACTGTCCAGCAGGGATAAAAGTCCCCACTTAAACTTCTCTGGCATTACCAGGCAAGGGTTTCTCTTGGGAAAAAAAATGGAAGTCTAGATATCCCACCTGGCCTTTGCTGGCATAGATGGGGATGGAGCCACTGATTTTTCTGAGGCATTTGGCTGTAAAGTGTAGTGGTTATTGTATTAAAATTTGCCATCTTGTTAGCCTATCTTTTCCTGGTCCTTTGACTACAGAAAACAGGCTTTTGCTAGGGATTTTTTTTTTTTTTTTGGTCTCCAACTATCAGGGTTTGATTTGCTGGATTCTTTAGCTACTAGTCTGGGATAGATGAAGCAAAAAGAAAATCCGCAACTGTGTCATTCCTCAGGCCCGATGTTCCTAACTTGTCTGCCTTCTTCAGAGTCTTCTTATGTTTGTTTTATTTATAATATCCAGATTTTCTAGTGGTACCTAGCAAGAGGAACAGAAAAAGGTACATCTACTCCACCTTCCCGTGAATGGAACTTAACTAGATTGTGTTTAACAGTCAATATACATTTGTTTCTCATCTGATTTTGTGTCATTCTATCATGATGTAATTTCTATAACTAGTCATAGTGACATGGTTTTCATGATGGGCCTTGAGAGTCCACAGTTTTCATTCAAATTCTCATTCTTCCCCGTACTAAAAATTGTTTATATATTTTAAAATGTTTTTATTGAAGCATAATATACATACAGTAAAATTGACCCATTTTAAGTGTACAATTCAGTGAGTTTTGACAAACGCATACAGTCGTATAACCACCAACACATCAGGATACAGAACAGTTTCAATTATTATTTTAAAACAAATAAACAAGTAAAAACTTCCAAGGCCCCTAAATACCTTCAAGATAGAGTCTGGGTTCTTTGCCAGGGGTCTGGCCTCTGCCTCCAAGAGCCTAGAGTCCAGCTGGGAAATAAAAGAGGTTAGATGAGGTGACTTTCAGCTTCATCTCTGACCCAAGATATCTGGGGAGTTTTCAGGTTCTAATTCAGGTGGGTAGAATATATATGTGCTGCACTAAAGGTACCAAAGGCAATGGAAGCTCAGAAACAAGAGAGACCCCTGAGCTCCTTCTGCCCATTGACTCTGATAGTCTCTATTATTTTGCTGATAAACAAACCACTCAAAACTTAATGGCTTAAAAAGGCAAACATTATTGTTTCCTACAATTCTGTGGGTCAGGTCTCCTGGTCTGGGCTAGCTCAGTTGGTCTCCATGGTCATCTGGCAGCTTGCCTGTGCTGTGTGGTCTCCATGGCCTTGCTCACACTGTTGGCTGATCTAAGGGGGCCTTAGCTGGATCCGCTCATCTTGCCTCCACATGGTGTCTCATGCTCCAGCAGGCTAGCTAGCTCGGGCATCTTCACTAGGAAGTCTCAGGGTTCCAAAGAGCAGCAAGAAAGGGTGAGCCCCAATGGACTCAAATCTCTGTTTGCATCTCACTTTCTAATGTCCCATTGATCAAACTAAACCTGGATCCAAAGGAGTGGAGAAAGAGACTCTACTGCTTGATGGTGGGTAACACAGAGTTATATTGCAAAGGAGACTGGATAAAGGGCCAGGAGGAAATTTTGTGGCCATTTTGGCAAACAATCTACCACACTGTGCTAGAGATAAAGATAACAAGGTACAGAGACCATCCTGCATGACCATCCTGCATGATATACGGAGGACATGGAAAGGGCCTGGGGTTAGTCCTCCAACGTCAAAGGCTCGTGCCTAGTGCACCTGGGAGAAAGCTCTGGGCATCAGCATCCGTGTGCCTGAGAAATCTCTGCCCTCTTGTTTTTTATTATTATTTATTTTATTTTTGCGGTACACGGGCCTCTCACTGTTGTGGCCTCTCCCGTTGCGGAGCACAGACTCCGGACGCGCAGGCTCAGCAGCCATGGCTCATGGGCCCAGCCGCTCCGCGGCACGTGGGATCTTCCCTGACCCGGGCACGAACCTGTGTGCCCTGCATCGGCAGGCGGACTCCCAACCACTGCACCACCAGGGAAACCCAATCTCTGCCTTCTTGACCTTAGTTCCGGCTCCCTGTCCACCTGACCGATTACCACAACCTTCTACCTATTCCCCATCTCTATTTGCATTCTCTCCTATCATCAATCCATGCTGTACCCGGAGAAAATCTTCTAAAATGCACTCGTTCCTCTCAGAAAAGAAAGTGATGCTCCCTACTTTTTATATTCGAAGAGGCCATGAGGTTGAGTGGTTAACACACACGCTTTGGAATCTCACAAGCCTACTTTCAAATCTGGCTTCAACAATTTACGTTATGGGTGAGTTTGGACAAGTTAAATACCCTTGATAAGCCGCCTTTTCTCGTCTGGAATATGTGTGCTAAGGGTCTTGCACAATGCTGGCCACATGGTACCAGGCACCTTTGATGATGGTACATCCCTGGCTGTAGCAAGGTGGAGTTCTGACCCAGAGGCGAGGATGCCCATGGCTTCCAAGGTGTACAAAACAGAAGGGGATTGTTTTCTTTGTTAAGTTTTAACTTGCAACAGATAGGACCCTCGCTGCAAAGTCATTTATTTGGTGCCTCCGGGCTCATATTCGGAAGGCTCCCCTCTCTGTTCCAGGCTGATTTTTGCAAAAAAAAAAAAAAGTTGTTGGTAGAACCCTGGCCTCTAACCCATCTGTGTGTTTGTATCAAAGTTTATAGGGAGCCTTTGTCTCTTTGTCTCTGAAAGGGTGTGTCTGAAGCGACCAAAAAGTCACCTTTTAAAGAGGATCGCTCGTTTCTCTTTTGCTGACACCTTCTCCTCTCTGCTGTATTCCTCCTTGTGCAGAAATTCACCTGCCGCACCTCCCACTGCAGGCCAAGTGGTTCACAGGCGCAGACCAGGATCATCACCCATCCTTCATCCTTGCCAATCCTGTCAAAACTGCTCATTGTGCGTGAAGGTTGGACTTCCCATCAGAGAGACTGCAGGGGGCTGGGAATGATGAGAGGCAACATTCACTGAGTTTTCCCTGCACGGGAGGTGCTGTAGAAAGCGCTTCACATTCTTCGTCCTGCTGACTCATCCCAGCCCCACTGGGAGAGAGGCAGGTCCTCGCGGGTTCCTGTTTAACAGGGGAGGCTTAGTGGAGCTGAGTCAGCAGCCCGCGTGGTGTCTGCTGCACAGCTGGGCCTTTAATTGTGAATGAATGAGGAGCGGTTAAGTGAGGGAGTCTGTGAAGGGGAACCCATGAGGTTGGGAAGTGAACGAAGATTGCGTCTTCTCTTAAGGTCCCGACTGGAGGAAACAGGCTGGACGCATGGCTGTTAGGGCCCAAGATGTCTGGCTTTGGACTCACGTAGGTCTCATGCCCTTGACCCCTCTGCTATCCTGCTTCATAGGAAGACCCCAACCTGGGAGTCTGTTTCCAGCAGTTAGGGGTGAAATCTTGAGCAACTCATGTCACCTGGATCTCGGTTTCCTCAGCTGTTGCTTGGGGCTCAGACTTTCTCTCCTGTGAACATTCACGGGCTTTCTAGGGTCTCCTCATTCCCAGTTTGTGCAAAAGTGTTTGCAACCTCTTGTTTCTGTGCATTTCCAGGAAGCACCCTGAGTTTCTCTTCCTTAGATACTGTCATATTTTTAAGATGCATAGTTTTCATGTTTAAAGAAGAAGTTTAATAGAATTGTGGTTAAACATAAGTATGCCTCTTTCTTTTGTCTTTGACAAAAGTCTGAAGCATTCAGGTTGTAGGAATCTTAATCCCAGGGTAACCTCCACCTCCTCCCTGGTAACGGCAATGTCTTGCATCTCAAAGGTCGACCCAGTCAGAGCAATGAACCTGGGGTGTATTGAACTGCAGCTTGGTGGTAATTATTTCTTTTACTTTTCAGTAGATTCCTGTTAACTGCTTAAAGGTTTGCATTTGCAGAGGGCTCTGTGCTCTGCATATGATTCAGTTCACCTCCGATGCCCCAGGCTTGAGCCTGAGCAGCCACCAAGCCCATCACTACTAGCAGCTCTTTCTGTGTCTTCTCACCCCTGCCGACCAGCCACCAAGTGCTGTTCACTCTTCCCACGACCTTCTTAATACTTCCTGCGTCCATTGTTTCCGCTCCATCCTTGCTGGGTCTCCCTTTGTTGGGTTCCTCATGAGCTTTCTCCTGCCACAATCTCCCAGCATCCTCACTGGCCTGGCAGCCTAACACTTCCTGTGTCCCTTCTAGTCATTGATTTGTGAGAATGCAAATGTCCCACCTCGTCCAAAGGAAGGGGCAGGGATTCCTTGAAGTGGTGGAAGCAGCGTGGGGAAGCGGGCAGAGGCCAGTGCCCTGTGATCATCTCCCTGAGTGTTTGCCCGCCCCCCCCCCCACTGCCATAGAATACAGGCTCATGGAGGGCAGGGATGCAGGAATTCTGTGTTGTTTATCTTCATGTTCCCAGCAACCCACACAGTGGCTGCTGCAGAGGTTGTCTCTGAACCTTGAATTGTGAACAAATGAGGAGCAGTTAAGTGTACAAGGATGTGAAGAGGAACGTATCAGACTGGGGTGATAGGAGGTGGACAAAAGATGTCATCTGCTGTTCGGTCTGAACCTGGGGAAACAGGCTGGACAGAGGTTATCAGAGCCCGAGAGGTCAAGGATCCAGGCAGGTGAGACGAATGCTGGGAACAGTATGACATTTCGGCAGAGATCTGTCAGACTTGGCAGTGTGATCGGCAGACAGGGAGAAAGGCAGGTAGGAGCCATGAGCTGGGGTTTCACTGAGGACCAGCTTGAAGATCTGGGTCTATGGGAGCCTTCTGACCTGGATCCCAATCATGTTTCTACTTCTTATTAGCGCTGTGAGCTGGGAAGCTTGCTTAATCTTAACGAGCCTCTGTTTCTCAGTCTGTTAAAAGGGAGTTGAACCACGTTGAAGAGTAAGGACACTTCCTCCTCTGACAGTGTAGACTTCTCCAGGGAGTAGAGATCTGGGGAAAAGGGTGTGGAGTCTGGAATCAGACAGATCCACGTTTAAATCCCAGCTCTGCCCCTTGCTACCTGTGCGAACTTGGGTGAGTTACTTAACATCTGTGAGCTTCAGTTCCATATTCTGTAAAATGGGTAATACCCACCTCATATAGGTTTTGGGGTTTTTATATAGAAGGTGGGGGACTTCCCTGGTGGCGCAGTGGTTAAGAATCCACCTACCAATGCAGGGGACATGGGTTCGAGCCCTGGTCCGGGAAGAGCCCACGTGCCATGGAGCAGTTAAGCCCATGCGCCACAACTATTGAGCCTGTGCTCTAGTGCCTGCGAGCCACAACTACTGAGCCCACGTGCTGCAACTACTGAAGGCTGCGCTCCTAGAGCCCGTGCTCCGCAACAAGAGAAGCCACGACAATGAGAAGCCCGCAAACCGCAACGAAGAGCAGTCCCTGCTCGACACAACTAGAGAAAGCCTGTGAGCAGCAACGAAGACCCAGTGCAGCCAAAAATAAATAAATAAATTCATAAAAAATAAAAAAAGAAGGTGAGTTTTGAAGAATAGCTGCAGACACTCTCATTGGGCAAATCTAAACTCCCCCCCCAAGAAACTGAATATAGTTCCCTGTGCTATATAGTAGGTCCTTGTTGTTTATCTATTTTACATATAGTAGTTTGTACCTGCTAATTCTAAACTCCTAAATTATCCCTCCCCCACCTCCCCTTAGGTAACCGTAAGTTTGTTTTCTATGTCTGTGAATCTGTTTTGTAAATAAGTTCATTTGTATCATTTCTTTAGATTCCACATATAAGTCATATCATATGATATTTGTCTTTGTCTTTGACTTACTTCACTTAGTATGATAATCTCTAGGTCCATCCATGTTGCTACAAATGGCATTATTTCATTCTTTTTTATGGCTGTGTAATATTCCATTGTATGTATATAGTGCATCTTCTTTATCCATTCATCTTTAACCATTCATGGACATTTAGGTGTCTTCCATGTCTTGTCTATTGTAAATAGTGCTGCTGTGAACACTGGGGTGCAAGTATCTTTGCGAATTATGGTTTTCTCTGGATATATGCCCGGGAGTGGGATTGCAGGATCATACGGTAACTCTATTTTTAGTTTGTTGAGGTCCATACTGTTTTCCACAGTGGCTGCACCTATTTACATTCCCACCAACAGTGCAGGACGATTCCCTTTTCTCCACACCCTCTCCAGCATTTATTATTTGTAGTTTTTTTTAATGACGGCCATTCTGCCTGGTATGAGGTGATACCTCACTGTAGTTTTTTTTTTAATTTATTTTTAATTAATCAATTTTTCCTTTTTTTCAAATATTGGGGTTTTTTAACATCTTTACTGGAGTATATTGCTTTATAATGGTATGATAGTTTCTGCTTTATAACAAACTGAATCAGCTATACATGTACATATATCCCCGTATCTCCTCACTCTTGCATCTCCATCCCACCCCTCTAGGCGGACACAAAGCACTGAGCTGATCTCCCTGTGCTATGCGGCTGCTTCCCACTAGCTATCTATTTGACATTTGGTAGCGGATATATGTCCATGCCACTCTCTCACATCTTCCCAGCTTACCTTTCCCCCTCCCTGTGGCCTCAAGTCCATTCTCTATGTCTGGGTCTTTATTCCTGTCCTACCCCTACATTCTTCAGAGCCATTTTTTTTTTCAGATGCCATGTATACGTGTTAGGATACAGTATTTGGTTTTCTCTTTCTGACTAACTTCACTCTGTATGACAGCCTCTAGGTCCATCCACCTCACTACAAATAACTCAGTTTCGTTTCTTTTTATGGCGGAGTAGTATTCCATTGTATACATGTGCCACATCTTCTTTATCCATTCATCTGTCGATGGACACTTAGGTTGCTTCCATGTGCTGGCTGTTGTAAATAGAGCTGCAATGAACATTGTGGTACATGACTCTTTCTGAATTATGGTTTTCTCAGCGTATATGCCCAGTAGTGGGATTGCTGGGTCATATGGTAGTTCTATTTTTAGTTTTTTAAGGAACCTGCATACTGTTCTCCATAGCGGCTGTATCAATTTACATTCCTACCAACAGTGCAAGAGGGTTCCCTTTTCTCCACACCCTCTCCAGCATTTACTGTTTGTAGATTTTTTGATGATGGCCATTCTGACTGGTGTGAGGTGATACCTCATTGTACTTTTGATTTGCATTTCTCTAATGATTAGTGATATTGAGCATCCTTTCATGTGTTTGTTGGCAATCTGTATATCTTCTCTGGAGAAATGTCTATTAGGACTTCCGCCCATTTTTGGATTAGGTTGTTTCTTTTTTTGATATTGAGCTGCATAAGAGGCTTGTAAATTTTGGAGATTAATCCTTTGTCAGTTACTTCATTTGCAAATATTTTCTCCTATTCTGAGGGTTGTCTTTTCATCTTGTTTATGTTTTCCTTTGCTGTGCAAAAGCTTTTAAGTTTCACTAGGTCCCATTTATTTTTTTTTTAACTTCCATTTCTTTAGGTGGTGGGTCAAAAAGGATCTTGCTGTGATTTATGTCATAGAGTGTTCTGCCTATGTTTTTCTCTAAGAGTTTTATAGTGTTTGGACTTACATTTAGGTCTTTAATCCATTTTGAGTCTATTTTTGTGTGTGGAGTTAGGGAGTGTTCTAATTTCATCCTTTTACACGTAGCTGTCCAGTTTTCCCAGCACCACTTATTGAAGAGGCTGTCTCTTCTCCATTGCATATTCTTGACTCCTTTATCAAAGATAAAATGACCATATGTGTGTGGGTTTATGCCTGGTCTTTCTATCCTCTTCCATTGATATATATTTCTGTTTCTGTGCCAGTACCACACTGTCTTGATTACTGTAGCTTTGTAGTATAGTCTGAAGTCAGGGAACCTTATTCCTCCAGCTCCATTTTTCCTTCTCAAGATTCCTTTGGCTATCCGGGGTCTTCTGTGTTTCCATACAAATCGTGAAATTTTTTGTTCTAGTTCCGTGAAAAATGCCAGTGGTAGTTAGATAGGGATTGCATTGAATCTGTAAATTGCTTTGGGTAGTACAGTCATTTTCACAATGTTGATTCCTCCAACCCGAGAACATGGTATATTTCTCCATCTGTTTGTATCATCTTTAATTTCTTTCATCAGTGTTTTATAGTTTTCTGCATACAGGCCTTTTGTCTCCTTAGGTAGGTTTATGTCTAGGTATTTTATTCTTTTTTGTTGCAATGGTAAATGGGAGTGTTTCCTTAATTTCTCTTTCAGATTTTTCATCATTAGTGCATAGGAGTGCAAGAGATTTCTGTGAATTTTGTATCCTGTAACTTTACCAAATTCACTGATTAGTCCTAGTAGTTTTCTGGTAGCCTCTTTAGGATTCTCTATGTACAGTATCATGTCATGTGCAAACAGTGACAGCTTTACTTCTTCTTTCCCGATTTGCACTCCCTTTATTTCTTTTTCTTCTCTGATTGCTATGGCTAAAACTTCCAAAGCTATGTTGAATAATAGTGGTAAGAGTGGGCAACCTTGTCTTGTTCTTGATCTTAGGGGAAATGGTTTCAGTTTTTCACCATTGAGAACGATGTTGGCTGTGGGTGTGTCATATATGGCCTTTATTTTGTTGAGGTAGGTTCCCTCTGTGCCTACTTTCCGGAGGTTTCTTACCATAAATGGGTGTTGAATTTTGTGAAAAGCTTTCTCTGCACCTATTGAGATGATCACGTGTTTTCTCTCCTTCAATTTGTTAATATGGTGTATCACATTGATTGATTTGCGTATATTGAAGAATCCTTGCATTCCTGGGATAAACACCACTTGATCATGCTGTATGATCCTTTTAATGTGCTGTTGGATTCTGTTTGCTAATATTTTGTTGAGGATTTTTGCATCTATGTCCATCAGTGATACTGGCCTGTAGTTTTCTTTCTTTGTGACATCTTTGTCTGGTTTTGGTATCAGGGTGATGGTGGCATCGTAGAATGAGTTTGGGAGTGTTTCTCCCTCTGCTGTATTTTGGAAGAGTTTGAGAAGGATAGGTGTTAGCTCTTCTCTAAATGTTTGATAGAATTTGCCTGTGAATCCATCTGGTCCTGGGCTTTTGTTTGTTGGAAGATTTTAAATCACAGTTTCAATTTCAGTGCTTGTGATTGGTCTGTTTATATTTTCCATTTCTTCCTGGTTCAGTCTTGGAAGCTTGTGCTTTTCTAAGAATTTGTCCATTTCTTCCAGGTTGTCCATTTTATTGGCATATAGTTGCTTGTAGTAATCTCTCACGATCCTTTGTATTTCTGCAGTGTCAGTTGTTACCTCTCCTTTTTCATTTCTAATTCTATTGATTTGAGTCTTCTCCCTCTTTTTCTTGATGAGTCTGGCTAATGGTTTATCAATTTTGTTTACCTTCTCAAAGAACCAGCCTTTAGTTTTATTGATCTTTGCTATTGTTTCCTTCATTTCTTTTTCATTTATTTCTGATCTGATCTTTATGACTTCTTTCCTTCTGCTAACTTTGGGGGTTTTTTTTGTTCTTCTTTCTCTAATTGCTTTAAGTGTAAGGCTAGGTTGTTTATTTGAGATGTTCCTTGTTTCTTGAAGTAGGATTGTATTGTTATAAACTTCCCTCTTAGAACTGCTTTTGCGGCATCCCATAGGGTTGGGGTCATTGTGTCTTCACTGTCATTTGTTTCTAGGCATTTTTTGTTTTTTTTTTTTTTTTTTTTTTTTTTTTGCGGTACGCGGGCCTCTCACTGTTGTGGCCTCTCCCGTTGCGGGGCACAGGCTCCGGACGCGCAGGCTCAGCGGCCATAGCTCGTGGGTCTAGCCGCTCCGCGGCATGTGGGATCTTCCCGGACCGGGGCACGAACCTGTGTCCCCTGCATCCGCAGGCGGGCTCTCAACCACTGCGCCACCAGGGAAGCCCCTGATTTCCTCTTTGATTCCTTCAGTGACCTCTTGTTTATTTAGTAGTGTATTGTTTAGTCTCCAAGTGTTTGTATTTTTTACAGATTTTTTTCTGTAATTGATATCTAGTCTCATAGTGTTCTGGTCGGAAAAGATACTTGATACCGTATTGATTTTCTTTAATTTACCAAGGCTTGATCTGTGACCCAAGATATGATCTATCCTGGAGAATGTTCCATGAGCACTTGAGAAGAAAGTGTTTTCTGTTGTTTTTGGATGGAATGTCCTATAAATATCAATTAAGTCCATCTTGTTTAATGTATCATTTAAAGTTTCCTTATTCATTTTGGATGATCTGTCCATTGGTAAAAGTGGGGTGTTAAAGTCCCCTACTATGATTGTGTTACTGTCTATTTCCCCTTTAATGGCTGTTAGCATTTGTCTTATGTACTGAGGTGCTCCTATGTTGGGTGCATAAATATTTACAATTGTTATATCTTCTTCTTCTTGGATTGATACCTTGATCATTATGTAGTGTCCTTCTTTGTCTCTCATAATAGTCTTTATTTTAAAGTCTATTTTGTCTGATATGAGAATTGCTACTCCAGCTTTCTTTTGATTTCCATTTACATGGAATATCTTTTTCCATCCCCTCACTTTCAATCTGTATGTTTCCCTAGGTCTGAAGTGGGTCTCTTGTAGACAGCACATATACGGGTCTTGTTTTTGTATCCATTCAGCCAGTCTATGTCTTTTGGTTGGAGCATTTAACCCCTTTTCATTTAAGGTAATTATCGACATGTATGATCCTATTACCAGTTTCTTAATTGTTTTGGCTTTGTTATTGTAGGTCTTTTCCTTCTCTTGTGTTTCCTGCCTAGAGATGTTCCTTTAGCATTTGTGGTAAAGCTGGTTTGGTGGTGCTGAATTCCCTTAGCTTTTGCTTGTCTGTAAAGATTTTAATTTCTCCATAGAATCTGAATGAGATCCTTGCTGGGTAGAGTACTCTTGGTTGTAGGTTCTTCCCCTGCATCACTTTAAATATGTCCTGCCACTCCCTTCTGGCTTGCAGAGTTTCTGCTGAAAGACCGGCTGTTAACCTTATGGGAATTCCCTAGTGTGTTATTTGTTGCTTTTCTCTTGCTGCTTTTAATATTTTTGTTTGTATTTAAGTTTTGACAGTTTGATTACTATGTGTCTTGGCGTATTTCTCCTTGGATTTATCCTGTATGGGATTCTCTGCTCTTCCTGGACTTGATTGACTATTTCCTTTCCCATGTTAGGGAAGTTTTCAACTGTAATCTCTTCAAATATTTTCTCAGACCCTTTCCTTTCCTCTTCTTCTTCTGGGGCCCCTATAATTCGTACGTTGGTGTGTTTAATGTTGTCCAAGAGGTCTCTGAGACTGTCCTCAATTCTTTTCATTCTTTTTTCTTTATTCTGCTCTGTGGTAGTTATTTCCACTATTTTATCTTCCATGGCACTTATCCATTCTTCTCCCTCATTTATTCTGCTATTGATTCCTTCTAGAGAATATTTAATTTCACTTATTGTGTTGTTCATCATTGCTTGTTTGCTCTTTAGTTCTTCTAGATCCTTGTTGAACGTTTCTTGTATTTTCTCCATTCTATTTCCAAGATTTTGGATCATCTTTACTATCATTACTCTGAATTCTTTTTCAGGTAGACTGCGCTGTTACTTCTTCATTTGTTTGGTCTGGTGCGTTTTTACCTTGCTCCTTCATCTGCTGTGTATTTCTCTGTCTTCTCGTTTTATTTAACTTACTGTGTATGGGGTCTCCTTTTCTCAGGCTGCAGGTTCATAGTTCCCGTTGTTTTTGGTGTCTGTCGCTAGTGCATAAGGTTGGTTCAGTGGGTTGTGTAGGCTTCCTAGTGGAGGGGACTGGTGCTTGTGTTCTGGTGGATGAAGCTGGATCTTGTCTTTCTGGTGGGCAGGATCGCATCCAGTGGTGCATTTGGGGATGTCTTTGACCTTATTATGATTTTAGGCAGCCTCTCTGCTAATGGGTGGGGTTGTGTTCCTGTCTTGCTAGTTGTTTGGCATGGGGTGTACAGCACTGGAGCCTACTCGTCGTTGAGTGGAGCTGGGTCTTAGCATTGAGATGGAGATCTCTGCGAGAGCTCTCACCAATTGCTATTACATGGGGCCGCGAGGTCTCTGGTGGTCCAATGTCCTGAACTCAGCTCTCCCACCTCACAGGCTCAGGCCTGACACCCTGCCAGAGCACCACGACCCTGTCAGCCACACGGCCAGGTACATGGTGCGTTTCTTGCCTTCTGGGAAGTCTGAAGTCTTCTGCCAGCATTCAGTAGGTATTCTGTAGGAGTTGGTCCACATGTAGATGTATTCTTGATGTATTTCTGGGGAGGAAAGTGACCTCCACGTCTTACTCCTCCACCATCTAGAAGGTCCCCCCGCAACAAACTTTTTAAACTTCATCTCAAAGGGCCAGCTAGGTGTCCCTCTGAGGGTGTCTGCTTATCTTTTGCTGTGTAATAAACCATCTTTCCCAAAATGTACCAGAATAACCAGCAACTCCTTCACATGCTCACGGATCCTGGGGTATGGAATTCAGACAGAGCACAGAGGGGATGATTTATCTCGGCTCCAAGACACTGGGACTTCTGCTAGAAAGATTCAAATGTCCAGGAGTGACTTAGAATCATCTGAAGTCTTCTTTTTTCACGTGTCTGCGCCTTGATAGGAAGATTGAACAACCAGTCTCGGCCAGGATGGTCTATTGGAACAGATGGCCTTTCCAACTTGCTGGCCCCAGAGCTCCCAGATATAGTACTCTAGCGAGGAAGGTGGAAGTTACATGGCCATTATGATCTAGTTTTGAAAGTTATGTAGTGTCACTTCTGCCATATTCTGTTGGTTGAAGTAGTCACAACCCACCCAGATTCAAGGGTCAAGGACAGAGGCCCCATCTTTGGAAAGGAGGAATGTCAAAGAATTTGCATCCATGTGTTAATACTTTCACTGGGGTTGTTCCAGTGCCTCTCAAGGGATTCAACAACCTCTGAGGTGGAGTTGGCGAATCTTTCACGACTGCCACGGTATTAAAGAACTCAGAGGATGTTTAGGGAACTTCTACCCCTATACTGTAGAGATGAGGGTCCTTAGGCCAGAGGAGGGAGTTGAGGAGTGGAGCTTGATGTAGAACAGTTGAGGAAACTGAGACCAAGAGCAAGAGCTTGACCCACAAGTGATGGCGCACTTGCATTCTCCAGCATTCATGATATTAAGGAGAATTTGGACATCTGCAGCTCCCAGATAAAATGCAAAACCAATTTGGGCCTTTTTTTTTTTTTTTTTAAGATTTTTTGATGTGGATGATTTTTAACGTCTTTATTGAATCTGTTACAATATTGCTTCTGTTTCATGTTTTGTTTTTTTTGGCCCCAAGGCATGTGGGATCTTAGCTCCCTGACCAGGGATGGAGCCCACACCCCCTGCAATGGAAGGCTAAGTCTTAACCACTGGACTGCCAGAGAAGTCCCTTTAGCCTTTTGTTTTAACCTTCTCCACCCTATTTCTTGCCATTAGTTGTAGGATGCAGTCAGGGGCCAACAGACAATGAAGAACCGTGTGATGGGATAAGTGTGTGAATCAGCTCAGGACGTGGACATTGTTACTCATTATAAACGTGGCCCCAGGATCTAGAAAGAAGGGACCTGCTCGTGAAGCCAGACCCACACGCAGGCTACTTGTAGTAAACATTCCACACAGACGGACAGATATGCTTAAGTTACTTTTGGGTAAATTTCATAAGGTGAATTGAATCCATTCAACTAATATTTGTGTTTCCCCTAGAAGATTCTAGTGAATAAACACCTTTAGACATCGCTGAGGCAGGAAGACAGCTTGGACGTTTGAATCAAGATGCCAGCAAGCAGGGTTTGCAAGCCAAGCAAGCTGTTCCAGAAGGCTCCTAAATAAGGCCTTTCCTTGTTCGAGTGGGCTGCTCTTATACACAGCAGACAGGAGAGGGATCAAGAAAAGTCTTTATAAACAATTTAGCGTCGTTACTTCTTATAAACACAGTGAGGTTTCATCTCCCTCAAAGGGAGGATCTGGCTCATTCTGGAAATTTATAAGAGGGCACTAAATGTTCTACAGTCTGGCAACATCTCCATGGCCTTCACAATTCCTAGAAGATCCTACCTACTGCCATCCCCGTCAGACCACGAGATCTCGAGGGCTGATTCTAGGCTATTCATTCGTTGCTAATCCCCACAGTGTATGACAAAGGAACAGACACGCAGTAGGAGCTGGATTAAGTAAAAAGTCTTTGCTGGGTAATTAAATGTGAAAAGTCCTGGCACACAGTGGGCAATCAGTGACTGTGAGTTGCACCTGAGTATTCATTTGCTGATGGAATCCTTGCATTTTGAGTTATAAAGGGCATTTATACATTAAGGCGTAACCTGGATAAAGAGGGGGTGGGCCAGAAGAGAAAAGAAGAGGCCAGAATAATGAGCCCAACCTTGCAATTCTCTCAATAATAAGGCAGAGGCCCCAGGAGGCAGGCAGAGCAGGAGAAAGAGGTTGCCTAGTGTTTTGGGGAGAGAAAGGCTTAAGTACCAATAATTACCCTCCAGAGGCTGAATGTTCCCCATCTAACTAAGGACACCAGCGGAGCATATCCCAGACCTTCTCTAAGTACAGAGGGGACATTTTGGTTTCCAGTTACAGACTTTAAGGCTACAGTCACCAGGGATTCTCTCTAACGCTTTTTGTGGCTTGAAAAAGTACTGCCTTCCAATTTACTTTTCCAGAGGACAGAGCAATTCTCTTACCTACCTCTTCCTGTCAGTGGTAAGATGGTGGAATTATCTAAAAGGGAAATGAAGAGAATTGAGAAACATGGAACGCATGTGTATATATATGTGTGTGTATACATGTATATACACACATATAAACACGCAGGATATTACATTCTAGCAATGGCTGTATTTATAATCTTCCTTCGGGTGGAGACAGAGATTCTTGCATTTCTGCATTCCTTCAGTAGATTTTAAGTGCCTACTATGTGCCAGTTATCATGTTATCTGCTAGGGCTTCAGGGATGAATGAGACATAGCAATAGTACATGACCTACGGGCAGTTTCAGATTAGAAGTGAAAATAAAAAGAGGATCGGAAAAATGGAAATGTGAGGAGGTTCGAAAATCCCTGAGTATCTCCTGAGGTCATGAGGCTCACACAGCCCTTTCCTATGTCCCAGGAAGTGAGGAAAGTGTTGTTGACGGTGGTGTTGTATGATTTCTGGCAATTGTGTTGCCACCAAGCACACTGTATAAGCTGACAGTGTGACCCCGAAACACAATAAAAATACAACTATTTCTTTCACCTTTTGACCTGGTTCTAGAACCTGATTAAAGGACTCTTGGTGTGAAGCCTAAACGCATAGGGGAGAGAATTTGGTTTGTGGCCACAAAGACCTTACTTCACACTGTTGTAGCCATGGGATCTTGACAGAGTAACTTGAACTCTGCATCTGAGTTTCAACAACTTGAAAATAACAATAATACCTACCCCACGTGGTTGCTGCATTAGACGACAAACATGTACAGGTGCCTGAGATATAATGAGTGTTGCATTAAGTAGTTCTTTTCCACTTATAAATGTTTCTGTAATGCTATGATTGCATTTCTCTTAAACAATTAGTATATGATGCCAAAAATGTAAATGAGTTGGAAATGGAGGTATTAGCCTAAACAGATAGCAAAAGTATAGTAAAATAAAGTTCAGCCTGAAACCCCAAAGGCATCTTGGGCTTTGCTTCCTATCAATAGTCATTAGTGATTTAAAATGGAATCACTTGCAAAACAATTGGTAAAAGGGTGATAATTTTTCATGCTCAGGAAAGATGACCCATTTGGGGCTTCAAAATTAACAGAAAAAAAAGAAAAAAAAAAAATTAACAGAAAGAAGTAGTACTGTCAACATGACAGCAACACAGCCCGTAAATGATCTGATCTCAGCCCCTTTGTCTGCTGGGAAAATCTCTGGAGTCGGTTCCCAGCACCCTAAAAGATAAAGGTTGACCTTGCCCCTCTTGCCTAAATAACAATTTATAGATGTGTAAACATTTACCACAACAATTACAGGTCGGCCTAATGAAATTCCAGGAGCACAAGTCACAAAAGACCTGAGTGCGCGTCATAAATTCAGAATCGATCTCCGCAGGCTGGGATCTGCAAACAACTACAACTCAAGGCAAACCCTTGCAAGAGCAGACCTGTTCTGGGGGACAGGGCACTGGCGGTTTTATGGTCTGACCCCCTTAAAGGATTTGGACATGCATGTGCCAGGTTCCGAATGCTAACTCTGTGATATCCTTCACTTGGAAATCACTTAACCTTTAGGAGCCTCTGTTTTCTCATCTGTAAAACGGGTGGGCGGGCTTGGGGCTTCCTTGCACGGTAGTTGGGAATGGGAACCATCACTGCACTCACTCATTTCGTAAGTACTTACTAACTCCGACGTATGTGATTGATCATTAAACAACAACAACCAGCGTTATCATTATCGTTGGAAATTTATTCCTCAGGGATTTTGTTATGAGTGTAGCAAGTTTATTCCTTAGGAAGTTAGAGGACTAGAAGGAAAATAGGATGCTGAGAAGAGGAAGGAAGCTACGAGGACCTCTCCCAAGCCGCCAGGAGACTGGTGTTGGGGGTCAAGCAAGAATCCAAAGGAAAGAACATCTCTCTTGCGCCACACAAATAGAATTGTTAAGGGGAACAGACATGAGCCAAGGCTGTCTCCCTCGCCAGGGCCTTTGCTAGAGATGCCCTGAAGTCACATCATTTACTCCTCACAGTAATTCCCTTGAGGTCACTATTGCCATCCCCACTGAACTATGAGATAATTGAGATTCCAAGAGGTTAAACCCAAAGAAACAGAAATAAGTGAAAAGGGGGCCTTTATTATAGACTAATGAATTTGGGGGTAACCTGTGAGGGCAAATGTCTCCCAAAGTCTACAGGCAAGTGCCAAGGGGTGTGTGACTATAGATAGAATAAGGATGTCCAGCGTGCAGAAAGACCCAGACCCCAGATCTGGGGAGAAAATACTCATGCAGCCCAGGTAACAGCATCCAGTTCAGAGAGCAGGAAAGGCCGGCACCTGCCAGCCTCCTCTGGGAGGTTCCCGAAACAGGACAGAGACCAGCCTGTTTCTCCCGCCAGCAGGGCATCCAGATGGCGCCCTACGTGGTAAAGAGGAATATTCAGGAAAATGACTGCCTCTAACACTTCAGGGGCTGCTATTGTTGGCTGCTTTTAGCAAAACCTGACCCTATTTTTTTTAATGCAAATGCAAGACAAATACCCTGCATGCCACACTCAGGGAACACTGTGTCGCTGATTAACCCTAAATGTGACTATTCAGTGTGTGTACTTTTCTTTTCCTTAAGTATAAACCCCACTTGTGGAGAAAGATTTGTTCCAGCTGATTGCTTGGCTACAAATCTCATCCCTGACAGACAGACAGACAGACATATATATATCATACCCTTGATTTTTAAGAGTATTCTGGGGTAGAGAATCTATGATCAGTTGATCCACGTCCTGGGTAACCTCTACCCTCTTTCAAGCTACCCAGATTCGGGAGTACTTTAAAGGAACCATCCCCTGGTAAACGCCAGTGGTAAACAGTCAAGTTCGCGGAAGCAGATCTCCTGGGATAGAAGCCCAGTGAGGCCACTGGCCATGTGCACGACCACTGACAAGTTGCCAAACCCTCTGCCGTCCAGTCACTCAGATATCATCAGAATTGTGGGGATTTAAAGTATTTACGCAAAACACTTAAAACAGTTCCTGACACATATTACGCCCCCAGGAAATCTTAGCTAGATGACCACTGCCCTTGCAGAATGGGAGGAGGCAGCTCCCGTGTTCTCCTCTGCCGGTTAAGATACTCTCTTAAACCGCAGGCACCAATCTCTGTGCTCTCTGGATCTGTTACACTAACACGAAGGCTGAGGACTTCTTAAGTGCCAGGTATCCCGCTATGAATTTTACAAGCATCATCTCAGCCTAGCTCCTGCTAGACTGCCTGAAGCACAACTGCGTGATTCCCATATCATACGTGGGAGGCACGGAGAGGTGACCCGGCAGGTCCAGAGCCTGAGCCATTCAGCTTCCGGCTCTGCAGATGCTCTGAGCTGCTGCTTCCTGTGGCCCCCTGACCTGCCGTCCCCCTCTGACCTGGGTCAGGCAGGATGCTGATGTAAGGGGAAACCTTAGCGAAATGACATGACTTTCACAAAGGCACAATGAATCCCAAAGAAACTTCTGGGAATAAGACAAGAGAGTCCTGGGAGGCGCCCCTGATTCCTCCAGGGCAAAGTGAGAGCAGAGGACAGGAGATAGCAACAAAACCCAAGGCATAGACTCCCAAAGAGGACATACTTGTGTGATTCCATTTATAAGAGATTCACAAACAAGGTACTTATCAGAACAGTGGTGGCCTGTGGGGAGCAGGTATTGACTGGAAAGGGGCTGGAGGGGACCTTCTAGGGGGATGGAGATGTTCTATATCTTGTTGGGGTTTTGGTTACATGGTGATACATTTGTCAAAAAAATCACTGAATTGCATTCCATCGTGTGTGATTGTTGACCTTAATTAATAATAATTTTGTAGAAGATGCAGAACAGAGAAGGGTGGAATGGAACAGGAGAGGTGGTAGCAGGAGATCATCAGAGTGATGGAGTAGGGGGCGGGGTGTATGCGTGGTTGTGACACAGGAGGGACTGCCTGTTTGCAAGACCCAGAGTCAGAATGTACTCTGCCCAGCCATCTGTCCCTCACACTGGCACGATCTGAGCTTTGGGAGCCTCTAGGGGTCCATGCCACCTTGCCAGTACCCCCATCTTTCACCCCATGGTCCAGCCTCCGTTCACATCATCTTGGTAGAAGTTGAAGGGAAACGCCCAAAACGAATGAAAATCCTTTCTCGGTCCCATCACCTGGATTCCTGCAAATCCACCATGTCTCCCTCTGTCAGCTGATACCCCAATCTCCATGGGAGGAGCCCCCTTGAAACTCACACTGGAGACTAGACAAGGTGCCACCAATCTTCCCTTGGCAAGCCCCAGGAACCAGGAAGATCATGGTCTTGACTCCCCCATCCTGGGTGAGTTTTTCTGGTCATATTGAGATAAGGTAACATTGAGCCCTTGCCCTCCGCATTATTTGAGGAATCTAAAGGTCTTAAAGAGGTCTGGCTCCCATTCAGTGCCAAGCCCAGGATCTCGAGCGCTCTTATTTTCACTGTAATGTTTTAAATTACTCGATATGTATTGTTCTCTGCCACCAGACTCCTGGCCCCAGTCATTTATATCCTAGCCACACTTGCCACTGAGAGTGACCAAAATATATGAACTTCTGTCTCACGTGCATGCTTCTATATTTGTTATTCCCTCTGCCTAGGGTATGTTTCTTCCTACTTTATCTTTCCAGCAAGTTGCTAATATCTCTCAAGGCGAAGTTCATCTCCCAATGTCTGCAAACACACACACCCAACGGTGCTAGCCCCACCCCTACCCCTGTCATCACGTCATTCACAGCACCTCATTGGCCACTTGTCTCCCTCACTAGGCAAGAGCTACTTAATAGCGGGGGGGGGGGGGGGGGGGGGGGGGGGGGGGGGGGGGGGGGGGGGGGGGGGGGGGGGGTGGGGGGGGGGGGGAATCCTTCGCTGTTTCATCCTCAGAGCCTGGCGCGCAGGAGGTCATCAGTAACTGTTACGGATGGAGAATGTGCACACACACTCTCACAAAAAAAATAATAAAAAGTGCTCTGCAAAGACCTTCCTCCTTCTGGGTCCAGAGCCCCCTGCTAGGGATACCCTTCTGGGCTGGAGGTGGGGCAAGTGGACGTTTGCTAACCATACCTCTTCCATCCACCAGGCCTTCCAGCTCTATCGAAGGCAGGACCTTCTGCACCCACAGGATCCTGGGGCAGGGAAGTCTGTTCCATCACCTACAGCAGTTGAATTGAAAATGCTTTCCCCATGTTTTAGGGGGGGAAGGCAGTTGTTCTTCAGCCTGCAGTTTACATGGCTAAGTTTCTTTGTCAGGACTTTTTTCTTCTTTCCTTCTTTATTATTATTACTATTAATTCTAAACTCCTAAAAATAAAGGGTATCAAAATGAGCAGTGAAGAGTGGAGCCTTGTTAAACACTGACATTCTGGGCCTGTGCTGGGGACACACTTCCAGAGTCTAGGGCAGCACTGCCGAGGATCCAGGGAAGGCCTTGCTGCACGGTTGCCACGGCAACGGAGCTGTCACAGATCCAGGGCTTTGCTGGGTAAGCACAAATGGATGGCATTCAGGCTCCCTCTTTTCATTTGAAAATTACCACTAATTTGCAATTAGTTGGAGGAAAATTAGAGATGGAGGAAAGGGAATTGCTCTTTTTAGCAAACAGCCACCACTGAAAACTGACTTTTCTCCTGAGTCATGGTGGAGAGGAAAGAAAGCAAGTCGCTGTAGAGAATAAGGGCTTTGCAGCTAGATCGAAGGACTACAGCTTGGTTCTCTCATATCCTGACGGCGTGACCTTGGGGAAGTCTCTCAACCTCTCTGGCTTTACTTTCTTCAGTTATGAAACCTGTATAAACACATCCACCTGCACGGTTGATGGGAAGGTTAAATGAAATAACAGAAGTCAAGTCTCAGGTACAGAGTAAGTGCGCGGCTAACTGATATCACTACTTGAGGTTTTCATTCATTCACAAAGTCTTCTGTCCTTCCCTTGCCGTTCCCTTTATTTATCCAATTCCATCATTCCCCTAGTACCTATTAATAAGCACATGTTCTAGAAACTGTAGCTCTTCTCATCAGAGACCCATAAGCAGTCATGGGTCAGAATCACGTCCTCCCTACAGCTGTACAGGACCACCCTCACTCACCACCTTCTCCAGGATGGCCATCCAGGTCCCAATCAGCATCTTCTCCTCTGCATTCTGCCCACTGATGTAAAGATTCTTTTGGCCCTAAGTGCAAAGTCTCCCTTGGTCCTTTTAGGAGAGGAAAGCCCCAAGGAGCTGAGGTTCACAGGGCCAACAGCCCAAAGTGACACCAAAGGCAGGGACTGTGGGGGGAGGAGACTCAGGACTTGATAAGTCCAGGTGTCCCTGGGCTCTGAGATCTTCCTGAACAAGGACTGAGCCCTCTTTGTCTCCGAGGTCCCACCCACAGGACCATCGTGCACCAGATCACCAACTATCTGGGGAAAGCATGGTAGGACAGCCTTCCCATGGGCCCTTCACTCTGCCTGGAGGGCTCTTCTCCCCGACCTCGGAGAATACCCACACTTCAGCCTTCAAGTCTGAGCCCCCAGAGTACATGGGAAAGCCCCTCTCTTGCTCTCTTTTTCTGTGCACACAACCCCACTCCAAACCAAGAGAAGAAGTATAGAGCTGGTCCAAAGGAGAGAGGTGCTGGACGTTTTTCCAACAAGCCCTGTTATCCCTCATCCCTGAGGTAGGGTGGCATCGTGGTTAGGGGCCCGGGCTGCACCAATGTCCTGTCTCCACCCATGGTATGACCTCGCACAAGTTACTTCTTGAAGCTGTAGTTCAATCACATTTGCAAAAATGAGTAATGATGATATTTCCAGGGTACATCCCTGCTGTCTAAGTTTGATCTGCAGGCCCAGGAGTAAAAACTGTTCTCTTTCAAAAACTGGGACTCAAACCAGTAAGTGCAGCCATGAGCACGAGAGAACGGTGATGAGAGCAGAGAACCTGAGCCGTCAGCCTGCACAAGCCTTAGACAGTAAACTGGAGGGAAACCAAGACCGCCACGCTGCAGACAAAGAACCCAGCATCCAGAGCAGCGGCCGGCAGCATTTCCAGCTCCCCTTCTTCCCATCAGAACGGGTGACGTGGACTCATGAAGAATTAGCCACCCACATCGTGAGCCACAAGCAATTATGAATTCTATTACCCAGCAACTTGGCCAAGAAGCCTCTGGCTCACCCTCAGACAAGAAAAGTCCCACCCAGCCAACAGAGGCACCTGGGAAAGAGAACGCTTCATAGGGATGGAAGGCTGGCTGATCAAGTCCTTCATCAGCACCAGGCTGAGCTCTTACCATGATACCTTCCCCCTCTTTGGTATGAAAGTGGCAGGGCGAGAAGAGGGCAGAAGGGGTCAGAATAACCATTTTTGAAGGACTATTCCACTGTGGGAGCCTACGGAGGTGATCTAATCTCTTTGGGCTCCATGTGCCTCCTCTATCAAATGAGGATGATACCCTTGTAAGGGAATAAACGTGTGTAAAGCAGCTAGAGAAGCTCTCTGCATCCTATTGTCTTTGATGATGGATACTGGCAGCATCAATGAGGGTGACCTGAATGAATAAGGCTTTGTCATCATGCAACGGCTCACATTTTTCAAACACTGGATCTACCAAGCTTGGGGACTTACCAAGCACTATCTCATTTAATCCTCAAAATAACTGACGAAGATATCCTTATTACCCCCCCCCCCCCCCCACTTGCCAGGGTGACTGAATCTCAGGATGAAACAACTTGCCCACAGTCACGCTGCTTCTGGCCCTTCTGACTCCAGAGCCTGTGTTCCTAACTCCCATCCCATCCCACCTCCATTAACCTAGATAACTTACTGAATTGAGGAACTTCAAGGGGCTTTGGATCTGCATTTCACAGCAGTAATTTCAGAGCATTGTATACGGTAAGTACTGCAAGTCTTACTACAGGTTACGTTTTCTCTTAATAAGGATCTGAGGGCATATGGCACGTGAAAGGAGTACTTTGTACGCATCACACCAAGGTGTGACCAATCTCTGACTCATGCTGGGTGTTTGGCTAAGGTTGACCCTCGTAAATAATTCAGCTTCCACTAGAACACTTTCACCAGTACCTCTCACCAATGAACAATACAGCTACTCGTAGAATTCCCTTAGACTTAATTTTTCTGTTTCTGTAAGGTCAGTAGTAATGTCCTTTAATTTGTTTCTTATTCTAGTATTTTGAATATTCTCCATTTTTTCTTAGTTAGCCTAAATAAATGTTTGTCAATTTTGTTGGTCTTTTTGAAAAAACAACACTTGGTTTCATCGATTCTCTGTTGAATTAATTTACACTCTGATCCTTATAATTTTCTTCCTTCTGCTTGCTTGGGTTTGTTTGTTCTTCTATGTTAGTGTCTTAAGGTAGAAGGTTAGGATGTTGAGATCTTTATTTTCAAAAAATATAGGGATCTACAGCTATAAATTTCCCTCTCAGCACTGACTTAGCTGCATCACGTAAGTTTTGATATGTTTTTATATTCATTTTCATTCATTTCAAAATTTTTTCTAATTTTTCTTGTAATTTCCTCTACGACCTACTGGTTATTTAGTAGCATGTTGTTTAATTTCCACATATTTGTGAAATTCCCAAGTTGCTTTCTGTAATGAACTTCTAATTTCATTCCATTGTGACCAAAGACCAT
This sequence comes from Phocoena sinus, assembly GCF_008692025.1. Classification (NCBI taxonomy): domain Eukaryota; kingdom Metazoa; phylum Chordata; class Mammalia; order Artiodactyla; family Phocoenidae; genus Phocoena; species Phocoena sinus. The sequence goes on from NC_045781.1 coordinate 38,999,762, forward strand.
ACTTTACACAATTTCAATCTTTTTTACATTTATTGAAGCTTTCTTATGGCTTAGAATATGGTAGATTTTGTAGATCCATTTGCACTAGAGCAGAGTGTATTCTGCTGTTGGGTGGAATGTTCTATAAATATATGTTATCTTTAATTTGTATACAATGTTGTTCAAATCTTCTGTTTCCTGGTTCGTTGACATACAGGTTTTCATAGTATTCCCTTATACTTGATTTTTTTTTTAAATTTCTGTAAGGTCAATAGTAGTACCTCCTCTTTCATCTCTGATCTTAGTAAATTGAGTCTTTCCTATTTTTTTCTTAGTGGGGTATTAACATGTCAAACTTTTATTTTTGAACTTTCTATTTCTCTCCTCAATCCTATCAGCCTTTGCTTCATGTATTTGGGGGCACTGTTGTTAGGTGCATACATGTTTATATTTGTTGTGACTTTCTGACAGATTGATCATTACATCACTATAAAATAATCCAAACAATTTTCTATATTTTACAGAAGAAAAAAGGAGAACCAAAGAGCTCAAGTAGATTGTCCAAGATCCTCAAGCCAACTGGGTGATCCAGTTGGATCTTTCCTACTCCAAAGCCCATCCTCTCTCCTGTATGCTCTGCCTGAGATGTTGTGGCCAAATCAGTTACCCGCAGGATCTTAACTTTATAGTCAAACTGAAGACAAACTGCAGTGGTCAAGAACAGGGACTTGAATGTCATAAGAGTTTACAGTAAATCTTGGAACCACTATTCACTGACTGGAGGACCTTCAGTAAGTCCTTTAGCCTGTGCATGGCTCAATTTTCTCATCAGTAACTTGGTGATTCTGATGGTGCCTCCTCTAAAAGGCCATTACAAGGATTCACTGTGATAATGTCAGTAAATTTCCTGGCATCTAGAGATCAGTAAAAAGTTGGCTGTTATTAATATTTATTATGATTATTACTATGGTTAGCTAAAGGGAGAAGAGGTGCACTAATATACCTACCAGAAAATGTAAGAACTGCCACAAGGTAGACAAGAGGAAGATATGTGTGTATGTTTGGAGAAAGAAGGAGTCTCCCCTGACTCAAGGACCATCAGAGGATTCCTAAGAAGTGTTATATTCCTGTAGGACCTTGAAAAAGGTACAATGAGGACAGATGAACAGGGCATGACTGGCTTGGTGAACAGCAGAGCCAAGGCACAGAGATAGGTAAGTACTTAAACAGCAGGGAACGGGAAACATGCTGGAATTCCCCATCAGCACAGCTCTGGCCTCCTTTGAGAGTACCATCCTAAACACAAGGTGCCATAAAAATCTAAGTATCTCAGTAAAAGGAAGAACAGATGGCCCAAGGTACAACAGGAAGGAGCTATAGCACAAGGCAAGAATCTACATTTCCCCCACTCCACCCCACCACTGTTCTCACCTGTCCTATTTGCCTTTATCTCTGATGAGTTTACTCAGAACTCACCTGCCTGGCGCTAAAAGCTCTGTAGGGTGCAGAGGGTAGGTTTGGGGAAGTAACATCCTGCAAAACTAAAAACTCCCCTCAGTTCTGGGCTCAGCCAACAACACAGATTTCTTCAGCCCAGAACTGCCATGGCATCCCTTGAGTCTGGACCAGAGGCAAAGGAGTGAGTGACGCAGCTGGGCTCCAGGGGAAGGGGCACGAGAAGGTGCTGGGACCTCACATCCCTCAGCACCACCCTGGAGAGTGGTGTTCTATGGATATTGGTCCCCCAACCCCTCCTTATCAATTCTGCCGCTATGATCACCCTCACAGAGCACCCTGACCTCCCATTTGTGGAAAATGAGGGATGTCAGCATAGGGGGTCAGCGTGCACTGCCGCTTTCTGAGACACACCCTCCCTCCCAGCTGCTCTGTGGGGCTTTGTGCTCAACAAGTTCACAGCCATGATTTTGTGTCCTCCTCCTAACAGTCCGCCTGTTGGTTGCTCCTTTTTAAGGGATTCTTATAATCCAAGAGAGGCTCAAAGAGGCAAAGCCACTTGCCTAAGGTCATGAGGTCATAAGTGAGGGAGCCAAAAGGTAACCCCACCCCCACAGGACACCAGACAGCTCAGTGTGGCCCCTGGAGCACACCGGGTGTGGCAAAGCTGACTCTAAGGAGCCAGGTATTATATGCTGGCATCAGATCACAGACCATCTCAGGGGGACGTAAATAGAAGGAGGCAGGGGCTGGAGGGGAGAGCCAATGGGCAGGTGGAGAGTCTCACCAACAGCCTCCAGTGAGCTGAGTAGGCAAGGCCGTCTTCAAGGCCACATCAGAATGTGGAAGGTACCTCGCCTTTAATCCCACCAAAGGGCCAAGCCCAGCCACCAGGAATCTAGCCCCACGGAGTTGGAGGGGAAACTCAGACGTGGGCTCAAGCCTCCAGTCCATGACAGGAGGGACTGGCAAAACCAAAGGGGCAGGATTAACATTAATGGAGCCCCTACTACTTGTCAGAAGCTCTCATGCCTTTCATTTCCTTATAGTCTCTGCTGTGGCCCAATAAGGGGGTAGTCTGTCCCCTAGTATTATAGATGAGGATGCTACAGCCATGATAAGCTAGTTGATCACAAGTTCTATGCCCCCTCCTTCTGTGGCACACTGGTGGATGACACTTCGCAGCACCTGACTTTTGGGGGGGTGGGGGCACGTGACTGAGTCCTGACTGATGGAATTGGACACAAGGTATAGAGGTCTCAAACATACTCCTGGGTCCTCATATTTGCCCACAAGAGCCTCCATTCCCTTGCCCCTCTTCATTTGTCTGCTGGCTGGACACAGATGATAAAATGCAGGATTCAGAAGCCCCCATGAATGGCAGAGCCCCGAGATAGAAGGAGCCTGGGTCCCTGAGTGACAGCACTGAGCAAGAAGAGATAGAGCCCTGGGTGGAAGCCCAGGAGACATGGCCCTCTAGATACCCTGCTGTGAGCCCTGCTGCTCCGTCATTTCCCCACTGTAGCCTTGGCTTCCCCTTCTGCATAAGATAAGGGTGGGACCAGATGATAGCCAAGGCTCCTCCAAAGAAGGCTGCCTTTCAGGGATGTGCACGCTGCTTTAAGCAAAGGAGGAAGAAGAAAGGCATTGAGGACTCCTCCTCCATCCCATGGGCTCCGCTGCCTTTCTGGGGCTGTCTGCCAGGCCTGGTGTGGCACCTCCATCAGAATTGAGGACACCGCAGGAGCAGCGCTGGTACCCTTTACAGACTTCCCAGCATCGTCACTGATGAGCTGGTTCATCTTCACATCCAACAGGCATGGCCCACGTAGCTCCACCACAAGGACACCAAACCCCATCCACAGCTTCTCCTGCCCCCTGTGGGCCTGAAGGTCCAGCACCCCTGGAGGCGTGAGGCTGAGTGATCCTTGTCCTCCTTCCTTCTTGCCTGGACACTCATTACAGGGCAGTGACATTTCATTTTCCGGGGCTCCCAGCCAGTTCCACTACGCTCTGGTCCCGGAGACCTGTGGAAGTGGTGGAGAAGACACCAGCTTCCTGCCCGGGGCCATGAGGGCCATTTCTGCCGCCTGGAGCGCTACACAGGGGACACGCCTGGCTTCCTCAACCCTCCCTTGGTTATTTGTTAGTGGCGTTATTTCTCTCCCCCTCTCGCTTCTCCGTCTCCCTCCCGTGAATATCTAACAATCACTCTCCAGAGGCATTTGTCTGCTGGGAGAATTGCAGCTGACAGCAAAGGTCACCGTGACCAGTTCTGGCTTTGAAAAGACTCTAATGTATCTTCATTTCAGGGAAAACAACTGCCTTCAAGGTTGCACCAAGAAAATAAAGCAGGAGGCCTGGTGAAGGATGTGAGAAGTTGGCATTTTCCCGAAGATTAAAAGATAATAACACTTCTATTAGGATCACTCCGCCACACTGTATAGATCTCATCAGGGGAGCCACTGCAGGCCTAATACGAACAGAGCGCGTTCTGGAATTAATCACGGGGGGTTTTATTACGGTTCATAGGGCGTTTCATTCAAGCTGCATCGTTAGCAATATTTATGGCCCCACTCCCCTGCCGTTATTAAGTGCAAGTGGGCCTCGTGGAGCTGGGCCTGCTGGGTTAGAACACAAAGTCATTCTTCAAAAGTAAATCTTATCTAAACTGTGCACACAAAGCCAATTACGTTTTGATTTACATGTTAATTCTGCTGCAGAGGCCCCATACCGAAGCAGGGGGGGCCAGATGGACCGTGTCTGGCTGGAGATGGGACCTCGGACAAGCTCCTCGCCTTCACTCTGCCTCAGCTTCCAGATCTGTAGAATGGGGTGGACAAAACCTGCCCCCCCAGCAGGAGAATTAAAGAGACAGCACACAGAACATCTGACGTAACACCTGACAAGGGAGGAGCAGGCAAAACCCGGCACCGCTCTTCTTCCTGACAGAAGCATTATCCCTTCTTTCTGGAGACCTTACCTGACTTGAATTCTGCAGAGACCAGTCTAAGCAAAAATTCCAGCGAAAATAGGCTGAATTTGTTTTAATCCCAAACCTAAGATAAATACATGAGTATGTGTTAGGACTCACGGAAACTAGCTCCTGGTTTAACCAGTGTCCACCTCCTGTCCTTTTCTTGTAGATCAGGGATGCCGACGTTTACCCCACAATGTGGGGCAACCCGTCAGCTCTGGGGTAAAGACTATCCTAAATCTCACTGAATTGTTTTGAAAATTAAACAAAATAGATTTGAAAGGGCTTAGTCTCGACCTTACACAGAATAACTCAAGACTGTGTCATGAGTAGGAGTCATATGTTAGTAATATAATAGTCATAATACTAGTAAGCATGGCAGGACTAGTACCCATGGTAGTAAAATTAGTAATTATAGTGGTAGTAGCAACAGCAGGCAAGTAGTGCTACTAGTTGTAATGGTACTAACAGTAGTAGTAGTAGTACTGGTAGTAACAATAAGGTAATAGTGGGGGAAGTAATGGTGGTAAAGAAGTACCCGAGTCCCAGTCCTCATTACCTGTGTGACGTAAACCAAGTCAGTTAACGTCTCTGAGCCACAGGCTCATCATTTGTAAAATGGTAGTAAAATCATCTAACCCTCATGGATCTTGTCTGTATCAAACCTTACTTTGTAGGTAAAGCTCTGTCTGGCCCACAGCACTTCCAGGGGGCCCTGGGGCTGGAAGCACCCCACCCTGCCCAGAACACGCCCCCCACACAGACCCCAGAAATAGATGCTAATATCCACGGAAGAAAAGAGTGCTGGTCACGTGTTCATTTTTTAGCTGGGGAAACCCACCTCTGCAGGAAGCGGCATAAGAGAGCATCGTGGATTTGGAAGAAACAACTGAGCCCATCACTTTAAAGCGCCAGTCACCCGAACACTCCTACCCTTCTACCTGACACGGGAAGTGGCTGGTTGAGGGCAAAGAGACCAGAAGGGCATTCCAACATGTAATCAGAAGGGCATCAGGGGCCACCATGGAAGACCAGCTCATTCTCTTAATACTGAATCCAGAGACTAATTTTAGGGATTTACAGAGCAACTTGTGAAAATAGTTTTTTGATTCACGGGCCCTCTATTGGTTTCAACCTGAGAATACCCTTCACTAAAGTTATAGCTCCGAATATTTCCCCATTAAAGTCTGACCACACACTTTAAGTTGAATATAGAACCATACTGAATACAGGTACACACGTATTTGAATATATACATATATGTAATGTGTACATATGTGTGCACATATATGTATGCATGAATGAAATAACAGCAGACATTCCGTCTCCACACTCCTGTTGAGTTTTGAGTCCAGACTGATTTCTGCACATGGTGAACAAGAAGAGGATGCACGCAGCTGCAATGCAGTGCAAAGCACTAATGTGGGGCTGGCGGCTGGCGGGCTTTGATGTATGAATCCATCCAGGGAAAAACCAAAAACATTAATTCACAGAGCTTAAAGGTAAGACCCAAAAGAAGAAATGCAAACGACCAATCCACACATGAAAAAATTGCTCACTCTCTGAATAATTAAAGAAAGAAAACTGAACCAGTAATAGTTGTCTTTAATTTGACAAAGACTAATAAAAAGTCATAAAACTCCAAGCTGGCAAGGCTGTGATGAGACAGTTCCTCTCATTCACCGATGAGGCAAATGGAAATGCACATGGGTACCCACTGCAGTCTGGGGCGTCTACTAATAAGCTTGCAATGGTTTAGTGGACCCAGTTACTGTCAGTAAAGAGAGAGCTTTGTTTTCTTGTATAATTGCAAAGTCTAGGGATTACCCAGGACAAGGAAGTGATGCTCCAACATGAGGCATGGGGAAAAAGAGAATCGGGGAAATGAGAAGAGGCTGGAACAGTGAAGAGAAGGACCTGACCCTGTCCAGAAAAGAGACATTTTCCAGAACCACTGGGCCTAAAAGGTGTACCAATTGCCCCATGAAGATCAGAACTCCTCTGCAGGTCACCTATCACTGTGGGCTGAGAGTGACATGGAAACCCCTCCCAAGAACATGTCTTGGTGGGGATCCAGGCAGCCTCAGTCAGTCCATGTGTTGTCACGAAGCAAAGACCTTCAGGAAATATTATAAAGCACCAAACCAAGCGGGGTCCCTGGTAAGCTGGGGCCTGACTGGGGAGAACAGGATAGCACGCCCTGAAAGCTCCCTAAGAACCCCAAACCCAAGGGGCTTGTTTCCATCTGCGATGGCACTTCATCATGCATGGACTTCCCTAAAGTCCGGTTAATGCCTTTCCAGCTGCCGGCCTGGGTTCTCAGCAGTGCTCCCCACCGCCAACAGCAGGCAACATCTAGTTATCTCATGTGTCCCGGACTTACACTTTGCCACACAAAAAAGATCTTCTCCAATACAGATGCAAATGCAATTTTGACAAGGGAAGACAAGTTAGGAGCGATTTCAAGGTGCCAATCAACTCACATATCTGTTCAGGTCACTGATGTGGTCGCTCTACTGGCTGTAAGGTTTTCTCACCTTCTCTTCATACAAAAGAAATTAAGCTCAGATTTATAAACAAAGTCCCTGATTACGGCTGCATTGTGTTCATACTTGATATGCATATTTTGAGGGTTTTCTAATACTATTTGGCCAGAGGCTATTCAGAAACTCCCTCGCTGAAGAAAGCCATGAGCCTCCCCTTGGTTCACTGACCTCAGTGATGCTCCAGGACCAGAGGGCTGAATAGAAAACCTCAACTAAACAGAAGTGAACCACCCAAGAACCTCAAGTTGCTGGGATCGATTTCTATTTCTGTATTTGAATCTGCTGAGAATGGGCTTAACTAATTCAATATACTCCTTCAACGAAGGTTTACTGAGGTCCCGCCAAGCCTTCTCCTGGGTGCTGAGGATCCAGCAGTGAAGCAGAGGAAACATTCTCGCCTGCAGAGGACTCTGTATCTTAGTGAGAGGAGGACAGAGGTGGACACACAGGGTGAATACATCAAGATTCAGGGCCTCCTTGTTTCCCCAATTCTCCATCTCTCCTCGCCCCATGGCAGGAGACACAAAACTGTTGCTCAACGCTTCAGCTCCACTCAAGGTCCTGGGAGTCACCACAGGCTCAGTCAGACCCTGAGAAAGCGTTACTTCCGCACCCAGAGGGCCTGGTGTGCAGGCAGCCCGACTTCTGCCCTTGTTCTGACATGGTAGGGACCAGTAGCAGGCTCTGGCTCAGTAAAGGGATCTGGGAGTAAAACTGAGACACATGCCATAGCCTGGGCCCCCAGACCAGGCCAGAGCACCGTCAGCAGGCCCTCACAGAAACAGGTTCGTGAGAGAACACAGAGAGCTTGGTTTCAGACATGCTGTATTTGAGGTACAACCAGACAGGAAGGTTGTGGTGTCCAGTGGGCTTTGAGACCTCCCAGGTCTACAGCTATGGACCTGGCATGGATATGGGGGTGGGGGGGGGAAACTCCAACATGGAGGTCTTTCTTGAAACCCAGATAAGACATCAACAAAGGATATACTACAGAGAAGGAGAAGAAGAGATCCCAATATGTTGAGAGGAAACTGGCTTTTAGGCGAGTGAAGGAGGGCGAGAGGAGAGAGAGCTTAGATGTGGGGCACAGCCCAAGGGATTCCTGAATGTCACCGAAGGTAAAGCTCTGGGGAAAAGAGAGAAAGTGAAGAGCACCAGCTCAGGGGTGCTGAAATGGAGCCATTGGGTTTGGCAACTTGGACCTTTCCAAAGCCTTTCAAGAGAGGTTCCAATAGAGGGAGGGCAGTCATCTTACAAAGGGAAGAGGGGACACAGTATCAGAAAGCCAAGGAAGCAAGTGTACAACTCAGCTCAGTAAGTCTGGGGTGAAAAGAAGAGGGGGGGGAAGGCTCTGGAGGAGGTGGGATGAGAAAGAGCTTACATGAGCTCTCAGGCTGAGACCCTGAACAAGCTAAAGAGGAAAGATTTGCTGGGAGGGAGATCCCACAAAAGGCAGGAGTTGCCTGGAGGAAGAACACAGATGCTTTCAGCTGTGAGTAATGAAGTGTCTCACAAAAGGGGCTTCAACAATAGAACCTTCTTTTTCACACCAAAAATGTACAGAGTGTCAGTCCATCCTTTAGGAAGCTATGGAAGTGCTAGAACAGGAAGTACTTTTCCTGCAATCGTGATCCAAGTGACATCAAATGGACACAGTTGGCATGGGAACCAGAAAGCTTGAGGGACTCCATTTTCAGAATTCATTTCACAACTGTATCTGCATTTTGTGTGGTGTGGATGGCAACTGTGATGCTTGGGCCAGTGCAAGGACAAAAACGTATTTCCTAGTGAGCTTCCTAATACTTTCTTCACTGGATAATCAGTACTTTTGTTTTTGGACATCAAACATATTTTCATGAATCATTTCCCATCCAAATGTGACCTACAAATGTAGCTCAGTGGTAGCTTTGTTGTTGAGGGGGTCCACGTCTTGTGTGCAGGGCCATCAGCAGAACTAATGCATCGAGGTCCCGTGTATATTCCCACTCTCCTCCCCCCAGGCAGCCCCATCCTCCTGCTAAAGATCGGATTCCAATATCTGGGGCCGACAGCACTTCGCCCGAAGCGATGAATCACCCTCGGTTAAGTTAGGGTTGGTCACCTTCAGATGACTATTTATTTTGCCCTGTGCCTACGGACTGAAGATTTCATTGATTATTAACTTCAGCGGAAAACAGGCCTCAAGTATCAATTCTGGCTTTATCCCATCAACACTTAGGGATGGAATAGGAACCAATGGGTGGAAGGCATGGGGTGGGGGAGGAGTTTCTAACAGCCAAATGACCCCAGAATGGGACCAGTGATCTTGCGAGGAAATGATTTCTCCTTACTGGGTTGGTTGGAACATCTGAAAGTTTTCCCAGTTTCTCCTAACACCCTTAGGGCCAAGGCAATGTGAGGACATGGAAATGACGCTGGGCTCTCATGTAAAGCTCTTATTCCTATGTGGCATCTCCATCACTGACAGCCTTGGTCTACCTGATCCCAGCGGACTTGGCCGCCCAGGATGTGACATTCAAACCCCATCATTCCCCTGAGTCCACACCTAAGAGCTGGGGGACCCAGAGCCCTGACTCTCCCAGAAATGGCCCTGCCAACCATTTCTCACTGCCCCCTACCCATTTGAGAGCCACTGTCTAGCATTAGACCATGGAGCCACCGCTTTTCTACCTCTCCAGGTTGATTCTAATGAATATACAATTTCAAGCCACTTGTTCTCAGGGCAAATGAGAACTCTGTGACAACACGGTGGTTGGTCCTTGATGACCCGGAACCTGCCCAGGTGGTTAGTCTCATCTCTTAATGCTTTGCTGTCTTCAATTTCCAGCAGCACCAAATGCCTACAATTCCCTGTGTGAACCTTATGTGTGGAGCGTGGAGAGATTGGAGACAAAGCAGACTCCAAGACTCGCTTTCATGTGAATCCTTAGTGTGTTAGGACGAGGGGAAGCCCAACAGGACTCAGTCTGGCTTTCTGGGTCTTCTCTGCCCAGTTAACAGAATTTTGTCACCCTGTGGCCTTTTGCTCCCTTTCCTTGTGTTTGTGCCATGCATACACCTTACTTGGACCTTTGTGGGTGGCTATGGCTGTGAGCCATGCATAACTGTTCTTCAGTTCTCTAATCATAAACCACTTAACAGAACCCCAATGCCACCATTATTTCTCTTATTTCTGTGTCTGCCTCTCACAGGAATCTGAGAGCTATTCAAGGGTGGCCCATGGTTTTCAGCACGGAATCTGGCATATAGGAGGTACTCAAAGAATTGCTTATTCATAAGAAATTAATATACGAGGAGTGTAACTTCCCAGAGGCTGTGCGGGATGGAGGCATGACAAAAGGAGAATTTTTTTCAGTTTCTATGACAAATCTGAGGAATAGGGGTTTTGACACTCAGAATTCATAATATTCTCTCCAGTTTGCCTCCTTCCTCTCCAGAAGAGATTGGACTCAAACCCATACTTACACATTCTAGGCCACCCTAACGGCTATAACCATGACAACTGTATTATATTTGCAACGTTAAGAATTTGTTGTGCAACTTTCCAAACTTCATCAAAGAAGAGCTCTAGAAATATCTATTGACTGATGGACCACCCGACTGCACGAGAGAGACTGTTTCCCAAGAGTGGGCCCAGGCTCCAACGAGTCATTCTGTCCACATACCATGAGCCATCTGCTTCTGGGTCACCACCATCACCCTATTCCACAGTTCAGCATTCCTTTTGAGCATCACTGCAATAAGATGTCACTGGTACCATCAACCAGGTCTTGAACGAATTCTGTTGGGGGACTTTTACTCCAGATCCAATCTTGTGCAAGCCTGACCCCCTTCTCCCATCACTCCCAGACCCGCCCCTTCACACTCAACCTCACCCACTCCAGGCTCCTCCCAAACCAGATGAGAACACACTATACAAGGGGACAGTCACGGGTCCGGTTGCCCAGGAAGCAAATGCTGAGCTGTTGAGCAAGCTGGATGTTTATTAAGATGAACTTCAGATCAAAACGTGGGGAAGGGAAGGGAACAGAAGTAGGGAGCAGAGGGGAGACATTCAGCAAACCCAGTGACGGATTTTGCTGACCCCACGGGAAGCTGTGGAGTTAGGACTGACCCCTCGGCACTGCTCCAAGCTGAGCTCAAATACTTTATACTCCCATGGCGACTATTCAATATTAGATCGGGCACCCCAAGAAGGCGCGAGATCTCAGGTGTGTGTTTCTGCAAAAGGAGGCTGACAGATAGCAAGGCTGTCTGCCAACAGTCCTCTGGCAGCTGGGACAGTAAGTCCTCATTGAAGGGGGGACCTCAGAAGCTCATCACGCATGTACCCCAGAAGAGTAAAGGGTTTAGTTTATCTCCTCCAAATGTAGGGAACCAGCACACCCTTCAAACCCAAGTCACTCAGAGCAGCCCACACAGGAGCTGGCTGCATACGGTGGATCCCAGAAGGGACCCTGCCTTCCTTCCAACAGTCCCCTCCTAACCCCACCGTGGGGCGTTGGCCTCCATTTTCCTGTCCAGCCTTTCTAGTCCTCTCCTGAATCCTTATCTGCTTCTAAGCGGCCACAGCCCCTGGTCAGTCTCTTCCCAGTCACTCGGGGCACCCATCCTCTTTCCGTTCTGCCGTAAGTGGATGAAGCACAGACAGCCACGCCACTGCACCTATCTGCCGCCGATTTCCATCCGCTCCCTGCCTTTAACTTGTCTACAGGGTTGACCCTTGTCAGATACCAAGGCCTGCTTGGTCCCACACAGAGCTCACTCCATCATCCCATGGACAAGGAGCCCTGGGACAGCAGCACAGCCAGGCTCCCAGTCGCCCCTTCTGGCCACATCCCGTTGCCCACCCAGCAGGAGCTCATTTCAGATAACAGCACGCCCGCATGATGGATGTGGCTAAAGGTGAGATTACAAGAGATTTTGAGGGGGCTTTCAGTGACAGGCCTGCAAAGTTGAGGATGAGTTACATTTATAATACTACCCAGGCCCAAGGACATTAATTAGTAACTGAAAGAAACAGGGAAAGGTGCAGAACCGCACATCTATCAGCAGCTGTCACTCCTTAACCACTTAGTGACCCACTCATCCGTCCCATCAGTAAGCACAGGCTGATACCCACTTCGGGCCAGTCTCATACTGGGTTCTGCGGACATGAAAATCAAAAGAGACCTGGATGGCAATTCACGTGTGCTCTTTCCCCCGTGTTCCCACTTTATCTCGTAAAGGCCACATTTCCATCCACTTTTCCCATGCAGGGAAATGCCTTAGCGGGAACACTGGGCCTCTCTCTGCCTTCTTACTCCCCGATTCCTGTGGAAGGAGGAATGTCTAACCCAACCGGTCAATTTAGACTCAATTGCCCTCTGCCATCCAGGCTCTGGCACCACACACTCTCCTCCTCCTTCCTGCCTCGCTATTCCGAAACCAGCAGGTCAGGACCCCTCTCAGAAGACAAACCCACCACTCGCCCTCTCTGCCCCTTCTCTACTCCCCTACTGATTTCTATGCTTGATGCAGGCAGGCCTGCAGTCCTATTTCACAAGGTTAGGAATCTGGAGTCTACAAGTCATGCTGCTTTTCTCATAGTTCGCGCACGTCTGCAGATCCTAAAGTTTAAATACATAATATAATGTAACAAGTAGGAGATACCACTTGGTCCCAAGTCTAAGCCACAAGCTCCTACACAGTTCACTAGAATCTCTAGGTTTGACGGTTACTGAGTGTTCTGCAAGCGTTACCAAAGTAGATAAAGGGATCCCCATTCAATAATCAGCTCTCTGTGTATATATTCATTAATGGTCAAACTTTGAATGGGAAGAATGCAGGGCTTCTTTTGCTCCAAGTCCCTAAGAAGACATAGCTTCTACTGTCCTGAAGTTTACAGTCTAATGGTCAAAAAAAACCCAAAAAGACTATAAAAATACAGCAAAAATATACCTAACCCAGCCTGAGGGAGGCATCGGTATAGGCTTTTTGGAAGCAATAAATGCAGAAAAGAGACTTACGTGATGAATAAGGTAAATGAAGGGCACGGAGAAAGAGGGGATGTAGTCCAGACAGAGGAGCTGCATTGTCAAGCGTTCAGGGTTCAGTTATGGTGTGATGTGAGGGAAGAGCCATAGGTGGTTGAGGCTGGCGTGGGAGAGCTCGCATCCCGTCAGATCAAGCTCCTGCGACACTTGCCCTTGCAGGGGGTAAGGAGGAAGTTTCGTATTTTATCCTCTGATTCGTATCTAAATCCCTGAGGATACACCTGGAGCATTAAGCTCTTATTGTTCACCCACGAGGTATTCACCTATAGTCTTGTTTGGCTCTCACGTCTTGGAAAGCAGACCAGACCTGAGCTCCCTTCAATGTTCTGAGTGAGATGTAAACGCCAGTCAAACCAGGCCAATGCACTTCATATACTGGAATGGTTTTGAGCTTCCCAGCAGGTAGAGGCTCCAGGAGAAGCCTTAGGTGACGAATAACCGTTTACAGCCAGGCCTCTATCACCTTCCATTTTGCCTACCCTCCACCCTGTCTGACTGGTCTACTTGCTTCTGTCTGATCCTCTTTAATTTAGCCGTCAAACCAGCCACACTGCAAATCACACCACGTCAGAATACAATGCTTCAACAGTTCCCCAATGCTGTCAGGACAAAGCCCAATTTCTTTATTATGATGTCACAGGTTGCATTCTTCCCGACAGAGACCCTGAGACAACAGTTAACATACAGAAGTGTATTAGGGGACTTCCCTGGTGGCTCAGTGGATAAGAATCTGCCTGCCAATGCAGGGGACACAGGTTCGAGCCCTGGTCCAGGAAGATCCCACATGCTGGGGAGCAACTAAGCCCGTGCGCCACAACTACTGAGCCTGCGCTCTAGAGCCCGAGAGCCACAACTACTGAGCCCAAATGCCACAGCTACTGAAGCCCACGCACCTAGAGCCCGTGCTCCACAACAAGAGAAGCCACAACAATGAGGAGCCCGCGCACCACAACAAAGAGTAGCCCCCGCTCGCCGCAACTAGAGAGAGCCTGTGTGCAGCAATGAAGACCCAATGCAGCCAAAATAAATAAATAAATAGAAGTGTATTAGGGAGTGCCCTTGGGATCAATCCATGTGGAAGGGAAGTGGGGGAAGGAAGAAGAATTGAAGAGAAGCTGAGAAGGTATGATGCAGTCCTAACAAAGGCCTCAGTCAACTCCAAGGGAAGCTCCAAAGCCAGATGACCTTTCAAGAGTTGAACCAAGTTGGGCAAAGGGACCAAGCCTTAATACGTACATGGCAACAAGTCTTGGATACAGACCACCCGGAGAGAGGGGGCATGACCTGGGACAATGTAGCTCGATCCAAGGCAAACTCCTGAAAGAAGCTGATAGCTGGGGGCTGTCTGCCAGTAGTATTCCCAGCACTTGGAGGAAGATGGCCATCAGACCTGAGAGAAGATCTGAGCGATACATCACAGCAACTAGCTCTTGGCATTCAATGACTCTTACGATTTTTATGACCTACTATATTAGTTTCCGGGCTGCCAAAACAAAGCACCACAGACTGGGTATCTGAAACAATGGAGATGTATTTTTTTTCTAGCTCTGTATGGCTAGAAGTCTGAGATGAAGCTGTGAGAAGGGTTGACCTCTCTTCTTGGTTTATAGGTGATCATCTTTCCCCTGTGTCTTCACATGGTCTTCCACGTGTCTGTGTCCTAACTTCCTTTATAAGGACAACCGTCACATTGAATTAGGGCCTGCCTTAATGACCTCATCTTATCTGCGCTACCTCTTTGAAGACTGTATCTCCAAACACAGTAACATTCTGAGGTCCCAGGAGTTGGAACTTTGACACACAAATTTTGAGGAAGCACGGTTCAGCCTTTAACACCTGCTTACCTCTTATCATTTTCCACCATCAACTGTTCTCCAAACATCTCTGGTCAAATCACATCAAAAAACTGATTCTTTTTCTTCCCCTGAATTTTATTTGCTTACTTTTAAACAAGTTAAGTCTCTAAGGGATGCAATCCCACATGGATTCTACGGCCAATGGCCTTAGCAGGAAGCTTGCTTCAGAATTTGGCCCAAACCAGGCTACTGTTCCATGGAAGTGGGTTATCTTTCCCTGGATGACTCTGGTTTTGTTTGGTTTGTCTCCAAAAGTCACTATTTTGTTTTCCCTAGATAAAATTTGGGTTCACGTCAGGCATAAACACTTTCAGTTTTAAGAAGAGCTGTGTGCTCCCTCTGATTTGCAAGACCTTGCTTACTGCCAGCAAAAATGCCTTGGACCACAGCCTTCCAGACATAATTGGTGTTTGAGAAGTCATGATCCCAGCAGGCCTCCACAGGGTCCAACATGGCAAAAAGAGAACTACTGGCTGGTTCTGGAAGATGCTGTGCTGGTCTACACCTCTAGGCTTTGTCCATGCCCTGACCTCTGCCAGAAACGCTCTCCCCACTTTGCCCAGAGAACATCTTCACCTGACCTATGTCTCCTTCAAGAGTCAGCTGATGTGCCCACTCCTCTCTGAAGCCTTCATCGCAGTGTCTTGTCTCCTTATGTCCTTTTCTCTCATGCTCCATGATGATAAACAGTTACCTCAGAATCTCTAGTATGTACCAGGCATCAGTAAATGTGTGTTGTTTGCGTGGGTGGTTCATGGTTGGTGCCAGGGATTCTATCCTGGCTGTGGCCCGTACTTTCTCACCAGCTTTGACCTCAGTGTGGACGTCTTTTACATATTTGAATGCTTTCACTCTGGGTAAAAGCAAAGTGGATCTGGGCACCATACTTCCTAGTCTCTATTTGTGGTAGGCAAAACACTGACTCTTCCAAAAACGTCCTAATCCCTGGAATTTGTAAATAGGTTACACAGCACAGGGAATTAGGTTGCAGTTGGAATTGAGATTGCTAATAAACTGACCTTAAAATAGAAATATTATCTTGGATTATCCAGAAGGGCCCAACGCAATCCCAAAGGCTCTCAAAAGTAAGAGTGGCGCAGAAGGGAGCGTCAGGCGGAGAGATGGTGGAAGAACAGTCAGAGAGATGCAACGCTGCTGGCTTTGAAGATGGAAAAGGGGTACAGTGAGCCGAGTAATACAGGCAACCTCTAGCAGCCAGAAAAGGCAAGGAAGTGGATTCTCCCCCAGAGCCTCTGTAGATGCGGCCCTGCTGACACTGTGATTTTAGCCCAATGAGACGATGTCAAGACTTCTGACAGGACGTAAGATAGTAAGTTTGTGTTGTGTTCAGTCCCTAAGCTTGTAGTAAGTTGTTTCAGCAACCAAAAACTTACACACCATTCTAAACAGACCTCTTCTCATCACCGCCCTCGTGCCCCAGTCCTACTTCGTACGTGCCAGAGAGGGATAGCTTGCATTACCGACATTTGGGGAGGTCCCTGATTCAAGGACCTGGGCCTCTGAAGACCCACGAGGAGCCATAATAGTAAAGCATTTGGTGAGTTTCATTGAAGGGATGTTCTGTGCAGACATTATGACAGGACGTATGTGATTATACAGGATCAGATATGCTCCAGCTTGTTCACAGTCTATAGGATAGAAGAGGTATGCAGGTAGTGGCCAAACGAAGGTAACTAAGAGGGGCAGCTGTTCCTAACGGGGATCTGTTGGGACACAGTTTCTAGAATCTCACTGTCTTCTAAAGCAACTCACCCTGAGAATTTTCCAACGGGCTAGGAGTTGGTACAATGAATTACCTAAAGGGGCGTGATCCTCCTGTCTGGACCATTTAGGACCAATCTCTGCAGTAAGTGGGGCTGCCGCTGGGTAATATTTAGAAGGTAGGTCATTCTTGTAGGAGAAATGGCAGGAAACGGCTCGGTGCTGGCAGTGCTCTGCCAGAGGTGCGCCTCAGAGGTGCTAGTCTTACAAAAATGAACATGCAAGTTGACGGTAAATCTTGAAGAGGATGCAGTACAGAAAACCGGAACACAGATCGTGAGCGGGAGAAAACCGGGGGAAAAGTGTCGACGAGTGAGGGCACGATCCAGACCCTGGAGGACCGATGGGGCGATAGGGAGCCACGACAGATTCCTGAGGAGAGGAGGATGCAGTGAGGATAGAGGGTCCAGGCTGAGGGTGCTGCTGTGGGTGGGCAGAGACAAGGGAGAAGGGGAACCTTGGTAATTACCAGCTTCCGCTCTGAAGCCCCATCACTGACTCTTCCTACCATTCCCAGTGCATCGAATCTGACAGTTCGGGCGCTGTTTTTTTAGTTAACATTGACAAGATTGGGAACTTCAGTCATTTAATTTCCATTAGTCTTTGAGGATGATGCACTGACTTTTTAAACAAAACTAAAAAGAAAAGAGAAAACAGTCTGTAAAGAGATTCTCAAAACTTCCCTCTCATGCCGCAGCTCACCTAACCAGACCAACCAAATCCTGCATTTAAAGGTAAATAATGAGCGTGTAGATATTAAGCCATTTTTACTCCTCTATCAGGTGCCTGAGAGATTAATGATATTTTAACAAATAAGCTGTGACATTCTCGTAGCCTAACATCAAAATGTAGGTATGGGTCTGTAAATTGAAGGATAATCATAAATAAAACAGTAATATCTACAGAGCCCTTTGCACCGTTCCTGGCGTCTTCACACTCATTTGTGTGGTTGGACTTCACAAGCACCGTGTGGAGTTGGCCTAACAGAGACTCAGAGAGCTTGAAAGCCAGGCACCAACCCCAGGCGGCATCGCTCAAAACCCTTTGCTCTTTACCCAGAACCACAGTGCCTCTTCTGTTTGAACAAGTGTCAGGCCACGTGCGAGAAGAAACACGACATGCAGCCCGATGATACAACATCCAAGCTCAAGCGGCCGGCAAGGCCGAGACAGAATACGGACTTCCCGCAAAGCCACAGTGGGCACGGGCCCCCTTGGAGCCCATGACCTTATTCCAGGTCTAGAAATGCTGAAACGGAGGCTGCCAGCAGAGAAAAGGCTTGGATCATCTGGAAAATGTATCTGGTGTGAAGAATGCAATTGCAGTTTCCTGAACGGTAAGGCATCACGGACTACTTCACACCTAGTTCAATCCCAGCATCAAGGATTATCGTGCAAACGCCGGCCAAGCAGATCCCACCACATCCCCCGACCAGGCCTGTTCCAGACCAGCAGAACTAGGGGTTGGAGGGGGGCCAGAGCTTTGCTGCTAGGAGCTAAAGCAGTGAGCTCTGAAATGAGCTCTTAACAGCTCTCTTTCTGCTCCATCCAAAACGCCATCTTTCAGCTGGGTTAATTGGACTGACGGGCACCCATGGCTGCAATGACCTTTGCCATCAGTGTCAACGTGGCGCCCACCATGCAGGCACAAAAAATGCAACCCTGCAGGCCACTGCAATGCAACCAGCACACCAGTTCTTCTGGGGAAACGGCATTTCCCTGTCAGTTAAAAAATGTATGGGATCTAGGAGATGAGAAATCAACAGGTTTGGATGCATAGGCCGGGCACAGTGCCACGCTTTTACCAATATTTTCTCCGTGCTTTCTGTGAACAGTGGGCCAAGTTGTTACCAAAGCCCAGGGCAAAGAAAAGGAAACTGAGGGTCCAAGAGTATAAGCAACTCCCCCATGGCCACAGAGCGCCCCTCTCAGTTACAGGTTAAAAACAGCTCGTTTGTGACATCCAAAGTACGTCACGATGTGGCCCCTGCCCACAAGGATAGCACAACTAGGATTAAACCCAGGCCCACCTTTTTCCAAAACCCATGTTCCATGTATTTTCTGAAGGATCCAAAGACTAGCCGCCAAATAAACAAGAGAATATAGATATTTCTACCGCCCCACGCTGTGCTCTTAAATGATGGGTCAAACAGAGAGGAAAAAGGCTTTCAACCAGAACGAGGGGAAAAAAAAGAACCAACTGAGATAACGGGACAAAGGTGATGAACAACCAGAGTATTCTCCATACCGTTCGCCTGGACCCGGACGGCACCAGGAGGATTATTCCAAAGAAAGCGACCACGTGATCTAAAATGCATCTGGGGCACCCACCGACGCCTCTTGGAAAATATGGCCCCAGGGAGACTGTACATCTTGGCCTGATGGGGGAGTGTGGTAAAGAGCACAGAAGCCCCCCACTCCCCCAGATCAACGCACGCCCTGCTCAGCTGTGCTTTTCCTGTGGGAGACACTCCCCTCTGTGATAGCAGCAGTGCACGTCAAGGCTGTTCCCTCCCCTGCTCCAGTTCCAACCTCTGATGGCTGTGACTTGAACCCTGTGCCGGGGCTGGCCTCCAGTTGGTTACAGACACAGAGCCTCGGCACCAGGAAGCTGAGTGCCCCCCACAAGGCTGAGTAATATATCCAACGGGAAGCTTATCAGCCCTTTGAAGCCCAGAGCTGACTTGGCCAGTATGGATGGTGGTGGAGCTGGTGGGGCAGAGTGACACTTCAGCTGTCATTTGGGACCAGGTCAACGTTTCACAGAAGACTCAGTCCCTGTTTTATCATCTTCCCCCCACCCCAACCAGCCATAATCCTGGGGGACAGCATCACGCACGTGCACAGAGCTCACTCAGCCATCTGCCATCAGGGTGTTATGCACAGCGGTTGAGAGCGGAAAACATCACCTACCTTCACAGCCCAGCCTCCAGCAATGACTTGTTGTGGCTCCTGGATCAAGCCGCTTCTTCCCTCCGTGCCTCAGCTTCTCCTCTGTAAAATAGGGATTGTTATGAGATTTCATGAGAAAATCCACCCAAAGCATTTATGCTGTGTCTGACGTGCCAGTGACCACTTTTACCTCCACATCAGCTGCCACACCCAGGATCTTAAGGTCACTCACAAACTTTCTGGCTCTGAAATCTTAAAATCTAACGTCTGACCACAGCCTGTGTCTTTTCAGCTCCCTCAATCACCTGCCATCTTCTGTCTGGCCTTATCACGATGTCCAGTCCCTCGAGTGGTTCACCTTGAGCACCTCAACCTCCCCGCTTAACCCTTCCCTTCATTCCATTCTTCTTTTTAAATTTATTTATTTTATTTTTGGCTACACTTGGTCTTTGTTGCTGCACCCGGGCTTTTCTCTAGTTGAGGCGAGCGGGGTCTACTCTTTGCTGCGGTGCGTGGGCTTCTCATTGCGGTGGCTTCTCTTGTTGCGGAGTGCTGGCTCTAGAGCGCAGGCTCAGCAGTTGTGGCGCACAGGCTTAGCTGCTCTGCGGCATGTGGGATCTTCCCGGACCAGGGCTCGAACCCGTGTCCCCTGCATTGGCAGGTGGATTCTTAACCACTGTGCCACCAGGGAAGTCCTTTCCACAGATTTAGAAGCCCCCGCATCTCTTTTTACCATGTCCTCCTCCTTGGGGGAAGATGTCCCTGCTTCCACTTTCCTCTGTACCAAGCATCACTCGGGAGTCTTGCCCATCAGTTTTCACTTCTGTATTCTGTGCTTCCAGGCTTCCCCTCACTAAAGACCCCTCCCCTCAGCATATAAATATGCCCAGGCTTCCCAAACCTTAAAAAGAGAAGAAAAATCTCCCTCACCCCTCTCTCCCCCTCCAGCCCCTTCATACAGACAAGCTCCTCCAAAGAGCTGTCCACACTCCTCACTCTGCTCCCACCTTCGCTGGCTCTGCAGTCTGGCTTCCTGAGAAATTACTCTAAGAAGGTCAATAACAAACATGGAGTCGCACTTGACCCCCTTCTCTTCTTCCCTTCTCCCATCCAGTAATTTAAAGTTTGATCAACTCTGACCCTACCCACATAATAGCTTTTACATCTTTCCCAGCTCTCCAGCCACGAGCAGGGGTGTGTTCTGGATTTCCAAATTTGTCCAAAGATATTTAATTCATACACGTCGCCATCCAGCCTCTACTCCAAGCTAAGAGGGAATGTAGGAATGTTACTCTCCTGACTCACCACTCTAAAACGGTTCCCACTGCCTCTAGGGGTAAAATCTGCTCTCCTGTGCGTGGTGTACAAGGACGATCTGGCAGCAGTGAACATGGCCTTCACGAGGGCTAACTGAAGGATGGTGACGGGGAACTTAAATGGACATGAGCTCCCCTCCGTCAGGGCACATATTCATTTCCCTCTTTTGAAAACAAGGCTCTTAGCAGGAGCGAAAAGTTTTTTTAAACTTTCAGAGGAGATTCATCAAATGTGGCCCAAATTGGAATACATTTATAGCGTAACGGAAGTGTCCTTTTCAGGAACAAATTTTATGTGGTTATTTCTTGAGATCGCTCTCCTACTACAGGAGGTACCACTTAACAGAGAATATGCTGTAAGAGGCAACTTTCTTAAGAACCGGATGTTATCTCGTGTGAAATTTGCAAGTCCAGGACCAAAGGGTCCTCCTCCCTGCCCACTGCATGCCCAGCTGTTTGCTCCAATCCTCAGCCCTCAGATTCCAGCCCTCTGACCTAGATAGATGTGGCAGTCATTACCATGCTCCTTTCCAGAGGAGACCCTGAAATCCTACAAGGAAAGGGATTTTCCTTGGGTCCCATGTCCAGTGTCTGTAGCAAAATTGGGACCGAAAGCTGGTCTCTTGCCACTGTGGTGTGGGGTGTCACCCATAGGACCCCAGGGTCCACACGGTCTAATATGAGAAGCCCCTTAGGAGCTGGGTCAGATGTATGTCAGCACAGAGGCTATGATGGGTACGAAGACGTCTGGACCACTGGCAACCACACAGATGTGTGATGAGGAGGAAATGGTGGACGAGCCTCTAGAAGGAGGAGTAGAGACGGATGCCCCCAGCACAGGGAGTTCAGGATAAAGGAGAAAGCAGGACGCGCTCAGCCCCCAGGCTCAGCCCCACAGGAAATGGCCCTGCACTCCTTGCTCTGAGTTAACAAGCACTGAATTCCTCTCTGAGAAAGTGTTTTCACCAGAGCATCTGGTCCCACCCTAGAATACCAAGCAGAAGACAGTCAGATGACCACTCTGATTTCTTACCCCACCATCTTTCTACTGAGCCAGTTAATAATTCCACAGCAGTCCAGGTCTCTGGTGGCCCAACCAGCTCCATGCTAAATGACTTGTAACACCCAAGCCAATGCACAGTGCCCTGACATTGTTGGCACAGCCTGCAGCCCAGCATGGATCCACCTACCTTGCCAACACACACACACACACACACACACACACACACACACTTTGCCTGATACGCTTCCCCCAGTCGTGGTCTCAGAGTCAATGAATGACCAGATTCTCCACGCAGTCACTCAACCTCATGTTGAGGAATCAGCTTCAGTCCTGCTTCCCAAGCAGCCCAGAGAGTCAAGTTTGTCCAAACCCCATGAGCTGTCCCCAGTCCCCAGTCCCCACCCTGCCCACCTGGGCCCAGGACCTCCTCATCCCTCGCCTGGATCACGTCTCCCCGATCCTCCCCGACCCCCATCTGCCCCTCCTCATAACCACCCCAGGCCTTTGGAGAGGCCTAAGATAAACTATAACCACAGAACTCCTCTGCTTAACCTCCTTCAGTTCCACTGTCCACAGTAAATCCCAGGCCCCCCATTATTTATAACCCTGAATCCCAACCCTTCAGCGTGCTAACCACCGAAGGCCAATCATTCATTAATTCATCGACTCAACAAACATTCATTGAGTATCTATTCCATGACGGGCACTGTTCTAGGCACTTGGGATAAATCAGAAACAATGACTCCTGCCTCCATGGAGCTTACCCTCTAGGTGACGGAGAAAACGTAAGTAATAATCATAAATGTGTAAATTACTGTGTAATTTAGGAGGTGGTAAGTGCTGTGGGAAAAAGAAGATGGAGGATGAAGAAAGGAAGTCTAGAGTGCGGGAGGGGTGACAAGTATCAACCGGGTGGTCAGAATCGCCCTAGCTGAGAAAAGGACATTGGGGCAAAGACTTGAAGCAGGTGAGGCTGTGCGTCTCAAGGATATCCAGAGGAAGACCAGGCCAGGCGGTGGGAGGAGCCAGTGCAAAGGCCCTGAGATGTGCTGGGGAAACAGCACGGAGGCCAGTGTGGGCAAAAGAAATTGAACAAGAGGGAGAGGAGGGGGAGACGCCATCAGAGACGATAAGGAGGCCAGACTAGCTCCTCTGTCAGTCCCTGCCCTGCACCTCACGAGTCTTTTCTCTGAAATGTCACTGTCGCAATTCCCCGAGCAAACTGGGTGCTCTCGTGCGTCAGTGCTGTGCCTGTGTTCTGCTGCCATACTTGACTGACCACCAACCCTCCTGACCGCCCTCCCAGAGCTCTGACAAGCCCATTTCCTCTGCTCCCATTTTCCTTGATCATAAAGGCAATAGAGCACGAAACACACTGAAATGCAATCACCCAACTCCCTGTCTACATAACCGCCCGGACTGAGCTCTTTCAGGATAGGAATCCTAACATCCCTCTCCTCTTGGTTTCCCTAGGAAGCACCTCGTGGCTGGCTACAGAGCGGATGGACGGAGAGAGTCCGCAGCAGAAGGGTAGGAGAAAGGTAAGCTGGAAAATACTGCTTTGCCTGAAAATTGAGATTATCTTGGTCGAATACATACTTAAACTCAGTTTCCCAAGATAAATATGACAATCTTGGCTCCACGTACCTTCCAGAGTTATTTTGGGAGTCAAAAGAGATTGGATAGGACACGCCTTACAGAGTGAGACTAACCAAGTGCAGAGGTCATCATTATCGTTCCTGGTGTTATCTAGATGTGTCCGCGAAATGGAGCAAGGGGAGCCTGACTCCCTGTGGAGAAGAGCCCTCCAGGTGATGTATGAGGAGGGTCCTTCTACTGACCCATTCACATTTCTGTCCAGCCAGGTCCAGGCGGCCGGACTGTCTGAGCCACACCTGCTGTGGGAATACCAAAGACCCCCTCCCAACTCAACGCTACCCCCTCAAATTGTCAAAAAGGCATCGTGTGATAAATAGAGCTCCCACATGCCACAAGGCAAGTGTTTAAATCTTTTATAAGATAGTCAATGGCCTTTATAAACCCTCAGACAAGAATTACACTGTGTCTGAGATGGGGCTGAAAGTCAATGGGAAATTGATCCTGTCTAGCTAGTGCTGTTTCAAGAAGACTTGCTGGCTGCCTTTCGGGACCAAACATGCCTTCTCCCGTGTGCCCCCAGGGCCCGGCCCGTCACATGCTGAGAATACTGAGCTACTGGGGCCCATTTCTGGCCAGAGGCCCAGGCAGCTGTAAGCTCCTACCACAGGAGGACCCCAGAGGGCAGCAAGGAGCACCAGGGATGGTTATGAAGCGTATTCACCTTCCCAGGAATAGATGCCACAACCACTCTGATGCCACTGCCTGCACCCTAAGTGCGAAGCCAAAGAGTGATAAACGGCCATTGATCTGGCAGCAACCATCAGGGTCAAGGGACACCTACAATCACCCTTCTCTGCTAATGACCCCATTAGCCACTGGATCAAATACCGTTGGAGTCTGTGACGATGCTGTGGTTATTTCTCTGCCAAAAGCCATCAGCCTGACCCATACTGCCTGTCAGGGGATGCCAAAGTGGGTAGCAAAGACCCCCTGTTTGGGATTAGGGGATCCCAAGGGCCCTGGGATGCCCACTCTGGATGGCTCCTAGGTCAGGCGAGTAGATAGACTTGGGCAGGTAAGTCAAACAGCCCCCATCCGGAGAGGTCGGGGGGGGCAGTAGAAAAAGCACCCGCTTTGGAGTCAGGCCAACCTGGAGTGTGAAACCTGGTTTGGCTACTTCCTAACCAGGTGACCTCACAGAAAGCTTGACCTGCCCCGGGGGCCACCTGCTTCGTGCGAAACCTGGGGATGGTGGCGATTCTGCCTCAGCGAGCGGCCGTGACGATGAACTGTGACAGCACAGGCTGCGTGCAGGGCACAGAGCAGGCGCTCAATGGCTCTCAGCTCTGCTCATCAGCCAGGAACCCAGAACTGAGAAAGCAGGAAGAGCCTTCTCCCGCAAGCAGACAGCCCGGCATCAAGCAATGACCATGGCAACTCAGCCTCAAGCGCTGACCTGGAGCCAGGTACTGAAGCCAGTGCTCGCCTTGCATCTCCATCCTTCCTTGTCCCAATTTTACCGGTAAGAACACTGGATCCCAAGGAGTTTCAAGAGGTCAATTCAGGGACTTCCCTGGTGGTCCAGCGGTAAAGAATCCACCTTACAATGCAGGGGACTCGGGTTCGATGCCTGATCAGGGACCTAAGATCCCACATGCCGTGGGGCAACTAAGCCTGCGCGCCACAACTACTGAGCCCGCGAGCCTCAGCGAGAGAGCCCGCATGCCGCAAACTATAGAGCCCACCCACTCTGGAGCCCTCGCGCCACAACTAGAAAGAAGACCGTGTGCCGCAAGGAAGAGCCCACCCGCACGCCACAACGAAAGGTCCCGCATGCCTCAATGAAGATCCCGTGTGCCACAACTAAGACCCGACACAGCCAAAAAATAAAAAATAATGTTTTTAATTTAAAAAATATTTTTAATTTAAACAATTTTTTTAATTAAAAAAATTTTAATTTAATTAAAAAAATTTTTAACCAAAAAATATTTTTTAATTAAAAAAAAAAAGAGGTCAATCCATCCAACAAGAACAAACACTAAGGTTAGGTTTATTGCAGGCCTATCCATGCCAGACACCCTCCAAAGGACCAAGCTACCAGGATGAGCAAGACAGACGCTGCTCCAAGGTCAGGCTTAGGGCAAAGCCTAGACTAAAATCAAGACCTCCTGCTGTCAAGGGCTGGACCCTTCTCTGTCCTCTGCCGTTTGTCCCAGTAGGAAGCACTCCTCAGAGAATCATTTCCAGCCACCTCTAAGTGTCCTTTAAATTCCTCCAGACTCCACAGCTTGTTTTACAGATGAGGTCGTGTTTCCCAAGGCTTCAAAGTGAGTGGGGAAAGGAGCTGAAATCTTGAAATGAGACATAGAATTTCAGGTCAGGGTTGCTTACTTCACGGGCTGCTCGTTTTCTGGAATACTGCACTTGATCCGCCCCCAACCCAACCCCACCACCCAGCCAGATCTGTAGGAATCCAGCAACCCACCACGTGCCATGGACCATGGGAGGTCGGTGGGCGGTGAGGGTCTCTGTGCCCCTGAACTATTCAGGAAGATCTGCATAGCCCACTAGGGAGGCTGCCCCATCAGGCTCAGATAAAGGCTTGGAAGGGAGCAGCACGCCAGCATCTCTGCTCCTCTTTTTGGTTAAGTAATACCATTGGTACTAGATGGTCAGGTGTCTCTGAACTGAAAGGAGCTTTATTTGAAAACCCTTCAGGAGGCCAGAGAAACAGTCTTTTCCACGTCAGCAATCTACCCAAGGCAGGCTTGGCAAAGAAGAACAAATATCACGGGCTGCTAAAGAGGGGTGGGAGGCGGGAGCAGTGTGGTGGTGGGATTATTAAGGATGAGGTCAGGCAGAAGAGGACAGCGAAGAAGAGCCTCCCTGTTGTCAGACAGAGTCACAAATAAACACTTGCCAGCAGCTGGAAACTTAGCTCTTAAACCCTGCCAAGCGACAGATGCCTGGTACGGCCAGAAAGGTTATGTTGTCTGACGGGATGACACAGCAGATTCAGGCCAAGAGCCACTTAGGTGTTCACATAAGCACATGGTGCGAGAGGCCTGGAGCTCAGCCTCAGTCCTTCCTATCCGGAAAATGGGCATAAAGCAAAGACCCAAGTGCTTAGAGGTAATGTTTCCATGCTGCCATAAAATGAAAAGCCCAGCATATATACTTCTTCTTATTTATCATACGAGTATTGAGCACCAACTACATACCAGCACCATGCCAGGTGCTGGGGACTCAGCTATGCATGGGACAGGCTTGCTCCCTGCCTTCGTGGAATTTGAAATTTATCATGGAAAACAAACTTGGAAGGATGCAATTATAAGAGGAATGGTGGTGGGGGCCTGTTGTGCCCGTGAGGCCAAGAGAGGAGGTGATAGGGACTCTGGAGATGGCAGTGGAGGATCTGAGGGACTGGAGAAGTGAGCAGCCTGGCAAGGAGACTGCTGTCAAATGATTCAGAAAATGAATAACGATAACTGGTATGTATATATGCACGTATGCATACACACATACAGAGGGAGAGTAAGAGCAAGAGAGAGAAAGAAAGGCCGACTGGTGGAACAAATTAGGTAGAAATGTTAAAGGTTTAGGCCTCTAATGAAGTTTGAAATTATTTTTTTGAAGAATATAAGAACATGTGCTATATTCATTCTATCTTGCAAATAACAAAATTATACTCATATAGTATGACACCCATATTATATACACAACCCACCATGCGTGCATACATATGTGAAGAATATAAAGGAAATACACAAATATGTTTCTCACGGTTATCTCTGGATGGTCAAATTATGGGAAAATTTTATCTATTTTTAATGTTTCTCCATACGATTCAAAATTTCTTCCACGAACATCTACTGTCCAATGCTTTACAACCGGAACCTAGAATGATGCTACATGGTGGTCCTGTTCATTGGGCAGGCCTCCCGCATCTGCGTAATGCAGCTTATGGTCTCTCCCTCAGAGCATCATTAAAACTCAAAAGACACTTAGGATACAGACATGCTTTTTAACCTGGGAAGTGCTTACACGTGAGAATCCACAGGTAAAGAAATCATCAACGCTCTTATAATTAATTAATAACTACCAGTCACTGGGGCAAGTCCTTTACCACCTTTAACTTATTCAATTCTCAAAACCATTACAAGTATACCCATTTTACAGATGAGGAAACTAATGCACAGAAATGCTAAGGATCATTTGTCTAAAGTCATCCCTAAACGTGATGGAATCAGGGTTCATACTTGGGGCTGACCATAAAACACATGACCAGTTCACCTCTACCACCACGATGATGTCTGTCTTCCCTCTGGGGAGGGCCGGTCCCCTAATCCTGAGTTGCCCTCCAGCCAGAACAAGTGGACTCTATTCTGAAGCATTTCGCTCTCAGTGACAGTTGCTTCCCCAGGCTTTTCCCCACCAAGAAGATGACTTCTGGGCACCTCTTTTCTTGCCCTCTCTGGCTTCCAGCTTTCCTCTCCAGCTCTAACAGTGCCCTTTAGTAAATGTCCCTCCACCTCAAGGCTGCTCTTGGCAGTCACGATGACCCACAATTAACCAAATAAAACGAATGAGGTGGAGGAGGAAATACCGTAGTGAGAGCACCCCTGAGCCTGGCATTTCACTCTGATGACTCTTGAGACAAGGCCACTTGGAGGAAGTCCAGTCGGGTCTGAGGAAGCCAGCTATGTGAGTAGTCACTTCTTCCAGAACCAGCAACATGCAGTTTCCCCAGGGATCGCTAATGAAGTCGCTTTCTAACTTTTTTTTTTAATGTGTTTTTAATTAAACACACACAAAAAAACCTTCGGAGACTGCCCATGAAATGAAAAAGACAATCATTTCCACCTATTAAAGTCACCTCATTTCCTCCAGAATGAGATCTTCCCTTTGACTCTTGCAATTAGGGTCATAGTGTGAACACTCAAAGTACATGAAAAAGATTCATACGTTTTCTGAAATGAAGAATTCTAGTGCGACTGTCTCAGCAAAGCCTCGGTGTTCTGATTCTGTGGTCTCTTTTGTTGAAATTGAGGTGAGAGGCAAACAAAAATACCCCGAGAATTAGGATGAGAACACGTCAGTGCTGCTAGGACGTGAAAGGCAACAGAATCCGACAAGGTCATTTGCAAAAAGAGAAGCCGAGTCCTGTACAGTTGATGCAACTCATTCATTGTCACACAGCCATTTTGCGGCCCAGCTGGGACTTAAAGTCCTTAACCCTGAGTAATCAGAATCCAGAATACCTCAGCCTAAAATCACTCACATGGAAGAATTTGCAGCCACTAGATTCTAAGCTCAGTGAGGGCAGGTCTGTGCATCCTCCAAAGCACTGAGCCTACAGCTGGCACTTGTACGTACCTAGTAGGCATTTTTTAGGCAAAGAAACTAATGATTTCCAATATTTAGCGGAATTCTAAAAACATCTATAAAATATCTGTTTTAAAACATTTTTATTCACATTTAAAACAAATTTCTATACGGTCAAGCCCAGACAGGTCCTGTGTAAGTATTTACTAAACAAAAGATGACTAGTGCTGTGATAATTAATCAGTTGGCATTGACTAAAGCTCTGAATGAAATGAAGCATGAACCTTTTGAAAAAGCAATTGAAAACCATCACACATGCCATGAATCATCTCTTGAATGCACATTTATTCAATCAGAATTCATAACTTTGATATTTTATCTAACAGGTTTGTTACCCTTTCGAGCCTCTATTGGTGGATAAAAAAAGACAGATGTTTCCGGCGTTAAATTGGAGGAGGGATGGGGGAGGAAGAAACCAGCCAGACATCAATTAAAGAGAGTAGGCAGCAAAACGCCATTACCCAATGTTTGGGTTTTTTCTATCACCTTGAGATGAAATTCAAAAAAACCTGTGCAAGTGAATAGGCACGGAAACAGGATGCTATACTAAGGTTTCTGGGGTCTGCCTGATAGCAGGCAGATGCTGTGATAGTTCAAGAGGCAGAGATCAGGGACTTCCCTGGTGGCGCAATGGATAGGACTCCACGCTCCCAGTGCAAGGGGCCCGGGTTCAGTCCCTGGTCAGGGGACTAGATCCCACACGCATGTCACAACTAAGAGTATACATGCCACAACTAAGAAGACTGCCGGCTGCAACTAAGGGGCCACGTACCACAACTAAGGAGCCCGCGTGCTGCAACTAAGACCTGGCACAACCAAATAAATAAATAAAAATTAAAAAAAAAAAAAAGAGGCAGAGATCAGTTTGGGGGCTGCAGATTTGACTGTCATTAAGAGAAGCTTCAGTCAAACAAGAGTCAGAGTAATGCCAAACCTTATTTTTACTTCCGGAGGGTGTCAGAGGGCTGGAGGGGAATCAGAATCCTCTCCCATTTTCAGGCTCTTCAAAGGCACCTGCTCCTCTTACTTGAAGCAAATATATATCACATCAATGTCACATCCAACGACTATTGTCCCAGGCATCTCTTTGGGTGATTAAATGAAAGTGGATTGGGAAGCGTGTGAAGATGTTTAGCTCTTTTGACTGCTGGCGGCAGTAAATTGGCGGATCAAGGTGACATGGTCCCCCATGGCTCACAACTGCAACACTTCTTAGAGTCTCATATTCATAAAAGCAGACCTGGAATCCTTACAGGCAGCCCTCTTGTGCTGAAAGTAAAGGAGAAGTTCCCTTTTAACTGCTTTGACACAATGTGGCCATTCTCCTCTAAAGCCTTTCAAGCCCACCCTTTTGCCAGCCAGAATCATGGTCCAGCTGCTGACTGGCATTCCCCCTGGAACGTTCTGGCACTTCCCTTGCACAGAACAACACACATCTAAATAATTACTTTTCTCCATTGTAATCTGATGAGATTCCTGTAACTGCAGCGGTAGAGCAATCCCAAGAGTGAACTTGAACATGGACACCTTTAGAGGAAAATAACCATCTCAGTCATACACGGTAGCAGTGGCTTCTCCCCTTCATCTATGGTAAACAAAGGACATTCAATTCCAAAACCAAAGTAGAAGAAAATGTCCACGATTTGAGTAAGGCAAAAAATTGCCAATGCATACAACGAACACAGGATGCCAAGCTCTCTTATATGTTTCTTTTTAAGAAAACTGGAAACTAGGTATTCTACGGGACACAGGGAGCCCACAGTTGAGATCAACTCCTTGTGCTCAGATGGCATTGGGGCTGGGGAGGAGCCACAAGTGACAACGACATTTCTCCAGCTCAGTGGTTCTCCAACTGAAGTGTGCATCACAACCACCCGGAGGGCTTGATAAACCGCAGACTGCTGGGCCCCACCCACAGAGCTTCTGACTCAGGAGATCTGGGGTGGGTCCCAAGAATTTGTTTCTAACAAGTTCCTGGGGGATGCTGATGTCGCTGATCCAGGCACTACAGTTTGAGAACCATGGCTCTGAGCAAAGCCCCACTGGCAAAATCAGGCTACTTTCTACAAGGCAAGACAGATGAGATGGACCAAGCCCTCCAGTCTATGTTCTCATCTCGTTTTGGGGCCTCCAAATAAACAGTTTTGCTGTACAGTTGACCCTTGAGCAACATGGGTTTAAACTGCAGGGACCCACTTATACGCGGATTTTTTCAATAGCGAACACTACAGTACTACACGACGATCCTTGGTTGGTTGATTCTACAGATGCGGAAGCCCAGATACAGAGGAACTGCGTACAGAGGGCCGACTATGAGTTATAAATGGATTTTGGACTATGTGGACAGTTGGTGCCCCTGACCCCTGTGTCATTCAAAGGTCAGCTACATATTTTTTTTTACTTCTCCTTTGTTATTTGCAGTAATATACCAGCCCTTGAGTTTATTAATATCTGCAGTAAGACAGAGATTCATCCTCATGGCATTGCTCTTCCTAGAATCACTAACCTAGGAGAGGGAAAGGCACTCAGAGGTCTCCCAGACTCACCACAGCACTGGGGCCCACAGGAAACCAAGATGAGACACTTGCCTGAAGCCACAAAGCAGTGACAGAACTAAAACCCAGGGTTGTTTTTTTTTTTTTTTTTTTTTTTTAAACATCTTTATTGGGGTATAATTGCTTTACAATGGTGTGTTAGTTTCTGCTTTATAACAAAGTGAATCAGCTATACATATACATATGTTCCCATATGTCTTCCCTCTTGCGTCTCCCTCCCTCCCACTCTCCCCATCCCACCCTTCCAGGCTGTCACAAAGCACCGAGCTAATATCCCTGTGCCTTGCGGCTGCTTCCCCCCAGCTATCTACCTTACTACGTTTGTTAGTGTGTATATGTCCATGACTCTCTCTCGCCCTATCAAAACTCACCCCTCCCCCTCCCCATACCCTCAAGTCCGTTCTCCAGTAGGTCTGCGTCTTTATTCCTATCTTACCCCTAGGTTCTTCATGACATTTTTTTCCCTTAAATTCCATATATATGTGTTAGCATACGGTATTTGTCTTTTTCTTTCTGACTTACTTCACTCTGTATGACAGACTCTAGGTCTATCCATCTCATTACAAATAGCTCAATTTCATTTCTTTTTAAGGCTGAGTAATATTCCATTGTGTATATGTGCCACATCTTCTTTATCCATTCATCCGATGATGGGCGCTTAGGTTGTTTCCATGTCCTGGCTATTGTAAATAGAGCTGCAATGAACATTTTGGTACATGACTCTTTTTGAATTTTGGTTTTCTCAGGGTATATGCCAAGTAGTGGGATTGCTGGGTCATATGGTAATTCTATCTGTAGTTTTTTAAGGAACCTCCATACTGTTCTCCACAGCGGCTGAACCAATTCACATTCCCACCAGCAGTGCAAGAGTGTCCCCTTTTCTCCACACCCTCTCCAGCATTTCTTGTTTCTAGATTTTTTGATGATGGCCATTCTGACTGGTGTGAGATGATATCTCATTGTAGTTTTGATTTGCATTTCTCTAATGATTAATGATGTTGAGCATTCTTTCATGTGTTTGTTGGCATTCTGTATATCTTCTTTGGAGAAATGTCTACTTAGGTCTTCTGCCCATTTTTGGATGGGGTTGTTTGTTTTTTTGTTATTGAGCTGCATGAGCTGCTTGTAAATTTTGGAGATTAATCCTTTGTCAGTTGCTTCATTTGCAAATGTTTTCTCCCATTCTGAGGGTTGTCTTTTGGTCTTGGTTATGGTTTCCTTTGCTGTGCAAAAGCTTTGAAGTTTCATTAGGTCCCATTTGTTTATTTTTGTTTTTATTTCCATTACTCTAGGAGGTGGGTCAGAAAGGATCTTGCTGTGATTTATGTCATAGAGTGTTCTTCCTATGTTTTCTTCTAAGAGTTTGATAGTTTCTGGCCTTACATTTAGGTCTTTAATCCATTTTGAGCTTATTTTTGTGTATGGTGTTAGGGAGTGATCTAATCTCATACTTTTACATGTACCTGTCCAGTTTTCCCAGCACCATTTATTGAAGAGGCTGTCCTTTCTCCGCTGTACATTCCTGCCTCCTTTATCAAAGATAAGGTGTCCATATGTGCGTGGGTTTGTCTCTGGGCTTTCTATCCTGTTCCACTGATCTATCTTTCTGTTTTTGTGCCAGTACCATACTGTCTTGATTACTGTTGCTTTGTAATATAGTCTGAAGTCAGGGAGCCTTATTCCTCCAGCTCCTTTTTTCGTTCTCAAGATTGCTTTGGCTATTCGGGGTCTTTTGTGTTTCCATACAAATTGCGAAATTTTTTGTTCTAGTTCTGTGAAAAATGCCAGTGGTAGTTTGATAGGGATTGCATTGAATCTGTAGATTGCTTTGGGTAGTAGAGTCATTTTCACAATGTTGATTCTTCCCATCCAAGAACATGGTATATCTCTCCATCTATTTGTATCATCTTTAATTTCTTTCATCAGTGTCTTATAATTTTCTGCATACAGGTCTTTCGTCTCCTTAGGTAGGTTTATTCCTAGATATTTTATTCTTTTTGTTGCAATGGTAAATGGGAGTGTTTTCTTGATTTCACTTTCAGATTTTTCATCATTAGTATATAGGAATGCCAGAGATTTCTGTGCATTAATTTTGTATCCTGCTACTTTACCAAATTCATTGATTAGCTCTAGTAGTTTTCTGGTAGCATCTTTAGGATTCTCTATGTATAGTATCATGTCATCTGCAAACAGTGACAGCTTTACTTCTTCTTTTCCGATTTGGATTCCTTTTATTTCCTTTTCTTCTCTGATTGCTGTGGCTAAAACTTCCAAAACTATGTTGAATAAGAGTGGTGAGAGTGGGCAACCTTGTCTTGTTCCTGATCTTAGTGGAAATGCTTTCAGTTTTTCACCATTGAGGATGATGTTTGCTGTGGGCTTGTCATATATGGCTTTTATTATGTTTAGGAAAGTTCCCTCTATGCCTACTTTCTGGAGGGTTTTTATCATAAATGGGTGTTGAATTTTGTCGAAAGCTTTCTCTGCATCTATTGAGATGATCATATGGTTTTTCTCCTTCAATTTGTTAATATGGTTTATCACATTGATAGATTTGCGTATATTGAAGAATCCTTGCATTCCTGGAATAAACCCCACTTGATCATGGTGTATGATCCTTTTAATGTGCTGTTGGATTCTGTTTGCTAGTATTTTGTTGAGGATTTTTGCATCTATGTTCATCAGTGATATTGGCCTGTAGCTTTCTTTCTTTGTGACATCCTTGTCTGGTTTTGGTATCAAGGTGATGGTGGCTTCGTAGAAGGAATTTGGGAGTGTTCCTCCCTCTGCTATATTTTGGAAGAGTTTGAGAAGGATAGGTGTTAGCTCTTCTCTAAACGTTTGATAGAATTCACCTGTGAAGCCATCTGGTCCTGGGCTTTTGTTTGTTGGAAGGTTTTTAATCACAGTTTCAATTTCAGTGCTTGTGATTGGTCTGTTCATATTTTCTATTTCTTCCTGATTCAGTCTTGGCAGGTTGTGCATTTCTAAGAATTTGTCCATTTCTTCCAGATTATCCATTTTATTGGCATAGAGTTGCTTGTAGTAATCTCTCATGATTTTTTTTATTTCTGCAGTGTCAGTTGTTACTTCTCCTTTTTCATTTCTAATTCTATTGATTTGAGTCTTCTCCCTTTTTTTCTTGATGAGTCTGGCTAGTGGTTTATCTATTTTGTTTATCTTCTCAAAGAACCAGCTTTTAGTTTTATTGATCTTTGCTATTGTTTCCTTCATTTCTTTTTCATTTATTTCTGATCTGATTTTTATGATTTCTTTCCTTCTGCTAGCTTTGGGGTTTTTTTGTTCTTCTTTCTCTAATTGCTTGAGGTGCAAGGTTAGGTTGTTTATTCGAGATGTTTCCTGCTTCTTAAGGTGGGCTTGTATTGCTATAAACTTCCCCCTTAGAACTGCTTTTGCTGCATCCCATAGGTTTTGGGTCGTTGTGTCTCCATTGTCATTTGTTTCTAGGTATTTTTTTATTTCCTCTTTGATTTCTTCAGTGATCACTTCATTATTAAGTAGTGTATTGTTTAGCCTCCATGTGTTTGTATTTTTTACAGATCTTTTCCTGTAATTGATATCTAGTCTCATGGCGTTGTGGTCGGAAAAGATACTTGATACAATTTCAGTTTTCTTAAATTTACCAAGGCTTGATTTGTGACCCAAGATATGATCTATCCTGGAGAATGTTCCATGAGCACTTGAGAAAAATGTGTATTCTGTTGTTTTTGGATGGAGTGTCCTATAAATATCAATTAAGTCCATCTTGTTTAATGTATCATTTAAAGCTTGTGTTTCCTTATTTATTTTCATTTTGGATGATCTGTCCATGGGTGAAAGTGGGGTGTTAAAGTCCCCTACTATGAATGTGTTACTGTTGATCTCCCCTTTTATGGTTGTTAGTATTTGCCTTATGTATTGAGGTGCTCCTATGTTGGGTGCATAAATATTTACAATTGTTATATCTTCTTCTTGGATCGATCCCTTGATCATTATGTAGTGTCCTTCTTTGTCCCTTTTAATAGTCCTTATTTTAAAGTCTATTTTGTCTGATATGAGAATTGCTACTCCAGCT
Organism: Phocoena sinus; assembly: GCF_008692025.1. NCBI lineage: Eukaryota > Metazoa > Chordata > Mammalia > Artiodactyla > Phocoenidae > Phocoena > Phocoena sinus. Next base: position 39,035,216 of record NC_045781.1, read on the forward strand.
TTCTTTTGGTTTCCATTTGCATGGAATATCTTTTTCCATCCCCTTACTTTCAGTCTGTATGTGTCTCTAGTTCTGAAGTGGGTCTCTTGTAGACAGCATATATAAGGGTCTTGTTTTTGTATCCATTCAGCCAATCTGTGCCTTTTGGTGGGAGCATTTAGTCCATTTACATTTAAGGTAATTATCGATATGTATGTTCCTATTTCCATTTTATATATTGTTTTGGGTTCGCTACTATAGGTCATTTCCTTCTCTTGTGTTTCGTGTCTAGAGAAGTTCCTTTAGCATTTGTTGTAAACCTGGTTTGGTGGTGCTGAACTCTCTCAGCTTTTGCTTGTCTGTAAAGGTTTTAATTTCTCCATCAAATGTGAATGAGATCCTTGCTGGGTAGAGTAATCTTGGTTGCAGGCTATTCTCCTTCAGCACTTTCAGTATGTCCTGCCACTCCCTTCTGGCTTGTAGGGTTTCTGCTGAGAGATCAGCTGTTAACCTTATGGGGATTCCCTTGTGTGTTATTTGTTGTTTTTCCCTTGCTGCTTTTAATATGCTTTCTTTGTATTTAATTTTTGACAGTTTGATTAATATGTGTCTTGGCGTGTTTCTCCTTGTATTTATCCTGTATGGGACCCTCTGTGCTTCCTGGACTTGATTAACTATTTCCTTTCCCATATTAGGGAAGTTTTCAACTATAATCTCTTCAAATATTTTCTCAGTCCCTTTCTTTCTTTCTTCTTCTTCTGGAACCCCTATAATTCGAATGTTGGTGCGTTTCATGTTGTCCCAGAGGTCTCTGAGACTGTCCTCAGTTCTTTTCGTTCTTTTTTCTTTATTCTGCTCTGCAGTAGTTATTTCCACTACTTTATCTTCCAGGTCACTTATCCGTTCTTCTGCCTCAGTTATTCTGCTATTGATCCTATCTAGAGTGATTTTAATTTCATTTATTGCATTGTTCATCGTTGCTTGTTTCATCTTTAGTTCTTGTAGGTCCTTGTTAACTGTTTCTTGCATTTTGTCCATTCTACTTCCAAGATTTCGGATCATCCTTACTATCATTATTCTGAATTCTTTTTCAGGTAGATTGCCTATTTCCTCTTCATTTGTTAGGTCTGGTGGGTTTTTATCTTGCTCCTTCATCTGCTGTGTGTTTTTCTGTCTTCTCATTTTGCTTATCTTACTGTGTTTGGGGTCTCCTTTTTGCAGGCTGCACTTTCGTAGTTCCCGTTGTTTTTGATGTCTGTCTCCAGTGGCCAAGGTTGTTTCAGTGGGTTGTGTAGGCTTCCTGGTGGAGGGGACTAGTGCCTGTGTTGTGCTGGATGAGGCTGGATCTTGTCTCTCTAGTGGGCAGGTTCACGTCTGGTGGTGTGTTTTGGGGTGTCTGTGGCCTTATTATGATTTTAGGCAGCCTCTCTGCTAATGGGTGGGGTTGTGTTCCTGTTTTGCTAGTTGTTTGGCATAGGTTGTCCAGCACTGTGGCTTGCTGGTCGTTGAGTGAAGCTGGGTGCTGGTGTTAAGATGGAGGTCTCTGGGATATTTCCACCGTTTAATATTATGTGGAGCTGGGAGGTCTCTTGTTGACCAGTGTCCTGAAGTTGGCTCTCCTACCTCAGAGGCAGAGCCCTGACTCCTGGCTGGAGCACCAAGAGCCTTTCATCCACACAGCTCAGAATAAAAGGGAGGAAAAGTAGGGAGAATTAGTAGAAGTATGAGTAAAGAAAGAAGGAAAGGAGGAAAGGAAGGAAGGAAGAAAGAAGCAAAGAAGGAAAGAAAGGAGGGAGGGAGGGAGGGAGGGAGGGAGGAAGGAAGGAGGGAAAGAAGGAAAAAAGACAGAAAGAAAGATGATACAGTAAAAATAAAATAAAGTATAATATAGTTATTGAATTAAAAAATATTTAGAAAAAAAAAAGGGACGGATAGAACCTTAGGACAAATGTTGGAAGCAAAGCTATACAGAGAAAATCTTACACAGAAGCATACACATATACCTTCACAAAAAGAGGTAAAGGGGGAAAAATCATAAATCCTGCTCCCTGAGACCACCTCCTCAATTTGGGGTGATTCGTTGTCTAAAGGAGGGAAGGAAGGAAGGAAAGAAAGAAAGAACGAAGGTAAAGTATAATAAAGTTATTACAATTAAACTTAATTATTAAGAAAAAGAATTTTTAAAAAAAAGTCATGGACGGATAGAGCCCTAGAACAAATGGTGGAAGCAAGAGTATACAGACAGGATCTCACACAGAAGCATACACGTACACATTCACAAAAAGAGGAAAAGGGAAAAAAATCATAGATCTCGCTCCTAAATTCCACCTCTTCAATTTGGGATCATTCCTTGTCTATTCAGGTATTCCACAGATGCAGGGTATATCAAGTTGATTGTGGAGCTTTAATCCGCTGCTTCTGTGGCTGCTGGGAGAGATTTCCCTTTCTCTTCTTTGTTCTCACAGCTCACAGGAGCTCAGCTTTGGATTTGGCCCTGCCTCTGCGTGTAGGTCGCTGGAGGGCGTCTGTTTTTTCGCTCAGACAGGACGGGGTTAAAGGAGCCGCTGATTCGGGGCCTCCGGCTCACTCAGGCCGGGGGTTGGGGGATGGGGGGTAGGAGGGGCACTACGTGCGGGGCGGGCCTGCGGCTGCAGAGGCAGCGTGACGGTGCGGCAGAGGCCGGCGTGATGTTGCACCAGCCTGAGACCCGCCGTGCGTACTCCCGGGGAAGTTGTCCCTGGATCCCGGAACCTGGCAGTGGCGGGCTGCACAGGCTCCGCGGAAGAGGGGGTGTGGAGAGTGACCTGTGCTCGCACACAGGCCCCTTGGTGGCGGCAGCAGCAGCCTTAGCGTCTCCCGCCCGTCTCTGGGGTCCGCGGTTTTAGCCGCGGCTCGCGCCCGTCTCTGGGGTTTGCGCTTTCAGCCGCGGCTCGCGCCCGTCTCGGGGGCTCGCGCCCTCAGCCGCGGCTCGCGCCCGTCTCTGGGGTTCGCGCTTTTAGCCGCGGCTCGCGCCCGTCTCTGGAGTTCCTTTAAGCAGCGCTCTTAAACCCCTCTCCTCGCGCACCAGGAAACAAAGAGGGAAGAAAAAGTCTCTTGCCTCTTCGGCCGGTGCAGGCTTTTCCCCGAACTCCCTCCCGGCTAGTCGTGGTGCACTAACCCCTTCAGGCTATGTTCAAGCCGCCAACCCCAGTCCTCTCCCTGAGCTCCGTCCAAAACCGAAACCCGAGCCTCAGCTCGCAGCCCCGCCCGCCCCCCCGGCGGGTGAGCAGACAAGCCTCTCGGGCTGGTGAGTGCCGGTCGGCACCGATCGTCTGTGCAGGAATCTCCCCGCTTTGCCCTCCGCACCCGTCGCTGTGCACTACTCCGCGGTCCCGAAACTCCCCCCTCTGCCTCCCGCAGTCTCCGCCCGCGGAGGGGCTTCCTAGTGTGTGGAAACTTTTCCTCCTTCACAGCTCCCTCCCACTGGTGCAGGTGCCGTCCTTATTCTTTTGTCTCTGTTTTTTCTTTTGCCCTACCCAGTTACGTGGGGAGTTTCTTGCCTTTTGGGAGGTCTGAGGTCTTCTGCCAGCCTTCAGTAGGAGTTCTGTAGGAGTTGTTCCACGTGTGGATGTATTTCTGGTGTATCCGTGGGGAGGAAGGCGATCTCCGCGTCTTACTCTTCCGCCATCTTCAAGGTCCCCCCCCCCCAGGGTTGTTGATACCAAACTCAAGTCCTTCCCTCTAACTCAGCCCAACCACATCCCTGAGGTCTCTGTTTAAAAACACGTGGCTGGGCTTCCCTGGTGGCGCAGTGGTTGGGAATCCGCCTGCCAATGCAGGGGACACGGGTTCTGAGCCCTGGTCCAGGAAGATCCCACATGCCGCGGAGCAACTAAGCCCGTGCACCACAACTACTGAGTCTGCGCTCTAGAGCCCGCGAGCCACAACTACTGAAGGCCACGCACCTACAGGCCATGCTCCGCAACAAGAGAAGCCAACGCAATGAGAAGCCTGCACACCACAAGGAAGACCCAACACAGCCAAAAATAAATAAATTTATATAAAAAAATAAAAACACGTGGCTGATTCCAGCAGAGGATTTTCCACTTACCAGACTGTGCCTTCCTGGACCAGTGGTTCTCAACCCTGGCTGGCTGCACTTTAGAATCCTCTGGGGAGCTAAAAAAGCTACAACGGCGGGCCCCACTTCAGAGATTTTGATTCAGCTGCTCTGGGATGGAGCCCAGGCACGGAGTGTCTTTATAGCTCCCCTGGTAACTTTAACGTGTACTTGAGCTTGAGAACTGCTACCTAGACTGTGCGATTCTCAAAGGCAGAATATCTGCTCCCCACACACATCTTCTCAAATGTGCCGGCATATGAATGGACACCCACCCCCTTTCAGTAACGAGACCCTAGGAGATTCTTAGTAAACACATGAAACCCCAGCCCAGCATCTGCTACATCACCTGGAAACACGTTAGAAATGTAAAACCCTCAGCTGTCATCCCAGAGGAAGTGATTCAGAGACCATGGAGGCGGGGCCCAGCAATCAGTGTTTTAGCAAGCCCACCAGAATCGTGGATGCTGCTGACATAAGTGACCACTGAGGACTTCTAGAGGAGAGGAATTAAAAACTGGGTGGAAAAATTGAGTTAGAAACATAAAACTAAAATTAGAGTCTATCTGAGAACAATGACACGTTGCCCAGAAAGGCGGTGGTGGGTAATGATTGTGGTAGGAGTTCAAGGCATGTGGGGATGGGGGGAGTCTAGCTCCACTGGAACAGATGCTATGTGAAGGGAGGGGTGGAGACAAGGATGCAGAAGTCACTGGGCCCCTGAAGGCAGACATGGGGATGCGGGTTACCCGCTTGTCTAAGAGAAGGGGGTGGGGACAGGAACCACCGCACAGGAGGGCAGAGGCCATCACCAAGCGTGCAGGGCACGGCAGTTCCCTTGATTGTCACGAGAACGCTGCAGGTGAAACACTGCAGGTAAGTCAAGCAGGCAACCAACATGGGATCTTGGGGAACATAAGGACTTAGATACCCCCCAAATCCTGGCTTTGTGGCATACTAGACATGAGCCCTTGAGCAAAGGACTGAAGTTCTCTGGACTCCAAGCTCATCGTCTCGGAGATGAGCACAATAGCTACTTAGCAAGGCCGCTATCAAGTTATAGGGTACGGAAGCAGCTAGCACAGTGCGTGGAAAGTGGGCCTTGCTCCAACATGATAGCTGGATTTAGTGTTTCAGATGAGGAAGCATGGCCCAAACTCACTGTCCTTACCGTAAAGGGAACTAGAGAGGTGAATAACTCACTCAATCACAAGGGAGGAAGTGGCCCTTTCAGCAGGGAAAGCACAGGTGGAGGGTGTTTTGTCTCAGCATCCTTCCTGGACCTGGGTGTGGAGTTCCCAGGCCAGCCCACAAAACTCACTTTCTCCTGGGTTCTCCTTGAGTCCACATCCACACCCTGAGAGGAGGCAGCCACTGGCAAGGAGAGATGGGGACACTGCACCCTCTCTGTAGTCCATGTGGCTTTAACCAGGCCCAGGGCCCCCACCCTGCTGAGGTGGGAGGGTCAGAAGGTCAGTGCGCTGTCGCCAGCCCGCTGTTTCCCCAGCCTCCGCGTCCAGCAATGCTGAACTCAGGGCGGCCCGCAGGAACTCCAACCGAGCGAGATGCTTTTCGGAGTATTGTTTGAAATATATATATACAAAATAAAAGAACTCCACCTAAAGAAATTAACTTGAAAGCACATGGAAGCCGCCAAAATCTCTGCCTTCATTTCCGAACTGAAAGGGCACAGGCTGCCTTTGAAAGAGAGTGCACGCGGCAGGTGTGTGCACGTTTCAGTGAAATGTGAATATAGTCCTGGCTCCACCATCTCCTGATCACGTCCCTTGGGAAGGGGGCATTTAGGGAGTGTGTTCCACGCACGAGGCGCAGGGAGAGCCGCTTTCCGGTACCATTTTTTATTCAATCATTCATAAGTGGTCATTGTGCGCCAAGCCTTGTGCTAAAAACTGAGGAACAAAGATGAAGAATTGGGGGAGGGGGGTTACTCCATCCAGCCCTCAAGGGGGTTACAGACTGGGCTGCTGGAGACCACTGCTCTCACTGAATCCCCACAACAACCCTATTAGGTGGGCGTTGCCATCTTCCCCCATTTTTCAGGTAAGAACAAGTCCCTTCCCATCTTTCAACCCTCAGGAGTCCCATCAGTAAAACAAATGACTTGATGAAGTAAACTCTAGGGTCCTCTCTGTCTCCATTTATGCCCCCAATTGGGTCAAACCCTGGCTTTCAAAGCTCATACACAGTTGACCCTTGAACGACAGTTTGAACTGCACAGGTCCACTTATATGCAGATTTTTTTCCAAGAGTAAATACTACAGTACTACACAATCCACAGTTGGTTGAATCCAAGGATACAGAGGAGCCGCCGATACGGAGGGTTAACTATGAGCTATAGGCAGATTTTTGGCTGTGAGGAGGTTTTGCACCACTAACCCCCGAGTTGTTTAAGGGTCAACTGTCTGCACATTCATAACCCTTTTTAAAAAAAAATATTTATTTGTTATTTTGGTTGCACCAGGTCTTAGTTGTGGTGGGCGGGCTCCTTTGTTGCAGCACGCAGCCTCCTTAGCTGTGGCATGTGAACCCTTAGTTGCGGCATACATGTGGGATCTAGTTCCCTGACCAAGGATCGAACCCAGGCTCCCTGCATTGGGAGTGCAGAGGCTTTATCCACTGCACCACCAGGGAAGTCCCCGCAACCCTTTGGATGTTAAAGCCAATTAATTCAATTCTGTCATTTGAGACCCAGAAAGGGGAAGGGAATTGCCCGAGGTCACACAGCAAAACTGACGTGATACAGACTTGAAGGCTAAGTTTCTTAATGCTTAAGGCTTCCCATTATTGAAGAGACATGTACACACACCTAAATACCTAGAATAGTGTCATTTGTCATAGTTCTTTTTTACTGCTAAGAAAAGAAGTGCTAGAGGAAGAATGGACACCATCCTCCATCCATACCCCAGTCCGCCCAGCCCAGCTTGGGTGCTAAGGATGCTTTCTGGTTTGAGGAGGGACTGGGGGAACCTCTAGAAAGCTTCACTCAGCTAACAGGAATCTCAGCCCTCCCCAAGGGAGGTTCACCGGGGTTCACTGAAGTCTAAGAGAGAAAGCCGCCTCTTTCATTCCCCAGCCACAGACAGGGAAGGGGTAAAAAAAATGCTGTAAATCAGCCACCACATAATCATGCACTTTTAGAGTTTGCTTGTAATTAGTCTACATTCATGGTGCTGTGTGGGTAGAGAAATCTGCACCCAAGGAAACTCTGAAAACCAAGTTTGTTTGGAGTGGCTGATCTACAGGAGCCATATGCCAAGTGACAGACAGCTGAGATCCTTCCTCATGAGCACGCTGAGATAGCCTAAGGCTGTATATATATACATACACACACCTTGATACAACCTTTCCTGCTTCCCCCAGGCTCACACTACCTCATCTGGCTCTAGTTTAACCCTTTTCCATTTGCTAAGGTTTCCCCTCAAGAAAGCAAATTTTTTATCAACATGGCTGATTTCTCAGCGATAGTCGGTAACATCCATCAGTATGTTGACTGCTGACGTGTATTGAGTCTCTATTTCACACCAGGAATTATGCCAGACGTTTACCCATATTCAGTCCTCCCTGCAGCCCTATGAAGGAGTTGTTCTACTACCTGAACTACCTACGACTTATGCTGGGGCTAAAGGCTAGTGGATCAGAACTGTTCTACTAAGACTGGATTCAGAGAACCATCTTCTTTTGTGCTGTAATAATAATAACTTGTAGCTTCCAACTTATGTGCATATTAGATATCTCATTTGAGCCATGTGAAAACTCAAATTTTGACTTTATAAATCTAGTGATTGCACAGAAATCTCCTGCATTCCTATACACTAATGGTGAAAAAATCTGACAGAGAAATTAAAGAAACACTCCCATTTACCACTGCAACAAAAAGAGTAAAATACCTAGGAATAAACCTACCTAAGGAGACAAAAGACCTGTATGCAGAAAACTATAAGACACTGGTGAAAGAAATTAAAGATGATACAAACAGATGGAGAGATATACACCATGTTCTCGGATTGGAAGAATCAACATTATGAAAATGACTATACTACCCAAAGCAATCTACAGATTCAATGCAATCCCTATCAAACTACCAATGGCACTTTTCACAGAACTAGAACAAAAAGTTTCACAATTTGTATGGAAACATAAAAGACCCCAAATAGCCAAAGCAATCTTGAGAAAAAAAAAACCAGAGCTGGAGGAATCAGGCTCCTGGACTTCAGACTATACTACAAACCTACAGTAATCAAGACAGTATGGTACTGGCACAAAAACAGAAGTATAGATCAATGGAACAGGATAGAAAGCCCAGAGATAAACCCACGCACATATGGTCACCTTATTTTTAATAAAAGAGGCAAGAAAATACAATGGAGAAAAGACAGTCTCTTCAATAAGTGGTGCTGGGAAAACTGGACAGCTACATGAAAAAGAATGAAATTAGAACACTCCCTAACACCATACATAAAAATAAACTCAAAATGGATTAAAGACCTAAATGTAAGGCCAGACACTATAAAACTCTTAGAGGAAAACATAGGCAGAACACAGCAAGATCCTTTATGACCTCCCTCCTAGAGAAATGGAAATAAAAACAAAAATAAACAACTTGTACCTAATGAAACTTAAAAGCTTTTTCACAGCAAAGGAAAACTTAAACAAGATGAAAAGACAACCCTCAGAGTGGGAGAAAATATTTGCAAACGAAGCAACTGACAAAGGATTAATCTCCAAAATTTACAAGCAGCTCATGCAGCTCAATATCAAAAAAACAAACAACCCAATCCAAAAATGGGCAGAAGACCTAAATAGATATTTCTCCAAAGAAGATATAAAGATTGCCAACAGACACATGAATGTTCAACATCATTAATCATCAGAGAAACGCAAATGAAAATTACAATAAGATATCATCTCACACCAGTCAGAATAACCATCATCAAAAAATCTACAAAGAATAAATGCTGGAGAGGGTGTGGAGAAAAGGGAACCCTCTTGCACTTTTGGTGGGAATGTAAATTGATACAGCCACTATGGAGAACAGTATGGAGGTTCCTTAAAAAACTAAAAATAGAACTACCATATGACCCTGCAATCCCACTACTGGGCATATACCCTGAGAAAACCATAATTCAAAAGGAATCATGTATCACAATGTTCATTGCAGCTCTATTTACAACAGCCAGGACATGGAAGCAACCTAAGTGTCCATCGACAGATGAATGGATAAAGAAGATGTGGCACATGTATACAATGGAATATTACTCAGCCACAAAATGAAACAAAATTGAGTTATTTTTAGTGAGGTGGATGGACCTAGAGTCTGTCATACAGAGTGAAGTAAGTCAGAAAGAGAAAAACAAATACCATATGCTAACACATATATATGGAATCTAAAAACAAAAGAAAAAAAAATGGTTCTGAAGAACCCAGGGGCAGGACAGGAATAAAGACGCAGACGTAGAATGGACTTGAGGACACGAGGAGGGGGAAGGGTAAGCTGCGACGAAGTGAGAGAGTGGCATGGACATATATACACTACCAAATGTAAAATAGATAGCTAGTGGGAAGCAGCCGCATAGCACAGGGAGATCAGCTCGGTGCTTTGTGACCACCTAGAGGGGTGGGATAGGGAGGGTGGGAGAGACACACAAGAGGGAGGAGATACGGGGGTATATGTATATGTATAGCTGATTCAGTTTGTTATAAAGCAGAAACTAACACACCACTGTAAAGCAATTATACTCCAATAAAGATGTTTAAAAAAAAATCTAGTGATTTTGGCCTCGTGTGGACAAAATCGATATGTTACATCCTCTAGGAAAAATCAGAAACAATGTTAATCTGACCTGACTGAATTTCCACGTATGAGAAATCCCAAACTGTCCTCCTCTCCTTCCTGGAAGGTCTCAGCAGAGCACATAGGGTGAGAGCTCTGGAAGCATCACTGAGGTACAAGTCTCATGTATGTACAGGAGAAGGGGGCAGGTTCCCCTACCTGAAGGGACATTATTTACCTGATCAGCCTTCTCAGGGTGTCAACTCTCTTCCTTCAGATCTCGTTCCATAGATCTATTTAGCCAGACCCAGAAAGACCCTAGGCGCCTAGGACGTTATGCAAACAGCAGAAGGGATGAACTCACATTTTGTGATAACCTACACATGTATATTAGACTTTTATCTTAAATCTGAATGTATCCCCTGCAACTAAAAATGGCTCCCCAGCTTACCACAGTGCATGTCTGTTGTCTGTTATTTACCACCATAGCTGATTCATTTTCCTATCTCCACTGCCTGCCCCCGATTCCTGGCAAAAGGTACACAGTCAAGAAATATTTGCTGGTTGACTCAATGAATCAAACCTAATAATTGTTAAGTTTTATATCTGTTTTGTAGGTTCTACTTTGTTGGGGTTTTGCCTCTCCACTATGGTCTAAGACAGTAATTCTCAATTCTGGCATCAAAATCATAGTCAGAAGCTTATATGATGAGTGGGGATGCTCAGTCTGGGTGTTTATCGATCGATACGGCAGAATCAGCCAGGGAGCTCTGAAAATGTACTGATACCTGGAGCCAAGCTTCAGACGGTCCGGATTGGCAATGGCCTAAAGACTTCTCAGGTGATTCTTACATGCAGGTAGAAGGGGGGAAATTCCAGAGCAGTGGTTCTTTAAAGTGTGGTTCCTCAGAAGAATGGCCTCAGCATCACCTGGGTTACTTGCTAGGAATGTGACTACTTGGGCCTCCTTCCAGATTTACCAAAAAAGAAACCCTGTGGGTGTGCATTTGGTTTCTTTTTTTCAACAAGCCCTCCAGGTGAGTCTGGTGTGCCAGAATGTGAGAACCTCCACACTGTAGCAATAGAGCCCAGATGCTGGTTCCCTGTGACTCCAGACCCCAGCGTGGGGAGATGGGGTAAGATTCCCCGCTTCCGCTCAGAGCCTGAGATATAGAATGTATCGCTCAGGACTGCAGGAGCCGCGGGAGCTCCAGTGCATCTGTCACTGTTCTCCGTTTCTAAAAATTGCTATATCTGTACATGCACGAGCTAACAAAAACGTCTTTGCCACAGGTTGAGAGCTTTATTACACACTGTCACGTGCCTGATTCTTCCCAACTTGCTCTGGCCAGTGCCATCGCGTGCTCACCAGGGTAGGCAGACGGACATCCCAGCTTCTGCCGTCTCCTGAGCCAGTCAGGACGTCCCGTGCAGCTTCCATCATCTTCCGCTGTCTCTCTGGGCAGCTCCTTCATCCTCAGGGTCCTGCCTCTTCATTCATATTCTGCTCTTCCCCCCATCCCCCCCCCCCCACCCACAGTCTCAGGCTCATGTAGCTGTATTTGGAACTTTCCAAAGGCCAGCCCTTCCACCCCCAAAGGGACGAAGTCCCACCTGCTGAGCCTCAGGCAGAAGCCCCAGGACAGCTCAACAACTTGCAGTAGAGACAACGGGGTGAGGGGCTGGGGGGCCCCCTCCAAAAACCCAAATGGAAAAGCAGTGCCAAAACGAGAGGAGTGAACAGTAATTCTCTGGTGAGAAGGATCTGGTGAGAAGGAAGAAACGGGGTTTCGGTGTCAGACAGACCTGCCGCCATTCCAGGCTCCCCTCTGATGAGCTGAATGACCTAATCACATTCGGTATCTGAAATCCAGTTCGCTCATCTGTACAAATGGAGAAAAGTACCATCAGCCTACGCGGGAAGTACCCAGTGATCTGTGAAAACATCTGATGGCATGTCGTTGTTTCCCCAGGCTGGTGCAAAAATGTTTATCAGGGAAGGAGGGCGGAAGGGTGGCCGCTCCCTGGCATAAATGGAAGAGCACACGCATTGCTCCATCCAGCTCTTGGGATCTCGTTCCGAATCCAGTGGGGCCAGCCAGGGAGAAACGCAAGCATGATACACGCTTAACACACTTCCCATATGACCGGGAAGTCTTTTCAAGACCTTGTGCTTGGGGGAACTCCCAAGCCAGTGATGGAAGCCCTTGGGCTGGGAAAAGGTAGAGAGAAGACAGGAAGAGAAAGGACCAAAAGATGGCATGACAAGGGTAGTCAAAGCCGTAACAACATAACAGCTGACATCTGTCCAGCACTGCTCATTCACCCTCCAAAGAGCCTCATGAGGACGTTTCTATGACGCGAACCAAGGCAAATGAAACCTGACCAAGGATGCACAGCACGCAGGAGGGTCTGCATACGATTTTGTGATGGTGGCGCTGGTCCCACACTGGATGGTTCTCTGGTCAGTATCTCTCACCCCAATGCAAGGCCCTCAGTGCTAGGTTCCTGTGAGCCAAAAGACAGTGGTAACACCCAGCCCCGCTGTGTTGTTACAAGGATTACGCGCATCGATTGACTTGTAGAACTGAACTCAAACCCTGAAACCTAGCAAAGCCCAATCAGCGCTGGTTGTGATGAGAAGGCAGATGAGGAGGATGTGGAGGTGTTGGGATGTTTCCGTCCCCCTGCAAAGCCTCAACAGCCAGCCAGACCTGGCACCTGACTGGCATTCAGAAAGCGTGCTTGGTTGAAGGCACGCACCTGAAAGCGGGTCTGAAGATCTGCGGGGCCCTGAGTCAGCCCCAGCCTTCCCCACTCGGGGGCCCCGAGTTCCATCGCTGTCTGGCCAGCCTCGCGGAACACGGCTGGCATCCCGGCCACTGGCAGGACCAATGTTAATGCCCTCATCTCATGTATGCAGGTGTCTCCTCCCTCTGCCTGGCCCCTTCCTGCAGCCCTGCCTTCAGGGAAATGTTTTCCTCTCAATCAGGAATCAAACAGCTTCTTACTACGATGGAGCCTTGAGATCACAGCACAGAGGCAGAATCACCCTTCAGGGGCCCCACGGGAGGGTCATACTCCTCTCCCCACCCGCCACTAGGAAAACCCACGGACTCACATCTGGCCGAGATGATTGACTGCCAATCCTCTCCTGAAAAACAGAGGTAATAACGGCTCCCTGGCCAGGCGTTGTGAGGAGTTAGTGAGCAGGGCTATGGAGGCTCACCACCCTCCTCCTTCCTTTAACCACATGACCGTCTGCACAGACACAGTTTCATGTGGTTACTGTACCTTCTCACCCAGTCAGCTACCTCTTCGCATTTGCTTCCCAGATTCCCTCTCCACCCTGGTCTGTACCTTGGGATGCTGGCCTGTCTGAACGACATCACTCGAGTCCGTCCCATGGGAGGTGCCGACAAGAGATCGAGTGTGGAAGGAGAGCAGGGTAAGGATATGACTCCCGGCTCACTCTTCCAGCTGCACTCCGGTCCTGAAAGCCTCAGCTCGCATCCTGGCTCTCATCTACAGCGACAGCTGCCTCTAGCTTCTGGTGAACCCTCTCTCCCCTCCCTATTCAGATCTGGGATGGTACAGACTCCAATGTCGCCCCAAAGTGCTTCCCCACCCCTTGCTGATTTTCCCTTAACCCTCCCCGGACTGTCGTAAGTAGTCCACTTATCGACCACTCCTCAATTCCCCCACTTGAGAGCACCGTCTGTCTCCTTTGGGGACCCTGACCAATGGCCCAGGCTCCTCTTTGGGTTCCGAATGTCCGCCAACATTTGAAGCACATCCTTGAAGGCTCACCCTTTCCAAGAAATCTCCCCAGATCAGCCTTAAAGTATTTCTCTGGGCTGACTTTCCACCCACCATTTAGCCTGTGTCATCCTCTCCCTCTTGTTTCCAGACTGCAATGCATCCCCAAGACTGACCACCAGGCCAGGGAAGATACAGGCTCTCCCTAACCCCCTCCGCACTTCCCTCAACAGCTAGCACAAGCCTTATATTTTCGGAAGAGTTTTAAGAGACCAATAAACATACCCTCCCTAGCTCACACCCAGGAAACATCGCTTCAGTACTTCTGTTTTAAATACCAACGATTTTTCACACTGACCTTTTCTCAGTCCATGACTCACAGGAAGGTCTGGCCTGGGGAAGGGCCTGTCGTGGTCTCTCTCACCCCATGGTCCTCAGGGGAATGCTTTCAGAGAAGCACAGAAGATTTAGCCTCAATTAAGATCATCTGTCCCCATCCCCTCATTTTTGCTGATGGGGAAGTGGAGACCAGAGTGCTTAAGGGATTTCTCAAAAGCCACAGGTGAGCTTGTAGATGGAGACCGACCAGCCTACTGCCTTCAAGGGGCAACAGCCACCCGGTCTTTCATGGAGAACCTCACATATCTTGGTGCTTCTTTGATGAAGGTGCCCAGAAATGTGCTCTGGGATTTTAGGAAGCCGGAAGAATAACAAGCGGCAGCTTCCTGGAGGGTCTGCTGTCTGCCAAGTTTCAAGGGCGAGGAGTAAAGATGTTAGGTGCACACAGAGCCGGGACTGGGGTGAGGCGAGTCAGGTACCAGCCTCGGGTGCAAAATTTAAAAGGGGCCAAAACACTCAGTAATCAAGAGAAATACTATCTTAATGCGATAGTTCTTAAAATCAAACTTAATGCCAAAAGATCCATGACCAACAAACTACCACGGTTTTAAATAAAGATGGGATCTGCTCCTGCCCTGGCACGAGCCTGCCTCACTCGCCTCCCCCTAATCCTGCCACCGGTTCCAATAAAGCTTTATGTACAAAAAGGGGTGGCCAGTTTGTCAATTTGAGTTTTTAAAATATTACATTAAAATGTTACGTATCTTAATTCCTGAGGTTTTCTGGTCTCTCCTTAAATTTGGGGCCCAAGGCAAGTGCCTCACTCTCTTTACTGCAGACTTGCTGTGAGTCATTTGAAATATGCAAAAATAAAGCAAACACTGTTCTACTGAGGACTGGAGTACAAACCTATGTGATTTTTTTTTTTTTTTTTTTTTGGCGGTACACGGGCCTCTCACTGTTGTGGCCTCTCCCATCGCGGAGCACAGGCTCCGGACGCGCAGGCTCAGCAGCCATGGCTCACGGGCCCAGCAGCTCCGCGGCATATGGGATCTTCCCAGACCGGGGCACGAACCTGTGTCCCCTGCATCGGCAGGCAGACTCTCAACCACTGCGCCACCAGGGAATTCCAAACCTATATGATTTTTAAGTCGACAGACAGCGAAACCGTTTTGTGCTTTGGGCAATACCATCAGACCCCTGGAGGTCTGAGATCACTCTCCCTGGATTTAGGGGTACAGGTATACACCCTGTTTTTCAAAAGTTTGCTTTATACCACTTCACTTTTACAGAAGACCTACATTAGTACCTGGTTTTGCTAACTGAAAGAAATCCGAAGAGGATTTCTGCTTTTAGGAAAAAGGGTATTTCTTCTTTCACTTTATGCCATTTCGGTTGACAAAAGGTTTCATAGAAAAGCTCGGCTTTCAGATTGCAACGGAAATGTGTACTTCGTGGAAACCGAGCTGGACAGACAAGAGTTGCCCCATAAATCAGGTGAATTGTTTTGTTCCACTTTGGAGATGAGGAAGCTGATGGTGAGAGAGGTTCAGTGAATTGCCACGTGTCACCGTTTGAAGAGAAGATGGAACCCAGGCAAACTGCCGGCCAGGTAGCCGAGTAAAGAAACCCTCGCATCTGAACCCCCTTCTCAGTGTTACTAAAAAGAGACAAGTGAGTGACCTAAATACGCCTTAGCCGACTTGTCAACCCACTTCTCACCCCAAGGGCGCTGAGCGCTGAGAGAACAGGTTAGGCATCGTAATTGTTACTTGGATCAGAAGTTCCAGGGGGTTGGTAGCTATCAAACAGCATCACAGTTATAGGCAGCAGCCGCATTGAGGAAGTACACACAGCCCCACAGAGGTCCAGACCTGATCTAATTATGCCCCAAAGGTGGCAACCTAAAACCGAAGGTTCTTTTTGTTTTTTGTTTTTTTGCAGTACGCGGGCCTCTCACTGTTGTGGCCTCTCCCGTTGCGGAGCACAGGCTCCGGACATGCAGGCTCATCGGCCATGGCTCACGGGCCCAGCCGCTCCGCGGCATGTGGGATCTTCCCGGACCGGGGCACGAACCCGTGTCCCCTGCATCGGCAGGCGGACTCTCAACCACTGCGCCACCAGGGAAGCCCTAAAACCGAAGGTTGGTGGCCCAGCATCATCGGCATCAAATACGTCACCCGCCATCCTCCCTCTGACGCCCCGTCTCCGGAATGATTATTCCCCTCCCGCAAACTCTGCCAACTTGCATGAGCTTCAAGACTGAGTTCACACATCTACCCTTTGCGGAAAGCTTCTTGACACCTCTCCTGCATGTGTTCATTCATGAACTCGTTCATCCCTCCCACAAATAATCGTGAACTGATTTGGCTCAGTGCGGAGAGAGGCTCTGAGGACACAGCGGGGAATGAAGAGACGTTGTCTGAACATCCTCAAGCTCACGGCCTACTGTTCCCAGGGAACCTGGCGACTCCCCCCCTCTCGCGACAGGATGGTTTCACACTAAACGCCACTGGTCTGATTCCATGTTATTCTCCCCAGCTTGCCTGGAGCTCCACAGAGCTGTGTCCTCTCCATCTCCAAATCTCCAGGGCATAGCAGGTCCTTGCCCAGAATAAAATAAAATAAAATAAAATAAAATAAAATAAAATGTGAGTGAGTGAGAGACCAGATTGGTGTTTATCTTGCTTTGATATTTCAGGCTGTCTATCTGATCACTGTGCCCACGAGCCACGCCCCCTGGCCATTTCTGTCTTTGCCCGAATGCCCACTTGGGGTCCATGGGGCACAGAGCTGTCTTTCCATCCAAGAGTGTCAGCATCATTGGCCTGCAGCAGGAATTTTCTCCATAGCTCCAATCAGCGCCCATTCTTGAGCCAACTACCCAACAGGCTGTTGAAGGATTTCAAAGGCAGTGTGACTAATGGAATGTTTTTGATTGGAAAGTGGGGAAAGAGCTGGCAGGATCCACTCTCGTTAATTACATGGAACAAATACCTCCTTAAGTAGAGCCACGGAAGCCTGTTTTTGTCTTTGCTCACAGCCCTCCTTCCTGCCCACTGCTCAGCACAGAGGGGGAAAAAGCCAACACCGGCTCAAGGAATAAGCAAAAGACCCACTAGTCCACCTGCCTGGGACAGTGGGATTATGCCTGACTCTGTAGCATCAATTTCTAATTTATTCTCCTGGTCCCAGATTCCTCTTATAAACCTGTACACTGTGTTCATCTCGAAATCCCAATGTGTTTCTGAATTATGGATCAGCTCAGGAGCGGCCATGCCTCCCCAATGGGCCCCCAGCCCATTGAAGCTACCGGGGAGCTTCAAGTCCCTCTGTGAGCCAGACCTTCCTCCTCTTCAGGCCTCCCTGCCTCCAGTCCAGTCCAGACAATTTCCCTTCCACTGAGAAGGCTTTGCCTGGCACATCCATGCCCCGCCCTTATTCCACAGAATGACCTTGGTATTGGAGGCCTTCCCCAGTCCCACTCCCCCTGCCAAAACAGCTGTGTATCTGAATGTTCCCCATACTGAAATCTCTGCATAGATTCAAGGACCTCTGCAGGCAGACCTGTCTCTTTTCCAACACAACCCTCATCCACCCCCTGGGCCCACACCCACTTACACGCACATAGTTTATCTCTCATTTAGATTTCTCTAACATCTGCTGAATGCCTACTGTGTGCCAGGGGAAGGGAATGAAGAGCTTCGCTGAGCACCTATCACATGCCAGGTCTTTATTTAGTCTCCTTGCATCTTGAATCTCATTTTATCCTGTTGTGTAGACATTATTATTACTCCCAGTTATTATAATTATACAGTTATAATAAAATTGTGTAATTATAACTGTAAATATCACATTATATAATTATAATAGTAGAATATAATTATATAACATATATAATTATATTTAACCATTATAATAATAATTACTGGTTGTTATTATTACATAGTTGAACTTAAAGAGGGCAAGAGAGGCTAAACAACTTTCCCAGGGGCCCACAGATAAGGGGTACTCAGCGTGCACCAGGTCTCTTGACTTTCCACTACACCCTCTAATCCCTTGCCCACCTGTCTGAACTCTGTGCATCTGGATCACAGCCCGTGTCTGTGCGGCTGCTATCTGCATTATTCAGGGCTCTACTGGGGAGAAAGGATGATGACACACTCGAACAGGTGTTAGTCTGATAAAGCACCTATTCACACAGGCGTGGGCAGGGTGTAGGGAGACACCAAGGGATGTTCAGGGCAGGACCCCAGGGCGTGTGACTGGGGAGCCATCACCAACATAGGTCTGAAAAGGGGAGGGAAAGGATATTACCAGAACTCAGAGCTAGAACTGGACAGAGAGGGCTGTGTGGCAAGGCCTCTGTGACTTTGCGTCAATGGATGCAGCCAGCTCTTGGGCATCCGTGGGAAGGGAGCTCACTCTCTTCCCATCCCCCACCTTCTCTCGGATCCCATGTAGACACTCACCATTGGCCAAATACAATCGGAAACCAGAGGGCAACAGGACCAAATGATGCTCCAGAAAGAACAGTCTCTCAAGCCAAAAAGCAAGGGGCCTCCACTATTGCCCGGGTGAAAAGTTCACGGCCCCAGTGCATGGTACACACGAAGTCCCATCAGCTACTGAGTCACTTCAGGGTAAAGTCAATTGGGTCATCCTCTCACCTGAGTCCTCTGATCATCAGATTCCAGTCTGTAATCCCAGTTTCTTTTTCCGCAGCCCACTCCACCCCCCACTGACCTTTGGCCCCAGGAGGGCTCTTTACCTTGAGGGTGAACCAAGCCTCATTTCTTTGAGGTCGAAGTCCTAGGTGGTCTTGTTCTTACTGGGTTGCTGCAGTTATTTTGGCCAGGACTTTGGGAAGGGGAGTGTTAGGAGGTGCCCCAGCAAACCCCCCGGGTTCCAAGCATAACCCTGCCCGACCACCCCTCTGTGTTGCAGCGACAGCCCAACGTGCCACGGAAACTGGGATCCTTTTCCTCGGGTCACTTCGCCGACCCCCTTCTTTGCCTGCTGGTTTAGCAGCACGAAGAACCCAAACGTCAAGGAGACGTTTCAGCTTCCAATTCCTAAAATCCAGCTGTGTTCCCGGGTGGAATGATTCCTTCCTTGGGCACCAGGACCTCCCAGTTTAAAATCTTAAAGCGTAAGCTCTGCTCAGAATAGAGCGCTGTTTAAATAAATAACCACGCTTAACGCTCATTATAGCCTTGTGAGATGAAAGCTCGTTATCCTACTCTACAGAGGAGAAAACAGAGGCTCAGAGCAAGGGACTGATTTTCCCAAACGAAACACAGAGCTACCATTCGAGCGTTGGTACGGAACTCGAAAGCCACCTTTAGGACTGCACTGGCTGCAGTCACCCTGTGAGTGTTAGATGTGTATGCCCAGACAGAAAGACAGACAGCCTTTTGGAGTTTTAGGGGCTATAATTCATTTCCTTCCCTGCCCTCTCCTCCGCAGGCCCCAAACACTGCAGAACTGGGGGAGCAAAATGTTCTCTTTATCTTTTGCCAGGTACCTGGTACCCCAGGATTCCTCTTCAGGACTGACCAGACTCAATGAATTACCTAGAAGAGGCTCCTGTTGAAAAAGGTGCAGCCGCCCGGCCCCCCCCCCCCCCCCACCGCCCCTCCGTCAGATCCCTGATTCCCGCCCGCCCCCCCCCTCAGCTGGGAAGTCAAGACTGTCAACTGATGAAAGCACAGCATCTCTCCGGGCCGGGTTTAATCAGAGATAAGGCCTCCAGATAAATCACCTTTGCAAAGCCTCCTTCCCGTGCCCCTTCAAATTAAAAGAGTTCCCGCTACTAATGTATTAATTAAAATGAAATATTAAATAGCTGACCTCTATTATTTATTGGCGGTTTTTGGAGAAAAGAAAAATATCTAGATCCAAAGAGAAATCAATTTCCACAAAACCTCCCTTTCCTGAGCAGACTTGATTCGTGTCACATAATAAAGAGATAAGCTTATCAGCTGCATCGGTTCCAAGACGTCTGCTGTAATGTTGATGTTGAGCCAATAAGAAGATTATAAGCACTGTCATAAAATATCCTTCCAGGATGTGAATTATTCAGAGCCCTCAGTGGGCAGACACAGTATCTCATGCCTCAGTGATCCCCATCCTGTGCAACACATTTATTGAAGTTGGAGTGGGCCTCTGTTGATAAAGCCCCCTAAATAAATGATAACCTTCATCTCCTTCTTCTAAATTATTTCCACGATTAGAATTCGGAATGTTGTTGCCAGAGGTGTCAGGAAGCGCTGCCTCTGTAAGCGACGCATATGTCTTCCCTGGGAAGCTCAGCTCACATAATGGGCAAGCCTCCCCCCCACCCCCCGCCCATGCTTGGGTCCGGGCAGTGGCTCCAGCAATACAGACAATCCTGGGGGCTCATCCTTACAATGATGAAAGGCGTAATGCAAGATGAAAGGGATAGTGGAATGAAAGGGCTTGGAGCCCTAACCTGTCTTGCCAGTCAGGGTGAGTTGCTATCCAACCTCTCCAAAAGTGAGTCTCTCGTTACAGGGAGGTGGGGAATAATATGGGTACCCACCAGGCACAGAGTCTGGCTCACAGCAGGTTCTCAGTCAGTGTTAACCAGGTCAGTGACCATGATAGGGACCTCACGGGGAACACTGCTCTTCATCCCCTCAAGGCCTCCTGGAGCCTCAGAGTATCCTGGGCTGCTCTGCCTGCCCCACCAGGTACCTACAGCGGGCCCATCCCGGACTCATCTCCGCTCTTTGTTCACATAAAAGTCAGATAATCCCTACTCATCTTTTAAAGCCCAATTCAAATGCCACCTCCTCCTTGAAGTATCCCATGATATCCTTGGATTCTTTCTTTTTCATCCTTCCTCAAATATTTATGTCATGCCCATTCTGTGCTAAACATTGATTAGGGCTCTTTCCAGGTACCATCTTACATAATCTTCATTACTACCCTGCAAGGCAAGTCCTATTGTCCATATTTTATAGAAGACAAATTGGGCTTAAGGAGATGAAGTGTCTTGTTCAAAGCCACACATTGAGTAAGTGATGGGGCCAAGATTTGAACCAGGTTTGGCTGGATTCCAAAGCGCACGTTCTCGCCTTTCTTTTCCACTGACTGTCCTGCTGCTGGACCCACAGCTCAATGGTTCCTGTCTGGGCTTCACTTATCCTGCTGATCATGCCTCAGTTCTACTGGGAATGGACCTATATCTCCAGAGCATCATTCAGCCTCCCACATGGAGCCCTCAGGGCCAGTTGCAGCACTGGACCCAGAGCTCGTCACGGACACTACGGCTCCATCTGTCTGGCTCCCAGCTGGACCGGCCCCTGTCACTCATGGCACCCCCAGTCCCTGCCAGCCTCCTCCAGCCCAGGATGACAACAGTAACCTACATCCATTTCTCCTGCTTCTCCATTCACCATTCTGTTCCTCAGTTTTTTCATCCATAAAATGGGAATAAACAATGGTACCTATTCTAGGCAGCAGCTGTGAAGATCAAATGAGATCACGAACGTAGAAGGTTTTAAACGAGCCTGGCACAAAGAGCTCAACAGCAGCAGCTACTATTGCTGTGATCTCAAAGGTTTCTGACTACCTTGTTCTAACCCCTTAGCCATGCGCTCCCCACGTGGCCCTGAGCACTGTGCAACCCCAGAGCAGAAAGCTTGGCATATAGTGGACAGTCTGCAAGTTGTGAGTTGCTGGTAAATTCTTTCATGTTCTCCAAAGCACATGCCAATTAGCATCGGGTGCCAGTGCATGGGAGAGTGGAGGGTGCTGGGCTCTGGGATCAGACAGGCTGGGTGTGAATCCTGCCTGTGACACCTTCTAGCAGATGGTCCTGGAGGAGTCACTCAATCCTCACCTGAGCCTCTACTTTCACATCTACAAAATGCGGCTGGGGGCAGGGGTAGATGCCAAAGCTGCCGGGTTACTGTTATTAGAAGAGAATCTGTCCCCAGAGTGCAACACAGACCAGGGGCACCAGAAACGCTCACGCCCTTCCTCCCCCTACCAATTCCTTTCCTCTGTCTTCCTTTCTCTCCCAACCGCCCACCTTCGGGTTGCTGTTATTAGAAGAGCATCTGCCCCCAGAGTGCAACACAGACCAGGGGCACCAGAAACGCTCACTCCCTTCCTCCCCCTACCAATTCCTTTCCTCTGTCTTCCTTTCTCTCCCAACCGCCTACCTTTGGGTCTCCTGTATCTGCATCCTTTCTTATGAAGATAATCGATGAGGCACCATATTCCACTGTCTGCCTGCTCTTATGTGTTTGGGGTATCTTGTGTTGACCCATTAATCATTTCGACCTTATCTCCCCTGGTATAAATGCTTCAGAAACAGGGACCAGAGCCTGCCTCACCTTGAGTGACAGTAGCTGCTTAGACACAAATGCCTGTGGAAGGAATTATTCCCATCAACCATGAAAGGGAATATTTGGCAAAAAGGAGGTCCCTAAACCAAGCCATAAAACCCTTGATTCCCTCCATGCCATGTAGGTTACATCCATTATTCTAACCCAATACTAAGAAAACAAAACAGTCGTTCACTGTGATGATACCAAACCAAGATGAATAACTGCCTCACAGAAAATTTTTTAATTCTCCCATATGCACAAAACACACACACACACACACACACACACGTGTACATGTACGCACACACACACACTAAAACATCCAAGAACCACTGGCAGTGTGCATGGAGATTGCAAATTTCCTTGCAAATTCATCCGAAAGAATGGGTGCTCTGAATTACCTACTGCCCAGAACACAGACGGCACCTGATCAATTTTGCTCCCACAGCAATCCTGCCTTGTCAAGAGCTGACAATCAGACATGCAAAACAAGTGCTCTGTATCAATTTTGCAAAAGTATCACTTTGGGAAAACAGGAACCAAAACAAATTAAGAAATCATATAAATAATTACTCTGAGCTTCAACTCTTAACATGAAAAAGGAAGGCACACAAGCAGAAATGCTAATTAATATGACGGTTTAATTATAGGGGCACAAATTAATAAACCGGAATTACTACAGATTTCCAGCAGGCAGCCCAACTCCGCATGTGATCTTGGAGGCGTGGGCACAGGGGAGAAATGCTTAGCTTTCCTTTGCCAGGTGCCCAGCTGGAATGGCATCAAGAAAGGGGAAGGCTAAGCCCCTGGGCAGGGAGATCCAGTCCTCCCAGCCCCCTCCTCTCTGCTCAGACACAGTGAGCCCTTGTCAACATCAGCAGGTGCGAGCTTCCACAAAGGCACCTCCTTAATCAGGAAATCATTCCTCAAGCATCTACAAAGGCCCAACCACAACATGCTAAGGACAAAATGCAACCCAACACAACCAAGGGGCAGGATTTGTTAAGTTGTTACTGTATGCCAGGTACCCACTCTCTCTCTCTCTCTCTCTCTCTCTCTCTCTCTCTCTCTCTCTCTCTATTTGTTCTCATTTATGGTTTCCCAAAGTAATACTTCTGGAAATTTCATATATGTCAATTGTTTTACATGTCTGATTCAGCTCTTGACAAGGCAGAAGTGCTATAGGAGCAAAATGCATATCAGACTCAATCAGGTGGATGGTAGTATCTACATCAAAGTCATCATCCCATTATACTGCTGTGAAAACCGAGGCTCCAAAGATCAGCTGGTCTGATTTTGCCAAAGCCACAGGACTGAAAAACAGATGTGTCTGGATGTGTCTGGATTTAAAACTCTGGGCTTTTGAGTTCAAAGTCTGTGCACTTTTAAATACAGTAAGCTTCCTCTAGAAATCAAAAATGCTTCCATCTCTGATCTCACAGCTATAGCACTCATTTGATCTTTTTTTTTTCATTCAGGAAAGTCAATCATGTACCTACCATATGCCAGTTTTGGACTATGTTCTGGGAATACAATGGTGAAAAACAACTGATCCAGAACTTACTTTTGAGGAGCTTGCATGAGCAGTAAGAGAGAATGACTTAGATAAAATAATCGCGTGAACAAACAGATTTCCATAGCTTTTGATCAGGGCTACACAGGAAAGAAACAGGGCTAGGAGGACTTGTAAAAGTGAGGGTCTTCAAGAGAGGGAAACCTCTCTTGAAGAAGTAATTGTTGAAGTGTGATCTGAAAGATGAGTGTGAACATGTAATATATAGAGAGAATGATATATATGAATACAGAAGAATTTTCTATATTTGCTCTCCAGTTCCTTCCCATCCACCAACCCCTCAACCTGCTCCAACCTAATATGCCTTCCGCTCCCATCACTCTGGCATACAAGTTCACGTGGTAAGTTTCATGGACATTTTCAATCCTCAGTTTACTTGAGTCTTCAGACATTTTTATTTTGGCGGTACGCGGGCCTCTTACTGTTGTGGCCTCTCCCGTTGCAGAGCACAGGCTCCGGACGCGCAGGCTCAGCGGCAATGGCTCACGGGCCCAGCTGCTCCGCGGCACGTGGGATCTTCCCGGACCGGGGCACGAACCCGTGTCCCCTGCATCGGCAGGCGGACTCTCAACCACTGCGCCACCAGGGAAGCCCCAGACGTTTTTGACAGTCGATCACTCTCTTCTCCTTGAAATCATTTCCTCCTTGCCTTTTGAGCCAGAAATTTACTGGTTTTCCTCTTGCCTCTCTGGATCCTCCCTGAAAATTGCCATTACTTCATTATTCTCCTCTAAAAGCTCTTCAAGACTTAGTCTTGGGCACTCTTGTCTCTTATTTTATATACAATCTCATCCATGCCACAGCATTATTCACATTCTACTGTCTGCATATCTACTACAGCATTATTCTACTATCTACTATCTCAAATTTGTGTCTCTAGCCCCAACCTTTCTTCTGGACTCCAGATCGGTGTTTCCAAATTTCCTGATGGACAGCTGCTCTTGGATGTCTCAAAGGCACGTCAAACTCAATATGACCAAAACTGAGTTCATCTTGGACCCGAACTCTATCTCAGCACCATCTATCCAATTTGAAAGCTGGAACACCCAGGATCTCTTTCCCTCCCTGCCTTACAAGGTAGACTGAACAATGGTCCTCAAAGATGTTCAGGTCCTAATCCTTGGAACCTGTGAATCTTACCTTATTGGCAAAAGGGACATTGAAGATGTGATTAAATTAAACAATCTTACATATCTTCAATAAAGATGGAGAGATTATCCTCGATTATCAAGGTGGGCCCTAAATGTAATCACAAGGGTCCTTATGAGAGGGAGGCAGAGGGAGATGTGATGACAAGAGCACAAGTCCATGTGATGATGGGAGCAGAGATTGGACTGAGGCAGAGGGAGATGTGATGACAAGAGCACAAGTCCATGTGATGATGGGAGCAGAGATTGGACTGATGCAGCCATAAGCCAAGGGAGCCAGCAGCCACTAGAACATAGAAGAAGAAAGAAACAGATTCTCTCCTGCAGCCACTAGAACGTGGAAGAGGAAAGAAACAGATTCTCTCCTGGAACCTCCAAGAGGATCCAGCCCTGCTAACACGCTGATTTTTAGCCCTTTAAGATTCATTTCTAGGGACTTCCCTGGTGGTCCAGTGGTTAAGACTCCACGCTCCCAATGCAGGGGGCCTGGGTTCGAGCCCTGGTCAGGGAACTAGATCTCGCATGCCGCAGCCGCAACTAAAGAGCCCGCATGCCGCAACTAAAGATCCCACATGCTGCAACTAAAGAGATCCTGCATGCCTCAACAAAGATACCGCACGCGGCCACAAAGATACCGCCTGCCACAACTGAGGCCCGGCGCAGCCAAACAAACAAACAAATACATAATAAAAGACTCATTTCTACTTCTAGACACCAGAAATAGAATAAACTGCTGTTGTTTTAAGCCATAAGTTTGTGGTAATTTGTTATAGCAGCAACAGAAAAAAAACACATCCTGCTATAACATATATACTATCAAGTCTTCTTTATTTTGCTAACCAAAAAATTCCCAGATGCATCTGCTTTTCTCTACCTCTACAGGCCCTTCCCTGGGACAATCTTCCATCATCTCTCAAACGGGCAGATGTCACAGCCTCTGGCTTTCCATGGTTCCTGGGATAAAAAGCAAAATCATTGGCATGGCCCACATAAACTTGCTTGTCCTGGTCCCTGTCTCCCTTCTCAGGCTTATCTTGCACACCAGACCACACTGGCTTTCTTTCAGTTCTAGGGAGGGTACTAATCCCCTAACTGCCACAGGACCTTTGCACAACCTTCTTCCTTGGCATGGGACGCTTGTTAACTTCAGATCATAGCTTAAATGTCATCATATTCTTTCTGATCTCCCAGACTGGGCCCATCCATCATATATACAGAGTGCAATTCTACAGAAATTTTTAGGATTGTAAAATTAGACAATAGGATGGTTTATGTCTAACTCGCTATCTACCTAGTAAGTCCTCAGAGAAGAGGGTGAGAACAGGATTATGCCTGGTTTTGTCCACCACTGCATCCCCAGCATCTAGCAAAGCACCTGGCACAGAGCAAGTACTCAACGGATATGTCTGGGTGACTCCCAGCACCAAGGGGAGTGTCTTTGGGCACCTGTGTAGATAGGATTGCTGGTCTCAATCCTTAGCTTTGTCCCACCCCTTCTAGACATGCGGTTAGAGAAAGGGGGGCGTGGGGTCTCCTAAGAAGCCCTTGACTGCAATGGCCAAGGAAACTCCAGAATGGGGACTTCACCCTCCTCGGTGTCATCTTCTAACAACTGGTTCTGGGTAGAGTTCTTGTTAATGTAGTATTCACAGGACAGAATGTACTGAGTTCTGCTTCGCCACTTAGCCTATCCCCTCTCTTTTTCCTTGGCCATTTTTCCTTGGGTTTCTTTGAGGAAAGCACTTTGGAAATTATCTAATAATAGACCAGGGCCTTAAAATAGCTCCCAGTGCCCTAGAGTTTACTGAAGGTACATCATAGGTCACTTGGGGCTGGAGGTGGCTCTACACTCACCAAAAGAGCCCCTCTTTATCTATTTTATATACTTGGATTCCACACAGAAATTTTTATGAGAGATTTTTGTGACTAGAAAGAAAAAAATTTTGTAGAAACCACTATTACGTTATTCGCACAACCCTTTATAAGTACAGATCAGAAAATGGCTCCAGGAGCTTAACTGACCTACCCAAGATCACAGATCTAGTATAGGACAGAGCTTGGACTCAAGTCCAGGACATGGGACTTTATACAAGCCATGGAATGCTGGTGTGAGCCAATTTTTTCATTAAGGCACAGATGAATTAAGCGAACGCTTCGGTTTCTTTCGCATGGAGAGAAAACAACACACCATTTTAACACTGATTTCTTCTAGGTGGCAATGTTCGGCGTAAATTTATTGTCTTCGTTGTGCTCCTCTGTAACTTCTACAATGTGCGTGCATTCATTTGAGTTTTAGTGAAAACGTTAGAGAGTAAAGAATGATTATGAAGTAAGTCAAGGGAATAACGGGAAAGCAGAGGACGGTGTCCTACTCACGCTGGGGTGATGGTTATTTGCAACTGGCTGTGAGCCTTGATGATAAAACCAGGTGTTTTTCCAGCAAGGCATATCTAGGGCGGCGTTATGCTACTGGGTCACAGTTACTCCAGCAGCTTCTGAGACAGGCCGCCCTGCTCTGCCAGTTACCACTCGTGGGAGCCTCATAGCCTCTCCGAGCCTCAGTTTAGCTCTTTGTAAAATGGAGGACATAAACCCACCTATACTGGCTCCGTCTCTTGATTGTACGTGGCAGAAGCACAACTTAAACTAGCTTGGAGCACAGAAAGAATTCACTGAGCCTCATAAATGAAGGGCTAAGGAATCTCGTTGCAATCACAGCTCTCTTTCCATCTATGAGTTCTGCCTTCTCCTTCTTAGCTCCGAAGCACACTCTGCCCTTGTAACTGGAAAGGCGGACAGCAGCAGCCTTGCTCATACCTTCCCAGGTTAGCAAACCTGCTAGAGATAAAACCTCTCTCAGAGCCCACCTGCCACACCCAAGGATGATTCTGAAAGGCCACGCGTGAATCCCACGACCCCACCCCCTCTCGCACAGAACCAGTCACTGTGACCCAGCGATAAAGAGTAGGATGGGCCCAGCCGATCCCGTGCGCCCAGCTGCACGCCCAGTAGCCTCTGTCCTGAAGACCCAGCTCTCCTGTGATGGATGCTGAAGGAGGCCACCTCCTGACCAAACCAGATGAGGTGACTGTTTCCACTGGCCAGAGGGTCCCATTGATGTGTGCTGTTAGAAAGGTTAATTAGCTTGTGAAATGCATCAAACATTACTGCTAAACAGTATTTTAGTACTTAGCAAGGGGGAGAGAAAAATTCTAAAATCAAGGTGACAACATAAAAACAAAGGATATTTAATCAGAAAAAAAAAATAGGACCTTAAGAAGTTAGGTTTGGGAGAAAACTGTCACGGTGCAAGGTTCAGAGAAAACAGGTCTGTGTCCCCTTCCATGGACTAAACCCTTTACAGCCACCAGGTCCTCTCCTTTTGCTGTTTAACTACCCTGAAAACTGGAGACAATGCTCCAATGCAGAAGATACTCCTCCCTCAACACAACTCCAAATAAATTAGATATTGAACGAGACACTGAGATTCTGGCAAGAATACACGCACAAAAAAATTGGGCCTGGAGCTGTTGGGAGATGATAAATTATCAGTTTCTCTTTAATAAGATTGTGTCTCATCACCATCTCCTGTAACGGATCTGACAGCTTTCGTTTTGAACCTGTGAAGATTAAAATCAATTCGCAGCTACAGCTGGAAGCCCCAAACCATACACCTGCAAATATATCAATCAAGCAATCAGTTGGTCAGTAGATCAGCAAATCCATGTCAAGGGCCAAATCTTGCTGGGCATCTGGGGCAGAGAAAAGAATCAGAAAATATGCTCCTGCAGATGTTAGAGGGGGGAAGCCAGGCTTCAGAAGGCATTAACTCCAACTTTTAAGGCAACAGTAAACCTATCTCCATTAGCATTACTGGGCCAGCATATCCCACATTCTCACCTGTCTTGTCTTATGGATACGTTTGATGTTGGACCCTGGATTAATCCGCAGACTTTGACTTACACCTTTGCCCTGCTCAGATGTCCACACTGGCAACCTCACTCCTTACATATCAGCTGGGTTTATGGACCCTACCTGTGCTCCCAGGGCATTTCAGAGGAGGCAGAAATGAGGAAGAAATAAAAAGTTGAAAAAAAAAAAGAAATGAGGAAGAAGACTTGGAATGAAGCTCAAATTTCACCTCCACCACTTACTACTTTGGTAGCTTTGCAAAGGTTATTCAGCCCCTCTTGGCCCTGGTATCTTTAACTACCAAAGCAGAAATAACAACATGTGTCTTGTAGCCCTGCAAGGATTAGGTGAGATCACCAATGTCGAGTGCTTAAAATGAGGCTTAGTTCAGAGTTAATGGTTGTTCATTAACATTACGTCACCATTGGTGGTGGCGATGTTATTTCAAGTATCAGATGGGTTGTTCCTAGGTTGGATTTTTGTTTAAGTATTTATAAAAATGTGTACAGGCATGTTTTGCTCCAGTGCTTTTTCCCCCTCTCCAAATGGACTTCCTCACCCTACAATAATCCTATTAAATCCTACAGACTTCTACTTACATGACACATACCCTGCTGGCTTCAGCCCAGACAAAAACTAATTGTCCCCTTGTCTGTCTGTTTGCCTTTGTTTTTCCAGATGAAACATTTCAGGCTCTGTTTCCTTGTCC
This sequence comes from Phocoena sinus, assembly GCF_008692025.1. Taxonomy (NCBI): domain Eukaryota; kingdom Metazoa; phylum Chordata; class Mammalia; order Artiodactyla; family Phocoenidae; genus Phocoena; species Phocoena sinus. The sequence continues at coordinate 39,064,888 of NC_045781.1, forward strand.
CTTGGCATTTTTTTTAACAACCAACACTATATGAGCAAGCCACAAAGATAGGGTTTCCTGGAGCAAGGAAGGAAGAGTGTGTGAAGCAAGTGCCTCTATTTGAAGCCACAGCTCTTAATTTCAGTAAAGAAACGGCTGAAGGAGTGTGATAGAGAGGAGAGACTACCAGCTCGGAGGTGAGAAGAGGCAGTGTCTTCATTAATCCTGCCTTCCCCCTTCTACCTCCTATGAGCTACATGACTCTGGGTATGTTAATAAACCAGTGCAAAATCGACAACTGTTTTCTCTTTCGAGAATGAATTTGGCCTGATTTATAGACATTATTTCCTCAAATATTCCTTAATAATTAATTCCTCAAATATTCCTTACAATATTCTCTTAACAAGTTAGAGAGTCATCACCATCCTTGAAGTGAGGAAATCAATGGAGGAATTTCCATGGGAGGTTCTGGAGAAAGGAGCCTAAGACAGAAAAGTGGAAGATTCAAGTTTAAGTCCTGGTCCTTCCATCAAAATCTGGGTGACCTGGAATAGGCCGTTCTCCCCATGCTGGCCACAGTTTACGCATTTGAGAGTGGGGTAGGGGGTGTCAGACAAGAGGATCAATTAAATTTCCTTCCAGCTCCGGCACTTGGTGACACTCCACTCCAAGACTCTCCATGTCGTAAAATCATACTGCCATTCTCTCTCCTCTAAGCTGCCTCACCAACTACACCTGCTACTTCTCGCTCGTCAACAACAATAATAACCAGTATTTGTCGGATGCCAACTACGGGTCCGAGACTGTGTCCGATGCTGTATGTGCTTCATCTTAGTTAATTCTTACCACAACCCTCTGAAGCAGAGGCTATCATTATCCCTCACTGATAACTGAGGAACTTGACGCTAAGAAACGTTGAATGACTTCTTAACTCAGAAACTTTACTGGGGCCCCACACTGCTGTACTACCTCTCAACTATTATGACCTGGGCTTCCAAGATACAGAACTTGCCAAGGTCACCTCTTATCTTCCCAAGGGGCCTCTAAAGCATCTCCCTTTGTTTGTCAGGTCTTCCTGCCCCATCCAGCCCACACCTGTTGTTTGGACTTTGACTCAGGTCTTTGACGGGAGGCAACATGGGGTAATGGAGGGTTCAGAGACCTTGGAGGTGGGCTGAGCAGAATTAGAGTCCTATCTCAGCCAGGCACGAGAGCGTGCTCTCAGATGACCTCCCCAAGCCTGGCTGTCCTCGTCCAGGGCACGCCTGTCTAGGAGGCTATTGGGAAAGTTAAGTGGGACTCCGGAGATTAAGCTCCAGGGACAAATGCTGACACACTACTGAGCAGTGCTCTTCCCCTATTCATATCCCACTTTCCTTTGAGACCCAACTCTTGAGAGCTACTTTTCTGTTTTTGGAATTAATCCATCCCTCCTTGAATCAGTCCAGGTTCCAATAAGAAAGAGACTGTGTACTGAAAACAGGGTGATTCCAGGGGAATTATTTTTGAAGGGGCTATGTACAAAGGTAAGGCGACAGGGGGCTAAAAGCACTAAGCAATCACCTGAAGCTTCAGAGCAGCAGAACTTTATCACACCTAGGACTAAAAGGCTGAGGGGCAGGAGTAGTTGCCAGAAACCAGAGGGAGAGAATACAAGACAATCATCTTCCTTGGGAGAAGCAATGATCTTCAGTCACGGACCCAGCCAAGCCCAGGGGAGACCTGGCGGGGAGCAGTTAGGGGATAAATACTCTGACCTCACTCTTGGCTGTGAAACTTAATTCCAGAAACACAGAAGTGGCCTGAACTATTCTGCAAAAACACCTGGACAATACTGACCCTTAGTCAAGGCACGAAATGTACTGAAAAACAGCATTGCTTTGTAACTATGAGTCCAAGGTATTTGGGGCTGGTTTGCACCCACTAGTTAGCAATGGTTATTGATAATGGTGACGGCAATGAAGGCACCCTCTGACCTCCCACTTAACTCTTTTCAGAGCTCCCCATTGGCTGGACCCAGTCGGAAGCAGCACGCAGAAGACCCCATCGATGTCATTCATGCAGTACAGCTTCTGGGGCAGACAGCAGGGTGGAGAAGGAGAGAGTGGATCTCCCCAGCACAGTGTTTTCCCAAGCATCACCCTCTCTGGGCTCTCTTTCACATCAGAAAAGTATACGTGTGGGTGTGCTCGCCTCACCCCCTGACCATGAGCCCCTAAGAACATATGAGCCCCTTCCTTCCCATGGTCACCGCCCCCAACCATCTCAGTGCTGGGCTTGGAGTAGGTGCCTGGTAAATGTGATGGAACCTCCAGGTCCAGCAAGCACCATGGAGGATCTTCCTTTCCCCAAGATCGGTCCTTTATTTTTGTTGCTGCCAAAGACCTTGCCAGTGGCTCAGCAGCTCCAGAGACATTTCAGAAGGTGGAGAGAACCAGCTGAGGGGAGAGAGAGTGTTTGCAGGTTGATGTCTACTCATAACAATTCTCCAAGTGCCTCCCTCGGTGACATTAGATAAACAGAGATGGGAATCACATTTCAGCGTGACAGCTGAAGAGGCATGTCAAGAAACAGCTGAAAAGATCTAGAGCAACCCGGTCCTGAGAGACTTTGTCAGTGTGACCCTGCTTCCCGTCAGGGCCGAGGTGATATGGCCCCGGGGCCCACATTCAGGACCGTGAATTCTCTAAGGCCGGATCCTCTGAGACCTGGGACTGGAGGCTAAGTGAGCCTGGAGCTTGCGGCCCTTGCCTGCCTATCAGTGTTTGTGAAATCACCTGCAATCAGCAGCACGGAGCATCAGTCTCCGCTGCAGCACGTTACCCTCCGATACTCGTCAAACGCCATCCGCGAGGAATAATATTTATAGAGTATCAGCTGAAGGACGTGCTGTCTGCCATTCCTTTACATCAGCAGTTTTCCAGATGATCTTCCCCAGAGGCCTGGAATTCCTGGGCGTGTCCCTGAGGCTCCCTAGAAGCCAATCCCCTGCCCCTTCTCCAATCAAGAGAATGCAGGTCTTCCCTGTCACACACGGGGATCCTGGGGTTGCACACAGGAAATCAATTACCTTTTTAAAAATGGATGCTGATGTCTTAAAAGAATAAAAGCCATCCCATTAGCCTAGATTTCAGGCTGCGGTCAAGCCAGATGGAGAGAGATCTGCAAGCTTGGGTCATGTTCCTTTGCTCTGCTGCCCTTAGAATTTCTGGCGCTAAACTGAGTTTCAGTGGAATCCCATCAGCCCACCTTGTAGGAGCCCATGAAATCTCACCATTTGCAGCAACACAGATGGACCTTGAGGGTCTTACGCTAAGTAAAGTAAGTCAGAGAAAGACAAATACCATATGATTTCAACCCTATGTGGAACCTAAAAGAACAAAACAAACGACTCTTAGATACAGAGAACAAGCTGGTGGTTGCCAGAGGGAAAGGGGTGTGTGGCGAGGGGCAAATCAGTGAAGGGGATTCTGAGGTACAAACTTCCAGCTATCGAGTAAATCAGTCGCGGGGATGTAACGCACACATAGGGAACGTAGCCAGTAATATTGTAACAGCTTTGCATGGTGACAGATCGCGGGGATGTAAGGCACACATAGGGGATGTAACGCACACATAGGGGATGTAATGCACACATAGGGGACGTAGTCAGTGATACTGTAACAGCTTCGTATGGTGACAGATGGTGACTGTGGCGATTGTTTCATAAGGTACAAAAGTATCGATTCACCTAAGAAATAATACAAATGAATCTATATGCAAAACAGAAACAGACTCAGACATAGAAACTAAACTTATGGTTACCAAAGGGGAATGGGAGAGAGGGCAAGGATAAATTAGGAGCATGGGATTAACAGATACAGACTACTGTACGTAAAATAGACAAGCAACAAGGATTTACTGCATAACAGAGGGACTATATTCAATATCTTGTAATAACCTATAATGGAAAATAATCTGAGAAAAAGATACATATATATATAGTAACTGAATCACTTTGCCGTACACCTGAAACTAACACAATATTGTAAATCAACTATACGTCAATTTAAAAAGTAAATTCAGTGAAAGCAAAAAAAAAATCAATTCACTATATTGTACACCTGAAACTAATATAATGTTGTATGTCAAGTATAACTTAAATTAAAAACAAATTATTTATTTAAAAAACTTAAAAAGAACAGCTTTTTGAAATTCCTGAAATGCCTCTTGAAAGACTCCTTTTGGCGAATCCATGAGACCATTTCCTCTCCTGTATCAGGAAGAGTTGATGCGGTTTGACTGTGTCACGTGACCACGCTGGAACCTGGCTCTGCCTTGGCCTCTGGGAACCTCAGTGCCAGCTCTGGAGCCCGCTTCTGAAACTGCTCTTTGAGACTCTAATCTCTGCCCCACTCCCTCAGTTACTTATTTTATCATTTTGGATTGCCTTTAGTTTTGTGAGATACTGCAGAATATGTGCATCCTCCCTCCTTTGTGGAAACAGAGGAAGAGTATAAACACAGAAATAAATAAAAATAAGTGGCCCTCCAAAAAAAAGGAAGCAACCCAGTTCATTTGGTTGGGCTTTCACCACCACCTCAAACATGTTCTAATTCTGATCTCCTGTGAAATACACGGATTTCCCTATTCCCTGATGACAAATCTCTGTTGGCTCCCAGCCTGCTGGCTATAGGAGGACATCCAGGCTCCCTCAGATGGATGGAACCCCAAGGCCTTCTCGATCCTAATTCACCAGCCCAGTGCCTGCTTCCTATACCCCCATTACGCTAAAGCATCCTCCAGTCCCCAAATCCACCCAGCCCTTTCCCAGCCCAGTCTTTGACACACATGGTTCCTAAGCCTGTAATGTCCCCTCCCTGTTTTCCCCATAGAAATTCAAGACCAGGAGTGTGTTCCCACTCCTCTGGCTCCCAGTGTGGCCAGCTGCCCCCAAACCCGGTTTCTTCAGGCTGAGTCATAGCTCTGTGGTCACGCACAACACTGAACTCCCGGGCTTCTCTCTTAGTCTCTCCCACTACACTCCACCCTCCCTATGGACAGGGGGACCCCACTTTACAGGACAGACTTGTAGATGGCATAGAGGGGGCCCGGCAGAGAGGAGTTCTGTCCTCTGTTTATGCCACAAAACACAGGCAGACAGAGCCCCGAAGCGTCATTCTATCGCTCACTAGAAACGGGGATGGCCGTGGTCACTCTCAGCTCCCCGCTCCCCTGCACTCCCTGAGATCACCTCCAACCTGGAAATATACCTGCAGGTGTGAAGCCTGAAATTTGTTCTACTGTCATTGGCCCAGTCTCGGGCTTCTGATATTTTTAATTCCTACACTGAAGAATCCGTATTAGTTTTGCCGAGAAGAGAGGGCATAATCTGAGGACCCACGGAAGCGACACTTGCTTCCATTCTGCTATCCTGACTGACGACACAGAGTGAGCCTCCTGGGGTAGCACGATGCACCAACAGAGCTGCTGTCTGCGCATGCCCACGACACATTAGCAGAACCCCCCCCCCCCCCCACGCTGAGCCCTGAGAGAACGTGGGGTCACAAAGACTTGACTCGAAACTCTGGTTCACCTACTTAGCAAGTGTGCGTGTCCTTGGGCAGGTATTCTAACCTGTATAAGCCACACTGTGCTCTGCACAATAGGGAACATCGTATTTTACTTCCCCTACAAGCTAATAAGACGGGCAGGGGGAACAGCTCCAGTCTAATATGTCACTTAACCGCTCTGTCCCTCAGTTTCCCTACTTACACAGTAGGGATCATATACATGCCTACTTCACTGGGCTACTATGAGAATCAAATATGAAAATGTACATATAGAACTCAGCATGAATCCTAGCTATGAATGCTTATTTATTGTGTATGGCCACGTCTCCAAGAGACGAAAACTTTCAGCCTTTTGTTGTATTTTCTGCCGATCCAGGGGAAGTGTGACCTATGGCTCCGATGTGTGTTGTGTCTGATAGCCATAAGGATATTCCTGGGAAGGACTCTCACTGCCAATTTGGACAGATCCCTTTGATTCTAACCTACACACCAAAGCCACAGTCATTGTCTGCCAGTGAGCCTCTTGATGTCTATACACCTCTGAAGCTTTCGTGCTGGGTAGCACCCCCTTACCAAGCTCTGTTGTTGTTTGAAATGTCCCCATCCATCCCCCATGCCACCACCTAAGGCTCCAGTGACATCCTTCTACCCAGAGTGCTGGTCACCACATTCTAGGTACCTCATTCAACCTGCCAACATGTAGCCCCTCCCTCACCTTCCCCTGTGGCTACTGACATCCCATCTAACACCCCCTCTCTGGTAGGGGGCTCTGGACTCAGTCAGCTCCCCTCCAAGGCAACCAACTGCAGCCTGCTTAGAAAGTGAGGAGCACGGGAGAAGCACACTGACACGTTAAGAGCCTTCACTGTGCCAGTGCCCAGACAAAGAAGGCATTTACCCATCACCGGGCCTGGGGAGGCTGCCATTTTTCTTCCTGAACTCTCCCCACTCCCAAGGGATGGTATTTAATTCATGATGCTGGGGCTAGAAGCATTGCCAGATATACTTCCTTGATGATTAAACATTAAACACACAAGTATTTCAAAGCACTTGAAATAACTCAGAACTAACGAAGGACTAATTGCTTCACTCTGTGTATTCAAATAGTGATGTTATTTTTAAAAAATGCATTCTTATGTCAACTGTTGCATCAGTTAACTGCAAATTTTCCAACAGTTCGCTATGGTGTGATTAAAGCATATGAAAATAATCTTTTAATTAGCTTTCATTTCGAAACAAATAGACAATTAAACCAAAGTAGTAAGTGTGAAAATTCTGTTGGTCTGCTTTTTCAGGGGGGACACTTGTACAAATAATGACTGTATCATTGGAAATTATTTCCTTGGCTAGGCTAATGGCTGTTACAGTAATTTCATCTTTTCCCTTTACATCCCTTCTACTTCTTATAACCCCATACCCTTGCTGTTTTCCCCAGAAGCCTAAACTATATAACTAGATAATAATAGCCTTTTTCAAGAATGTCTTTTTGAGCAGAGCTATTCAAAGTACTAGCCAATTCTTATTAAAAATATCACCGCACATATCACTGGTATTTAAAAAGGGGAAATAATTTTGTGTGGGCCACTGAGTCATTAATACTTTCACCCACCTTATGAAGCAGAAGTGAGACTGCAGTGAGAGGAGAGAGGCTAAGGGCATAAGATTTAAGTAGGCACGCACTCTCTCAGAGTCTGTGCCTCCTTGAATTTTGTGACCTAGGTGCCTTATTTGCCTCACTCTAGTTCCAGCCTTACTATGAAAAGTCACAGGGCACCTATTACATGCTTAGTGCTATTCAACAACCAGTTAACAACAAGAAAGGGATTATAGAATCTATTTGGTCCAAACCCTCCTGTGTTACATGTAGGGAGACTGGGGCCCAGAGAAGAGGAAGGAACAATCTGCTACAGAGAAAAGAAAGATGGAGATGACAAGGTCCTGGTCCCTGTCCATTTAGTCAAAAAGCATTGGGTGGGCATCTCCTCTGGGTGTGGCATGTGTGGGAGATCACCAGCCTCCAGTGGGCAGCGTTACCCTGGAAGGCACACTCCGTAGAGCACAGCAAGAGAGCTGAACCTGAGGAAACGGAGATTAAAGGCCACCCTTTGAGCTGAGTGACCCTGGGTTAGTGACTTCACCTCTCTGAGCCTGTGGATCATGTCTTTAAGTGAAGATAATATTTATGTCACTGTGAGCTCCAAGAATAGTGAAAGAAAGAGTGTTGCACGGTAACTGACACTAAGTAGAGCATAATAACGACAACAGGTACCGTCTCATAGGGATTGAACTATGTGCCAAGCACTATGCCAAATGCTTTGCCTGCATTACAGCATTTTAACAGCACAGCAACCCATGGGATAAGCATTGCAAACCTCATTTTATAGGTAAGGAGACAGGCTCAAAGAAATGAAATGACCTGTCCAAGTTCATGCAGCAGCAAGTGGCAGAGTCAGGATCTAAACTAGTTTCATCAATTTCTGATGTTCCAACTGTTATGCTAAAAAAAAAAAGAGAGAGAAACTGGAGCTCAAGCTTGGGAACACACTCATGGCTAGTAGGATTCTTAAGGAACTCCCTATAGACTGAACACTCCATCATCCCATTCCCTCAGCTCCCGTCACAAACTCAATCAACAGTGCCCAGTGACATCGGCAGCTAGAGTAGTACTGTAGTCTCATCACGATGGAGACGATGTATAAGACGCAAAAATTCAACTTCCACATGATGGTACAACTGCATCTAGATACTTTGAGACCTGGGTAATAGAACCTCAGCATGTAACAGAACCGCAGAATTCAATGGTTAGAAGGAATCCTAGCTTCTGTGGCACCCAACTCCCCAGCACCTCTGGCATTAGGTGGTACAGCCTCGTTCACCCCCCCTTCACTTCATCAGGAAACCCCTTCTCCGTAGGGCATGCTTCCTGTACGCCTTATCTCAACCACTCTTCCTGTAACCTCAGGAATTCTGACACACGTGGGGTTAAATCCCAGCTCCAGCACCAGAGCTAACCTCCAGGAAGGCAATCAGAACTTCGGTTTCCTCTTCTAGAAAGTAAAAGTAATAACAGCTACCTATTGCAGGGTTGTCGTATTAAATGAGATGAAGCATATAAACACATTACCTGCTCTGTCTAAGCTCTCGATAAATGCTAACCCCTGTCACCACCACTCTGATGATGTCAGAGGGAAGCAGGGCAGAACTCGGGGGCCTGAGGCAATGGAGAAATGGGATTAAGGAGGGTCCAGCAGGCCAATCTGCAAGGGACCGAGCAGAGGTAAGGTCGGGTCTACCTTCCCAAAGGGTAATCAGTAAATAAACAGCTGTTGTATCGAACAGAGTTCCCTGTGGGGATGCTTCAGAGCCGGGGTTTCTGCAGCTCCGTTCAGATACCATTTGGGTTCTGCTAAGTTATCGCCAGAACGTGTTATCACAAACTACTCTGTGACTCGGCACAACTGAGTGAAATGTGATCCCAGGGCATAAATGGAAGGAGTGGGGCATTTGCAGTGGCACGCGCATTTACACCATTTCGTTTCACTCTTTCAACTGCTAAAACGTTCAGAGCTCCCAGCAGGGACCGCTGGCCACTGCGGAAGGAAGACACTGAGTCATGGCGCGTCCTCGTCAGCCTTCCCGGAAGCAGCGGCGAGCAAGCGCTGCTGACGTGTGGTGATGTGCAGGGCATGTGACGGCAGTGGGGAGCGGCTCGGCTTTGGGGTTTTCAGAGGTCAAAGCGGGGAGAGCAAATTATAAGGACTCCGGGATGCCGCGTTCTTTTCTGCATTGAGGATTGGTGAAATCACAGAAAGGCGAATGAAATTAGGGACTGTCCACTTCGTCCTCCTTCCCCACTTCCTACTCCAGCGGTTGGGATAAAACCTCTAACCCTCCCAGACCTGGAGGGAGCAAAGGCCAGCTCTGCTGGGAATGTAACAGGAACATCTTGAGAAGCCAGCATAGGGACCTGAAAAGGTTCTGCCCAGGGGTAGAGAGCACCGGGTACTCAGTGACCTGAATCTCGGGCACTAAAACCATCAGGTTTAAGCTAAGACCCTGACCCTTCTAGATTCCCCACCATCCACCCCACCACTGATGCTCTGAGTGAGACATTCCCCCAACCTCATCTACTGACAGAATGAACCCAGGGTAATGTGCCAGGGAATAAAATGGGAAACTGATCGTATCTGAGGATCAGTAAAGGATTTACATGAGGAAGAAAATAATTTTGGAGGTTTGAAGAATGAGTTGGCATTAAATATCCAAGGGGAGGTTGGAGGGCTGGGACATTGCAGCCAGTGTCGGCAGAAGCTCTGTAGCAGGAAGGAACCTGGCAAACGGGAAGAACTGAAGGGAAAGCTGGGGGCTGGAACAGACAATGGGATGGAGACTGGAGGGCGAGGATGCCAGACACTGGGGTGGGCCAGACGACAGCAGGCCCAGGCCGCTGGGAGGATGTTGGCTGGGGTAACAGGTCAATGTGATTAGGTTTGAGTTTTAAAAACTTAAATCTGTCTGCTATCTGGGGACTGGACTGTAGGTTTTGTCAGGAAGGGAGGGAAGTGGATTGACTAGGTGGCTGTTAACAATGGTCCCAGTGAGGGTGATGAACTTGGGCCTGGATCAGGGAAGATGGAGCAGAGAAGATATATCCCGGAGATGGCCAGGAGCTGAAATCAGCAGAAATTGACAATGGAGTGTCTATGGTGGGAGAAAGACTGAAGCATCAGGTTTGGCCTTAGGTGTTCATCCAAATGCTCACCTGTGCCAGGTAATCCAAAGCCTAACAAAGTCTTCATGAAATCAGATGTGATGAAAAAGCAGGACTGTGGTAGGCTGCTCATTTGAGCCACATTGAAAAATACAGCACACGGTAGCCCTGCTGCTCTTTCTAGAATTTTCAGTGCCATAAACTGGGACTTGACATCTTCAGACATATTTTCTCTCTAGATCTGTTCTGAAATCTGTTTGATGTAAAGTTGTTTCTAATGTTAGTCTGTAGAGAAAGAACTATTGAATATTCTGTGAAATGAAAATTCAGAAACATATTTGTTTTTTCTTTAATCTCATCAAAAAGCTACATCAGAATACCTAAACCAGTTCCAGCTTTGCCATTAACTTGCTATGTGACCTCAGGCAACTTTCTTTCCCTCTCTGTGCTTTCATCTCTATTTTGGGAATGCTGAACTGAGTAATCTGTAAAGCAGCTTCCAGCCCTAAAATCCTTCACATAGGAGATGCCATTTTTGCACACGTGGAGGAGAACATGCTCGTAACTGCAGGTAACTGAACTTCTGTTTCACACTGAGTATTGCATACCCGGCTCCCTACTTTAATTCAGAAAGTTCTTTCAAACAAAATGCAATATAATTTACAGTCAATTTGGAAACAAATTGACTCTAATGAAAAACGTTCCCAGCAAGAGCATCGCTTTTATAAGACTTACATTTTCCTAATGGGCACCAAGGCAAAGGGAAACATCCAGAGAGTTACCAAACCTGCAAACCCCAAGAATACCCACCACTTAAACATTGCTGTTTGTTCCCAGTAAAATTAGCTACACGTTAACCTGCACAGTTGGACTCCTCGAATGATGTTTCCGAGTGGTACCAATTCATATCTCATGCCTCCCAGCAGAGCCCACCTGACAGCGCCTCTGCCATATCATGCAAAGGAACATCTGCTCCTGCTGTCTCAAAGCTGCTTCCAGGAATATACTTGTACTCCGTGCACAGAGCTGTAGATTCAAATGTCCCCCACCCTCCGCTCTTGCTGCCAATACCTTACTTTGGATTAGATCATCATCACCATTTCATGGACCACGGAAACAGCAGGGTAACTGGTCTACCAGACTCCAGCGGCCCCGCCCCACTCTTCTATGTTCTGTGTCAGCTACCAGAATGTTGTTTATAACAGGCAAGCCCGTATTTCTCACCTCCTTGCTCCAAAATCCCTCTGCTGCTCAGGATGGAGTCCAAGCCCCCAGACATAGCATTCCAGGTCCTTCAGGAACTGACTCCAGGCCACCTTCCCAGCCTCACCTGTCCAGACTTGGCCTCATACGCCTTCCTGCCCAGACGCACTGGCTGTCTTCATCTTCGCACACATAACATCCTCCTCCACATTGGCCTATTTTTACTCACACCGTTCCCTTTCTCTAGACGAGTCTTTCTCTGCTTGGTGTACACGGGCTGACTCGCTCCACAAATGTTTGAGCACCTACTACATGACTAGAAATGACAGAATATGTAAGCCAAACTCTACGAGAAGACAAATGAATTGAGATTTAATACTCTGGAAACAATCATTTAGAAGGATGCTTGAGAATGACTCTCCTAGAACAATGATATTCAAACTTAAATGAGCACACAAGTCACCTGGTGATCTTGCAAAGATGCAGATTTGCATTCACCCAGTCTTTGATGGAGCGGAGCCAGGGAATCTGAAACTTCTAACACACTCCAAAGCAGTGTCCATGTTGCCAGTCCAAGGACTTTGAGTAGCAAGGGCATGACCTTCAGATTTAGACTTAACTGGATTCAAATCCCAGCTCTGCTGCCTCCTTGCTGTGGGAAGTTGAGCAAGTTGTTTCACTTGTCTGAGCTTCAGTTCTTTGATAGCGATTTGATAACCAACAGATGCTGCTTATTCAATAATAATGTCTACTCAAGGAACTCTGAGATGAGTGGGAGAGACACACAGATAGACAATTAGGGCATAGCAAGATGTGTGTTATGATGGGGGTACAGACCCAGGAAAAGCTCCAAAGACTTTCTAAAGAAAACTATCTCTGATCTGAACCTTAAAAAGAGAATAGGAGTGAGCCGGTCAAAGATGTGGGTAATCCAGGTGAAGAGAGTAGCCTCACCAAGGAAAAGAGACGAGAGAGAGAACGAGTGTTGGGAAGGAAAAGTAAACCGGCTACATCCACAGGGCAAGGTGCCTGTCGGAGAGCAAGGAGGATTGGGACTGGAGGAGTGACTGATGGCTCAGGCATGAAGGGGCTTGTATGTCATGTGTGGAGTTTGGGATTCCCCCCGAAGACAAGATGGAGCTACTGGGACTTTAAGCAGGGGAGGGACCTGAGCAGACTTGCCTCTTAGTTTGATATACTGAGCTGCCACGTGGCAGGAGTCAGACTGGAGGAAAGGACACTGGTCAGGGGTGGGGGGCAGTGGGGAGAAGGAGGCTGCTGCAGAAAGATGCTTGTCATGTGCCTTTGAAATGTTAGTTGAATATACCAGTGAATAAAGATTTAGTTATCTCCTTTCTTTTTTTTAAATTGAAGTAGAGTTGATTTACAATACTGTGTTAGTTTCACATGTACAGCAAAGTGATTCATATATTTATTCTTTTTCAGATTCTTTTCCATTACAGTTTATTACAAGATACTGAACATAGTTCCCTGTGCTCTACAGTAAAACCTCGTTGTTCATCTATTTTCTTTATGGTAGTGTGCACCTGTTAATTCCATACTCCCAATTTATCCCTCTGCCCTTTCCCCTTTGGTAACCATAAATTTGTTTTCTATGTCTGTGAGTCTGTTTCTGTTTTGCAAATAAGTTCACTTGTACTATCTTTTTAGATCCCACATATAAGTGATAGCATATAATATTTGTCTTTCTCTGACTTACTTCACTTAGTATAATTTCTAGGTCCATCCATGTTGCTGCAAATGGCAATATTTCTTTCATTTTCATGGCTGAGTAATATTTATATATATATCTATCTCACATCTTCTGTATCCATTCATCTGTCAGTGGACATTTAGGTTGTTTCCATGTCTTGCCTATTGTAAATAGTGCTGCTATGAACACTGGGGTGCAATGTACAGTATCTTTTTGAATTAGAGCTTTCATATTTTCCAGATATATGCCCAGGAGTGGGATTGAAGGATCATATGGCAACTCTATTTTTAGTTTTTTAAGGAACCTCCATACTGTTTTCCATAGTAGCTGCACCAATTTACATTCCCACCAACAGTGTTCCCTTTTCTCCACAACCTCTCCAGCATTTATTCGTTGTAGGCATTTGAGTCATCCCCTTTCTTGAATACACTGACTTCATTCCTAGTACTACAAAGAACCCAGTGATATAAACAGACCATCTCACTGCTCCAGGTCTCACCAAGCAAACTATAAAAAATATTAGGATTTAGTTATATTCTAAATTTCTACTAACACGGGGGCAGTACTCTCTGAGCTCGCCTAGCTAGTGAGAAATGGGCAGTAATGAATAAAAGTGGCTACAAAAACATAAGATTGTCAAATTTTGTAAAACCCTTTTCCCCACTGAAAATGGTATTTTCACGGGCCTGTATTATTCATTTATCCCTGCAGCTTTGCTTCCAGTCGTTGGCTTCAGGCCCCAGAACTCTGAAAGCTTGTTCCCAAACATGCGTCCACGGACTTTATCCTGATCCAAGGGAAAGTTTACATTGGAAGGCGGAAAATGAGGAGGTAATTATTCACTTTAATGGAATTGTCTTTATTCTGAGATGATATACTCGTTATCTAGAGGGTGGTGTTAAAATGTTCTTTAATGAAATGATGATGGTAGAAGGTGGAAGATATTTTGTTGTTATTATTTTGTTTGTCCTTTCTCAGCCAAACAATAAGTTGGTTATTCTAACATGCTCCCAAAATATTTTTGGACATTTTAAAGGTTTATAAAATCTAAAATTTTGAGGTCTACTGCTCTACACCATTTAGAGGTCCTTTTCAAGACATGCCGAACCAAGGTCAGGAGACTTTATTGAGTGAGTTTTACTCCATGACCTGACACCAACTCATTGGTAATTGCTACCTAGAAAATGTATTGGAGGGCTTCCCTGGTAGCGCAGTGGTTGGGAGTCCGCCTGCCAATGGAGGGGACACGGGTTCGTGCCCCAGTCCAGGAGGATCCCACATGCTGCGGAGCGGCTGGGCCCGTGGGCCGTGGCCGCTGGGCCTGCGCGTCCGGAGCCTGTGCTCCACAACCGGAGAGGCCACAACAGTGAGAGGCCCGTGAACCGCAAAAAAAAGAAAAAGAAAAAAAAAGAAAATGTATTGGAAAGGATTCTGAGCCTCATCTGTAGCTCAACAGGGAGAAAATGTGTTAGAATCCATTAGTGAGGACTGCCATGGATGGGGGCGGGGTGGAATGGCAATCCATTTGCAGTGGTATGCTAGTAAATATTTAACAACTGCTCTCTAAAAAGGAGAAAAGCCCTGATGTGTGTCACTGGCCAATTTCCATGGTAAAAATGCTCTCCCCATGGCTAATTTCAAGCCCTCAACATGACATCACTGAAAGCAGAGTTGGGAAGAAATGTACCCAGTTGGCTATCACAAACTGGCACAAGCCAGCTCCAGGGCGCCACAGCACCCTTGCTATAGATTTGCTGTTCTGATTCTAGACAGCAGGGAACCACTGAATGCATGTGCTTCAGTCTTACATCCACAGACCGCAACTTCTTCCCCTTGCTCACAGTATCTTCTGACCGAAGATATTCCTTCTTCTAAATATGGTTTATTTATCAACTGTCCTTTACGTAACTCCAGCATGAAATGAAATGCGTGATCTCATAGACCTCTCGCTGGCAAGAACAATGACACTGAAACGTGAACAGTGACACTGAAACAAAGCTATTCAAGTAAACTCCCTCAACGGGGACTGGCATTAGGTGCTGTGGCTGATGGAGGCCTAACTGATATTTCCTGCTATGGATACAAAATAGACCAACGCTAGAGCGTGTTATCTAGTGACCAAAATTAATTGAGTCAAGGTGGTGTTTCTAGGCTGAGCAAGACAGCTTTCTGAAGAACGTCACATACTAATATTTATTCAAATACTGGGTCATGATGTTAAGCCTGAGGTGTAGGGCCCAAGAAAGTCCTACAGTACTGAGTGCTGGTTTTGTCATTTGGCTTCATGCACACACAACTTGCATCCTACCTTTTTTGCGCCCATCCTCTCCAAGTCTACTCTGGAGCTCAACTCCCTAGGTTGAGGGAGAGCCAGGCACTTGGTCCACACTGGGATTTCAGGATCTGGGACTGGGTCTGGGATGAGTCTGGAACCTATAGTATGGGATACCGTGTTAAAGGCAATAGGTCCATGCAAGGCTCCAATGTACATCTGTGCAGGCTGCGCACTGCACAACTCCAGGGTGCACCACTTTATGTGAATATGGCAGCCCTCCAGCTATAGGGCCTGGAGATGAGGCAGGATTTGGAGTAAACGGTCAGTGATGAAGAACAAGGAAGACTGATGAAGGGAATTGAGGAGAAAAAGAAAAAACCACGTTCGGACTGCTGTAGTTGAGCCCATTGACGGAGAGAGAGCTAGCGAGTATGTAGATCTTGCTTGAAGTAGACTCAACATTGTACAGATGGGGAAGCTGAGACTCAGTGAGGGAATTGCTCATTGTCCTGGAAATGAGGGGACCAACAGAAAGAAGGTCTTTCCTTGGGTGAAGATTACCTGGGGAGAGGTAGCCCTTGCAGCTCAAGATCAGGAGTGCTTGTAAACTGAGCACGTTGGCAGGAGTGGGAGTACAGGACCAGGGCAGAATCGGAAATGAGTTGAGAGTCAGGAAATGGATTCCAGAGGATGCTCCATGAGCAGGGCAAGGGTGGGGTGACCAGATCCCAACCAGGTTCCCCAGGATGGGCTGAATTCCTGACCCCACCTGCTATCTGAATTCACCTTCCTGTTTCTTAAAGACAGCCACACTGGTGTTCTAGCCAGCAGAGAAATGCCCACACTTCAAAGCACCCCTCGACAAGCCTGCATCTGCCCCAGGCTGGTCTTCAGCCCGAGGCCCTCCCTGATGTTGACTGAAATTGGCAGATACCACTGCCTAGAGTGGAGAGAGGACCAGAGGAAGAAGGGAAATAATGTCACGTTACTGAATTACAATGGAATAGAGTGTAGAACGATGCATGTGTGGTCACCGGCACACACGATCCCATCACATCCTCACAACATCCTCTTACCGGAGGTACAAGAATTCTGTTCCACATTCTCAATGTCAAAGAACTGAAGCTCAGAGAAGCAAAATAACTTGCTCAACCTCCCCCAGCAAGGAAGCAGCAGAGCTGGGATTTGAATCCAGTTATGTCTAAATCTAAAGGTCTGCCCTTGCTACTCCAAGTCCTTAGACTGGCAGCTTCGGTACCACCTTGGAGCTTGTTAGAGATTTCAGATTCTCTGGCTCCATCAAAGACCCACTGAATCAGAATCTGCGTCTTTGCAAGATCACCAGGTCACCTGTGTGCTCGTTTAAGTTTGTATATCATTGTTCTAGGAGAGTCCTTCCCAAGCATCCTGCAAAATGATTCTGCTTCCAGAATATCAAATCTTGATTCCGGGACTTCCCTGGTGGTGCAATGGTTAAGAATCTACCTGCCAATGCAGGGGACACGGGTTCAATCCCTGGTCCGGGAAGATCCCACATGCGGCGGAGCAACTAAGCCCGTGTGCCACAACTACTGAGCCTGCGCTCTAGAGCCCGCAAGCCACAACTACTGAGCCCGCGTGCCACAACTACTGAGCCCACAGCCCTAGAGCCTGTGCTCAACGAGAGAAGCCACCGCAATAAGAAGCCCGCACACTGCAACAAAGAGTAGCCCCCGCTCACCACAACTAGTGAGAGCCTGCGCGCAACAACGAAGACCCAACACAGCCAAAATAAGTAAATAAATACAAAAAATAAATAAATTTATTTTTTTAATTGGTTCATTTTTCTTCTGGTAGAATTTGGCTAAGATATTTTGCCATTCCTATCTGTGACTTACCCCAGACCAAGAAAAGTGTCAGGGGTGGAAGCTGTTACTTCCTCTTCCATTTCTTTGCAAAGGAGAGAGAAAACATCACAGCCATGTGTGACTTCTCTCATGGTGATGACACAGCCAAGATGAGGCTTGTTTTAAGGTGAAACAACTGCTCTGGGCTGGCCACTATCCCAGGGCTTCATCTGGGCGTGTGTGGCTTTTCATCGCCTCAGCTGTCAAACAGGAAGGAATTCAGTGTCGCTTGCTGATGCGGATGCCGGGAAAAGTAGAACGGGACGGAGACCACTGGATTTCACCTCCCTTCTCCCCAAGCTGTCAGAACAAGCCCACTGCTGTCACCCTAGCCTGTGGGAAATTATAGGAAGAAATTACACAAAGAAAGATGTCTAAAAGGAATAACCCATGGTCCATTTGGATGAACATTCCCCTCGCACAGCCCCAGGTGGAGCATACAATCCCTCCTTCCTGTCCATAGCTGAGCAGATCGAGGATGGAGCAGAGATGGCATGGCTCTCTCAGGTTCATATATCCATTCCCATTCTTATTCTCTCTCCCTCCTTCTCTCCTCTTTCCCTCCCTCCCTCTTTTGTTCCCTACTTCCTCCTCACTCTTTCTCTCCTCCCCCACCCCATATCTGGAATTGCAAAACAGAGAGAGGAGTTGTCAGTTAGGAGTGACGGGGTATAGCAGGTGTCCTGGAGGCCCCCTGCCCATGCCCTCTAGGTCCTCACCTCTATATGCTGAAAGCTGCTTCTGACAAACTCCTGTAACTCTCCCTGCAGGAGCGTGCTTGGCCGACACACAGAGGAAGTGGGAAGTGCTAAGGTTAATGCCCCCAGAGCTGCCCAGAAGATGACTAGTGAGATGTGATATATAAATACCCCGGCTCTCTGGCTCCTTGCGTAGACTGCCTTGGAGACACATACTCCACACTGATGGCCCAGGTTCCCCAAAGGGATGAGGCTCCATTTGCTCGAAGTAATAACCTGCTTGATAGCACATCCTTTACTGGCTGCCTTTCTCGTCCCTTCCTCACAGCCTCACCCGCTTTCTGCTATTTCCTGGAATCACCTTCCAAATAAGCACTGGTACTCGAATTTTCATTTCAGGACCTGCTTCGGAAGTCCATCTCAAGGAGCTCTCAAAGACGAAGTAAGAGGTCACGGACAGACCCGGGGAAGCCAAGTTCTGAGGAAGCAGGAGACGCAAAGGCAGAGGAGAGGATGAAAAGTCAAAGGCACAGTGGGGAGGAGAAGCCAGGGCAGCCACCGTGGTCCCCGGTCCCCAGAGCAGCCTCAGCTCCAAATGGCCCTCCAGGCCCAGGAGTCCTCATGGAAAGCCCTCTTCCTTAGAGATGCCAGAGAAAACACCTGACCCTTGCCCACCCCACCCCCGCAGAGCCTAATTAGATGGGCAAGCCAAACCAAGACAAAAGGAGGGGCAGCCGGGTAACATACTAGAACAATAGTAGCCGCTAGCACTTCCTGAACACTCTTGCTGAGTGTGTGGCATCCTCCTAGGCACTTGCCCTGAGTTCACTCAGGAAATCCTCACAACCCTGTGAGGTCACTGTCATCCTCAGTTACTGATGAGGAAACCGAGTCACAGAGAGGTGAAGGTGAGTGACGTGCCACAGCTGTTAAATCGTAAGTGGCAGGTACAGGCTCCAGCCCACATGGTTTATCCCCTAACCACCAGGCTGGTCGATACAGCACTTGCTGTGGCACTGCCCTCCTTTTAGAGGTTGGGTTTTCATATTTCCAGAACATATTTCTCATTTTGAGAGGAAATAAAAAATGTTGCTATGGTCTCCAAAAGCTCCTGGCTCTGCACCTCTTTACTTCTTAAGTGGATTCGGTCTCAAGCGATGCTGGGTCCTGAAGCAGCTTGGACGGAGTCACAGTGAGGCAGGGGTGAGGCTGAGGCAGCGGCCCAGCTCTCAGGCCAGAGCCAGGGAGAAGGATGCTCATGGAGCATCACACGGTGGACCGCCCTCCACCAGCAAGCGCATGCAAACACGAGCCGAGCACAGAGTTAGGAGCTTTATCTGCTTTATCATTTAACGCCACCCCCTCTCTGCTGACTTTGCTGCACGAACCCCATTTCAAACCTGAGTAGGCTGAAGCCCAGAGAAGTTAAGTGCTAAGCTGACCGGAGCCCCCTGGGTCTCTCTAACTCCAGAAACTCATATCCCTGCCCAGAGAATCTGGGCTGACTCTGATCTGGCTCTGGTCACCCAACGTGCTCCACTGGGTGGCTGGGACACGTGGGCAGGACTCTCCAGAGTGGGCCTTGGTGGCCAGCCATCAGCAGTGGGAGGACGCAGGGAGCTGGGCATCTCCTGGGTTGAGGAGTGTCTCATAAACCTCAAGACTTTTCTCAGACACCCATCAGCATCTACATTCATATTGCACCTCCCACCCCTCCCAGGTCTGCTCCCGTCAACCTGAGGCATCCTCTTCTGATTCTACAACAGGAAGCCTTGCTTGGACTCACCACGAACCCTCCCAAATCCGTTTCTAGGCGTGGGTTCCTTCTGCTTCCTGTAGGGCGTGGTTTTCGACATTCAAAAGCCAGTAAAGGGCTTCCCTGGTGGCGCAGTGGTCGAGAATCCGCCTGCCGATGCAGGGGACACGGGTTCGTGCCCCGGTCCGGGAAGATCTCACATGCCGCGGAGCGGCTGGGCCCATGAGCCATGGCCGCTGAGCCTGCACGTCCGGAGCCTGTGCTCCGCAACGGGAGAGGCCACAACAGTGAGAGGCCCGTGTACCGCAAAAAAAAAAAAAAAAAAAAGCCAAACACCTGAAGTCATCTAGCATTTACGGGAAGAGTGAACCTCAAATGTTGTTGCGTTTTGAGGTTTTTTTTGGTGGGGGGGATGCAATTCCTCGTTTTTCTTCTCCTTTAGATTCTAAAGGTTTGTGCTAGTTTCCTTTTTCTTTTATTTTTTCCCCCAGAGATCGAAAAACGTCCAGAAGGAAGCTCAGCCAGACAAAGTCTGATTAGAAGATGCCCCCACAGGAGGGGCTGAAAAGAAGCTTTTTAAGAAAATACAAATAGAAAAAGCAACACCAGTGGCGCAGGCATTTTTGCCACTAAGAATAGCAGCAGACAGCTTCGGGCTCCCCGGGCCCCTCTTCTAAAGCTCATTGTGGGGGGAGCTAGAATCCATTTTCTGTTTCAATTGACGTTAATTTCATCCTGGCATATTTCAGGCCTCTCATCACCAGATGATTCATTGCTGCATGTAAGCGAGTACAATCAGCTCAAATATTTGTAGTCTTCATGCAATTGCTGTAAGAAAACAGGGGACTGCGTGCCACAGATCGCCCCCTTGCCGCCTGTCCCCGCCCCGGGGCCAACGTGTTGGGTGAGACTGAGAGGCAGCGGCTGGTTCCTCTGTCCTCCTCCACTTTGCTGACTTAGGACCATACAAAGCATCCCTCCCCCTGGAGACCAGCAGCTTCTGGCGGGGAGATATTTTCACTGAGAGGGGTTATGCTCCTGATAGCCTGGCCAGGAATGTTTCCAAGGGCAATTCAGAGGAAATGTTGGCAGACCTACCCTTCCATGGTTTTCTAACCTTTGTGTCCAAGAAACTCTCAGGGTATGTTTTCTTGGTGATAATCTTAGCATCCAAGAATCACCAGGCAGGAGGAGGCCTGGAACCTCTTCCTTGCCATCGCAGGGAGGAAGTCAAAAACAGAGTAGAGGGGCTTCCCTGGTGGCGCAGTGGTTGAGAGTCCGCCTGCCGATGCAGAGGACACGGGTTCGTGCCCCGGTCCGGGAGAATCCCACATGCCGCGGAGCGGCTGGGCCCGTGAGCCATGGCCGCTGAGCCTGCGCATCCGGAGCCTGTGCTCCGCAGCGGGAGAGGCCACAACAGTGAGAGGCCTGCGTACCGCAAGAGTAGACAAGGCTCATCAAAGGTTAAGTAGCAAGGGAATCAAGGTTAGACTCTAGATCTCCTGACTCATGGCCCAGACTACATACAGCTGCTCTTATTATTCTATAGGTTTTTAGAATAATTTTTTTCTGATTATTAAAAGTATTCATGTTCACTATAGAGAATGTTCCAAATATGGAATATGCTCACTCCATGATCCCAGTCCTTCAAGACAGTCACCATCAAAGCCAGGTGCACAGACACTCAACCTGTGCAGTCACAAAGGGCTTTGCACGTAGAAGGGTCCTGTGCTTTGTCTAATGGTCTCATGTTTGCCATCTTGAATTTCCTCACTTTTGAACAAGGGACCGTGTGTTTTCATTTTGCACCAGGCCCTGCAAATTATGTCCCTGGTCCTAATCACCAATAATATTTCAGCGCCTTCTCTTCCGGTGCCTAGCATCTTGCTACATCCCATTCATTCATTCCTTTGTTCATCCAACAAATGTCTACTGAGCACACACTACATGCAAATTACAGAATCCCATGAAAATATCATTGAGAGGAAGGCTTCCTTGATTGCTCTATTCCAAGAACACAGACACATGTGCTAGAATTGTTGCCCTAGGAAGATTAAACTGGCTGTCCGTGGAGAAAAGACTGACTAAAACTTATCTGATTCTAAAACCAACCACCACACAAGGAAGAGGTCAGGCAGAGGGAAGAGGTCAGGCATGGTCCTTTGGCATCTATGGTCCCCTACTCTGCATGTCCACATGTGTGCAGTGCTCTGATAGAGGCAGTGAGGGCAGGGCTTGAAGGACAGATGGGCATTATTTATATGCCAGCAATGGCTCAGAGAACTGACCTGTAATTGCAGACATCTCTACAACCTAGCTGCAAGAAATAAGACCAGACTCCATCCAGTTCCTACAAAGGCCAACTCCATAGCCATGGCCCAAGCACTTCCAGTGAAAAGCATGACATTTAGTAACTGCTCTGCAGACCCGGCTCTGTCCTGCGTTTCCCAGCATTTTTATGACTAGGGAGTGGCAAGGGATTTCTTTGCCCTAGAGTCTAGGGAAAGATGCTTTTCAAAGCAGTGAAGAGCTATTTCCTCCAAACTGCAGGTCGAAAAGGTAAAAGAAAGAGAAGAATTACCCCCAATTACATGGTAGACACTGGAAATGCAGAGGACAAGCTCTGTAGGGTTTAAATGTTATATCTCCACAAGAAAAAAAAAAATTAATGTAACCTTTCTTTCTCTGGACCAAAGGCATCTGATATGGATGCTCCACATTTATAGCAATATATCCCACAGGATATTTGAAAGCTCTGATTTAATCTTTAATTTCTCCCCAACAAGGTGAATGCCTGAATTGCAACACTGCAATAAGACAGAGGTTCCAACTCTATAACTAGGTGTTGCTCTGAGTCCATAAATATTTACTTGCCTTCCAGAGGTTCTGGAAAAGGGGAATGGTCAAAAGTTCAATTGCCTCCTTGGTATCTGACCCCACTTATCTTGCTGTTGAACACCTCCAAGGGTAACTCTCAAGCCCCAACGAGTTGAGAGAAAAATGGCCTTTAACATAGACCCAGATAACATGAACTTCTCACCCTCGGTCTCCCTCTTGCAGACGGTCACTCCCACTGCTTCCCTGGATTTTTCTTAGAGAAGCACCAAACTCGCCACTGAGAACATTCAAATCACATGGCTTTGTTTGGGCTTGAGATAATTACTGGAGAATTTCTCCCATAAGATAATGTCTGCTGCTGCCAGTCTTGCCCCCTCCAATCCATATTCCTTACTAAGACCAAAGTGATGTTCTAAAAGGCAAATCTAACCATGCGTGTAGAAGATGCTCCGTATCCCTGAGGCTCACCCGAGTAAAGGGCAGCCACGATGGAAGGTGCCATGCGCACCTGCAGTAGCCCACCTCAAGTTCACGCTGTGATGTCGCTCTGTTTTTCTACCTCTGGGCTTTCTCTGGAGTCACAGAGTCAGCTGAACCCATGATTGATTAAAAGTCATTTGACTGTAAAAATGACCATCACACAAGGGAGAGGCCGGGCGGAGAGAAGAAGGTCAGGCACGGTCCTTGGACATCTATGGTAATTTACTCTCCATGCCCACATGTGAAAAGTGCTCTGAGAGAGGCAGTGAGGGCAGGGCTCGCAGTGCAGATGGGCATTAGTTACAGGCAAACAGCTGTACGTGCAAGGAATCATTGCCTCTGAGGGTAACCTTCAATTAATGACGGATGGGAGTCAGCGGATAAATGCCCCCTGCTTCCTATCTTGAGGGGGACAATTCTGGGGCACGTTCTACACGCTTCATTAAAGGATCCCCAGCAAGACAGAGATCTGCTTTGCCCATAGTTGGTACCAGCTCAAAAACACACAGTTTCCACTGTTCTTCCTTCCCTGTATCATTTT
The DNA here is from genome assembly GCF_008692025.1 of Phocoena sinus. NCBI lineage: Eukaryota > Metazoa > Chordata > Mammalia > Artiodactyla > Phocoenidae > Phocoena > Phocoena sinus. The sequence continues at coordinate 39,088,521 of NC_045781.1, forward strand.
TCACACCCCTTCTGTTTCCTGGGATCACCCTCCAAATAGACCACATGCACCCAAGTACTCATCCTAGGCTCTGCTTTCAGGGGAACCCAAACTAAGATACCATCTCATTCTGGGCTTTAAACCCCTCGAAATCTCTTTGTGTTTAGGATAAAACTGAAGCTTCTTAGCTTAATGTTCAAGGCCTTTATGGATGTTACTCATTTGAACCCCAAATGCCAGCAGCACCTAGCTACCTGCAATTAAAACCATCACTCAGTTACACAGCTTCACGTCTTCCCTCATGCAGAGTTCTCTTTCCCTGATTTCTTGGTCCGCATCTTGTTACCGCTCATGCCTCAAGACTATGGCTTCATACCTCCTCAGCTGGAAACCTTTCTGCACCTGGATGCATGTGCGTGGAGCCTTTTTCATAGCATCGGTATTTGCACCCCTGCCCAGCTCCCCAGGAGAATGTGTTCCTCAAGGGCAGAACTGGGTCTTAGCTTGTCAGTAGGGTCCAGGGCTTCATGCAGAGCTTGGCATACTCTAGGGACACTTAGACATTTCTAAAGGACCATATAAAGCTTTCCCTTCTGTTCTCAGCTAGATTTGGTGTCCTCAAAGTATCCTGGGCATTGTTGGTCTTTTATCTGGGCAACAAAGGGACTTCTTTTTTTTAAGGAAATGGCATAAAGTAACTCATTCAAACATTTGCCGACTTGTCTACCATGCAAAATTCCCTCTCCTGGAGGGAGCAGGAAGGATACTGATGTCCCATCAGTATCGACACCCAGGCCAAGGCACGCAGAGGTGCGAGGTGGAAGAACCTGAGGGCCTTGCAACGCCAGAGCTGGGCAAAACTGAGGATTATACAGCCCGGCCAAGAAAGGGACTTGCTCGAAGAGACTAGACGCCCAGGCTCCAAACTCCCAGGCAGGCGTTCTTTCCACGCACCCGCATCAACTCTCACAAACACTGAGTCAGAAACAGCCTGGCTGGGCCTTGGACTTAGCCTTTTTTTTTTTTTTTTTTTTTTTTTTTAATGCTTGGCTTTTTTTTTACTTACTTACTTACTTACTTATTTATTTATGGCTGTGTTGGGTCTTCATTTCTGCACGAGGGCTTTCTCTAGTTGTGGCAAGCGGGGGCCACTCTTCATTGCAGTGCGCGGGTCTCTCACTCTCGCGGCCTCTCTTGTTGCGGAGCACAGGTTCCAGACGCGCAGGCTCCGTAGTTGTGGCTCACGGGCCCAGCTGCTCTGCGGCATGTGGGATCCTCCCAGACCAGGGCTCGAACCCGTGTCCCCTACATTAGCAGGCAGATTCTCAACCACTGCGCCACCAGGGAAGCCCCCTTAGCCTTTTCTAGCAGGTCAGGATGCAATAGTTTTTGAAGGGTAAGGAAGTAGGGAAGCGGTACTTCAAGGAGGGTAACTGTTCTGAACACCCCGATTCAGGTTGATCTGGCAAATTTCCTCCGAGGAATGAGGATGCTCTTCATAGAACAAATCTCAAGGAGAGAAAAAAACAAGCAAGGGTAACCGAGCTGATGGATCAGGTTTTCTAGTATGTGCTCTGTATTCTAAATATTCTTCCTTATTTTTTTATTTCTATACGTACAGTCCTTTCCTCACTGTGCACTGTGCAAATTATATGATTGTGAACTTGGTGAAGTAGGAAAGGCCTTGTCTAACTCATTTCCATTTCTCTAGCACTGACTCATTAACCTTGTCCCCACCTTAGACCAACAGAAGAAGTGAATTATGTATGTAGCAAGGCAGATGGACAAGTGGACAGATGATGGATGGCTGACAGATGGAGGGACAAAGGAACGGGTGGCTGGGTGAAGGCGTGGGGTCTCCCTCAGTGCCTCCCTTCCTGCCCTGTTTCTTCACGACTTCTTCTCTGCCTTACCACCCCAAAGCCATTATCCTTTACCTTTTTCCAAGCCTACTCTAAATACAGGATCTGACCGGTTTCTCCAGCAGGTAGAGGGCCTATATGACCCAGAGATGAGGCTCTCCTCATCTCCTGGAGAGATGGCTTTCTTTATATCCTTATCATCCCCCTGGGCCAGTCCTCAGAAGTCTGTGACGTATCAAAGGCCATCACCCAGACATCCTGCTGGAGAGCAGACCTGAGACCCTTTTGAAGGCAGAAGTCCACTCTGGACCATGTATGAGCTTGTGACCCATGGTCAGATGCTGACCTCCTGAGGCACTTTCCCAGCAGATGGAGATTCCTCCTTTCCCCATCTCCTCCCCGTTCCTTTTAGCATTTTGCATAATGTTCATTTCCCTAGACAGTTCCCATCATGTTTATTTCAGGAACTCCAGCAGTCACTGTTAATGTGACCTACATTTTTATTTTTGATGTCCTAGGTGTTCTCCAATTATCGTTAACCCAGTATGTTTTAAAACCAGTATTAGAAGAAGAAATTATAGGAGGGAACTAGTTTTGCTTCTTTCCAATCAACAGGAGGAAATAATAAGAGAAGGGTCTCCTGCCTCCTAAGCAAAAGTGCAGAAGAAAAATTGGCCACTTGGGAAAGAAGGAAGCAAACGTTTCTTGATCCCCTACTGTGCACTAGATATTTTCACCTGTTATTTCCCACAATCCTCATAACATCTTACAAAGTAAGTATCAAAATTTCCACTTTTATAGATGTGGGAACTGAGGCTTAGAGAAATTGGAAATATTCCTGAGATAAGAAGACTAGTAAGTGCAGAAGCAGAGGTTTGAGCTATGCCAGCAAGCTTTCCAGGTCCATAAGCTGGACCAGAGGTTGCCTCTGGCTAGGTCTGACCACTACATCACACCACCACCTTTGCAGAACAGCATCCCGTGGCTGGAGAGAAAGCAGCCATGCTCTTCCTTGGCCTTGCCCCCTCAACATCTCCACTGAACACAGTTGATTGGTCCTGGGTTAGACATTCAACCTAAGTTCAACCAATCTGATTGGTCCAGGGTTGGACATTGACCTCAAGCCCAATCAATCTGATTGGTCAAGGATTGGACATTCAGCCCAAGCCCAACCAATCATAGACTTTGTCTCTGGGATTCTTCATATTGGAACCAGAAAACAAAGCCAGACCCTCTCTGGTATCTGGCAGCGGCAGAAGTGAGGCCGAGACATGAAGGCCAGGGGCAGCAGGAAGACATTTACAGGGGAAAGTGGAAACGAAAGAGGTACAGAGAGGTGGCAGAGCCCCTGCCGTGGGAAGTGCCCAAAGCCCAGCTGCATCTTCATCCTTCCTGTGGTTTGCTTGCTCAACCTCACCTTGCCCATGAGCCAATAAATATCCCTCTGCCCAAGCTGGCTCTAGTCATAGTTTAGCCTTGAACAACCAAAAGGAGTTTGGACTAATATGAAGGTCCTGTATGTACATTTCCTAGTCCTTGGCTGGAGATGGGATAAGTAAAGGGGGGATCAGACTGAGCCAAGATGTCCCTTAATTCCAAAACACGAGGGAGATTCACTTGAAAACCTTTCCATGCCTGAAGCGTGACTACTGGCTTCTAAGGGATTTAAAGGGCTGGTCTCGGGCTTCCCTGGTGGCGCAGTGGTTGAGAGTCCACCTGCCGATGCAGGGGACATGGGTTCATGCTCCAGTCCGGGAAGATCCCACATGCCACGGAGCGGCTGGGCCCGTGAGCCATGGTCGCTGAGCCTGCACATCCGGAGCCTGTGCTCTGCAATGGGAGAGGCCACAGCAGTGAGAGGCCCGCATACCGTAAATAAATAAATAAATAAATAAAAATAAAGGGCTGGTCCCAACTCAAAACAGTTCAGTAGATGAGCAGGAGCAGGGAGTGGAGAGATGGGGCCACTTCACAGCCACAACGCAGCCCACACGTCACCCTCCTTCCCTCAGCCTCCGTCTCCCCGTCTCTAGAATGAGACAGCTGACTAGATCAGGCTCTCAGCCACTCACCTACTGCCCTCACCATGGGAGCCAGTGTTTACACAACACTTTTTAAAAATGGGTTCGCTTTGTTGTCCTTTATCTGTGAATAACGGATTCGATGTGCCAGCCGTATTTTTCCAATACATATTAAAATGCGTAACGACTCAAATGAAACACGTTTGACTGTGTGCCATGCAAATCCCCTCGGGTTCCACACTGCAAAATCACGGAGCAGACAATCTCCAAGAAGCCGACGACTGTGTCTTGGAAGACAGTGATAGAAGGCCAGTCACTCAATGTTCATTCAACCAGCACGGACAGAGTCCCTGCTTCAGGCCAGCCCCACGAAGAAACTGCAGCAATCCACGTAGTGTTAGCTGACAGTAAGTGCGCATTTACGACGGGCTAGACGCCGTACCGAGTGCTTTATAGCCGTTAGCTCATTTTCATCCACTGAAAACTCCCACGAGGTAGATATAACTAATTTCTGAATCTCAGAACGGTGAGTTATTCGTCACTTAATCCAAAAGCGAGTGTGTTAGTTTTCCGTCACTGCCCTAACAAACTGTCACAAATTTAGCGGCTTAAAACATCACCTGTTTATAAGTTCACAATCCTCTAGGTCAGAAGTCCGACGTGGGTCTCAGCAGGCTAACATGAAGGTGCCAGCAGGATGCATTCCTTTCTGGCAGCTCTCAGGGAAAACCTGTTTCCTTTTCTTTTCCGGCTTCTAGAGGCCACTGCATTCCCTGGCTCATGACCACCTTCCTCCATCACAAAAGCTAGCAACACAGACCTCGTCCTTCTCATGATGTCATCTCTCGGGTTCTCTGCAGCCGGAAGGACTTTGCTTTGAAGTACTCCTGTGATGAGATCGGCTCCCCTGGATAATTCAGGACCACCTTCCCCATCCCAAGCTCCTTAACCTTAACCACATCTGCAAAGCTTCTTTTTTGTCACTTAAGGTGACATATCCACAAGTCCCAGAGATTTGGATGCGGACATCACCGGGGGGTATTATTCTCCCTCTCACAGAGAGCAAGGGGCACACGAGATTCAATCCTTTATCCCAGGGGTCCCCAACCCCCAGGCCGCAGGCCGGCATAGGTCCACGGCTTGTTAGGAACCGGGCCGCAAAGCAGGTGGTGAGCGGCCGGCGGGCGAGCGAGCGAAGCTTCATCTGCCTCTCCGCATCGCTCGCGTTACCGCCTGAACCCACCCCGCCCCCCACATCCGTGGAAAAACTGTCTTCCACGAAACCGGTCCCTGGTCCCCAGAATACTGGGGACCGCTGCTTTATCCCACAGTCTTAACCACTACCTCAGAGAGAGGCAGCACTCAAGGGGCTGCTAGCTTAGTGAGACATGGACGAGTGACAGAGAAAGCATGCCCACCTGAAATTACAGTCCACGTTGTTTTCTTGTTTATTGTCTCTTTAACTAGAATGTAAACTCCACAAAGGTGCGGATTCTTTGTTTTTTTAATTTAATTAATTTATTTTTTATACAGCAGGTTCTTATTATCTATTTCATACTGAAGGTGGGGATCCTGATGCCCTGTACACAGCTGTATCTTATCACCCAGAGCCGGGCTGTCTAATACAGTGGCCACAAGCCACACTGAGCACTGGAGATATGACCCTAATCGAGATGTGCTGAATGTGTAACATATACACCAGATTTCAAAGACTTAGTATGATAAAAAGAATTAAAACATCGTTATTAATATATTTGTATCGATTACACGTTAAAATTGATAATATTTTAGACACATGAGGTTAAATAAAATAAATTATCAAAATTAACTTCATCTTTTTCTTTTTCCCTCTTTTAATGTAGCTACCAGAACATCTAAATTACATATGTGGCTCACATTATCTTTCAACTGGATAGCACTGATCTAGAAAAGTACCTGACGCACAGCAGACACCCAGTCCATACCAGTTGAGTGAACAGACGGGTGAAACAGTGTGAGAAAGTGGAGAATAAAGCCGGCATTTTCAAACGTGCAGTCTGAGTCAGGGAGTCATGGGCTTCAAGCCCCAAGAGGCAGGCAGTGGACGTGACATGGATTCACACAGTGAACCAGTGTTTCCTGAACACCTAGCAGGAGTGAAGGTAACATCTAGTCTACTCATCGTGGTAGAACCAGTGAAGGACTGGTTGTAGGCTAGGAAGTGACGTGGCTGAATTTCTGTTTGAGAAAGCGGGTTCTTTATGTGAGCTATGAAGGCTGGATGGGGAAGGGGCTTGAGGAGATAGGGAATCACGCCCCTTTGAAGAGGAAGTAGTTAAGGAACAACATGAAGTGGTTTATAGGACAAAAGGGAGGGGAGGCTTCATGTATTTCAGAACCAGCTGGGTGAGAAGCACTTACGTGGGATTGGGTAAAACCGTAAACGGAAAGATCACAAAGACAGGGAATGGGTGAAAGAACAAAGGCTCTCGAGTCCAAAGTCGGGCAAATCGAGGGCAGACAGCAGGAAGGAATGTTTCATCCTAGAGATCATGAGACTGGAGGCCGCTTCTGCAGAGATGACGTGGATGCCTGGGAACCGGGTCAACGCAGCGCTGGGCGGTGGGTTCTGGAAAGGTCAGCGCCGACCTGACCAAGAGGAGAGAACCCGCCTCGCCGGGGCCTCCAAAGCACCAGCCGGTGCTCCCAGCACATCTGGCTCTTTGTTACAGAACCGGGGGCAGCACGCTTTAGAAGGGAAGCCAATAGATTGAGCGGTGTCTCAAGCCTTATCTGCAACACGCCTTCGTTAAATATTTCATGGAGCGGAAAGCCCACTTCAAAGGAGGAAAGCGTTTGCAGCGTCCGCAGAAAACCTGGTGTGTCCCTGCCAAAGTGGGAGCCAGCCACGGAGCGTGCACTCCTCACTGGTGTGCTGTTTTCCCCTCTGGGCACATGCCAGTTAATTTCAACACAGAAACATAACTCACAAATGTCCAATCCATACCAGTGGGACAAGGGAACCAGGGCCCAAGCCGGGAGGGAGGAGGCTACATTGTGAGCACAGAATGTGGGAGGGTGTGCCCTCACTCTGCACTTGGGGCAGCCCTTGCCCCGTTCCTGGGATCCAGAGGGAGCCCAGGTACTGCCTGCAGCCTCCGAGCCTCCAAATGCCCGGCGAAGGCAAGACTTCCCTGCACAAGTGAGGCTACAACAGGGCCAGGGAGAGAGAAAAAAATTTTCATGGAAAAAAGGAAGTGATTTCTGGGAAAGAAGGTGAGTTTTACACCAATATTTACTTTCCCTTTCCCTTTCCCAATATTTTTCCCTCTCCCTTTCCCTTCCGGCTCCCCGGGGGGCACACTCCCTGTGCGCTCCCGTCATTCTAGCCGCTCCTCTCGTCCCTGCGCCCCACCTGAGAGCCTGCCCTGCCCCTCCTTGCCTCTGCCTGTCCACCAGCGTCAGCAGAGGGGTCTCTCCCGACACAAGATGTGCTTGATGCTCCCCTCGGTTCCCCGCGCTTCCTCTAGTGCCCCAGACTGCTTCTTCAGCACCATCCTTCTCTACCAGATTGTAAAGTCCCATTCACTGCTGTTTCCACGTGAACACGGACCTGGCGCGTAGTGGGCATGCGAAGTTGTGGAGTCAAAGAAGTAAGAAGGAATTAACCCAACTCAGTTGTTGCTTTGATCCCAAAGTCTCAACTTTCCATCAGTTGGAATTAATCTCATCACTTGATTCCCATGAGATTTTATCTAAGTGCCTGGGAATCATTTGACTTAACACTTTATAATGTATAGATGTTTTCCCTTAGCTTCAGAATCAATGAAATATTTTAACTATGAAAAACAAAAAAAAGGCACAGAGAGACATACAACACATCCATATACACCACATACACACAAGGATGTATATATATACACACCCCCACACATACATCTATACATACCTGTATACACATGTATACACACATACATGTACACATATACACACCCTCACACATACATGTGTACACATGCATATATACACAAGTGCAACCACACACATACATACACACACCTATAGCCTTTTTGTTTGTTTCTCACAGGCAATGGCTTTCTGTTTTGTCTGAAAGGTCCAGGCCAGTAGCCTTGTAGAAAGGCCCACATTGTGCATTTTTCTACTTGCGTCCTCATGATTCGATTCAGAGTAAACATTTTTGGCAAGAATATTAGGTAGATGATGTCATTGACTTCTCACTGTATCGCATCAGGAGGCCCGTAACGTCAGGACTTCCCTCTCTTAGAGACATTAGGTTTGATCATCAGTTCAGGTGGTGACTACTATCTTCACCATAAAGGCCCATTTTTCCCACTATAATTTGTAGTTAATCTGTGGGCTGATTCTCTGGAATCATATTAATATCCTGCTCCCCCAATGCCTTTCACCCAATGGTCTCAGCATCCCTTGTGGGCCTTGCACTGGAGGTCGCAAATTGGTAACTTTCTCATTCCTTCTACGTTGATTGCTGGCGTTCTGCTGTCAAGTGTTTCTCTCTTCTCCTGTCTCCGCCAGCCCCCACCCCCATCTCTCCTGGACTACTATCAACCATGAACTCATAAATACTGTATTATTCTATCTGATGCTCGAAAACTATCCTTGTAGGAGCCCACACAAGCTGGCAGCCATGTGTCTTATTCCTTTCTGCATGTCTAGGAGCTGTGTGACTTTGGACAAATGATTTAACTTCTCTGTTTTTCAGTTTCACCGTCTGTTAAACAGATGATAACTGACCATCAGCTGATGGGTTGGTGTAAGAATTCACTGAAGGAATGCATGTAAAACCCTGGCAACTGTGCCTGCTACGTGATAAGCCCCATGTAAGTGCCCGTTATTATATGTATTCTTGTGATCTTTACCATCATCACCACCACCATAAGCCCAGCCTTCGGCACGATGCCAGAGCTCCGCGGGCAGCTTAGAAAGGGAGGAATGGGGGAGGGAGGAGAGGAGAAAGGGTGGGGTAAAAATCTTTAAAGGAGAGAGAACATGTTGGAAAATCCCAGCACCACCCTCCTCCCCACCCCACCCCTGCTCCCCCACGTATGGCCGGGTCCTAGCTACCATCCAGCCCACACCACTGCTCCTGGAAAAATATTTGGTGAACTGAATTAACATGGGGCTCTCAGATAAACCCAAATGCTGGTTGAGAAGACGTGTGCTCTTTCCCATCTGCTGCCGTCCAAACAATGTTGGTCTTATTATTTCAAATGACACGCAGTTCTCTGTAAATTTGCTTGTCGTGCCAATCCAGCTTTTGTGTAAGTGTGTTTCATTTCCCTCTGCATACAAGTCACTGATGCAAAGCAGCTACATCCCAGGTCTGCTGTGCTCCCTGGGGGATGGCCTCGGACAAGTCTTCAGTTCCTTGACCTCAGCAGGCACCTTGGACCTCTCTGCAGAGACCGTGAAGAGCCTCTGAACGCTGAGGGGTAAGGATGGTAAGAGAGGAAGCAAGAGCCGGAAGTGAGTGCCTGTTGAAGCTGGCGGTAAGTGTGTGAGTTGGTTGTATTATTTTCTCTAATTGCATGTATTTGGGATTTTTCCATTCCAACAAGTTGAGGGAGAAAGCCTCTGAGAGCTGGGCATCTCGTGTGAGTTTTGCAGGGTGAATAGGAGTTTCTGATCCAATGAGAAGCAGAAGAACAATCCAGATAGAAAGAGACGTCCCAGGAGAAGAGCCCACAGAGTACAGCCCGGTAGAAGGTTGCTCTGTTTCAACGTCAACCAGTGAACTGCAATTGGATGCTGGCACTACCCACCCAGTTAGCACAGACCCCACAAGTTAAGCAGGCCTCCTGACAAGATGTGCTCTCACGTCAGACACCGACTACAAGTGGGGTCCCCAGGCCACCCATGCTTCTGCCCAGCTGGTTTCAAATTGGGGGGCAGGTTCCTAGGCCCCCCTTTGATAATTCACTAGAACAGCTCACAGAACTCAGGAAAGTGCTCTACTCATTATTCGAGTTTTATTATAAAAGATACAGATCAGGACCAGCCTAATAAGGAAACACACCGGACAGGTCTGGGACCCCATGTCCTCTCCCTGTGGGAGTCAGGACTGTCGCCCTCCAGGCACACTGATGGGCTCACCATCCAGGAAGCTCCACGGAGCTTCAGTGTCCAGCATTTTTATTGGGGTTTCGTTACAGAGGGATGATTACTAACTCAGTCTCCAGCCCCTCCCCACAGCCCGGAGGTCAGGCTGGTTCAAAGCCCCAGCCCTCTAATCACGCAGTTGGTCTTTCTGGGGACGCATCTGCATACTTGAGCCAACTCATCTCATTAGCACAACTTAAGTTTAATTTAAGGGGCTCATGAATTACAAAGGTACTCCCACCACTTGAGAAATTCGTTTCAGAAGCTCTATGCCAGCAACCTAGGATAAAGTCCGGACAAATTCCTTATTATACAACAAGGGTACATGCAGTGGAGAACACGAGGCAACAGGCAGGCACCGAGGACAGGCTCTGCTCTGGGTGCTCTATCTGCACGAGACATCACTCAGTCCTCACGGGTCACTGCAAGGTGTGTGTGCAGGGGAGGGAGAAAGTGACAGAAAGCAGGAGTGGGAAGAAGGGAGAGAGATGGAGGGACAGAGAGAGGAAGTGGGGGGAGAGAGAGTGGGCGAGAGAGAGAGAGAGCTGGTGGGAGGCAGAGGCGGGAAGGAAAGAGAGGGAGAGAAGGATCTCAACTCCATTTTACAGGAGTCTGAGCCCCAGAGAGAGTGAGTGTCAAGTCCAAAATTACTTGGGTATTAGGAGGCAGCAACAAGACTCAAATCTAGGCCAACTGGACTCCCACCTGTGCTTTTTCAGTCTGGAGCAGAGGACAAAAGTGAGCTTAAGAAGGATCGTGTATAACAAAGGTGCTGAGACTTTATTCTGTCGGGTAATGAGAACAGGCAGAAGTTTGCAGGCAGGGGACACAGTAAGACCTGCACCTGCAGCTCCATGGGACATGGACAGGAGGGAGCCAGCAGGAGTGGGAGGGCAAAGCGAAGAACTGGGTCCAGGTGGGCACAGAGGAGGCCTAAACTAGAGGAGTCAGGGAGGTGATGGGCTGGGGAGACGGACCAGACACAAGGGATGGGCTGCAGGCAGACCAACCCCCATGTAGGAGCAGGGGCCCTTCCCCTGCCATCTAAATGCAAGTGGGCCCACTATGTTATACAATACCCAGCCTCTGCTTTCTATACGTGCATGTCAGACAATTCTGCTTTTCTGCAAGCCCACGTGTAATCCTTTCAGCCTCCCAGATGTCACTGGTGCAGAGAATCCAGCCAGTTCCCCCTTTCCTCTGACAGTGTACACTAGACCTTCCTACAGTAGAGAGCCTGCTGCACTTTCCCCACCCAGAGTTGTCATGTGAGATGTACAAAGAACCAAGAGAAGTGACTCGAGGCTTCTGCACAACATCCTGGACAGGACGGGCCAAGAATTCGTGGGCAGCCCAGCTCATCTCCTTTGGGGAGCCACATCCCCACCCCCTTGCTTGGGGTTCTAGAGCAAATGTCTGGGACGGTACACCTCACACACACTTGCTGCAGTGATGGGCTTAAAGCCAGGCTCAGCCAAACCTGCTTCTTCCAGTGATTGGTCCAAGGGAAGCCAATCAGAATCCTTCCTTGGAAGTGAAGGGCAGCCCTGTTCCCGTTTGGATTTCTACCACTACCAGTCACATTCTCTAAAGGCAGGGAGCACACCAGTCCAGCAGCACCAAGAAGGCACTGGGGTGGGGGTGGGGAGAGATAGGGAACAACATCTGAGAGGCCCGGGCTCAACCCGTGAACTTCCAAGTTACATGAATCAATCATTTTTTTCTTTCAAGATAGTCTGAAGCAAGTTTCTGTCCCCTGATTCCAGAGAGGGTCTGCTAATCCACGACATGGCTTTGAATCAAATGTTACACCACCTTCATCTCATCCCCTAGACTCTCTGGTGTCTGGAGCAGTGTTCTGATCCATTTGTTTACTATTGGTCCTGGCCTGGGGAAAGAGACCTGGGTGCTGCTACAGGGTTTAGAAACTCACATAAGCAGCAGGCTGGCAGCCGGGAAGGGTCTCGCATCTCAGCATGGAAACCCTTGCAGAACACCTTGCAGGGAGGCAGTCAAGGAGAGCCAATCTGTGGAAGGCAGGTGCTCAGGGCCGAGTGTGAGGGACAGAGACGCAAACGGGCTGTCAGCAAAGAAACCCACAGTAAAGGGAACGCCTACCAAGGGGCATCAAGGGGTTGGGCAGGGAATGAGAGGATGCAGCAGGCCCTCGGACTAGACAGAGAGGAAATAAGAACAGTGCATTTCTGCTCGAAAGACAACTGCCCCAGAATTCTGTGTGCCAACTTCTGCCCCAGCTCCTGGTAGAGAGATTCCACACACAAATCTGGGCTATAACGCAGCGGTAGGTTCCACCGGACCCAGACTGGGAGCAGAGAATCCCAGACCATGTTTTTCATTTATTATTGTTCTTGTTAATAACCGGCGGCAGCAGGAGCCACAGCGAACAGCCAGTGGACTGTGTGTGCTGGGCGGCGTGCTCATAGCCTCTGTTCATATCGGATTCAGTCCGTGGGTCCTTGTTCAACTCGGTCAGGCGAGCCGTGGGATCCCAGTTCCCAGATGAGGATGCTAACGCTTGAGAGGTTAAGTAATTCGTTCCCAGCTTCTCAGCTTCTAAGTGGTAAAGTCATTACACAGATAGGAAAACTAAGGCCCACAGAGAGAAAGTGACTCGCTCAATGTCCCACAGCAAGTCAAGCTAGCAGAAGGGTTCCAACTCAAACTCAGAACTCAGGGCTCTCAGTCCAGTGCTCTATCTCAGCAGCACCAAAGGAACACCATCAGAGAACAGGCTATACCATTAGGCTGACGGCTGTTCTGCATCCTTGGATCCTTCCATGAGAATTTTAGCCAATGCCAAGGGTTCAGAGGAGGGGTACTTTCGGGGTGGATGAACCAGAGGCTGTAAACTGGCAATCCACGGGCTGGTCAGAAGCGTTTTTGTTTTGCCTGCAGAGTGGTATATGAATTTGATTCAATACTTAAAAACTGAGAGATTCCACACACGACCTGGGCTATAACACAGCGGTAGAGTCCACCAGACCCAGACTGGGAGCAGAGTATCTACCAAGCACAGTGAGTTATGAACCAGAGTTCATCCTCCCTACCTCCAGCTCCATTCAGAAAACTCGGGCTTTCCTACTGTGTTCGCACATAGGATCTGATGGAACTAGAAAATGATGCAGCCCCTGTGTCAAGTTGATCCTTTATGACAGATGGTCTTCTGCAAAGCTGCTGGGCATAACAGAAAACTCCCAGCCCCCAGTGGTACAAAAATATTTATTACTCTAAGGTATGTAGATTTCAGGGGAAGCTCTACTTCTGGCTTTGTCGGGTGTGGGGCGAGCTCGGGTCTGCTCCACATCTCTCTCTCCAGGACCAGCAACTCATCTGGGCAGTCCCTTCTCCTAGCAAACGGCAGAAATGCAAGTCTGGGCAAAATTACACAAGTACAATTAGAGACTCTGCTTTTGTGCACCTACTAGCATTTTATTGGCTAACAGCCCATGACCACACCCAGAGTCAATGGGGTAGAGATAAATACTCCATCTTCTCAGTAGAAAGACATTACGAAGTCCTAGGGCAAGGGGTGTGGGTGTATAATCCTATCACAAGGAGGGAGTGAAGCCTTGGGACTGATCAATCACTCCTGATGCATCGGCCCTTTCAGTCACTCATCTGCCACTCTGTTGGGCCCTGCGGGAAAGGAGGACAGAGATGTGATGGGGTGGGTTGCAGTCTGTCTGCACTACGCCAGAAGACTCTGCTCAGACCTAAATAGAGAACAAGAGGCCGCAGTGGAAAATGCACTGGAGAGAGGAGAGCAGCCCATGCCTCTGGAAAAGGAGGACAACGCTCACGTTCCGTGATCCGGGGACCTGCGGCAGGAGGCAAGTGTCAGAGCACAAGGTACGGCTGCTCTCACCACCTGAGAGCCAGCCAGCCAAGGCTAATGCGGAGGAGGTCTGAGGAGGGGGCCCCCGTGGGCGGACAGGGTCATGGCACCAGAGGCACTTCTCGCTAATAGGCCTGCTTCAGACACTGACTCACCAAACGCGGGGGTGGATCCCAAGCCCAGTGAGGGTCCTGCAGTCCTCAGGTCAGGGCTCAGAGAGGACCAAGCCCTGGGCAGTCAGCCAGACCAGATTCTACCAGGATGTCTCTGAAACCTCCTCCAGCCTGAGTCACTGAGGCTTTGAAAGCTCTGCTTTAACCCACTTCAAGCCTCGGGCTTTACTTGAGAAAAGTTGTACAGCAAGAAAGAAGAGGAGAAAAAAGGCAGTGACTGGAAAGGGATTTTTACGAAAACACAGATTGGGTCTTTTAAGGGTGGGCAATTCCTTGGTGGGCACAGTTGTCCTGGGCTAGAGAGAGAGACCACCCAGCCCTCTCTCTTTAGAGAAGCCTGGCAGAGGCCTTCAGAGCAACATCCTGGCTTCCCTGGCAACAGTGACCAACAAGAAGTGAATTACGTCTCCATCAGCATTTATATGCCTCACGTGGGGCTGTGGTGGCTTGGGATGGAGAAAGAGTCTTCTCTCCCCCAGACTGGCCCCTGAAGCCAAGAAGTCCCACCAACCCCAACCTTCAGTAGCCAAATCAGCTCGAGCACATGCTCGGGAAGCAAACACATAATAAACGTCAAAGCTGAGCTCAGCTCCTGGGATTCAAAATCATGGAGCTGGTCCAAACTCGTGAGAATAGCATAAATGGACGAGTTCACCTCCGTAACTTTACAGATGGAGAAGCTGAGGCTTTGGGTTCAAGCGGGTCTTCAAACGTTAGTTTTCCTCTAAGAATGAGAATAAATAAAAGGAGGACTTTGGGGCAGACACTATGTTAAAGACCACGGCAGCTGCCAGCCCCTGGTCTTGACCTTTGTAAGAGTAAGGCGCTCTCTGCCCATGCTTTCACCTCTGCCTGCTCCCCCTTCCTCCCTGTACCATCCTTTGCTCGTCCGGGTCCTATGGATCCTTCAAGACACAGCTTGGGAAATACCTACTCTAGGAAGCCCAATGTTTCCCCTCCTCACCCTCCCAACTCTCGTCCTGCTGGACCCAACGTCTCTCCTTCTGGGGTCCCAAAACGCCTTCCTTTCTCATTCACCGAATGAGAGAATGTGTCTTGTTTCTTTTCCCACATAAGCCTGTGCGAGGCAGGGACCGTTTATGTTTTATTAAGACTAGGACGTACACAGCCCTTGTGTAGTCCATGCTGTAGAGTAGATACCCCACCCGTGTGTGGACTAAATGAACGGGGGGTGCTTATCATGCATACGATGAAGAGTAGATCTGGTAAGTCATAAAGTGCAGACCCACCGCCCGGAGCAGCTACAGCCGGCAGTGGGTGCTCGATAAACCTTCGTTTGAAGACAACTAAAAGGCCAGCCGGAACCCCCAGATGGCCGAGGGCATCCTGGTGGTGCCCAGGGGAATCTGACTGTGAACGCCATTAAGCACATCCATAAATCCAGCAGCGTCTCTGGGCCTCAGCCCAGAGGAGTTCACGCACCCACAGCCGTGGTCCTGCAAGAATAATGATGAGGGAGGAAGAGTAGTCAAGAGAGGATGATGGAATAACTGAGCGTCATCCGAGCATTACCAGGGCCCTGGGGAGCCCCGGGCACCTCGGGCAGGGCCGGGAGGAAAGCAAAATCAGGAGGGCTTGTCAGAAACCTGTGGCATGGGCGGAGAAGTCCAAGGTTAGAAAAAGGGGCTGTTTTTCTCCAGATGACTTCCAGGAGCTTCCGAGAGGGGCCACTACAATGATGCATAGCTGGAGGGGGCCTTCAGAGAGGCTGCCTCCTCTTGAGGACAAAATAGTAAGCCATCAGTCAAATTTTTTTTTTATTTTTTTTGTGGTACGCGGGCCTCTCACTGCTGTGGCCTCTCCCGTCGCGGAGCACAGGCTCCGGACGCGCAGGCTCAGCGGCCATGGCTCACGGGCCCAGCCGCTCCGCAGCATGTGGGATCTTCCCAGACCGGGGCACGAACCTGTGTCCCCTGCCTCGGCAGGCGGACTCTCAACCACCGCACCACCAGGGAAGCCCTATCGGTCAAATTTAAACACCCTCCCATCAAGAGTCTGGTTGAGGATAAAGGACTGTGATTCTCCATCATCCGCAGCTTAAGAACCAGCCGAGGAGGGAATGCCCGGCGGGGGGGGGGGGGGGAGGGTCATTGATGGAGGGGCTCAGGTGAAGTGTGTGATTTAGGGAGGGACTGTGGCAGGGACAGCTATCCTCCCATCATCAGGGGGCCACTGGGTTACAGCCCCGCCCCAGAGAGAAGTGGTGAAGGGGGCGAGAGTTATTAATTCTCAAATGCTCTGAATGTCCACTGGCCCTTGTGGCAGATCCATATCTCAATAGCACTAGCTACCACGAATTGAGACCCACCCACACATTAAACATTTTTGGACCCCGGTCCCACACTGCGAGTCCAGAAAATGTTGGAGGGCTGGGATTTGAACCCATGGATCCACCCCAAAGCTCACTGTCTTTCCTCAGCCCCACGGTGGCTGTTTGCTCTCATCACACTTCTCCCCTGCGGCAGAGGCTAAAGTGCTCTGGCTCAGGGTGGGCGGAGGGCCCCCAGCTCAACACGCATGCACGTGGTTCATCCTCCTGTTACCTCCTGGCCCCACCGATCATCCCACCCGTATCCACCGTCTGACTATGTCCCGAGCTCTGTGCCGACACAAGGTAGGGGAGGAGTGGGGACGGCTGCCCTGAGGCAGCTCCAGCTCCTTTAAGGTGTTCACGAACCTTCACTCCTAACTGTCAGAGCAAATTCCGCGAGGTGAGAATGGCCCTCTCCATTCTGCCAACCGAGAAACAGCGGCTCAGAGGGGCGGCGGGAAGGACTGCGTGTTTCTCCCTGCCCCATGCGAGGAACCCAGCACATCTTATATATGTAGGCGGAGCGGTGGAGCCCTCAAGGTGACGTGGATGACAGAAAGAATAACTGCTCGAACTGGGGGCTCAGACCCACTTTCCCTGCCTCCTCCATCACCCAAATGTGGATTTTTTTTCTCTCTTACTGCTGTAGACTGAATTTGCCTCCACCCCCCAATTCCACATAATGAAGCCCTGACTGCCCTTGGAGATGGGGCTTTTCAGGTGGTATTTAAGGTTAACCGAGGTCATGAGGCCGAGGCCCTATCCTGTAGGACACCAGAGCTGGCTGTCTCTCTGTCTCTGTCTCTCCCTCCACGCGTGCACACAGGCCAAGCGAGGACACGGCGAGAAGGCGGCCATCTGCGAGTCAGGAAGAGAGGCCTCATCGGGCATCAACCCTGTGGGCACCTTGATGATGAACATCCAGCCTCCAGAACTGTCAGGAAATAAAATTCTATTGTTTACGCTACCCAGTCGGTGCGTCCCGTTATGGCAACCTGAGCTGACCCTACAGCTACTTTCAGGACCGTCTCTTTCTTCAGCCTGTAGGGTTTTTGTACACCCCTCACAGCCTCTTGTTCTCCTCAGATGACGGCCAGCTTCCTTTGGCTCCGTCTTGCCGACAAGGCTCTTACTGGTATCTGGTCTGTGCATGCCACGAGGGCCTTCCCTATTCCTGGAGCCGAGGCGGGAGGAGGCTGTCCGAAGCCTCTCCCAAGCCTCCCACGCTGCTTACGGCAGCGGTGGGCAAATCCCTCATGAAGAGCCTGGACGTTAAGTGGGACCAAGGGTGCTTGGGGCTACAGAGGTGGAGGGGAGCCTGGTCACAGTGCAGTGTCACTGTCACCAAGGTGGGACCATTTCTCACTGCAGAAGTCAGAGAGTCACCAGATGTGAGAAGCACATGATAAAGTGGACACAGCATGGACTTAACTTCTGGCTCTGCCACTTGCTGAGAGACTGGTAGTCGATAGGGCTATGCGCCAGGCACCCTCCTTTCAAGTAGGTGGTAGGACTGATCTTCCCACCTCCTGGAAGTTGGGTGTGGCCATACGACTTGCTAAAGCCACTGAAATGAGAACTCTAAGGGCCAAGGCTTGCCTCACTACACTTCCTTTTCCCTCTGGCATGGCAAACAAGGTTCCAAATGGCGGCTGCTCCGTCAACCTGGGTTCCTCAATGAGAAAAAGAGCAAGGAGCAGAACCCGTAGCTGTCCCATGGTGGATATACAGAGTGAGCAAGAAATAAACCTCTGTTTTCGGTCACAAAGATTCAGGGGCTGCTTGTTGCTACAGCATAACCTAGCTCATCCTGAGTGATACAGAGACACTGATTAAATCACAGTCTCCTTGAGACTTCATTTCTGCACCTGTAAGATGGAGATAATAGTATCCCACTCACGAAGTTTTAGGGAGATAATATATACCATGCTTGGTACATAGTAGGTCTTTGACAAATGTTAGCTCTCTCTCTTCTCTGCACTGTTTTCCCCCAAATCCTTCGTGATGGCATTAGACATTTTGAGGCACCATTCCTTTAGGACGGCTGCTCAGGCACATCCATCTTCGTATCCCTAGGACCTTGTACTGTGTTGGCATCACAGCAAGTACGCAGTAAGTACGTATTATCGAACACTTATATAGCAACTAAACTCGGACCAAGTTGTTAACTCTGTGCTGAGTACCAGATTCTGAGGTCTCTGATAATCTCTCCTGCCTCTCACCTTCCAGGACATACATTTTTACCTTCTTCCCAGATCAAGATGGCACATAATCCTAGACTCCTGGGGCTAGATGGGCAAGTAAGTCCCCCTCTTTCAGGCAGTAGTGGGATCCCCTCCGCAAGAGCCCTGCTGATCGATTTCTCAATCTCTGCCGAGACACTTTCAGCAACAGAGAACTTACTTCCTACAAAATGCTCTTCTACATTTGGAGTTAGAAGGAGGCAGGTTTGGTTCTGGGCCAAATCCACGGGCCCTTGTAGCGACACTACAAAGCATGTGCCATTATTATCACCCCATCATAAGATGGGACTCTAGGAAATGAGGGTTCAGAGAGGCAGATTAGTTTGCCCAAGGTCACACACCCAGTGCATTATCTTGTAGCCACACAAGTAGTGCACACTCGAGAAATGTTAACAGCCTGACTGACAGCTCAGTCCTGGGAGGGCCATTCCTAGCGGCTCCAAATCTTCACGTAAACACCACCCCAGAATTTCCACCTTGGCTTTTGGGAACCTTAACAATGCAAACAGCCCTTCAGCACTGTTAAGACATAAATCTCAATAAATGATTTCCAATAACACAGTCCTTGCCAGGAAAGGAAACATTTACACTGCTGCTTGCGCATAATATAGGTTAATATTTCAGGATGCATTAAATGTGTAAATGTTTAGAGTGTGGAGAAGTTCTGGTTGTGAGTGAGTCAGGGCACTCTTCAGAAAAGACCAGATGCTGAAGGGAAGGGGATATTTTTAGACATGGACCCAACCTGACACTACCCGTAAGTACTTCATGTTAGCGCACACAGTGGGCAAGGCAGGAAAGTAACATGTTGGTTTCAAACAGATGCTCCTGAACCGTTAATACAAGCTGATGACTTCAAGATGGGCTGGCTGCTTTGTGGCTTCTTTGGAGACAGTCGAGATTAGGATGGGATTTGGTGCATGACAAAGCACCAAACCTGCCCGGGATGCGCCTGAGTAACTAAAGAAGGGAGATGCGCCAGACGAGCCACGTGCTGAAATCAAAGGCACACGCAGGAGACGGGGATACTCAGTTGGCCTCTGGAGGAAGCAAAAGGGGGAAGACGAGCTGGGGGAAGAGATGAGAATGCCGAGGGGTGATATATTTTAAATAAATATGAGAGTGAGCCAGATGAAATCGTTGATATTTGACGTTTGTTGTCCAAAAATATGATATTTTCATATGGATTAATCTCATAATAGATATATTAATACATATTAATATCTATTAATGTAATATAACCACCACACATCCCAGTCAGCACCCACCACTGTGTCAGGGTGGAGCGGCAGACACATAACTGTCCACAATGCGAGGCCACGGTCCACAGTACAGAACACCAGCCACATAAACTTTGGAGTTTACGTGCTGAAGTGAAAAGACCCAAATATTTCTGTCAAGATAGGGAAAAAAAAAAAAAAAAAAAAAAGACAGAAAGGATATGCTGTAATCTGAATTTTTATATACCTCCCCAAATTCACATGTTGAAATCCTAAGCCGCAAAGATGATAGTATTAGGAGGTGGGGCCTTTGAGAGGTTCTCAGGTCATGAGGGTGGAACCCTCATGAATGGGATTACTGCCCTCCTCAGAGAGGCTCCAGAGAGATCCCTAGCCCCTTCCACCGTTTATTGAGGACACAGCACAAAGGTGCTGGCCGTGAACCAGTAAAGGACCTTCACCAGAGGATGACTGCGTTGGCACCTTGAACTTGGACTTCCCAGCCTCCAGAAGTGTGAGGAATAAACGTCTGCTGTTTAAGAGCCACCCAGCCAGTGGTATTTTGTTACAGCAGCATGAATGGACTAAGACAGGATCGTACCCTCGGGGGAAAGACCAATTAAAACCCCAACCAAGCTGACTGAGCCTGGCAACTTCTGCAGTTTCTATCGCTGATGTCCCAGCACATCAGCCATGCGGCAGGGAACCCAGGGCAGTGCTGAGAAGCCCCACCTCTGCAGTCACACTGCCTGGGTTCAGGTGCTGGTTGTGCTCTTTACAAGTGGTAGTGGGTTGAACGGTGGCCCCCAAAAGATTATGTCCAGTCTTAACTCCCAGAACCTGTGACTATTAAATGAAGAAAGTTGGCTTAGGTTAAGGATCCTATGAGGAATTTGTCTTGGATTATCCATAAGGGCTCTAAATCCAACGGCATGTGTCCTTATAGGAGACAGACACAGAGAGGAACAGACACCACCCATGAAGAGGAGGCGGCAATGTGGCCACATAGAGCGATGCGGCCACAAGCTAAGGAATGCCAGAGCCACCAGAAGCTTGAAGAGGTAAGGATGGAATCCTCTCCAAAGTACAGCCCCACTGACACCTTGATTTCAGACTTCAGCCCTCCAGAACTGCAAGAGATTAGATTTCCATTGTTTTGACCCACCAAGTTTGAGGTCATTTGTCACAGAGGCCACAGGAAACTCACACAGAAGCCCTCTGCCTCAGTGCTGTTGTCTGTAAAATGGGATAATAACTTCACGAGAGGATGCAGATGAAGGTTTTAGCATGATACCTGGTATGCACTAAACACTCTGTAAAAGTATGATGTAATTGGCAAACCACAGCAGGGACAGAGAATCGAATCAGATCCAGGGAAATGGAGATAACTGCCTGCCGCGTATGCATCTGGTGCTTCAAAGATGTCATACCTCCAAGTGTGAGACGTGAGGCCTTCCTGGAGGAGACCAGACCCCCTTGCCCGAGCCCCAGTCTCAAGTCACAACTGGGAGCTGAGAGCCCTTCTCCGATAACCCTCAGACAATCTCCAGCAAGACCTGCTCTGGTTAAAAATGTACATATATTTATATGAAAGTATCCTGGAGGAGTCCATTTCCTTACAGAACTGCGTATCGTACACAATTTCGGCACTTGGGAATCTGGCATTTTGAGCTTGTTCGACCAATGGAAGAGGTGTCTTTCAAAAAGATAGTTTTTTTAAAAATATAGGACACAAGGGAAGAAAATGGTTATTAAAAATGCTTAAGAGCCTTCCTGAACTTCAAGTGGGCTCTTCACAACAACAATACTGATGATTTAAGGGAAAAATGACTCAAGACTCTATTGATTAAATGTCCCTTAAATTATGTGTGGGTTTTAAATGTGTGGCAGTATGCAAAGCATGTTGGAGATGAAACGTTTGAAAAATCACCCAAGACCGTTAAAGAACTGGGAATGTAGCTGCAGCTTCAGCCCCAGGAGCGAACAGCCTGGGCAACAGAGAGCAGAAAGGGCAACCCAGAACCCTCAAGACCATCTGTGATCCAGGCCAGGGACACCTAATCCCAGGGCCCTGACAGCAGGCAGTGATGTCTACTTCCTGCTGAGGTGGCACTGGTCCTCCCAAGCCCTGGTGTCGGCTCTGCACCAATAACCTCAACATCATCCATTCCAGAAGCATTTGCTGAACACCTCCTGGGTGCCAAGCACCGTGCCTAGAGCCAGGGGATACGCAGCACACGGTCTAATGCAGCCACAGATGTGAAAACAGGCTGTTTCGATAGGGGGTTGAGAATCTTGACATGAAGGATGCAGGGTGGGGGACTGTGAATCCCCATGGGGACAGCACATGCCCAGTCCAGGGAGATCGGGGGACTTCCCGGAGGAAAGGAAATCTGAGGTGAGACCTGAAGGGCGAGCCATCATTGGCCAGGGGGCTTCAGAACGAAAGCAAGCGCAGCCAGGCCTGCTTCTGGGCCTCCACCTGGCCCACCTGCTCAGCCTCCCCCGGGCAGCTGCTGGACTGCGCTTCCTACAGCCCCTAGCTCTGCTCGCGCCGTGCCTTCAGAGTCTCTAGAATTCCTAAATAAGAGACTCACTGGGGGAGGACAGCCAGACAGCTTGCAGGGAGGCCTCAAAAGATGTGATGTCACGGGGAAACCTCTCAGTGTCAAGGGCAAATCCTCTCCCCGGTAGCCTGGCCCTCACCACGTGACTGACCACCTCCCCCTCCCAGCACACCCTCCTCCTTACTCAGAGCTGGGCCAACTGGCAGGTTTCGTCCAACCTCCCCCCATCACGCTGAGCTGGGACCCCTCTTCTGTCTCTAACCTGCCCCACAGCATAGAGAGAGAGACAGGCTGAGCACAAAACCTCCTCCGGAACTGCTGCAGGGAAAGGCGAAAGCCTGGGGACAGTCCCTCCCCCACCGGTCCTCATGGTGGACAGGGACCAGACCCTCGCGGTCCCCGGAAGCAGTCTCTGAAGGCCCAGGAATGTCCCAGTTCAAAGACAGCGGCAGTCACTCTCTCCTTGTGGGCCACGTCTTCCACGTGGTACCCAGATCCCAATTCCCCCCTTTCTGCTACGAGCTGCTGCTGGAGAGCAGGAAGCTGCCCCATTTTGCTCACGGTTGTTCTCCCATGGTTGTGTTGCCCAGTGCCCGGCACAAGACGGTGCTTAATAAACATAGCCGAGGAATGCGTGCAGACGTCCTGTGCACTGGCCTGGCCAGTTCACTGTTGCCTTGAAGCTCACCTTGAGCAGAAAGAACAGGGTGATGAGCCTCATTAGAGATTCAGCCAAAGCAGATTCAGGCAGTCACACAACACAGAGAGGCAAAATCAGGACAAGAACCCGGGGCTCTGGACCCCCACACACCCTCCCCGCACCCCCCACCCCACCAGCCTCACTTGTCCTCTGGCCCTGCAGGCTCTCTAGATAGAACCATTCTTTGCCTGCATCAGTCAGAGCACCCAGCAGGGCACACGACGGGAGAACGACGAGGAGAAAGAAAGGGAAGAAAAAATAACCCATGATTCTCAGCCCTTGAGACGTCGGCTACCAGTACCCGAGAATTACAGATTTGATCTTAAGATATTGTTTCCTCCCTTTCCTCCTTTCACAAAGCGGTACGTGGCCCATTTATATATTTAATTAGAATGGATTAAAATTAATAACATCTTGAGTGGTTCCTGACCCTTCTTGAGATAATTGGAGACACCCCGGTGTGACGTGAAACCAGGAGAAAGAATTGCTGATCTCACCAACAGAGGCTGAACTTTCTCATGTGTATGTGATCAGCGCAGCCCCTCAGTATAGTTTTTAACTAAGACAGGTATTCTCATGATGTGGAATCGCGTCCGGTCCCTCGGGCTGCAGAGCCGAAGGCGTGCCCTTGGCAGGCGGAAAATCTGTCCTGCCTACATTCGCCGACCCCTACGTTGCTCTCAGACATTTTAAAGGTTTTGTTTTGGTTTGGTTTGGGTTTTTAACAGATTTTTATTGTATTATTCGTCTCCACAGGTACAAATATAAAAACCATTTCTGAGCACCTACTGGGCGCCAAGGAGTGTGCTAAGTACACTCACCCCCGTAACTTGTCCAATCTTCCCAACAACCCCATCAGACCAGAGAGGGTGCAGACACGGGGTAATTCTCTCCCATTGGACAGTCGAGGGAACCAAGGTGAAAGATGGCACGGGAGCTAGACTCTGGATTGAAACCCAGCCCGTGGGAGCCAAAACCCCTCAAGACATTGTTATAAGGCACACGGGAACCTCGCCCTTTGATCTGCCTGCCGTGATGACCAATGCTCACTGCTCGGCCTCTGCTCGCAGCCCAGCAGCCTGCAGGCCTCCACACGGGTGTGGTGGGGCCCTTCAGGGTCTGAACCCCTCCACCTCCGACCCAAGGACAGAAGGCTGCCAGCCATGAGGAGTGAGCAGGAGCTCAAGAGGAAGCCACGTCCACCCGCAATGGAAAGGGGGAAGTCGGGAGCGGAGGCCGGAGCCCACCAGGACCCCTGCCTCCTGGGCTCCGAGAGCCGCACTGCACAGGAAGGCCTGCTGGGAAGGGGAGGACTAAGGACTTCAGTGGGCAGTGCTGGCTTCAAACCCAGCTGTGCCACTTGCGGTGCAGGACAGACATGTGACCTCAGATAAGCCGCTCAGGCATACCGAGTATCAGCTTCTGCACCTGGGAAAGGAGGTTAATACCTGTCCATCAGAGCCTAATGATAACAATAACACATCCATCATCTGGTCAGGGACCTAACAGGACGGTCACTGTTCTGGAGATGAGGAAACAGGTCCAGTCACATGGTCACCCAAAGATACCCGTCTGTTTCCAGGACACCTCCCAGCTTCTCACAGGGCAGGGCCCACGGGGAGGACAAGGTGCTTCAGATCATCGCTGAGGAAGGAAAGCCTCTGCTCATCTTCCTCGGGGGTCACCCCGAACTTCAGAGGCCAGGACCACCCCCTCCCCTGGTACATCCCCACTCCCATTCGGGCAGGTTCCCCCATCCCGCCCAAGCATCCTTCTCCTCCCTGCCGTCCCCTGGATAACAAACAGGGTAAAGCACGATAAGGACTGTGCTTATGTTGGGACAGCATTTCTGGGCAAATTAGGTCAGGCCAGATCAGCGGCACTGGAGCTGCTACGGCATTAGGTAATCAACTCGAGGCCGGTTCCGCCCGGAGCCATTTAATTTGGGGGAGGCGAGATTTAGCTGACTTGAAAGAAGGGGGAAGCAAGCTTGCAGAAAGAGACTGATTTCAGAGAGAAATTCATGCTCACTAAGTGCCTTAACACTTCAGAATCCATTAAAATGAGATGGAGAAAAAGGCGCAGAGAAATAGAGGAAGACAGCAGGCTCGAGTGGGAAATAGGAGTGTGGGAGGAGGGAGGCTTGCTGGGGGCCAGGGCAGAAGGACTCCAGTCCAAGGGGACCCCTCAGGCTGGAAGCAAATGCTGAGGCCCTGAGACAGGTCCAGGGACTGGCGAGCAACAGACCCAGCACGTGGGTCAGCGGTTCTCAAATCTCAGTGAGAATCAGCTTTGGGGGAATGGAAGTAAGGAGTGACACCTGTCAAGTCCTGGGACCACTTCCTGAAGGTCTGATTCATTCAGTCTGTGGAGGAGCTGGGAATCCACCTGACGAACCATCCCTAGCCTCTGGTTTGGGTGGTCTGGGACCATACTTTGAAAAGCAAGGACTAGACTAGAGAATTCACGGTATGCCCCTCAACCTGCCTCTGCTCCCCTAACGTATGTCCACACAAAAACCTGCACACGGGTGTTTACAGCACCTTGATTCACGACTGCCAAAAACTTGGATGCAACCAAGACATCCTACAGTAGGTGAATGCACTGACAAATTGTGGTACATGGACAATGAAATATTATTCAGTGCGGAAAAGAAATGAGCTATCAAGCCACAGAAATGCATACTGCCAGTGAACCTTCAACGCGTATTGCCAAGTAAAAGAAGCCAATCTGAAAAGACTAGAGACCCTATGATTCCAGCTATATGACATTCTGGAAAATCAAAACTATGGAGTCGCTAAAGAGATCAGTGGCTGTAAGGGGTTGGGTGGGAAGGGAAGGATGGGGATATTTAGGGCAGGAAAACTCTTCTGTATGACACTGAAATGGTGGATACACGTCATTATACCTTTGTCAAAATCCACAGAACATACAACACCGAGAGTGAACCATTATGGAAACTGTGGACTTGGGGGATAACAATGTGTAGATGTAGGTTCATCACTTGTAACAAATGGACCAAGTCTGGGGGGGGGGGGATGTTGATAATGGGGGAGGTTACCCACGTGTCAAGGAAGGGGTATATGGGAAATCTCTCTACGTCCCACATGGTTTTGCTATGAACCTAAAATGCTCTAAAGAAGAAAAAAAAAAACCAGAGACTGCCTCAGGTCCCATGAAATATGGGATGTGCTAGGAAGGCGGAGTGGTGAAACATGGGGTGGGGACTAAAGCCATTGGGGACATGGCCAGAGTAAATCCAGGCTGCTGGCCAGGTGCCAGATCCTTCCAGGGCAAACGAAGTAAGGCATGGGCTGAGGAGCTGCAAAATCAGAACAGCGAGCGCAGGCTCCTTTCTTCCCACCCTTCCCACCAGTGCAGACGATACTGCAAACAGCAGCAAGATCTCAGCGAGAGTGCAGTCTCTCTGCACTGTCCGAAATCCTCAAAGATCCCTTCATCTCCCCACAGGAAAACCGTTCAAACAGGTGCATAAACTAGCGAGTTGGACAGGGAGCCTCAGTATCACGATCCTCTGGGCGAGGCCACCTACTGCCCCTTAATTCAGAATCTCCCTGCCCGCTTCTAATAAAGGCACCTCTCCCTCATGAGAGTCCTATAAGATGCATAAATATTCCTAAAGGAATCGAGGGAGCTCCAAACAGTCTTTAATAGCTGTCATAAAATGAAGGATAAAATGTGTGAAAGGAGGTTGGTCACGATAACAGTGCAAGGTATGAGAGTAGTGAATCTTCCAACCCCTCCCCAGCTGAGTTTTACAGCAGAAAGATACTTCCTGGAGTCGGGAGCATGGTCAGAGGAGGGAAACTATGGAGGGGACATCCAGTCTCTGGTCAGAGATTCCTGAACAGTTGAACGGAGAAAGCTGAGGGCCACGACCGAAGGAGACTTGCCTAAGGTCATACAGCAAATGGCAGACTCCAGTCTAGAGCCGCCGTGATTCTGCTGTGGCCTGGATGAACTGAGTCCTAGGAATTCGCACTGTTCATTTATTCTCTGGGTGACGGAAATAAAAACCAGCCTATACTAACTAAGCCCGTGACTACAACAACTTGTCATGGATACACAGATTCCCCCAAGCTCTGTGGGGGCCAGAGACTAGTCTGCCGATGGAGCTTGCAGCCTGAGTACTGCCCAGAAACTGGAAAAGGACTCTAGAACATGTTAACAAGCCAAGTGTCAAAGGCAGGGTGCGATGGTGAGAATCCGCAAACCAGGGAAACAAGAGTATGCTCCGGAGGACGGGTGGCTAGAATGGGTGCTGTGACGGGCTTGTAGTGAACACTTTGGGGCCGTGGCACCTGGGGGGACGACCCAGTTGGCAGGAGAGCCCACAGCTAATAGACAGCAAAGCCCCTAGCTGGTGTCCTGGCATGCAACAGGGGCTCAACCTACAGCAGCTCTTGTCAGATACAGCACTGAATGTCTACAGAGACGCTCCACCTGCCAAGAACTGCCGTTGATTAAACCCCTACTGCATGCCGGGATTTGAGCTGGGGCTTTGCACGTATAATCGCATTTAGCCCTCATGGCGCTAAACTTGAGTCTAACCACACTGACCCACGGGTACACGCAAGACCTAAGGTTGATGAAGTAACATCCAGGCAACACAGCCTGGATCTGGGCACTCGTTCCTGCTCCTCACTGTGGTCTAGGGCCTACTGGCCTCCCAATACTTACACTTTGCCTTCTGGTCTACCTCCTCCTCCTGTGTCTTGATGCCAGTGGCATGGCTTCTCACATCTGATCCTCAGGACCTTCAGGACGTAAGACTCTCTTCTCCTCAGGCTCACCACACCCACATGTTACAACTCTCGTTCAGGGATCCCTATCCCAGGGTCTTCCTGACGCCCTGGGGTCTCAGTCCAGCCCATCCTGCTCATAATGACGTGAGGTCTAAGAAACCACATCTCCCTCTGGCCATCCAGGCTGACGAAGCAAAGCTATGGGAGGCTTCACTGCTGCGAGTCAACTGGCAAAACTTCAGCTAACATCTCGCTGCACAGAAGTCAAACCTAGAGATGGGGTACGGGCAAGTGGAGAAGAGTAAAGCTTTTTTTGTAAGTTTTGCTCCCCAGCCAGATAGGGACACCTGACAGTACTCAGCGCTTATAGATAACCTAAGATTCTGGTGTGATCCAATATCGTCCTGAAGGCATTCAGCAGCAGATAAGACACAAAAAAGAAATATAGAAGGACTGGAATAGAAAAACAAAACCATCACTATTCCCAGCTGATCTTCATGGAAAACCTGAAAGAATCTACAATTATTAAAATAGAAAACTAGCAAAACCACTGGACAAAAGAGCAATCACCAAAACTCAATTATATTCATTCTGGTATCAAGTACACAAAGTTTTACACGATATCATCTACAACAGCAACAAAATGCATAAAGGACCTAGGAGAGTCTAACAAAAGATGCTCAAGACCTTTGTGGAAGAGATTAAAAAGATTTATTGAAAGACACTGAAGAAGACCTAAATACGTAAAGAAACAGACCGAGTTCATGGGCACAAAACTTCCATATCATAAAAATATCAACTCAAGAAGAATTGGCCTGTAGATTCTATGCGATTCTAATAAAGATTTCCAACAAGGTTTTTTGTGGAATTTGACAAGTAGATTTATAAATAGATGAATATTCACACACACACACACCCCAAAACACATAATTTTCAACTTGCTCAAAAGAAGACAAATATAAATTAAAACTACATGGAGATACCAATTTTCACCCAAAAGTTTTCCAAAAACTAAATGAGGAAAAAAGTACTTCCACACTCTTGGTGAGAACTCAAAATGATATTAATGCCATAGAGGGGAAGTCCTGCAGAAATAAGATGGATGAAATTAAATAAAGACCACGTAATCACCAACTTGAGAACCCATGCTTTATCTTCCATGTACATATGTCTGTCTGTCTGTCTGTATGTTATATAAGTGCAAATTCCCTAGCTCTATCAACCCTAACAGTCCAGAAACAATGACTAAGCTACTAGCAAGAAAGCCTCCTAATGCCCAGACTCCAGTTTTTCTGAATAGCATTTTGCACTAACAGGAACCAGAACATCTCAGACAAATGGCTAATTCCAGGTCTGCTGGTTGAAAATGTCCAAGATGAACCTGGAATAGTTTGTAATTTCAGATTTCAGAAAAGTAAATAAAATGACTGGGTTAGGTGAAGAAATTGCAGGATCTAACTTGAAGCAGCTCCCAGTGGCCATAGGTGGGGCAACTGGACATCACTGAGGGTAATAACTACACCAGATTAAAGCACAAAGATTTAACCCAGGAATTTATAATGATACCTTTTAAACTGTATTTGTTACCTTTGGAGGAAGTCGTTTTCAAAATTGGTAAAGGAAAGAAAAGAATCACCTGACAGTGCTCAGTGTGGATAGATGATTCTGCTGTGGTCCAACTTGTCCTATTTTCTTTCATAAAATGTACCTCAGGGTAATGAACAGCTAGAGGAAATTTATCTTTATAAAATAATTCCAGCTAATAAGTAGGAAAGAATGATAGAATTAGAATGCTGCCTTTCTGTAATCCCTAGTGAATTAATGGGTCTAAGCCATGATGATCAATGGCTTCTATTAGCACAAAAGAGAGACAGCTAAATACTATGCATCTCCTGATGGAAGTGCATACATACTACCACCTGTGAAGTAATCTTGCCTCTCCCTCACCCAAAAATGAACTTGAATCTGATCAACTCTCTTGTCTAGTTACAAGAAATACGTGGAACAGAGGAACATGTTAAACGACACTAAGGTAATGTAACAGCAAAGTCCAGACCATGATAAACTCTTGGGATGGACCTTTCCTGAACTTGATTCAAACAGTTTTCAAAAACATGAAACACACACAGTTTGGGAAATTTGCTTTGTTAACAGGGTATGTGAGAACATTCTGTTTTAGATGTCATAAGGGTATTATGCATATTTTTTAGACTTTTTAAAATTTATTTATTTTTTACAAATTTATTTATTTTATTTATTATTTTTGTCTGAGTTGGGTCTTCATTGCTGTGCGGGGGCCTTCTCTAGTTGCGGCAAGAGGGGGCTACTCTCCGTTGCAGTGCGCGGGCTTCTCACTGCAGTGGCTTCTCTTGTCACAGAGCACAGGCTCTAGGCGTGCAGGCTTCCATAGTTGTGATTTGCGGGCTCAGTAGTTGTGGCTCGCGGGCTCTAGAGCGCAGGCTCAGTAGTTGTGGCGCAGGGGCTTAGTTGCTCCGCGGCATGTGAGATCTTCCCGGACCAGGGCTCGAACCCGTGTCCCCTGCATTGACAGGCGGATTATCTACCACTGTGCCACCAGGGAAGCCCCTATTATGCATATTTTTAATGAGTCCTTAAATATGCACACAGGAACAAAAAGAGTCAAGGCGCCACAGAAGCCGAAGGGAGTAGAACTTGCCCCACCAGTCATCAAGAATTATTGGGCTTCCCTGGTGGCACAGTGGTTGAGAGTCCGCCTGCTGATGCAGGGGACATGGGTTCGTGCCCCAGTCTGGGAGGATCCCACACGCCGCGGAGTGGCTAGGTCCATGAGCCATGGCCGCTGAGCCTGCGCGTCTGGAGCCTGTGCTCCACAACGGGAGAGGACACAGCAGGGAGAGGCCCGCGTACCGCAAAAAAAAGAATTATTATTATTTTTTAAATGTTCACAAGTTTTATCTTTTATTTTTATTTATTTATTTTTGGCTGCGTTGGGTCTTCATTGCTACACATGGGCTTTCTCTAGTTGCGGCAAACGGGGCCTCCTCTTTGTTGTGGTGCATGGGCTTCTCACTGTGGTGGCTTCTCTTATTGCAGAGCATGGGCTCTAGGCACACGGGCTTCAGCAGTTCTGGCACGTGGGCTCAGCAGTTGTGGCACGTGGGCTCTAGGGTGCAGGCTCAGTAGTTGTGACGCACGGGCTTAGTAGTTCCATGGCATGTGGGATCTCCCTGGACCAGGGCTCGAACCCGTGTCCCCTGCATCGGCAGGGGGATTCTCAACCACTGCACCACCAGGGAAGCCTCATCAAGAATTATTAAATGGGGCTTCCCTGGTGGCGCAGTGGTTGAGAGTCCGCCTGCCGATGCAGGGGACACGGGTTCGTGCCCCGGTCCAGGAGGATCCCACATGCCGCGGAGCAGCTGGGCCCGTGAGCCATGGCCGCTGAGCCTGCGCATCTGGAGCCTGTGCTCCGCAGCGGGAGAGGCCACAACAGTGAGAGGCCCGCATACCGCAAAAAAAAAAAAAAAGAATTATTAAATAGATAAGGTGATATTGGTGCAGGGGTAGACAAATTGACTAATGGAGCAAAATAGAAAGCAAAAAAATAGATCCATTATATAAGCACATATTATACTTTTTTTATAAAGCTAATTTCTCAGGCAAATGGGAGACAGTAGGATTAATCAATTGATGCTGGGACAATGGAATTGATTATCCACAGGGAAAATAAACCGTTCAAGAAAAAAAGAATAGTCTGTTCACTTAAACTACACTAAAATGAAAAACTTCTCTTCATCAAGAGACACCTGAAAGAGAGAAGATGGCTCAAACAGGGAAAGACATATGCCACATATATACAAGGCCAAATAATTAGAATCCAGAGTATATATTTAACTCCTTAAAAAAACCAGTGAGGAAGAGACACACAATCCAACTTAAAACTTTGGAAAAGACTAGAATGCGTATTCTCAAACAAGGAAGCCAGAATAGCTAATAAACTTTTGAAAAGATACCTCATTATGCAATCAAGAAAATTTAAGTTGAAAACAAGATGGAATGTATTTTCACACCCAATTAAAGAATCTGACAAATACCGAAGTGCCAAGGAAGATGTACGTTGATGAGACTTTATACTCTCTCCAGAAGTGTATAAGATTTGACTCAAATACTTCGGAGAGCAATTTGGCATCAGCTAGTACAGTTTAGTTTGAGTTTTACAATACGGCCTGGTAATTTTATTTTTAGGTATATACCACATGGTACCCAGATATGGTTTCAAGAATGTTTATAGCACTTTTTTTTCCTAGAAGAGACGAGAAACACCACAAACATTCATTAAAAGGAAAATGGAGAAATCAATTGTGGTATGGTCCCACAATGGGCTAGAATACAACAGTGAAAATTAACACAGGCCTAGTACACAGATCGTCATGAATGAAATTCACAAATTCTTCTTTCTGGTAAGAGAGAAAAAGCAAGTTGCATAAGAATACCTAACAGCATGATAGAAGTTTTATAGAATTAAACCAAACAGTAAGTAATATATTGTTTAGGGCTATATACATATACGGTAACAGTCTAAAGAAAGGCAGGTGAATGACATGTACGAGATGCAGGAAAGTGATTATGTTTGTGAGAGGGAGGCCGAGCTTCAACGTTGTTGGTCTCATAATATTGTTTTAAATCGAGTTCTGGATTCACAGATGTTTGTTTTATTATTACATTTCACAACTTACATACTTAACGTATTTGTTTCTGAAGCTAAGAAATGGTCCGGGTTAAATGGCCGGGCCGACTCTCTTAGGACTGACGTGTGTCTGGTTTCTGCATGGAAGACACAGACTCAGCTCTGGGAGGAGATGAAGATGCTATTCCCACTACCGACAGCACAGCCAGAAGGGCCGGCATACCAAGTGGACCTTGCCAAGGCAAAGAGACGCTCCCAAAGATGCGAGGTTGGGACTTCCCTTGCGGTCCAGTGGTTAGGGCTCCACGCTTCCACTGCTGGGGGCATGGGTTCGATCCCTGGTCAGGGAATTAAGATCCCGCATGCCACACAGTACAGCCAAAGTGAGGAGAAAAGGTGCACGGTTACGAAGGAAGAATTTTTCCTGGGCTGGAAGGAATATCTGAAGTTAAGTTTTCATTCATTCCTGAAATGCTGCACCATCTTTGAGAAGGAAACTACAGAATCTCGGCTCCTGTCAGCCGAGGACTGTTCACAGCTGGATGGCCTATTTCAGATGTGTGTCCATGTCTGTTCTCATAGACCCTCCAGGCTACCTGCTTCTAAGGTCGGTGCCCCAAGGTATCTAAGTCCCTAAGGAAATGTCTGAGGGACTTCCAGTCGCCAATTCCACAGGTATTCTTGACACCTAACCCATCCAGAGCACCCTTCTGGGTGCTGGGGCTCTGAGATAAGCACGATAAAGTCTTTGCCCTTCAGCACACCTAGTGTGATAGGAGGAGGAGGCGCCCACGAGGAGAGGCCAGCACTCCCTTCGGTCTTGACATCACAGTGAGACACGAAAATGCAGTTCAGGGAAACTACATGTGCTCCCAGCTGCCAGCTGCACTTCTGTACCAGGTGGTTTTTGAATCTCAAAAACAAGAATGATGCCCAGAACGTTTTCTCTCTGGCTCCTCCAAGTTTTCTTATGATTTCTTGCAAAATAAAAAGAAATCACCCTTAAGTCTCCAGTGTCCGTGATGATGTCAGATCAAAGAATGACAATGGGAGGGCTTTTCACAAATCTGGAGGAAGGATGGATCCAGGGACAAGTCTGTGCACATCAGTAGGCGTCCTCAAGTTCCCATCCACCTGACATTCTGCAATGGATTCATTTATTTTGTTCTCAACCAGGCAGATGAAGTCAGGAGGAAGCTGGTAAAATTTCGTGTGTGCTGAAACCCATTTCTTTCTCCTGGCTGGGTCTCTCCTGGGGCCGGCAGGGGGTACCAGAACCCCATTTAGGTGGTGAAGTAATAGGAAAAGGTAGGACACACAGCTGGTCAGCCTCTGGCAGCCAAATGCCCAGGACCAAGTGGGTAGAGGTCACTGCCACCTTCACTGTGGCCCAGCAAGTGGCCAAGGGCCTGGGAGACA
This sequence comes from Phocoena sinus, assembly GCF_008692025.1. Lineage (NCBI taxonomy): Eukaryota > Metazoa > Chordata > Mammalia > Artiodactyla > Phocoenidae > Phocoena > Phocoena sinus. The sequence continues at coordinate 39,122,445 of NC_045781.1, forward strand.
GGGGAGATCACGAGAATTTGAGGAAGCGTATTAGGTACATTTGACAAGACCACAGAACCCTTAAGTCTCGAGAGTAGGAGTCACAGGGAAGCTCTGAAGACAGAGTGTGCAGATGAGAATAAAAACAGGATGATTCGTTGAAAATGTGTACGAGGGGCTCCCATGGCCCCAGCCCCTCTCCCCACACAGTCAGGTGGCCACCCTCTCCACCACCCAGCAAAAGACTCTGGTACTGCTGGTCTCTGGGGACAGCAGGCCAGAGGGGTTCAGGACCCAGTTGACAGGGACAACTTAGGGACGTGGAGAGGCACATACTGAAAACAGGAGGGTTGAGAAGAAGTTGACATCCGGAGCAGGGAGACCAGGACCCCACAGCCCCGAGCCCAAGGGAAGAGGGCTACAGACACTGATATTGGGGGTCCTGGGGCTAGGGGACGAGGTGGCACAGGGGGGAAAGCAAAGCAATTTCCAGATCACGGCTCCATGTCTGGACAACAAAGCCCCAGCTGAGAAGCCCTGCCCCGCACCACACTTATCTTCCTGACCAGCAATCTGACATTTCCCTCAGACACGTGTGGACAACCAAGGATCGCCAAGCAGGGACCTCCCTGGTGGTCCAGTGGTTAAGACTCCGTGCTCCCAATGCAGGTGGCCCGGGTTCGACCCCTGATCAGGGAACTGGATCCCACATGCACGACGCAACTAAAAAGATCCTGACTGCCACAACTAAGACCCGGCGCAACCAAATAAATAAATAAATATTAAGAAAAGAAAAAAGAATCACCAAGCATTTGAGGAAAGTCTCCACCCACAAACAATAAACAAATGAACTAAGAGATACAAGAAGGAAGAAAAATCATGACGTTCACACCCTTGGAGAGATAAGAAAATACTGTATCCATAAAACAGCAATTGTACTCCGTTAAAAAATAACAAAAAAAAATAAAACTTGTAAAATAGAACCAAAAACGGCAAATGGAAGAGGAAAAGTAAAAAAAAAAAAAAAAAAAAGTTAGAGAATCAATCCAGGGAAACAGTATTTGATTGCTAAATGTTCTAGAAAGTAAAAAGAAAGAAAAACAGAGGAAATTATCAAAGGAATAAAAGAATGTCCCAAAGGACATGCATTTCCATATTGAAAGGGTCCATTGAGAGCTGAGCTCAGTGATAGCAAAGATACCAATAAAAAGGCACCTTGTTCTGAAATATCACAACAGCAGGGCGAGAAAGAAAATACTGAAAGTTTCCAGAAAGAAAAAGCAGTTCACAGACAGAAGATCAGTAATTAAAGTGTCACCAACAGCAATGTTGGAACCTAGGAGACAACTGAAAGGTGTGAGCAAAAATAGATATTTGCAGCCTAGAACACTATACCCAGCTAATGATCAAACCAGTGTTCAGGTAGGAAAACAGGTCTTCCTGAGACCTGCATGGTCTTACAAAATGTATCATGCATGTACTCTGAGAGGAAGCCACCTATCCAGTGAGGAAGTAATGAAAACAGAGGAGGAGGGTGGAATCCAAGAAGCAGAAGATGGAGTACAGTAGACGGGAGGGATCGCCCAGGCTGATGGGAGGAAGTCCCAGGATGAGACGGGTGCAGCAAATCTGGAGAGCAACTGTGCCTGACGGAGCCGCAGGGCAGCAGGCTCCGGAGATGAGAGACCACCCGGCAGGTTCACCTCACTGACAGGCACAGCCAGCCTGGGATGCATGGAAAACCCGCAAATGCACAAACAAAGCCATTCTTGCAGCTCTAGACAAAATACGTAGTTGCAGAAGAAAGAAAATATAATCAAGAGACAGTACATGACTCAACTGTGAATAATATTTACATGGTCATAGAAACACTGTTCATTGAACCAAAATGGATGATAAATATATTAGGAGAATCGTTGGGGGGCGGAATATGCGTGTGGGAGATGGTGGGAGAGGGCTGAACCCTCGTCTTCCACAGCAGGAAGCCGACAGGTCACGCCTAATACAGCAAGCATTAAAAATAACAGCACAGGTGTGGTCTTTAGAAATGTAAAGGTGAATATAAAAAGAAACAGCCTAAGAGTTGAAAACTGTTGCCTCCAGGGAACAAGAAGCAGGTGAGAAGGAACCGGTCCGGGGTCTGCTGATTTTATTAAGAGCCTAGTAGATCTGACATTTTAATCTATTCCTGTGATAAAAGTTAAAATTATGCTTGTTTTTACCTGGACTCCCTCACCCCTACACACACACCCTCATGCCTACACACACCCCTCACACACCCACACCCCCTCAAACCCACACACACACCCCTCACACCCATCAGGAGTGGGTCCTGTGAAAATCAGAGGGGAGAGTCCGAGAAGTGTGGAGAATGAACCCACAGACGCTCACAGGACAAAAGCTTGGCCCAGTTCAACCTGAACCTACATTGAACCCTCTTGCCTGTGCTGCATCCAGAGAGCATGTGGCCCATGTAAACTCTGTCCGGCTTCAGCATCTCACCAGGGGCTGACAAGTGCCACCTCGCTTCTCACCACTGTCATTTCTGAATGTTTCTCTCTTAATATCTGAAGGTTTGGGACCATAAAATCCAGCATTCTTTTATAATACAGAACATGTCTTGGCCGAGTGGAGTGTATAAAATCTGGTAATGAGGTACGATAAATCTGCTTTCTGTGAAGATTTGGGGTATATAATCCCCATATTTAATTAACATGCTTGAAACAGCACAAAGCTGCCTGGTTTCAACCCAGCTCTCGCGTGTCCACGTCACCCTCCCTCCGCTCAACGGCCCCAGAGCCGGCACTGCCAGGCAGCGGGGCCCAGCAGAGACCCCACGAGCTGCTTCCCTCGCCCACTCTAGGTCTGGGCTGCTGGAAAGACCTAGTTGCTCATAGCCTCTGCACTGAAAACAGAAACCCGGAAACTATGTTCGGGAATCGGCACAATCCAAAATCAGGGCTGAGCTGTCTCCTTTCTCGGGGTGCAGGGCCCTCTAGCCACCTCCCAGAGATGAGGATGCAGGGCAGGAACGTGGGCGCCTCCCCTGGGGTTGGCTAGAGACCGGGCCCATCCCGGGCACTCCTGGCCCTTCTCTCTCATCTCATTCCCTGGTTCTCAGTCTCGGCACACTGCAACCCCCCTGGTTGGATCTCTCTTCCCCTTAACGATGTCTGGTCTTTGATGGAATGTCACGCTCTCCACTGCACATCCCAGGGGTATAACCGATGGAGTGGAGGCGGGGTCAGCAGTCAGCCAGGAGGAAACTCCTACAGAAGTCGGCCAGGTGAGGGGCAGGGAGGGTGAAGGAAAGCAAGCAGAGGACAGCATGGAGGGAGCGGTGGAAACAAGGCAGCAGCACATCCATCCCTTCTGGTGACCATCACCAGCCCATCCACAGGTCTGTGCACCACAGGCAGAGAAACTTTGATTCAGTGTGTGGTGTTTTTGTCTGTTTGTTTGAGCAGAATGGCATTCAACTGTTTTAAAGGAGAAAGTATACTCCAGTATCTGCTATGACTTTGGTCTGGGCCTCTCTGAACCTTCTCCCAGTTTTACAGGGGATGTTTTTGTCCAGATCCGTCTATTGGCAAGGATGGAAAAGTGGATTCATTCTTAGGGCTCCTGCCAGGCTGAGAGGAGCATGCAGAGTCTCCTCCAGGGTGACAAGAAGTTGGGAGGGCAGTGATCCAACCACCGGATCCAACAGAGAGACAGAGTCCCAGCTGTCCAGCTCCAGGCCTCCACACCCAGCGTGGCTACGTGCAGGGCCCGACATTCCCATCCCGGGAAGGGCAAAGGCTCCGCAGCCACTTTGCCTACACCTGGCTCTGGGACATCCCAGAGTCACTTAATATTTCTAACTCAGTTTCTTCTTCCATAAAATGCTTTGTATTTTTTTTGATGGAAGAATAAGCAACACTGCCCAAGGGAAGCCTCTAGCTCAGAGCATGGCATGTGGTTTGCTCTCTTTCATCTGCCCCTCCCCTCCTGAAGGGTGCGTCTTAAATATCTTCTGTCAGGGAATCATCATCTTTGTGAGCATGCACTGCTTTTTTAAAGATTTATTTATTATTAATTTATTTATTTTTTTTTTTGGTTGAGGCATGTGGGATCTTCTGTGGTGTGTGACTTCTCTCTAGTTGTGGCATGCGGGCTTTTTCTCTTCTCTAGTTGTGGCACACAGGCTCCAGGGCATGTGTGTAGTTGTGGCACGCGGGCTTAGTTGCCCCGCAGCATGTGGGATCTTAGTTCCCTGACCAGGGATCAACCCACGTCCCCTGCATCGCAAGGCAGATTCATTACCACTGGATCACCAGGGAAGTCCCATGAGCATACCTTTTATTTTTGTAAACAGAAATCACTTGAGGGCCAAACTGCTGACGAATTAGGGAGATTTTGATGTTGGTTCTGACACTGACAAGACACGTGGCCTTGGGCAAGTCACTTCCACCCCTGAGCCTCAGTTTCCTCATCTGTGAAATGGGGATGCCTGGCTCAATCTCTTTGAAGGCCTTTCCATTTGAAGTTGTAAATGTATGTCTCCCTTAGGGATCCACTATCCACTGATCAGTGCACAGAAGTTGGATAAACTAGTTTTGAGGCTGTCTTGAAATAAGAACCACTTTGCATACCCACACACAGACGTTCCAAGAAATAAGCGGTCACCCATAGAAACCAGGACTTTCAAGATGCCAACTGAGAGGCGGCAAATGTGTGTGTCTGTGCTTTTAGCACAGGTAGATTCATTCACGATCAGAAGCAGAACTTGACAGTAACAGCTCGAAGGCGACGCTGTCCCACTTTAGCTGAAAACATCAAGTGACTTGTGCAACTCCACGGCCACTTAGGGCAGAGTCGCTCATGCCAGGATGACAAAGTCCCCTGCCCCACCCCAGTCCCATCCACCACACTCACTCTGAACAACGTTTCAACCCTTTGATCCCAATTTCGAATAATTAAGGTGGCTTCTGTGGCATCGTCAAACGGCTCAGCGTCTGAAATCAGAAATGACGCTCAGAGGCCTGTTGGGAGCGATGCCAGTTTGGGGGAGGGGGGCGGATAATTAAGGAAATCATGGTGAATTAAGCTTTCTGCAATGAGGCACAAACATCTTCTCATGAAAAGCAACATCATGTTAGCTTATGTTTTGCCAGAGAGAAAGGCAGGGCCTATCCTTGGGGGTTTCAGCCTGGTAAAACACACCTGGCAACTAAGCCAAATATTTAAGGGTCATTAAAATCCCAAACTCCCCGTGCCAAGAACTTTTCTCCTTTGTTATTCAAGTGCGGAGCAGTTATGGAAAATGCCTTCCATATGGCTTGTGCTGCCGCGCTCCTATTTACTTCATCAAATCACTGCTTTGAAAGAGCTATTTGATGTCAAAGATGCGTTAAGATTTTATAGACTTTCCCAATCCAGCTTTTAAAGATGCCCCCTTTGAACCAGAAACGCTTGCCAGGAGTAAACAGAACTAAAACCACGAGGGGTCAAGGGCTTTGTTGGAAACAAAGACCCCAGCCTGATCAAGGGCTTTCAAAGGTTTGGGTCAAACATGCATTTCCAGCTGCTTGCCAAAAAGCTCCACCGACGATCATGTTTCCCACATAAGTTACATGAAGATCAATGTTTTCAATGTTCTCATATTTTATTAATAATGTATATAACACCCTCACCCACCACCTCCCACCAAGAAACAAGGACACAAGATAGTCACGTGCTTAAAATATGAACAGACTTCAGAACGTCAGAAAATTTATCTTTAAGCCATAAATCGGAATTCTTTCCAGCGAGGGTTTTGCAGCCTTGAGAGAAAAAGCAGACAGACATAGACCTTGGAAAAGCTCCCAGGGCCAGAGTGAACAGACCCTCCAAGATACCCACAGCTAGAAGAGCATTCGAGAGTAGCTCTCATTTAATAGATGGGGAAACTGAGGACCAGAATGCAGGGTCAGCCAATAATAGGACCAGAGCTCCCAAATTGGTCCCTTTATTTCTCCACTGCCTTCACCTTTATCCAATTCTAAATGGTCTCTTCCTTGACAGCCTCCTCCCAATTCCCCCACATCCTCCCTTCTCCCCATCATATCCCCCACCTACCAGAGCAGCCAGGGTGATGTCTGTAAAATTGGATTCAGGTCCTATCACTTCTCTGTTCAAAACTCCTCAGCATCCCGACTCCCCAACCTTCTACCATGCCTACTCACCCAGCATGACTGTCCCCCACTCACCTGCCCACCCTCACCACGTGCCGATAACCCCTACTCACTCTGCTCTACCCACACTACTACCTTCCAGCCCCTCGAGCCCACAAAGGTCATTTCTGCCCCAGGACCTTTGCACTTGCAGTTCCTTCTGCCAGAAGTGCTTTTTCCTTCTCTGCATAGCTTATCTTTCAACTCTCAGCTTAAGCCACACCTCTCCAAAGAGCTCTTTCCTGGTTATTCAATGTAAAGAACCCCCCATGACCTTCGCTGACTCCTGTCTCTGCACATTTATCAACTGAGGCCATGAAAAGAGGGACTATGCGTTGTTTCTCCACTGTAACTCCTTTGCCCGGCACAGTGCCTGGAATATAACAGGCACTCGGTCAAGCATAATTTATCGATAATAAGTCTCCGATCTCCCAGCCCCAGGCTCCTTCAATTAATGGGAGAAGATTCTCAAGAAGAGGCCAGTGCCTGTGTTTAGAACACAACTCTGTCCTCTGTCTCTCTTTTTCTCTCTCCCTGATGCTGCCTTCTCCTCACCCCATTCCGGGGCCCTGCCTTCTTATAAACTGCCTTCACTCACTCCCCATCTGTTCCCACGTCCCCCGATCTCAGGCTCTCCCAGCAGTTCACAATACAACCCCTTCAAAGCAAGTCTTGAAATTTAATTGGAATCCGAAGATTCAAAATATCGGTAACTTTTCATGGTGGAAAGTGAGGCAGCCACGTGATGCGGGAGCTGCAGGGGGAAGCGGGGGATGGAGCACGGAGCCTGGAGTCTTTCCCCCGAGGTTCCAAGTCCCTGCTTTCTCCGTCCCTCAGAGAACTGAAGCTAATTAAATTGCCTTCTGATGGCCAATCCCTCACCTTGTCTTTAAGTGGCTTCTTCATTTCCCATGTATCTTTCTGGAAGTTGAATTATTTTTTATTTGTATTTTTGTGTGGAGTAAAATAAAACTGGCTTGAGATAAAATGTATGTGAATTGCAACGATTATACAGTCAATTTCCCTCTTTGCCAGGAAGTCCTGATGGAGGTAGATGAATATCTCAGCCCAAAAGCTTGTAAAGAAAATCAGAAATCTACAGCTCGAGCATTTATTCCCTTAGTCATTCCACAAACATTTTTTGAGAGCCTAATATGTCCCAGACGTTTTACTGGGGCTCCTGTGATGAACAAGACCCGCGTGACTCCCAGGAAGAAGGCAGGCAGTGGGCAGGTTATCACTCAAGCACTCACTCAGGGCTGACTGTGTCTGGCGAAGGTCACGTGACAATGTGAGACTGTATCACATGGAACCTGTTCTAAGCTGGCGAGTTGGAGGCACCTTCCCTGGGGAAGCAGCAGTTGAGATGAGGTCTGTGCCTGGGAGACAACCGAAGAAACTGTCACATGAGCACTGGCCACAGTCAGGAGGACCCAGCCTCCAAGCCCAGCTCTCCAGCACCATCCAGTTATGCGATCCTACGCACACCATCTTCCCTCTCTGTTGTACCCCCTTAAGCTTCCAAATCCTTCTGCCCACCCTTCCCCTCCCCCTACCACTTCCCCAGTTCAATTCCTTTGATCTTTGCCTTGCATTAATATTCTAACCACCCCTAACCCAGTGTCCCTGGCCCCAGATCTTCTATTCTCTATTTCTGGCCCTCTCCCTGAAGCACAGTCCCAGGCGCTTGGGGGCCAGGATGTCCTGGAGCTGGACAGCACCCAAAGGAACACATTCATTTAGGAAAGATCCTACAGAGAAGCTCAACCTGGTGCCATGACAACCAGGTGGAAAGGAAATGTGGAGCAGGAAAGGCTTGCAGGGGGTGGGAGGGATAGGGAGAGGGCAGGAGGAGGCCCAGTGGGGACGGGGTCCTGGCAGCAGAACACAGGTGAGCAGACACAACCACCAGGTTCCGCGCAGCATCAGGACCCCCTGAGCCCCTCTGTTCTCATAAGCAGGCACAACCTTCTTCCTCAAGGCCCATCGGGGCCCACAAGTGAGTTTAAATTCAAGGGAACAGAGAGAAACATATTCAAAAGAGTTCAAACATTCCCCTAGGAAGGATTCTGGCAAGAGACCTGTTCTGAATCCATGATATCCTGGGGGTAAAGGAGAGAGAGAAATAAGACAAGGGAAGTATCTCTGAAAGGAGCTCTGACCCCAGCCTCAGAAACAGAAACTGGCTTTAAGCCTTTGAATGCTCCAGTAAAAAGAATGTGTAAATAATTTAGCTCCCCAAATAGTAGATTCTAAACAGCCAACACAGCCTGCTGAGAGGAGGGCTGTGGAGGCTCCAAGGAAGAGAGGGCTCTGGACTGAGTCCCATGAGGGCTGGGAGCAGGGCTGCTGGCCGCCGCCAGACCTCCAGCACCTGCAAGGTCCCCGGACCACGGCAGGTACACAGGGGCTATCCAAGTGGATCAAGCCAAAGTGAACAAACAAAGGAGTACATGGCTTATCCTTGGGGAAAACGCACACACACACAACACATGACCATAAACATGGTCCAGTTTTGCCACCACTGCCGGCTCCCCTGCCTGTCACCCACAGGTAAAGGAAATCCCTTCCCAGATCCCGGGTTTCTGCAAACATATGCTAGGAAGCATCTTGTAGTAGTCACTTATAAATAACAGATAAAACTCAAAACAATAAGAAAAGTGGGGATAGGGGTGATTTTTAGTGTCTTTCCAGGCTATCTCACTCCTTAGCTTCCTTCTGCAGGTCAATTCCATCCTCTCTGGCGTCCCATGACTCCACCTGCCTGGAAGGGGGACTGGCTGCATCCAGGATCTTTATTTAACATCCCAGAGGCAGAAAAGAAAATCTCTTCCTTCTCCAGTATATATAAGACCTAGGGAAGAAACTTAATGGTTGGTTTGGGTCGTGTGCCCAGCCCTTGGACCAAGCCTTTGTGGCCAGGGGAAGAGTATTCTCATTGGCTAGGCGTGGATCAGCCACAGGCTCCTGTGGTCAGAGGAGCTGGTTCTGTAACTGACAACCCCACAAGAATTACACGGAATGGGCCAACGGGGTGTACCTCCCAAAGGAAGGAGTCTGCCATAACCATCATTAGCAGCAGGAGGAGGAGGAAGAAGGGGAAGGAAGGTGCGCTAGACAGATAAGACCAATAGATGCCCCCACCCACCATATCCTTCATACTCACAGAACCCTTCATTACTGCTGCAGGCACTCGGACGAAAGAACAGAAGGGACAATCACTCCGTAGCATCTTAGATAAAATATGCTTTCAACTGTTCTTCTCCTAGCAAGGAGGCCAAGTGCCACAGCACAGAAAATATAAGCTATGGAGTTGGACAGGTCCAAGTTCAAATCTCAGCCTCAAAACATGCTTGCTATGTAATCTTGGGCAAGTTGCTTAAATTCCATGAGCTCCATTTCTTCATCTGCAAAGCAAGCAGCAAGACCCAACACATAATATGTGCTGAGGAGTAAATGAGAAAAAATATATAAAAGACTTGGTGGGGCTTCCCTGGTGGCTCAGTGGTTAAGAATCCGCCTGCCCATGAGGGGGACACGGGTTCGATCCCTGGTCCGGGAAAATCCCACATGCAGTGGAGCGGCGAAGCCTGTGCACCACAACTACTGAGCCTGTGCTCTAGAGCCCACGAGCCACAACTACTGAGCCCACATGCCACAGCTACTGAAGCCCGTGCGCCTAGAGCCCATGCTCCACAACAAGAGAAGCCACCGCAATGAGAAGCCCGCGAACTGCAACGAAGAGTAACCCCTGCTCGCCGAAACTGGAGGAAGCCCGCACACAGCAACGGAGACCCAATGCAGCCAAAGATAAATAAATAAAAAAATTTTTTAAAGACTTGGCATACATTGTCTGACACGAAGATGTCAATAAACATTTGCTCAATGCGTGAATTAATTAATTTGAACTTCACAGGTCAGAGGGGACTTGGCTGGCCTGTCCTACTTCCATCACTCAGGAGCAGAATGAGTTTTTCTTTTCATAAAAACTGATGGAGGCATAAACTTCTAGGAGAGGAAAAACTCCAAGTGGCCATGTGTGGGTCTTAGATGCTATAACTGTCCCCATTTTATAGATGAAGAAACTAAAGCTCACAAGACAAGAAACGTAATCCTCTAAAAGGAAATCATAGTACTCTGACCAAAAGGAAGGGAGGTAATATTAGAATAAGGGCCTATTTTAAACCGTGGTTAAGCTGTCAGGAATTGGCTAGTTACTACTCTCCATACACCAGCAGGATGACAAAACCTCCTTCCATCTGTGTGGAAAGCACGCCTCCTCCAGACATCACTTGACCTGAGGCTCACCTTCGCACTCTGAGAAGAGAAGACAGGCACTGTTAGATCCTTTACAGATGGGGAAATAAGCTCAGAAAGTTTAAGTCATTCAATCATGGTCACATAACCATCGAATAGTCAAATCCACGGGTCAAAACTGGCTCCGTCTGTGAGAAGAAAGGTAGAACCGAAATAGCCATGGCGCTGTCTGTTCATCATATATAGCAGCAAGCGATTGGTACTAACACAAGCATAAAGTCTGAGCACAGGAATGATCTTGAAGGCAGTGGACACACCCTCTTCCCAACTTGGGAAGGTTCCTTCAGCCTCCCGGAGATGTGAGGTAGAGGCACAACCAGAGTTACAGACACACCCTACAACCATCCCCAGCGCGGCAAAGAATGGCAAATAGACCACCAACTCGTCAGCAAACATATCAACCCAGGTGTGATTCTTTCTTTTTTTTTTTTTTTTTTTTGGCTGCATTGGGTCTTCGTTGCTGTGCACATGCTTTCTCTGGTTGCGGCGAGCGGAGGGCTACTCTTCGTTGTGGTGCGCGGGCTTCTCATTCCAGCGGCTTCTCTTGCTGAGGAGCGCCGGCTCTAGGAGCGCGGGCTTCAGTAGTTGTGGCTTGCAGGCTCAGTAGTTGTGGCGCACGGGCTTAGTTGCTCTGCGGCATGTGGGATCTTCCCGGACCAGGGCTCAAACCCACGTCCCCTGCATTGGCAGGCAGATTATTAAACACTGTGCCACCAGGGAAGTCCCCAGGTGTGATTCTTAAAAATGAAAAATTTTTGGTCTACAACATGCCTCACACTGTAATAAGGAATTTAAGATTATAGTATGCTAGAGCAAGACGTGTAAATTGTGATAAATGCATCTGTCAATGAGGAGATGTTTCACAGTTCAAGACCTTGAGGTCTAAGTCTTGGACCATTGCGTATGAAAAGGATCTGGCTACAACATCACCTCCTACACCTTCCCGGAGACTGGACCTTTCCCCACATATGTAAACAGAGGGACCATTTAATTTATTGTCCAGATCGAAACACTTTTAAGAGTCGAGGGGGATGTTACTAATCACGATGCCATGACCACAGATAAAAACCAGGACTGTCATGGGCAAACCAAGACAGTCACCCTAGTTAGAAGGAACAACTGAAAATCATTCAGTCACAGAGAGCTAATGTCGAATGTTGTATGCCTTGCTGAAAACATCTCCCCTCTTCACCAGTCTTTTTTGACCTCGATTTCTCATGTGATTCCTCAACAGAAATTGTTCAGAGTAAAGTGCAGATAAACATATATTCTGAGTAAAGGTTTTACATGATTGCTAATTTAGTTAAAATGGCTTTTGAACATTGTCTTTGGATAATCCAAGTTGGCTACAGAACAGCAGCACAGTGGGAGGCTAATGGAGATTTAGCCACCTGCGGCTAATTGTCGTTTCTTTGGGTTTCCTTTCTAAATCATTTTCTTTTCTGCCTTTGAATCCCTATTTCCATTTATGTCAGGTCTGGCCCAGTCACAGCTCCATCCCAGCCTCCTCTGAGGTCAGAAGGGCCCAGGTGGACAGCAGAGCAGTGGGATCTGGACAGAGCTGGGCCTACAAACCCTGTCACCCATCCAGATGGAAAAAGAGCCCCTTGACACAGAATCCTGCAGAAGCAGCTCTTCCGTGGCAAGGATGTAGGCTATTCACATCCAACGCTGCCAAGTCTGACTTTCTAACATTCCCCCCACTGAGGTCTCACAGGAAGCCTTTTCAACCTGCAAGTCATTCAATCCCCAAACTCCCTTCCACTCGACGGCCAGAACTCTATTTTCTTGCCCCAAACATCCTTACTTTTTGATGACGGGGAAAAAAGTCAACAGAGGAGAGGAAATCTAAATAAAATGAGCTAAATAACACTGTGGCCACCTCTCAAAGGCGAATTCTGTGATTCAACAGTGCCAGGCATGTTCCAGAACTGGGGATGACGCTTCCTTCAAAGATGGCCCCGTGGGAACCACGCCAACTTTTGCTGGTCAGAATTTGTATCCTCCTAAGTTCTTAGGTGTAGGGAGGAAAGGTCCATTTAAACAAGGATATCTGAAAGCTGTGACCTGAGATTCTTCTAGAATTAGTGGCTCTTCCAAAAGTTTTCTATAAGAATTAGTTAGGTGAACCTTAGAAGTGGGTTTCTGGAGTTGGGCCATAAAGGATAAGTAAAGGAGTGCAGGAGTTAGGCATAAAAATTGGAAAGAGTAAAAAGCCAACCAGGAAAAGAGACGGTGAGTATATCAGAACAAATTTATAAGTCTCTGCCGATTTGAAGGAGCATAAACAATTTCTGAGATGTGTGGAACACTGGGTGATGGCAGAAGTTCAGACAGAAGCCGAAGAATCATAGTTTAGTGATCTTTAGTCTATGCTGCCTAGAGCCCCTGGGTTCCAGGAGACGCTCCTGGGCTCCCCTCAGGTGGGGATGTGACTGAGTGATGGGCCAAAGGGGTTCTGAACAGGGCTCTGATGCCCCCGCCCCACTTCATTCCATGTACATCCGAACTCCAGGTAAGATTTCATCTGAGTAAGAGTCAACTGCTGAAAGATTTGGTGATCAAAGATTCTAATTTAATACCTGACAGAACTAAACCAGGGAGTGAATGGACTTGCCAAGGTGCAACACAAAAGTAATAACACGACCAAAATGCAATCAGATCCTCTGGCTCTGATCCAGTACTTTTTCTATTACACAATTTGATGTGAGGATCTTCCCAGAATCAAATGAAAAAGTGAAAGAGGCCAAAAAATAGGACCATAATTTTTCCCATCGTTGGCCAAGAGAACTCTGGTCCTAAACATCACACACACACACACACACACACACACACACACACACCCTTCACCTAGGAACCTGGGAAACCTGTCACACTAACTTCAGCGCTCAGTGGTACCAAATACATGTGTCTTATAGGCAGGGTGTGCAAAGAATCATTTTGACCTGTCTGACCTTATAGGCAAAGAATCATTTTGACCCGTTTAATCAACAGGAAATGGACAAAATATTAATGGTTATTTACAACACCCACCACCTTCCTGGTCCCCCAAAGACAGATACATTCATAACAGAATCTTCAATTTTGTCGAGTGTGGTGAAAGAAAGAAAGATCAACTGGTGAAGATAAAAAAAATTCCTAAATTGCTTGCAATCAGGAGTCCAAAATCACAGTCCGTGGACCAAACCTACCTCACTTCCTGTTTTGTTCTATTTTGTTTTGTTTTGTTTTTGCAGTACGTGGGCCTCTCACTGTTGTGGCCTCTCCCGTTGCAGAGCACAGGCTCTGGATGCGCAGGCTCAGAGGCCATGGCTCACGGGCCCAGCCGCTCCGCGGCATGTGGGATCTTCCTGGACCAGGACACGAACCCGTGTCCCCTGCATCGGCAGGCGGACTCCCAAGCACTGCGTCACCAGGGAAGCCCCACTTCCTATTCTTTTAAATAAAGTTTTATCCAAACACAACTATGCCATTCATTTCCTTATCTCTGGCTGCCTTCGAGTTATAAGGGCAGAGCTGAGCCACTGTGACAAAGAACCTATAGCCCAGAAAACCTAAAAATATTTGCTATCTGGCCCTTTACAGAAAAGCTTGATGATCCTTTCTCTAAATTAAAGGTCTACAGAAATCAGAAGAGCCCAGGAGAGCCCAGGAGAGAGGAGGAAGCTGGAGGAACACAGCCTGAAAGGGAAGAACAAAGCAAGATAGTTGAGAGAGAGAGAGGGAAATAGGGGTGGGATGATCTGGCAGCTGCCGTGGAGAGAAACTGGAAAATGAGATGGTAAGATGGATTTTTAGAGTTTCACTGTGGAATGCGCATAAATGTATTCCTTTGACCCCTGCTGAGAAGAGGGCTTCAGTTAAAACAACTCAGCATCATTTTTCAAAACTTTTGAGAATGTATTTGTGATTTTTACTGATGCCAAGTTCTGTGAGATTTGCCTACAGACAGAAGGTGCTGACTGAATGCAAGGACAACCTGAGGAGGGTTGGTTATGTTTGGGTAAAAAAAAAAAAAAAAAAAGTTTCTAAAAAAAGGCCTACTAATAAACATACAGAAATTAATTGAGACTGTATCCCCCTGTCTCTTCCCAGGGCCACTCCACCCTGGCCGTGAGATGACTACAGATGAGACGAATCCATGGCGGGCTCAATGCAGTACTGACAATGACTAACAAAGGAGCACTGGATATGTTTTCAGATACTTCTGTTTATTGCCTCATTGAACCTGGAAGAGAACCCTAGCAGGACGCACTGTTATTACCCCCATTTTACAGATAGGAAACCGAGGCTCAGCGAAGGCAAGTGGCCACTGATAGAGCCAAAGTAGAGATATAAACCTGACTCCAAGCAGCCAGCACTCATGGTTGGCCTCCTTCCCCACTTTGAGAGGATTCTGGGCCACATGTTCAACCCAAAGATGCTAGCCAGATGCCTGCCCTGTTGTCAAAGTCCAACAGCCCTCACAGACCAGCTCATCCTGGAACGTCCTGAAGGCCTGGGAGGGGAGCCCAGCCCTGTTTTTCATCCTCTAAACCACACATTCCTCCTCCACTATTTTTCCCCTCCTTTTCCAGGGAACCCCTCTGTTTCCTGCACCACACCATGCTGTCCTGGCAATGTTTCTTTAATTCCTACTCCCTTTCCATGGCATTATTTTTATGCATTCACTCCCCAGAACTGAAGACTATTTATGAAGACACATATAGCACAATCACAAAATATTAGGGGTCAATGAGAAATGTGTGCTTGCGAGGAACTACAGGACCGGCCCTGATAAAACAAAGCATTCCATAAAGTCTCGTACTGTTGCAAGAGATCAATCAGGCATACAGTTTGAGTTTCCTAGCAGCCAGCCCGAAGAGGAAATCTATGTCCACACAACTGAAGCAGCGTGATTTTTTTTTTTTTTTTTTTTTCTGAGAGGCACAAGTATCCCCCCTTCCTAAAACAAGCAAGTTCCTTCTCCCACGAGTCCTCCTTAAGAGGACACCGTGGTATGGAATGAACATGATGGCCAGCAACATTTTCGAGTAAATCCTCTGAAAATTCTCACCAGGCCCTTCCTTCTTTACTCAACACGTTCAGCAAGATTTAGTCCACATTTAACAGTTATCTGTTGAGTGCCTACTCTGAGCCAGGCACTGCTCTAAGGATCAGGGGTTCACTGATGAACAAGAGAGGCAGTGGCGTTACCCCCATGAGGCGGAGGGTGGTATGGTAGCTGCCGTCTAACCAAAGATCCAGTAAAAGCATTCAAACCAGAGGGAGGGCACGGTGTAAACGTCACTGTTGCGTAGCTTTCAGAGATCTAATGACATTGGGTGTGAGATACTAGAGAGAGGTCACTGGGCTAGGCGTGGCTTGCAGCCTCAGATTTCTGAGTGCTAGTACATACAAATAGGTGTCTGTATACATACGTGATGATACAGACAGACAGACAACATGAAGCATTTTAGAAACCTGCCCCTCTCCCTACTGCCTTGCACAAGCCTGCCTGGAACACTTACCAGCCTGCTGGCCTCTGCAGGGTTCTAAGTGCTGACTTAGGAAAGGATGAAGGGACCATTATCCTTCAAGCAATTCCCCACCAGCATGTAGCAGATTCCTGAACGTTGATTGTGTTATAAAAAGAACCTTTTTTTAAAAAAGAGTAAAATTGTTCCTCAACCATCTGGAACAGATGCTAGGGGCCAGCAAAAATACCTAGAGGAGATTTTTCTCCCCCAGTTTGAGATTTCACAAGGAAAAAAAAATACATCTCAGAATCTTTAAGGTTAAAAAACAAAGTAGGGGACACCATCCTCAGTCATCTTGCTTTAGATCTAAGACTCTGGCTTTCTTCAATTCTCAGGGCGATCGAATGAAATTCATTCTGGCAGGCGAGACGCCAGGAATTCCACAAGTGTCTGCGTCGCCAAAGGATGGACATTTTATCAAATGAACAATACTCCGAAGACTTCAGGCGTCTCAGTTTGCAATCTGTCAATTCGGAACTTGGAAAAGGGTGGGCTGTGGGGGCCTGAAAGCTGAGACCCTATATCTGAGAAGAGATAAAACTTCAAAGCCATCCCGTGGGAAGAGACTTAATTTCACAGTCAGCCAGGGAATGCAAGAGAGAAGGAAAAGGGGGATAGAAACCCTCAGGAAGAACACATACTCCTAACGCGCTTCCACAGGAGGTGATGCAGGATTGCATTCCCCTGGTGGAGCCGCGCTGTATTTGTTTTAAGGCCCAAGTACAGCTGGAGTGTTTGTAAAGGGAATGCTACAAACATGAGCCACGATGTCTGTCTGTAACTCCAGGTGTTTGCAGTGCATCAGAACGCTGGGCTCTGGAAACAATTCTGATGTAAATTTCACCTCTCACCACACCCAAACGAGTATTTATCAAAAAAAGAAAACAAGGGAGAATAGGGAGGGCTTGCTTTGGGGAATTCTAATTAGGTCAGAGTCCAGTGTGAGCGCCATCCCTGCAGATGAGCAGAGTCGGGCCACCACGAAGGTCACCATTCCCCTGGGATACGAAAGGAAGAAAGCCAGGGAGAGAGAAAAGGATTATTAACAGAGCATGAGCTCTGTGCCAGACACTGTATTTGTCACCTATCGCTAATAACAAATCATCCTAAAATTTAGCAGCTTCATCACATGGATTTTTCAGAGTTTCTGAAGGCCAGGCGTGGCTTTGCTGGGTGCCTCCGGCTCAGGGCCCACCACAGTCTGCAATCCAGGTATCAGCAGGGGCTGCCGTCATTATAAGGTTCCACTGGGGAGAGAGCTGGTTCCAAGTTCACTACCATGGCTGTTGGCGGGCCTCTGGTGCCCACCGGCGGTCTGCTAGAGACATCAGTTTCTTGCCACATGGGCCTCTTCATAGGACAGCTCATAACACGGCAGGTGGCCTCCATCAGAGCCAGCGAGGGAGAGAGTATAATGGGGTGCCCAAGATGGAGGGCACAATTTTTTGTCACCTAACCTTGGGAATGACATCCCATCACCTTTGCCATATTCTTTTCATTAGAAGTAAATCACTAAGTCTGGCCCCTATTCAAGAAGAGGGGATCACAGAAGGGCACAAACAGAAGGTGGAGAAAACTGGGGGCCTCCTTAGAGCCTGCCAACCACGCAGGGCCAGGCTTTTCAGATCTGTTTATTGAAAACAAACACAACATTGAGGAAAGTATCCTTTTCCTAACTGTGCAGACTGTGTAGCTGAGGCCATGGATGCTTGAATGAACTAAGGACAACCTTACAGCTCTGCGAGCAGCAGAGCCAGGATTCAAACTGAAGAACCCATACACTCCCTGTAACATCACACAAAGGGAAGCAGAAAGCTACAAAGGGGATTTTCTTTTACTCACTTCCTTAGCACTTTCTTCCTCATCATAGAGGAAACCACTTTCTTTTAAGGGCAAATTAATACCCAGTGTGGCGCAACAGTTTCCCACAGATGTGTTTGTTTGATTTGCCGCTGAAATTCTTTTAAGATATTTTGCATGGAGAGGTAAACTATTACATAAAGGATGGGTAAACAACAAGGTCCTACTAGATGGCACACGGAACTATATTCAATATCCCGTGATAAACCGTAACAGAAAAGAATACCAAAAAAGAAAAGAATATACGTGTCTAACTGAGTCACTCTGCTACACAGCAGAGATTCGTACAACACTGTAAATCAGCTATATTTCAATTAAAAAATAGATTAAAAAAAATTTTAAGATATTTTGCTGGAGACTCTATTAAACAGTTAAAAGTTTATCTGCTGTAGTGCAAACAGCAAGTGGGGAGGTGAAGTGGAGTGGGGATGGGATATGTCTCTATCCACTCAACCTCCCTCTAACTCTTAGAGCCCTGAGGATCTGAGAAGTCGGTTTGAAAACATCCCAGTACAGTAGAAACTACAGTAAAATCTACGAGTACAGAGCTTTAGAGTCAGAAAATCATCACGTACCAGCTGAGAGCTATTAGGCAAATCTCTCCAGTCTCAGCCTCCCTTCCCTCACCTGGAACAGCGGGATAATGGTAATGCCTACTCCACACTGTGGGATAAAAATCCCAGAGAGCCCTGGGTATGTGCTAGTTAATGCTACTTAACAAATGCTAGTTTATATGTTCAAACTAAAGCATTAGTAAGTACCGAGATACTATTAGACTTGTCGTCTAGAAAGGGAAAAAAGCAAGTGCCTCAGATGCCAGATAAGATTGATGCTGTGAAACACAAAAGTCATGGAAAGAATATTAAATCCTACACATAAAGAATGAGTGGGATATTTGCTTTCTAGCCATGAAGGGATAACTGATACCAGATTTTGCTTCTATTGTAAATAACTAGAAAACTGGATAGGACACATTAAATAACTGACTTCAGATGTAGGTAACAGGCAGTACATGACTGCTAGGCTTGAGGGAAGGGAAACAAGTGAGGAGAGGCCCATTGGTGGCCCCGACTGCCTTCTGCCTGGGTGATGCATTAGGACACAGGGTAGAGGCATGGGACCGGGAGAGGGAATCGAAGGAGAACGTGATACCTCACTGGGGTGAGACGACAAAGAGTTGAAGGTGACTGAGATCGCTGGAAGTTTTAGGTCAGGTACTGGACAGAATTTATCGAAGGAGAGAAACTCCAAAATCTTGCATAAGAGTCCTCTTGAGTCTTTGGCCAAATACTAAGCTCTGAATGCACAGGGCAAGACCCCAGGAGGCCAAGTAAGAAACTACTAACGGGAGAAAAGAACTTCTGAAAAACTCTGAGCTGACCTCCCCGCCGCCAAAGTCACACAGGGCCAAGAGTTCCAACCACTGAGGGTGGAGAGACTTTGTTCAACTCCATGGGCATTCAACAAACAGACTAAAAGGGCCACACTTTAGAAATATGGTTAATCTAGCCCTAGACCCACCCAAGGCTTTTTTTTAAAGCCTTGAGTGAGTTAAGAGCTCTTCAAGTCAATTCACTTTCTGCTGGAAAAACACCACTGTGAAACAGACATCAAAATCTAGACATCCAAGAACTTAGCATCCATAAAGTAGAGCATACAATAAAAAAAAAATCTAGACATGCAAAGAAGCAGAAAACGAGATGCACAGAAGAAAAATCAGTCAAGAGAAACAAAGTCAAAAAAGACAAGAGAGGACAGAATTAGCAGGAAAAACTTTTTTAAGTAGCTCTTAAATTCAAGGACTTAAAGAAAACCAGAATATAAGAACAAATAGAAAATCTCAGTTGAGTAATGAAAGCTACTGAAAACAAACAGACAAAAAAACCACACTACACACCTATTAGGATGGCTAAAATCCAAAACACTGACAATAAGAAACGCTGATGAGGATGTGGAGCAGCAGGGACTCTCACTTGTTGCTGGTGGGAATGCAAAACAGTGCAGCCACTTTGGAAAACAGTTGGGTGGCTTTTTTACAAAGCTAAACATAGGCTTTCCATATGATCCAGCTATCATTTTCTTTGGTATTTACCCAAATGAGTTGAAAACTTATGTCTAAACCAAAACCTGTATATGATTGTTTATAGAAGCTTTATTCATAATTGCCAAAGCTTGGAAGCCACCAAGATGTCCTTCAATAGATGGACGAATAAACAAACAGCATACAATGGACTATCATTCAGCAGTAAGAATAAAATCAGCTATCGAGCCACAGAACGACGTGGAGAAATGTTAAATGCACATTGCTAAGTGACAGAAACTAGTCTGAAAAGGCTACATATTATGATTCCAACTAAATTACCTTCTGGAAGAGGTAAAACTATGGAGACAGTGGTTGCCAGGGGTTTGGAGGAAGATCTGAGGGAAGGGATAATAGGTGGGGCACGGGGGGATTTTAGGGTGGTGAAACTATTCTGTATGATACCATAATGGTAGATGCAGCCATTATGCATTCATCAAAACCTATAGGACCTGGCAACACAAAGAATGAACCCTAATGTAAACTGTGAACTTAGTTAATAATAATGTGTCAATACTGATTTATCAATTGTAATAACATGACACTAATGCAAAGTGTTGATAGAGGAAACTATGTACTTGGGGGTGGGGGGTAGTATATGAGAACTCTGTATTTTCTGCATACTTTTTCTATAAACCTAAAACTGCTCCAAAA
Source organism: Phocoena sinus (assembly GCF_008692025.1). NCBI lineage: Eukaryota > Metazoa > Chordata > Mammalia > Artiodactyla > Phocoenidae > Phocoena > Phocoena sinus. The sequence continues at coordinate 39,143,048 of NC_045781.1, forward strand.
AATAAAACATTATTTTTTTTAAAAAAATGCAAATTCTAAAACTGAAAAATACATTATCTGAAATTGTTTAAATCCACTGAATGAAGTAGCAGATCAGACCCCCCCTGCAGAAGCAGAGATCAGTAAACTTACACATGAAGCAATACAAAGTATCTGAAATGAAGTACAAAGAGATGAAAAGACTAAATAAAAGAACAGAGGCTCAACCATGAGACCATATAAAGTACTGTAATACACTTGAAGTTAGAGTCCCAAAGGAGAGGAGAGAGATTGGGGTAGAGAAAATATTTGAAGAACTAGCAGATGGAAAATTTCCAAATTTGATGACAAATATTAACTCATTGATTGAAGAAGGTCAATAACCCCCAAGAATTATAAGCAAAGAAAAAAAACCACTAAGACTTACAACAATCAAACTGTAATAAACCAAAGATAAAAATCTTAAAAGCAGCCACAGAAGAGACACAAAACATACAGGAGAAAAAATAATAGTCTCCACTGACTTTTCACCAGAAATAATGCAACAGAGAAAATAGAACAATGTCTTTAAGGGGCTGAAATAAACACATCGTCAATGAAAATTCTATATCCAGGGCAAATACCCTTAAAAATTACGGTAAAACAAAAAATTATAAAATAGAAAAAACTGAAAAAATCCGTAGCTAGAAAATCTATACTATGAGAAATACGGAAGGAAGTTATTCAGGAAGAAGGAAAATGATACCAGATGGAAATTTATATTTACACAAAGAAGTGAAGAGCACCACAAACAGAAAATATTAAATATTTTTCCTCTCATTTCTTGATTTTTAAAAAGATTATTTAAATCCAAATAGTAACAATGTATTTTGGGTTTATAAGGTGTAGAAGTAAAACGTGAGACTACAATAGCACAAAATAATGAGAAAAGAGCCTTATACTGCTGTATGGTTCTGACACTAAATGTGAGGTAGTAAAATATTAAAAGTGTAAGTTATAAGTTAAGGGTGTATACTGTAAAACCCAGAGTGACCATTAAAAACATAGGCCACAGAGTTACAGCTACTAAGCCAATCAGGAGATATAATTACTAGAATATGTTCAATTAACCCACAAGGAAGCAAGAAGATTAAAAATATGAGAAATATAAACCCAAACACATAATTTAATTAAATGTAAAAGAACTAAACACTCCCGCTAAAAGATAACACTCATTAGATTGGATTTTTTTTAAATATCAGGCACTAACTATATCATGTATAGAAGTGTTCAAACAGGTTAGAAGTCAAAAGATGAAGACACACTGATTAAAAGAAAGCTGGGGGCTTCCCTGGTGGCGCAGTGGTTGAGAGTCCGCCTGCCGATGCAGCGGACACGGGTTCGTGCCCCGGTCCGGGAAGATCCCACATGCCGCGTAGCAGCTGTGCCCGTGAGCCATGGCCGCTGAGCCTGTGCGTCCGGAGCCTGTGCTCCACAACGGGAGAGGCCACAACAGTGAGAGGCCCGCATACCACAAAAAAAAAAAAAAAAAAAAAGAAAGCTGGAATAACCATACTAATATTAGTTAATATAGATTTCAAGGTAAGTATTACCAGATATAAAGAGAAACATTTAATAAGGGCAAACATGTCAATTCATGAAGAAGACATAACAATCATAATTGTCTGTAACTGAAGCAAAAATTGACAGAATGGCAGAAATGATACATTTACAATTAGAGCTGCAAACTTCAATGCAGTTGACCCTTGAACAACATGGGGTTAATCCAAGGATTACTTATAGTTGGCCCTCCATTTCCTAGGTTCCTCTGCATCCGTGGATTCAGTCAACCATGTACCATGTAGTACTGTAGTATTTATTATTATACTATTGAAAAATGTCTGTGTACAAGTGGTAGTTCAAACCTGTCAACTGTACTTAGTTCTGGATAGACAAAGTACCTTAGCCCATTTGGGCTGCTAGAACAGAGTACCATAAACTGGGTGACTTATAAACAACAGAAATTTCTTACAGTTCTAGAGGCTGGCAAGTTCAAGATGAAGGCACCAACAGATGTGGTGTCTGGTGAGGACTCATTTCCTGGTTCATAGTCATCTGTCTTCTTGCCATGTCTTCACATGGTGGCAGGGGCAAGGGAGTCTCTGAGGTCTCTTTTATAAGGGCACTAAGCTCATTCATGAGGGCTCCATCCTCATGAGCTAATTACCTACCAAAGGCCCCACCTCCTAAGACCAGCGTACTGAGATAATTTCAACATATGAATTTGGGGGGACACAAACATTCAGTCTACAGCAAGAAGTAAACAAAAAATCAAGAATATATAAAATGTGAACAACACTACAATCAACTCAATCTAATTCATAGTCTATCCAAGCGCACATGGAATATTCACCGAAATATACCTTATTGTGGGCCATAAAACAAGTCTCAAACTTAAAACAATTCAAATCCTACAGAGTTTGTTTTCTGACAAAATGAAGTTGAGTTAGAAATTAATAACAAGATTCCAGGAAAATCCATAAATGTTGGAAATTAAGCATTACACTTCTAAATAACCCATAAACCAAAGGAGAAATTGTAAAGTGAATTAGACAATATTTTAAACTAGAAAAATAAAAAACACAATGTACCAAAATTTGTGGGATGCAGCTAACACAGGGTTTAGAAGTAAACTTACAGGTCTAAAGATTTATATTAGAAGAGAAAAATAAACATTACCTAAGCTTCAACCTAAAAAGATTTTTAAATGAGGAAATTAAACTCAAAGTATGCAGAAGAAAAAATAATAAAGAATGGAAAATGATATAAAAGGAAATAATCAAAACATCAGGAAAAATGGCAACAAAAGTGGGTTCTTTGAGAAATTTAATAAAATTGCTAAAACTCCAGCTAGACTGATGAAATAGAGTGAAACACAAATAATCACTATCAGGAATGAAAGAGGACATATCTCTACAGATTCCACATACATTAAAATGATAATGACAAAACATTATTAACTTCATTCTCATAATTTGAAAACTCAGGCTAACTGGATAAATTCCTTGGAACACACAAATTACCAATATTGACTCAAGAAGTAGAAAATCTAAATCACCATATATCTATTAAAGAAAGTGAATTTGTAATTAAGTATCTTCCCACAAAGAAAACTCCAGATCTAGATGGCTGTCCTGATGGTTTTATCAGATATTTAAGGAAGATATAATGCCAATCCTAAACAACCACTCTATAAACCTGGAGGAGGGGAACACAATTTCAGCCTCACTGTATGAGACCAGCATAAACCTAATGTCCCAACCAGATAAAAACATCCAAGAAAAGAAAACTGCAGGCTAATATGCCTCATGGACACTTTATGAAAAATCCTTAACACAATATTAGCAAATCAAACTGCACAAAATATTACAAAATACAACACAACATGACCAAGTGAGATTTATCACAGGAATGCAAAGTTGGTTAACATTCAAATACCAACTAATAAAATTTGTCACATTAATAGAATAAGGTGGGTGGGGGAGAGCTATAATAATCTCAACAGGCGCTGAAAAATCTTTTGACAATTTAGAGAAGAATAAAAGCTCTCACACTAGAAACAGAGGAAATCTACTTAAACCTAATATTATCTATGAGAAGCTTACAACTAACATTATATTAAACGCTTTCTCACTTAGATCAGGAAAAAGGCTGGCATGTCCACTCTCACCAATTCTAGTACAGTGTTGCATAGAGGTTCTAGGCAGGATAGTAAGAAAAAGAAATGAAAGGCATATAAAAGGAATTTAAAGTGAAGCTACTTTTATTTGCAGACTACACAGCAGTGTACATAGAAAATCCTAAGGAATCCAAAACAAAAACTTACAGAACTAAGTGAATTTATCAGTGTCACAGGATACACAGACCTAAACACAGACCTAAAAGCAAAAACTATAAGATGTCTAGGGGAAAAGGAGGAACATATTTTTGTGAACTTGGGCTAGATAAACTTTTGTAGATAGGATATAGAATTCAGTAACCATTAGAAAACTGAAAAGTTGAACTTTATCAAAATGCTATCTTAAAAAAGATTTTTGCTTATCAAAAACACATTTTTAAATGATTAAGCAGGCTGTAAACTGAAAATATTCATAAAATCTGACAAAGTGTATATAGAGATATATGTTATCTATCTCTACCTCTGTTATCTTCTACAATAAAACACAACCCACGCAATAAATAATGGCAGTTTCTTAAAGTATTAAATAAACATATATTTAGTCCACAGCCAGCAATTCCATTCTAAGGTATTTACCTAAGAAAAATGAAAACACCTATCCACAAAAAGTCTTTTCCAAAACTTAATCATAGCAGCTTTATTCACAATAGCCAAAAACTGGTAGCCACCCAGGTGTTCATCAAGAGATGAAAGAATGAACAAATTGTGTTGTATTCATTCAGTGGAATAATACTCATCAATAAAAATGAACAAACCACTGATAGACAAAGCAAAAGTATTATGCTGAGAGAGAAGCCTTCACACAAATGTACACATTGCTTGATTTCCTTTCCAAGAAGTTCTAGAAAAGGCAAAACATGATAGAAATCAGGACAGTAGTTATTTCTGAGAACTCAGAATGACAAGAAGGCCACAATGGAGCTTTCTGGGGTTATCGAAATGTCCTGATAAAAGTGTGGCTTACGTGGGTATATATGTTTGTAAGACCTGTGCATTTCAATGTATTTAAACCTTAATTTTACAAAATCTTAACTCTTATTTTTAGAAATGGGTGATTTTAAAAACATCTTGAGAGCCTAGAAAAGCTAAACAATCTTGAAAAAGAGTAAGATAAGAACTTACACTCACAGATTTCAAGACTTATTATGAAGCCATGGTAATCAAGACACTGTGGTGTTAGTAATGAAAGACACATATATCAGTGGAACAGAGTCCAGAAAGATCCATACTTATATAACCAACTGATTTGGGGGTCAAGGAACCTAAGCAATTCAATGAGGGAAAACACAGGTGTTTTTCAATAAATAGTACTGGAACAAACAGCTTGGGGTAAATCTATAAGGGGTAAAAATTAACTGTAACTCTTGCCTTACACCATACACAAAAGTTAATTCAACGTGGATCATACATATCAGTATAAAAGCTTAGAACAATAAAACTGCCAAAAGAAACCAAATGAGAATATCTTTGCAACTCTGAAGTAGATATGGATTTCTCAGACAGGAATGAAAAAGCATTCATCATAAGAGGAAAATCCGATACACTAGATTTTCTCAAACTTTTAAAAATTTATGAAAAGACATTATTACGCTAGGCACAGATCAAGTGAAAATTCACAAATATATTCACAAAACATATATCTGACAAGCCTCTGGATCTAAAATATA